>NC_049190.1:3016884-3618261 GCF_009769625.2 Cygnus olor | reverse complement strand
TTCTACTCTTTTCCATTTTTAAAAACACAAAAGTATTAGAAAAAGTTATTAAAATGGATATTTCAAGAGGAAGCTTGTTAAAAAATGCAGGTAGATTATAGCAAGTTGTTCTCCTTTTTCCACTGGTGAAATAGTATCAGCAAGAGAGAGGGGAAAATGGGAGAGATTTATAAGAGCAGTGTTCTGTTCTGTTCCCCAAAGTAAAAAAAAAAAAAAAAAAAAAAAAAAAAAAAAAAAAGTAATGTTCGTCTGAATTACAGGACTGAAGATTTGAAACAATGGGAATATATATATATTTCTTCTGAAAAATTCATGGCCAAATCTTTAATATTTTTTATTATTACCTCTCCTTCATAATCGTGAAAATTACACAGCTGCAAGGAGGCACAATTGTACAGTATCACCGTACCAAAATCAAGACACCTGAACTTACATAAATGTACTAGTTCAAATGTACATGCCTAACAGCAACAGAGAGAAATAACTGAAGAATAAAATATAGTATGTAGGAATAAGTTCCACGTTACTACAAATCAGTCGGCTATCTACGTTAATCAAGCAGTCCGCTCCATTCTTGGAGAGTCCCTTCACAAGATTAAGCGTAACCCAAAGGGTAGAAAATAATTACCTACAATTAAAGAGTATGTGAGACAAGTCAAGGTCAAGGTGAAGCTCTGGGGATCTGTCACTAGCCACTCTAAGGCAGGTTCAGGCTAGGCTAATAAAAATCCTGACCGCCACTGTTGCGTTATCTAAGAGAAACTGACCCTTGCTCAGCAGCGAAGAAGGGTCTGTGCCTCCTGCCATTGCTCGTGAGGGTAGAGCCACAGGGATGCTTTTAGTCACAGTAAAGTTTGTTGTACTGAAAACCCTGCAGACTGTTCGCTTCAAATGCCTGGCTGAGCAGGGCATAAAGCTGAGGAAAAGGCTAGATAGAGGACACTGATCCTTTTGTGAATGTTTTTGCCTTGATATTGGTTCTCTCTGCCCTGTTTCTGCTCCTGGAAGCTGCCTTGTGTTCTGGCGTTAGAGTTTCTTTGTATTACCTGAGAAATAATCCTTCCCTCCACATCACGTGGCTCTCTCAGGTCTTCGTCTCCCCATATCGATCGCTGCAGGTTGCTTTATGAGTTAGTCCTTCAGCTGTTCCGTGCTGTTGGTGAGAGCTGTGCAAGGTCAGACATCCGTGTCCTGGTCTGCTCAAGCCCTAGCAAGAAACTCAAATCTCTTACCAGCAAAATAAGGCCGTGGAAGCACCCAGCCCCAAGTCAGCCCCTCTGCCCTCTCGTTTTTCTTCAGATTTCAGGAGCCGCTACACCAGTCCTGGCCCTGAAATCACAGGTGATGAAACATTTCTTGGGAAACACTGATGCGATGGACTGCACTGAGGCTTTTTTCTCAGCCTGCAGGGTGTCTGCGGCCAGATCCTCAGTTATCCAGTTTGATCCTTTTTTTGCTTCTAAGCCAGTCTGCACCTTGTGATGCGCAGGTACTGGTTTATTAATTATCCCTGCTGTAGGCTCGGGAGAGCAGGTGGAAGGGGCTGTGTTAATTGTGCCCCGAGGCTCTGATGTCCTCTTCCTAATCAGCTGCCCTCAGCAGCTATGTTTTTGAAGCAGGTTGCAAGCATTCACTACACACTTGAGCTCTTAAAAAATCAGCTCTCCTTTGGCTGGCATTTTAAGACACTTTGCTTCAGGCTGGACAGTTTGTGACAAATATATACATATATATATATATATATATATATCCCCAAATATCTGATGTTTCCACAGTCATTTTCCAGTGCTCATGCTTAACCCATCCCATGCCATGCCATAAGGAAATTTGGCCATGGCTCTCCACGCATCTCCAAGGCAGATATACTATGGGTCAGATATACCATCCCAGCCTCCTGCAGCAGGAGGGCAGATGTCACCACCTGCCGCCTTTTTCATGAAGATTGATGTCTGTTTGCTTCTTTCTTTCTGTGTAGCTAAATCTCCACTGAACATTTAGCAGATGTAAAGCCCCACAGCCTACCTGAAGAGGTGATGCTTCAAGCATTGGTGCCAATGGACAATGGGATGGTGTCAAGCAGGCGGGGTAAATGTCAGAGAGCTTTCTTGGTCTGGTAGCTCAGGACCTGCTCTCAGTTAAGCAACAATTTGGTGGTAAAACATATTCAGGGGAGAGATCTGAGTACTTCCAAAGGATGATTAATCCTATCCTGATAGGGCTGCTTAAAAGTGGTGGGTTGAACTCCCCTTTGGTGTCACCTCTTCCTGCGCTGTGTGAGACAGACTACAGGTAGATATATGTATATCCTACAATTTCAGCTGGATGGGGTGGTGTCCTTGTGTGAGAATACGGAGGGAAGGGAGGCTGGTCCTGCTTTGTTTCATTTCTTTTCTGCTGCTGTTTCTTTCTCCCATTTCCTCTCTGACTTGGGGAGAAAATACAGGAGAGATTTATTACTAAGACAATACGTCAAATCGCTGCAATTAGATCTAGGTTAAATCTATAGTTTTTCTCAGCCCCACTGGCTCTTCTAACCTGCCTTCCAAACACCAAGGGAGATCAGCTTCTGAGCTCAGAACTCAAAGGAAAACAAAGCAGATTCAGGGAGTGAGAACTTCGTGAGATGGGACCTAAATTAATCCCTGCTGTAAATCCATCGTAGTCCCAGACAGATTGGGCTGAGAGCGATGAAGGTGATGAATAGTAGGTGAAGGCATAGTACAGGTTGACTTATTTCTCTGCGAAACCTAGCTGCTGTGTTAGCCATTGTTGGTTGCATTGTGCAGCCTCTGTGTTTAATAACATTGGGATGGATATGAGAACCAGAAGCAGTAAACTTCTTGGTTCTTACTCTTCAAGGTACTCCTTAAATCTTAGTGGCACAGCTCTCTCCTGCCAGCCAGCAGTGCTCAGATCAAATTGCAAAGCAAGCTTCCAGAGCTCTCCGTTGCCTCTGACTGCCAGCATCTTGCTTTACCACGTGTTATCCTGCAGCATCCACCAGACGGTGGGCAGCATCAGCACAGAAATGTTTCATGAGTAAGGGGACGAGGGAGAGGTGACTGAAATTTAGGGGATGGGGAGTGTCCCCTGCTTCCCCTGGCCCCTTCTGGAGGCAGAAAAACTGAAAAGTGGAGCTGTGATGCCAGTGTCACAGGGGGAGACTGCAGCAGCCATTGTAGCACCAAAGGATTTGCTTTGACACCTTATTTCAAACATCACCCCATGACCATTATTTCTTTCTCCCCTCTTATAGAGCAAATATCTGAATTTAAGCAGAGTAGGTATTGTACACTAATTAGTAATGTGATAAATATGGCAGCTAATTAAACAATTTGAATTTTGCCTCTACTGCCATTTAACTGGAACTGAAGTCAAAATACAGTCCTTAAAGCATCCAGAACGATTATGCAGTGTGCTTGCCGTGACTGTTTTCATTGTTTGAAAACAATTGAGTCTCAGAAAGCAATTACAATGAACCAAACTGCTTGTGTAACAGCCAGGTAAGAAACTGTTCAGGTTACTATGAGCTCCTTTCACTTAATAAAGCAGAGTATATAGGTTATTAATCTTAATTGAGCAAGGCTTTCTTAATCCATCCCATTGTCCAGACTAGGGTTAAAGCATTTTAAATGATTAAAAAAAAAATCAGTACCCATTCCTGAGCGGTTTGATACCAAAGAGGTAGTATTGATTCAGAAGAGGAGAACAGAAATGACTTAAAGGAAGTGATTTGTCACAGGTGGACAAATCTGCTGAACTGCTGCTTTCACCTCTGCACGTTGTTGCTCCTTCGCAGCTCCGGTGGGAAGGAAGCTTGGAAGCCCAAGCCCCAGCTGCGCTAGCCCCACGCTGGGGCAGCATCTCAGAGGACAATCAAAGCAATTTTTAATTCCTCACATTTTCCGGAGACAGTTGGAGTTCAGGCTATAGAGGGTCAAACCAGGTCCAGCCCAGCCCTACTCACACGTTTTCTTTTCTATTATCTGATCCAGCCTAGAAGACCATTCCAGCAGCTTGAAACCACCAGAGAATATTAGATTGCAGTCTGTCCTGTTTTCCCCTCCCACTGCTGCTACCTATTAACGCTTAACACCCCACAAAGCACCACGTTTTCTTTGGGCAGCCTGTGATGGTCCTGTGCCGAGAGAAGGCAGGGAGATGAAGGCTCTGCTAGCTCTTCTGGCTGATCTCAAGCCTGCTCGTGAGCAAGGAGGAGGATGTTCCTTGTGGGAACTGGCCCCACACTTTCATTTTTATTCCAAACTTCCTTAAAAAACAGCATTCCCACTTGTGTCTAACGTCCTGCCTGAATGCATTGTTGATTGTTGTCCTCCTTCTCAGTTTACCTGGCTGCAGTACAATTAAAAAAAAACACAAATGATCGTTTCTCCCAAAGGCAGATGAATTCCCCCTTGTTGCAAAGCCCAGGCAGTTCACAGCTTTGGGGGGTGTTTTGTTCATTCCCGTTGGCACCCCTGCATGAACTCATCTTTGGGTTACCCATTCACACGATGAACTTGATATATGGTAGCGTGGATAATCACGTTACTGAATCCAGGGCCAGCTACAGGGGAGGACCATTAATAGCTGCCCATACCGAGACGCCATGGCTCCATCGCCTTGCCGTGAGTCATTCCAGCTGCTGGAGAATGCTATCTTTGTAGCTTCCCCTTTGGTCAGAAAGAGGAGGATGGAGATTGCTCCAGTTCAGCAGTGAAAATATCTCACCAGTCTGGAGACAAGAGAGCTCTTTCAGAGCCATGCTCGCACAAAATACCTAATGGTGCTGCGCGTGGCACAAATACGCTCCAGTTCCCGAGGCCAGCGGATAAAAGACACATATGCTCTCACAGATTAGATATGAAACGAGCATATGTTTCTGCACTGAATCAACTGCAGAATCATGTTTGCTGGTGTATCTAGTCACAGGACGGGTCCCTGGCATATGTACATGGCGGGGAGTGCGTAGGTACGTGGAGTCAGAGATTTACCCTGCTGTAGAGCACTGAATCACAGACGGGGTGGAATGACAGCAATTAGAGTTGGAGATTAACGCTGCTGTGTCTGAGAACGTAATTTCAGTGGAGTCATTTCTGATTTACAAGAGAAAAGGCAGATCCAGCAGCCCCAAAACCTTGCTGAGGTCTGCTTCGTATTTTCTCTCCTACCATAACTAAACAATACAAGACATGTATGTACATGCACCCATACAACTCTGGCACAGTATTTCAAAAACGAGGATATGTTTTAAATTTCATCTAACCCTATTCTATGTTTTCCAAGCAGTAGAAGTTACATATATTTTTCAGACAGGCAGGTATTTATTTATTTATTTATTTATTTATTTTTCTCAAGGAACAGCCTAAAACTGAGAGCTTTTTTTTTTCACGATATCAGTTGTTACTGCCTATTTGCAAACAGGGGGTCTTGTTCAAAGTGGGCTTTGGATTCGCATGTTCTCACTCTCCAGTTTCACTGCTGACAACCTGACCAACTCAGTTCAGAGATCCTGCCTGTCCCACGGGCAAAAGTTTCCATGTTTCAGATCTGTAGGTTTTGTATTTTGAATAGCATTAGGTAGTCCAGAGGGGCTAGTTTTTGATGCCCAGTCCAATACACTTCCCAGGCTTTATTTTGGCACACCTGTAGACATTACTGCCACACATCCAAAGCTGAACAACCTGAAATTGCCAGGCACTTCACCTAAAACTTAGAATTGCAATCATGAATATAGAGGTACTGAAACATTTCTAACCATTTCCAACACTTGTGTGCTAGCTGATGTCCAACAAGGAAAAAGTTGATCTCTGTGTAGTGAAGAAAAAAAAGTGATATCATTGTGTGATGGAGAAAAATCTGAACTTAGTACCTCTTTGTTTTTGCATAGGTCTCTCTAAAGGTTGGCTATGCTCATGTGTTCATCACACTTAATATTTATGGCAGAGAGACAGCTAGCGGCTCTGAATAAAGCAGGATGATGTTGGAAAGTTAGATGTCTGGAATTCGGATGGCCTGATGAACTTCATCCTTTGTTAGTTAGAGACTGCTTGATGCAATCTCTGTAAGGTTAGCAGCTATCTTTAAGAGTATGTGGAGGATGAGGGAAGAAACAACTATGAAAGGCTGTACGTGATGCTTGGCTCTAAAAAAAAGTTGTGAAGGGGAGGTGTGAAGTCCAGGAAGTGGAGAATCACAGACTAGTCATTTCAGTGCCAGCCCGTGGAAAATTATTGGAAAAAAATAATTGAAGCAAGTATTTGTTCACACCTGGAGGATAACAAGAAATGAAATAACAGACAGCATTGATTTGTCAAGCAAATTGTGCCAGAACATGCTGAGCTCCTAGTCTGGGTCCAGAACTAAATCCTAAATGAAACCAGGACCTACAAACAAATTCTCACACAGGTTGTGCAAGCGGCTTTGTGCTCTGAATGGGTCAGAGCAAAGATGATGAAAATATCTGCCTCCCAAAATGCAACCTCCTGTGCTTGATTCCATTTTATTACTGGGATGTTATAGGGACCTGATCTTCAAGACCCTCTGTGAGTCTGGGATGGCCATATCAAAAATCACCTCCCTAGTCACAGATCACTGAGGCAACGCCACTTCTCCCAGGCAATGTATTTGACAGTACCCAGGAATAAGCACTCAAGAGCCTGAGAGCTAAAAAATAAATAAAAAGATTGGCTAAAATAGTGAGTTTATTCTGAAGTGTTTCCAAATGGCCACACATCTTTTTTTCAGTGGTGAAAATCCCTTTTAAAAATTATTTTATTTGATCAATTAAATGCTACCAATTTCTGGATGCACTAACCACAAATTTGCTAAATTCCTGAGCTAATGAAAGGCTGGCTTGCTTTGACATGAATGGGAGTTTTGTTTGAGTAACAATCAAATAAGGACTTGGCCCAAAGACAGCAAGGAAAACATTTAGATGTTAAATATGTATTCAGAAGACCTTTCTTCAAATCTTTTCTATTGCAGCAACAGGATAGTAATTGTGTTCTGTAGCAGGGACAGTGCAGTGAGATATCCAGCACCTCTCAGGATTGGGCAGAGCGAGCAAGAAACTATGCAAATATTTTAGTTTAGAAATACTTGTAGCTCCTTTTCAAACAATGAAAGCCTCAATTAAAGCCAGATCTCCGTTATTTAAAAATTCCAGGCAGCAACTGAGAGAGAAAGAGAGAGAGTGAGCGGGTTTCTTTCTTTCTTTCTTTTTTTCCTTACTCAAGAAAAATAAAGTACAAGGTATTTGAAAGTCAGGAGAATTGTGTCTTACATTAAAACTGTGAGAACTGAGAAGTCTGAAGCTGTGATTCTTATCTTCTAAAGAGTTTTTGCAGTCATCAATACCTAAAGTAAGCTGAAGTACAAGAAATAGGTGACCTTAATAGGTATAACTCTGTATGGGTTCATTGTACCATGAAATTAAATTTTTAATCTGAATTGATGAACAAAAATGCTAGTTTGATCCTCCCCACACACAATAGTTTAAATAGTTTGGTAACTATTTCACTTCCAGCGTGTACTTGCACAAACAAGCTCAGTAACAGGGGAATGCACTTCATGCACCATGGGCTGGGAGATCCAGAAACAAAAAGATCTTGGGGGCTATTTAGTTGCTGTTGTTAAATTGTCGCAAACCGGGTTTAGGATTCCTGGGGAGGTAAATTTATGTTTTTCTGCTTCTGGTAACTTGTAAACATAGGGGTTAATCCTACAGTCACTAAAATCAGTAGTCACTGAGTCTTTTGATGGACTTCAACTGGCTTTGGATGCGGTTCCAGGCTTCTGTCTTTTGCTGATGGAAGCCATCCATTTTGTGTATAATCACATTCAGCAACACTTCATCCTCAGAGTTCATTTCATTTCATTGGGCTTCCCTTCAAAGTGATGCACTTCCTCCACGTGTACATTTAAAATACCTACTGGCAGGCTAAACTCAAAGCAGATATTTTGTCTAGGAGGGAGTTACTGATTCCTTATTTGGCTTATGACCACTTGATCTCAAGAACTTTAACATAACCTGTAGAAGCTGAAGTGAAGATATTAATAAAACATCCCCTGCCAAAAAACAGAAAATGATTTTATCCTTTTTTTTTAATCAGCTTTTTTCCCCCTTTTTTTTTTTCCAAGTTCATCAATATTAAAAATATCCCTCACTCCATGATCTTATTTATGGCTTTTTCCCCCTAAAAGAGCCAACTCAGATTTGAGAAATAAAAACAAACAGGAAAAGAAAAATCAATTACTCTCTTCGTTAGTACAGAAACCTGAACTTGGATGTGTTGGTCAGCTGAAGCTGTCAGGATGGTCAGAGGAATTGTCTGCTATTATCTGCCAAGTAAACACCATCACAAAGTTAAAACTGATGCCATAGCATTTTTTATAATGCAATAGGCATGGCCCTCACTTCTGAGTATTGGAGCCAAATGTTCTGCCATGGCCCTATACAATAGCAGTCTTTGACAATAGCTCAGTATTTAGTTTGTTATGAAATCCAGTCTATTTTGGGAGGGCCCTATTGTTCCCATTTTATATGTGCTGCAGACTTGTGCCTCAGAAAACACAGAACTAATTGCAGAAGTTGTCACTGTTACTGAAAAAGCTGAAGGTTTTGTACCACTGTGAGTGCAGAAGCCTCCTCCTGGCAGCGAGAGCCTTGGAGACAGCTTGGTGCTGCCCAAGTGCACAGGAGCTTGTCGATGCCTGGGGACAGGCTCAGCAGCGAGCTGCCAAGGAAAGCTGAAGTTCAGCTTGTCCCCTTGTTGGAATAACTTACAGAAGCGCCAAAGTCTATCCTGGAAGCATCTCATCTCTGATGCGTCTTAGAGAAGTATCTCAGTTTAGTACCAGTCCCTGAAGGAGGATACAGATCAGTAAATGGAAATATTCGGCTCTTAAAACGCTTAATTATTTCCTGAAATAAGGCGTTTTTGTCCCTATAATGAAGCTGACTCATGTCTGCCATTAAATAGAAAGAGTTGCTCTACCTATTCCACTCCCTGGTGGCCTGATTCTGCTCTCCTTTCCCTTGCAAAAGGCAGCATCATACTATAAAAGTTAATAGCGTGGTACAAACAGAAGCGAGAGGAATGCAAGCTGATTGTGCATTCTCCATCCCTCTTTCTCCTGTGCATGAGTTCACTTCTACTTTGATGTTTGATAACTTTAAAATTTAATAATTTCAGGTAAATCAGCGATCTAATGATGCACTCTGTTGTATGTAAAGCACTCGTTTGTGGCAGTCCTAGCCCTAGCCTGTATCAGAGAGAAAGAAAAGTAAGGAGGATTTCAGGGAAGGGTGGGTGGGTATGAGGAACAGAGAATTTCAGGAGGGAAAAAAAGTATTTCCCCTGCCTGCTTTTATTAGTAGGCAGTGGTGCCCAGTGATTGATGAAGGGGGCTGATTTAATGTTTCAGGCATTTGTTAGGACTCTGACTCATGCCAATGCAGTGGGCTGGCCACTGCACTTCTGCTGTTTTGTGCCACTGAGACTGTAAAAAAGAGACATTAGTATTCAGTTCTAGAAGATCATCAGCAGAGGCTAGGGATTTATTTGAGACCATAAAGATAGCTAAAAGAAAAGAAAAGCCTCATTGACTCCTTTCTTCAGCTCTCTTTTGATTTTGTTTTGTTTTTTAGATGTTTCTAAATAATGAATTTTATTTTATTTATTTTTTTATTTATTTCCAAATTTCCCTGTATGCTTACAAAGATATCCTTTCCAAGACTGGGGACTCAGAGTCAGACTTGCAAGTTGACTGAGGCTGGCAGAAAGACTCAGCCTTTAGCATCAGGCCTTTTAAAGGCAGCCATGGCTCCACAGGAGCAAAACCTTCCATTATTTTAGGCCTGGCCTCAGTGCATTTGTTTCCAATTCCAGAAGTTCACAGAGAGCCAGGAGCAGACTGAGTCCCAAGCCTTTCCTAGGCCACAGAAGCTGTATTTGTGCATCCTCATGCAATCTTACTCAAGTTACTGTAAGTTTGAACAGTCAGCCTTTCTGTGCTGAGATCAATCCAAGTAAATGTAGAACTATCGAACCTCATTAAATATGTATTGATGGTTGTTGTATGTGTATTTTTTCCTTTTTCCCCATTTAAAATGATTACAAGTTTGTGCACTGAATGCAAATCAGCAAATGAGAGCTGATAAGTTTGCAGACAGCTAGTGATGGTTCGCGACTTCCTAGTACCTGTTTCATCCTTCCATTTTAGAAGACAAAGAGTGAATGACAGGTAGCTCGGAAATGGTTCATCCTCATAGTGACAGACCCTCCTGAAGGACCGTGCCCTTCCCTTGAAGCACCCCATGGGCTTTAATGGAAATTAGGGACAGCTACCAAGGAGAGTGGAGGTGAGACATACAGAAATATTTGTTATAAAAATTTTATGGCTAAACTCAGAGCAAGTGAAAGGAGCTAGACTGACAGCTGATGGGAAGCGTGGTGTGTTTCCACATGGGAGATGCCATGGGGGCAGACGAATACGGGAGGAAACTTCCAGTGGCTCCTCTGCTTACGTCCAGCACTGACTGTTGGGAACAATGCATTTCAAGTCCCGTGTTTTCCTTTTTTATAGGCTCCAAGCATGCCTCCCCTGCTAAGTGGTTTCTGGGATGGCAGTGGTTTGATGTGCATGTGTTGATATGCATGTGTTTACATGTGGTCCACCTTTCGTCTCTAGTAATGAAATTCATCTTTGAAAGAAGCTGTTAGTGCGAATTTCTCAGGCTCGCTGTGGGCCAGGTGCTTACCTGCTTAATCAGGGAAGTTCTGCTGGAGTAAAACTGAGCTCTGCTAGTCTGTGCTGGCTGAGGATCAAGCTTGGGGAAATATATGTATGTGTTTTATCTGTTTTGTACAATTGTAGGAGAAATGGCTTGCCTTGGAAGCTCACCGGTCTTCCCATTCTAAATTTGGATGCCTTACACATGCCAAAGTATTTCTAGATGAAGGACCATGCAGTCATCTTCTAGACAGCGTTCATATCCTCTATCGACCAGAATGGTGTAGCCCTGGTTATTTAAAATATAGCTGCCATCAGCAGCATCAGAGCATTTTATATCCAGTATGAGTGCTCTACTCTGAAAATCTTTTGCCTTTCCTCTGCAGGCCCCCCAACACAGCATGTAAAACCCAAGGAAGCAGCCTGAAGGGCCCCCGCCTTATATCTAATCATCGGAACTATCACTTAGTATTGATATTGCCTTATTAAAGCAATTAGACAAGCATTTCAGAAGCTTGTTAATGTTTCTAGAGTGACTTCTAATGAGGGATAATGATAACAAGCATGGAAGGTCTCTGGTGAACTTTAGATAATGATGTAAATCTGAGAAAGGTCAATGGTATTCGTGGATTCGATGATGGCCGTTCCATTTCCGTTCATTACCTAGTTCAGCTTTTATTTTCCCTTCCCAGGCCATTTACATCTGCAAGAACGTGTTCCTTATCCGGTTCGGAGCCTACCACTTGTTTTCACAGATTGACTTAGTTACAAAGTAAATGATGCTGAACCTCAGCACTCCTGATAATGAGCTCAAGTCTAGACAACAGCTAATCAATTAGCAGAAGGAAGGCAGATACAACAGGAGGCACCCCGACAAACAATGACAGTGTTTTGCATTTATATAGCACCTTTCCTCAGAAGATCCCAAAACAGCACATCACAAGGAGCTCATTGCGCCTGTGGAAAGGATAATGCTAAGGAAAAGTGAGATCAGAGATGTAGTCCTGTGGGGAAGCAAGAAATGGAGCTTGTTTGCCAGAACTGTGCTGGGAAGTTCAGGTATGATGGCAAGGTCTAGAGCTGTAGGAACTATTTATATAGGTATCAAAAAGGAATTTGTTGACATAGAAATATCAGATTATGTATGCCCTATCCCTACTAATATATCTGTGGTCACAACTTTCTTGTTTATCCCTGGACAGGGCCCATGAGCCTATTCCCAGCCCACCAGTCAGTGCGATGCTAACTTTGCACAGCTGGAGGAGGCCTGGGGTCACACTGCACAGTGCTTCAAAGCATCTCTTCATGGGAGGCTTTGGCTAAAGGTTCCCTGCAAGTCCTCCAAGGTGGAAGATGTGGCAGGAAGGGTATTTCCAGCCCTACAGAAAGTCATTACAGGAGTCAGCACTTTACGTGTTTCTGATAGGGACATCGTTCTTGTAAAGAGCCACGGAAGTAGCTGGAGGTGTAAAGGAAGGCTCTTGCAGTGACAGACTAAAAGAGCTGTCTATTTAGGAAAAAGAATAGAGAGATGGCTTGATTACTCCATGCTGGCACTCTGCTGGTACACTCACGAGAAGGAAATGATAGATAACAAAAGGCCATTTAATCTACCAGAGATAAGCACAAAAACCTGTTACCAGGCCAGACAAATTCAAAATGGAAATGAAGCATGCTTATTTTTATTATTATTTTTAAACAAGGGTGGTCAGGTAGAGGAATAGCCTCTTTAGTAGGCCAGCAGGTTCCCTCCTGCAGTGGGTCAGGGACTTGAGGGCACTACTGGGCATTAACAGCCTCACCCAGCCTCTCCTGAGGCCTCCACCCATTGCCTCCACGGTTCCATTTAAGCTCACAGGTGGGCTCCCCGGTTCACCTGAGCTTTGTTGCGGGCAGGTTTCTTGCTGTTCCTGAGCTGTGGACTGGACCTGTCACCTCACCTCTACTAGATGACCATGGGACACCAGTCAAACCAGTAACTATTGCTAACCCCCTTCTTCTCACCCCTCTCAGGGCTGCCTCCTTGCTGGTGGGGCTGCCCTTACTCCTCCCCGTGCCTTAGTTTCCCCATCTGTGAGGCAGACCCTATTATGCTTGTTTTACTGACCTGACAGGAGCTGTTATCAGGATTAATAATTAACAGCGGGATTTTTAAATCTGGGCTTGCTTTACAGAGCTGGGAGAGTTGTTCCAGGCTTGTACAGAAATCAAAGGAGGCAGAATGGAATTGTAAATCATTTTCAGGAAACAGTGTTATGCCTTTGGTGGAAGTTAATATAGAAGGGAAACATATTAAACGGCATGGTTGCCATTCATGCACTCTTTACTAATATTTTGAGTCTGCAGATCACCTTTTGATTATTAGTGCAAATATTTGCTCTTTGTTTATTATTCTGCAACTCTTTAAGATTGAAAAGGAAGGGAGCTAGAAATGGCTGGCAAGAGGGGCAGATGGGAATTATTAAATAAGTAAATAAAAGGGCAGTCATCACATTAATCACTCCAGTCCCTGCCCTGTAAAGATCCTTGTGCTGGTAAGCCCCTCTCCCTGAGCATGGAGTTGCTTGAGAAGGCTTGTGCCTCGCCGTGGTTGTCCTCTGGCAGGTGATCCTGAAGGACCAGGCTCCTTATCTGCACCTCACACTCCGTCATCTGCCCCTGGTTTTTAGACTGCAAGCTCTATGTGTTTGGATAGCCTGACACACAGTAGGCAATCTGATTCAGTTTCAGCATAAAGCAAGAGATAAAAAGTTGTTGGGAGAAATAATTAGTATTATTGTGTGTTCGAGCTGAGAGATGGCAAGCTATCAAGGCTTACTGCAGAAAATGGAAAAGTTCATGCACTTGAGAGAGAAAGCTTGAAAGGGAGATGCAGAAATTAAGTGACTTGCCCAAGGTTACATATTTGGTTAAGACCGGATAAACCACTTACTTGAGCCCTGCCCCTGGGCTACCATGCTCTTCCAGGTATATAATTTTCAGTGATAAGCTTCTTCCCCAGAAGCCTCCCACAGTCCTCCCTTGTGTAGAAATTTCTTTCTCAGCTTATTACTGAGAACTTGCCACAGACAGGGGTTTGAATATCTGCTCTGTTTGCCCTTTACAACTTCTACATTTCAGAAGTTCTTATTTAAAAGAAAAAAAAAAGGAAAAAAAGCTTTGCCATAGAGCATCCCTTGTCTTCTCCCTAAGTTTCTCTCTGAAGAATGTGTGAAGAATAAGAGTTGCTTCATGGTTTAGATGAAATTATGTATCTTTATTAGGTTTCTGTTCTCAGGAAACAATTTATTAGACACAAGAATGTTATGTTATACTACCTCCTCCTTTTTGCCTGGGAATTTACAGTTCGCACACTGCACCAGCGCATAAATCCAGTTTTATTTCTCAATTTATTCACCTGGAACTAAGTGGATTAAATCTTTTTTTAAAGGAGACCAGCACTGCATTTTCAAATAGAAGCACTGCAAATAATCACGATTGTTAAGCAGACAAATTAGAGGTGGCTGTGGACATGCAGTTGCTTTCTATGCAAACTTTTATGCTTGCTGAGTTTAAATGGTGATTTTTTTTTTCCAGTGCAAAATTTACCTTTAATGACCCTCTTTCCCCTTAATAAACCAGGATTGATTAGAATTTGGCTTTAAAAGATGAAAGGACTCTGCAATTATCTACTTGTATATGCCCTTCAGTAAACTACCTTGTCTCCCCCTTTCTACCTCCCCTTCTTAAGAAGACTTTCCCAGGTCCCTCTTGGCTGCGGTTGAACGATGTTGGCTCATGTCCATGCTGCAACAAAGACCTGGCATTCCAGCTGTCTGCTTCTAATCTCCAGTGTCAGCTCTTGTTAATGTTTCAGCATGAAATCAGAGGGGGCAAAGCTGCATGGAATATTAAAACCATGATCAGAATTCCACTGAAATGCTGATAGTCTGCAAGCACCATTAGGAGGGCCGTCAAATCACTGTCTCGCATTAAATAAAAAGAAAAGATTTCTATCGCTGGGGCGCACGGGAAGTACAATCAGTGAATCACTGAACTAAATTAGCATTTTTTCAATTGGAGATCGAAGTTGATTTATTGTTCTACACAACATTAATGTAACTATGTGCTTGACCTGTTAAGGCAGCTAATTTTTCATTTAAATGGGTTCTTTCTGTATGCAAAAAGGTTGTAATCATATTTCAACTTTGCAAAGTGATCAGAAAAGTACTGGACTGTTTCAAAATTGTCTTAAGGAGTCCCCGTGTCGTCCCCCGCCACCCCCCCCCCTTCTGCTTAGTGGTCAAGGGCAAGCAGTTTAAGAAAAAAAAAAAAAAAGCTGTCTCAAGTAATAAGCTTAATTGTCATTTGACTTGAGCTGTTTTACACCACTTTGGCCATGTAAAAAAGCATTGGAGGGGGGTGTTAATTTCACACCCCCAAACCCTGCAAAGGGATCTAAATATATAAGGAGGATCTGCCCCATTAATAATTTTTTTATTTTTTTAAAAAGGTGTGTGTGGTCTTTTTTCCTCCCACATAGTTTTTTCCTTCCATGTATTTTTCACTGTCCTGTATAAAGCAGTTGCTGGATGTGATAACAGACATGTCATATTTTCTATAGGTAATAAATAAATAAATAAAGCTCAGGCTTCACTGGCAGCAGACTGAACTAACAACTACAAAATGTAGCCCAAGACAAAATTCAGTGCAGAAATTCCTGCTGGTTTTAATAGACTTCACAAGGCCCTATACATGTAGGATATGAGTTGTAGTTTTCCAGTGAAGTTTGTTTTGCAAATGAGAATGGTAACTAACTGGAACTGAAGCTGCCTCTGAGAAAGTGTCGCTGAAATGTCTGAGGGGGGAAAAATGCAACTGTCCAAGGTGAAGTCTCCTTTCCTGGTCTGAAAGGCTATTCCATTTTGCAAATGTAATTTATGGTTTGAAAATAGAGGAATGGTTTTTAAACAGCAGAAATCCAATCTGTGTGCAAAACCTGCTGAGGTAGTCCCTTTGTTCTTGGTTCAGGATGATGAGGAGGTGGAGATTTGAAATCTCCAATGCTGGCAGGATGGGAACCCCTTTTCCCACCCAGCTCCAGGATGTTTCCTGGTAAATGTGTCTACTTTAAACCTGGGCATTTCCAACTGTTGATGCCTCTCAGTCCAGCATCCTGATCTGGGAAAACTTTTGTACAAATTGACATTCTCCAGATGACAATGTAGAGCACCCCAGTGCCTCCTCCCTAACAAAGTGAAGATAATATACATTTCCAATTAGTGGTACACATTCTAGTCATGTTCTCTTTTTACTCCCTAACTATCTTTGTTTTGCTAAAAAGCTGTTCGGTCATTAATGAAATCCTGCAGTTCTGCTAATCCTAGATACAATGCAGCTTTTCTCTAGCAAGCTATCCCTGACATAAAACTACAGTTACCCAAGCTCCCCACCACATTAAGATTCGTTGTCATTTGCTTTTCATTACATACCTGATGTAGCACAGTAGCAGTCAAATGTCCTTGGCAGGCAAAGCAAAGTATTTAATTGTATTAGTTTCCGCTTGCTCCGCCTTAGGAGCATTTTTTTTTCCTTTGGAAGGAAAGAGGGGAAAAAAAAAAGAAAAAAAAAGAAAATACTGTATCATGGAAACTTATACTTTCTGGTTGGACATAAATGTAATTATACTTAAATTCTCAAAGCAATCTTGCAAACCCCCCTCCAACAACACTGTATTGCCAGTGCCATATGAAATGCCTCTCCGTAGAGGCGAACAATGAGGCATTCATCAAAGGGAACTAGTGATTAGATGTTTTTCATTTTCAGAACTTTAAGAGATAAATAGGGGCCCTGTTCCTTTATTTGATGTACAGTACTGTTGGGATTCAATTAATCTCTTCTGATAAATACCAAATTTCTGCAATATTATTTTGGAAGAAAGAGTGTCACATAGAATGTTGACTTCAATTCCTCAGAACACGGGTGCTGGTTTTCAATAAAGAAATATATTAAAGAAGGCTTGGATGGCTAGAGAGCCTGGGACAGGGCTGTGAAGCTGTACAGCTTTTCCACTCAACAGCCATGTGTTTCCCAATGTCTCCTTTCAAAAAAAGGGCATTGGGTAGAATAAGGAGCTAAACGTTAAAACGCTGGCTTGTGTTTTAGGAGGTCTGAATTCTTCCTCTGGTGTTGCTGTGGAGTCATGAAGTCTCTTGGTGTATGTGTGTCCCTCCTGTTCAAGGCAGTTAATCATCTTTTTCTTCATCGAGATGTTGGGGATTGCTTTTGCCTAAGATTTTTTTTTTCTTTTGAAATGCTCAGGTATTACTGAGCCAAGCATCACAGGGATAGGTTACAGACACCTTCAGTTACGACATTTCATTTCTACACTCTTCATTTGAATATGCAGAATTGCAACAAAAGGCAGCTATCTCTGGCTGGCTGCTCCATGGCCTATGAAAAATGACTTGCTGCTTTCAGCGCTGAAAGCACACTCAAGCTTGTGTGCCTGTGTTACAAAAGCTGTCTCTGCAATTGATAATAATTTACCCATCTATTCCCATTGACAATTTTATTAATAAGATCAATGACTGAACAGGCCTCAAACACTGAACATGCATCTTGTCGTTGCTGGAGCAAATGAGGGATATTGATGGAGCAGCGCAGTGCAGGTTTGTGTTGCTGCTGCAGCATGGCACGTTAGCAGTGGATGGAGAAAATAGGTTGGGTTTGATCAATAAGCCTGCTTTCCTGAGTACTGAATCGACTTATATAAATGGACCAGCTCAATTAAAAAAAAATAATAAATTAGGTAACTATCAGGCCCAATTTGGACTTAATCTAAAGAAGGAAAAACTCTCCTCCTGGCAGCAAGGCTAAGGTGGTGGCAGCAAGGAAGCTTTGAATGCAATGTCGTGCCCATCAGAAAGGTGCCCAATGGGTGTCCCTGGGAATATGTCCCTTCTGCAAAGAGCCAAGCCCCCTCTCACCTGGTGTAGCACCCTGGGGTGATCTATACAGCCAATCTCAGCACAACCCCAAGCTTGTAGCATCATGCACACGTTTTAATGAACCTGGCTTAAATTGCCACAGCCCCTTTTGGTTCCATTTGTGGGCTTTATCATGATTGAGTTTCACTGCTAGGATTTATAATCTGTCCTTTCTTGTGATTATTCTTCCCTAAAACTACTTTGTATGTTTTGCTATAAAATGAGTAGCCATTTATTTGGAATAGCACACACTGCATTGGTATGTTGAAAGACTAAACAAATGGCATTCATTAAGGGTCTGATCCTCCTTCCATTTACCTCCTTGGCAAATCTGCCACTGGTTTTACTAGAGCAGAATCAGATACTGATTAAATACAAGTTTACCACTGAGGACAAGATAGGGATTTATAGTCAAATGCTGCAGCCAGTTTCCAGAGCACCATAGAAATATCAAGGGACGAGTGGCAGCTGTACCTATGAAATGAAAAACATTTTTGGCACAAATCTCCATCTTTTTATTTTAAGAATCCAGTGGTCCTTTGTAGTCTCCAGGATTGATGTTAGGCTTGTTGAGGTCGGTAGGAATCTTTCAAACAATTTCAAGGGCTTTGGATCAAGTGTAAAGCCAAACTACTCATAAAAAGTCATGGACTACACATAGATTTGGGAAGGGACAAGGAGGTCATTCGGTTAAAAAAGTGGCTTTTCTGAATTTCTGCTGGTTTTATCAGGTGCTTTCTGAATACAGCTCAGCTTGTATTATCTGCAAGATTTTATGTCACTGCAGAATCTCAAGCTGCACTGATAACGGGATCTCACAATGTATTCTTAACACAAAACATGTAGAGAGTTTTGGAAGGTTTAGTCTCTGGATTAACTGAGTGGAAAATGTCTTTCATTGTAGCTACAGATGGCCCTCAACACAGGGGAGGACTCTGGAGGAAAAAAAAAAATAGAACCTGTTTGTCTTTGCAAGTTCATTAGGTTTTTCAAAACTGAACAGTGACAAAATGAGAGAAGGGAAGGAGAAACATTGTTATTATATTCTCTCATTTCTTTACATCTTCTGTTTTCCCAAATAGAAAACCTTAAATGCATTTCCTATTATAAAATGATAAATATAGAAAAAAAATCAAACCCTTTGCAATGCTATAGAAACCAAGACTTGAAGGATATCTAGCAAGCCACCTTGCAAAGAACATGAAAATGTTATAATCCCAAGCCTGAACTTCGAGCACTAGAAAGCAGCAATTTGATGATATTTGATTTCGGATCTGTTTTGGTTTTCTCCATGAGGTTTTTCCCCTGAGGAGTCTGAAGCCTGATGTACTGTAGTGAGATTGCTGAATATCTGGTGTCACGGGAATTCATGCTCCACTATGACAAGCCATACTTCATTCTGACTATCATCAAAATGAAAATAGCAACCTCTTTTCTGACTGCATTGCTAACCCAATGGAGGCTGGAGAGAGAGGTGGGTAGGCGGACCGAAGGAAGACATAGCGGTGATAATGTCGCTTATTTGGGAACAAGATATCTTCCTGTATAAGCCTAAGTTATCAAATTAAAGCCTAGTGTCATTATCAAGAAACTCAATTCTCTGTACGGTACAATTGCCAGTCTGGGCCAAATTTATCCTTGAGAGAAAGCCATCTGTGCTATACGACCATCCAGGCTGAAGTGGGTTTCTTGATACTACTGGGACCATCACTACCACCAGTGACTAAGATACCTGCATGTAAACACCATTCCTGGGTCTTGAGAATGATATTACTGAGATATCTGGGGTGATTTTCATTTCATCTCTCCAAACCTTGCAGTAAAAGGGTCGTACCTCCATCATAGAATATGTACCAGTGAGAAGACAGCTTTGCTTTGCAGGAAAATGAAAAGCTAGACCAGCCAGCAATTGCAACAGAAATCTGTAGCCTGTGTTTGTAGCACATTAATAACATGACTACTGACCTTTCTGAAGACAAGAAATGTGTAGAATTGATTGTCCTGCCCAGGAGTTGTGCGGAACTATAGATCAGATATTTTCAGACCAATTTTTGTCGTGGCCACATCTTTGGCCAGTGCAACTCAGTGTGGGGGTAGTTTAGTCCAGTTAAATCCGAATATAGCTGAGTAACTAGAACTGAGCCTCAGTATGGCTGCCAAAGGTGCAGCTCCTGGTGACTGTGCTTGAACTTGTATATTAAAAAGTTTCTCCTAAAGGAAAGAAAAAAGAAAAAAAAAGAAAAGGTAAAACATGATGTTACTTTTAAAGCTGTAGAATCTCACTTTTCTAGAATATATATATACTATATATATATTTTCATATATATTTATATATATACCCACTATGACTTTTCATTATTATCTGAGAGGATGGTAATTCACGTCCCCAGAAGTTTTCAATATTATGGTAATGTCATATTTAATCGGGGAATAAAAATCCCAGAGTCTGGTGTCCTCCCGTATGGGGAATGAAGACCAAGGGCAGCTCTGTGGTCTTCTGCTGTGAAAACCCAGAGGTCCCAGACCCAAGACAACCTGCTGGGTTACTCTGCTGGTGGGTTTCTCCAGCCTGGGGGCCCAAGCTGTTCGCAGCTCTCCAGAGCTGTACTTGGAAATCTGAGAGGGTTCCCTGGGCTATGTCACATCTGCAGAAAAAACAACCCCTCCCTGGAAAAACACTTTTTGCAAGCCAGAAGTTTTTGCAAATATATGATTTTCTTGACAATCGCTATCTTCCCTAGTAAAAACCCACCTCCCCCATGACTTATTGCTCCCTGCAGAGGAACGGGACACAGAAAGGCTATGTGATTTGCTGCAGGCCAAGGAAGAGATAGCGCACGTGTAAGACCTCTGATTTCTTTCATTCACAGCTGCAGCAACATCCTTTTATAAATTGCAAGGTAGCGACAGTTCCTCCAGACCTCTGTCAGACTTGTCTGTTTGTCTGTGGGCTTAAAAGCTGCTGCAAAGCCCTCGCTTTACTTGAGAACCTGGCTAGATGATAAGGTCACTGTGGGATGGGGTTTTCTTTACATTAGTCATTAGATAGCGCCAGTCCCTGTCACTTGTTCTAAATTTCCCTTCAAATATTGCTTTATCAACCCAGTAGTATAAAATCCTATTGCAACAGGGTGCTGGTTTCAGTCCCAAACAGATTACTTTAGGTAGCAAACAATGGGTCCCAACTAGCAGTTAGTTGGCAAGGTGGGTTTCCTGGATGAGAGTGGGTAATTATTTGGTACCCAGGCGTGGGGTGGATGTTCTGCTTCCTGCCTATGTCCAGGCATAATATGCAGAATCCATTAGAGCGTTGCCTAATCATCTTAACCTGTCAGATCCAAACCGCCCTCTTTTAAGAGCCAATTTGTTTTCCTGCCAGATCGATGTTCTTATCTGTAATTGCACAGGCCATGAGTGGAACCCAATAACCGGTTAATATTCAATTCCATTGCATGGCAGAGTGGGAAGCAGGGAAATGTCTTAATTTAAACATTTATTGTACAACTGTGAAAATGTTCTAAGTTAAATTAATTGAAGCTCAGGGAGAATAACTTATAAATCACCTTGTCTGGCTTGCATAAAATGATATAGGGATATGCCAAAGTCTTATCATGGTGCTCCTTAGAGCTGAAGAAAGCTTTAACTCTAAGGTTACTGCTGTTATTCTGGCTCCCGGATGGTAGAAACCTGACTTGTACAGGTTATGTGATAACAGGAGGGCTGATCTAATTAAAAAGAATCTGCAAATTTTTACTGATATTTTGCACTTCTCCAACATTTCCCTGCAATGGATCGTGCTAGACAATTTGAATGTAGCGTTAATACTGTCAGCCATTCATCTCTTATACTTCAACAGCACTTTAAAGAGGGGTAATAATCCCGTCAGACTGTGCTTTTCACAGTACAAATATCACCAGAAAATGGAAAAACAGCTCCAGTGACGTTAGCAGAATAGGATATAAACAATACTGGCTAAAATACAAGATGGAAATTAGACAGGCTAATGGGGAATTTGAAGAGCACATAAAGACGCAAACAACTTGCAGAGAATTTATTGATTTGCTAGAAACAGTGGGACTGCAAAGGAAATACTTGTTAGACTTGGGGAAGGTTAAGAAAACACTGAAGGAAAATAACAATATTGCAGACAAATAAAAGTCAGACCTACCTATTAACTCTTATGACAGGGGATAGTAGTAGAAGACGCAGTGCAATGACAGAAGGGAGCACTGAGGTTAGGATGGAGGTTGAGGTTTGCTTTTGTGCAACATTCAGCAGCATGGAGGCCTGGTTTATGGCTGCGATCTGCTGCTGTAAGACAAACAGTAAAAGAACAACAAGTTACAAGGACCAAAAAGCACATACCTGCGATGAGAAAAATGTGACCGAGCTATTGAAAAAAGTGATAATCCTGCTCAAATCAGCTACTCTATGGGAAGCCTGCAAAGGCTGCCTCTTTGGAAATGTTCATCCTGCATATTGCAAATCAGCAAGGCTTAATTAAGCGCTGGGCAGGCTGAATGAAGAGATTATTTAAAATAGAAATCTGTAACAACTACTTGATATGATACAGATGAACCAATGCAGCTTCTGTAAAGGAAATTCACATCTCTATAATAGATTCTTGGGAACAGGTCAACAAACTAGTGAATAAGGGAGAGCTGGTTGACATAATTCATATAGACATGCAGAAAGGCTTTGGACAAAGTCCCTAACAAGAGGCTACCGAGGAAACTAAGGACCCAAGGGCTGACTGGTAAAGCACTGTCGTGGATTAGGCATGAGTAAAAAGACCCCCCCAACACAGACCCTGAGAAGGGCAGAAAACAGCCCATTTTTAATGTGGAATAAAAAAAAAAAAAAAAAAAAGAGAGAGTACTGTGCCTGGGGTTTTGGAGTTGCTTAAATATATATGCTGATGAGTTGGCAAAGAGGTGAGAAGTAGGGCAGGAAAATGCAGAGATGATTCAAGTTGATTTGGGAGAAGCTGAAGGTTTTTAGTGGAACCTTACATGGAAAAATGGAAACGTGAGGGGCAGGGTGGAAATTCCTGGCTGACAACACCAAGGGACTCTTCAAAAGCATATTTGGACAGCCCATATCTATCTAAGTTATCACTGAAGGAAAAAAAAACAAAGGCCTGTTCAATGGTATCATGGTTCAATGGTATCACTGTTCAGTCCACAGCAGTGGCTAAGAAAAACACCAGTGAAGCGGTAGAAAAAACCCTACTGGTATGGAACATGATATTGAAAATATAAAGATATTATATCAGTGTCCCATGGCATTGGTCACTCCTACACAAGTAGGATACAGAATAAATAGAAACAGCTGGGAGACGGACAACAGGAATAATTAGGGGCCTGCAAAAGTTCTCAATAGAATAATTTCTTGAAAGAGATTGTTCAGAGAACATAGAAGTAAATAATAAAAGAACAGAGAAGGTGAATTGCAGTACATTCAGAATGGTTAAAAAGAACTGGGTTTTGTACAGTTTACAAAAACCTGTGGAGTTCTTTGTCTCTTGACATGGCTGAGGCCAGGAATCTGGTGGGATTGAAAAATTCATTGAACATTTGTACAGTGAATGGAAACATCTGCAGTAAAATGGGTGGGATGCTATTCTTAGCAAAGAACCGGCACCAAGCCTCCTACTTCGGGGCATAGTTTAAATAGCGACTGAGGAAAGGATCAGGAAGAAACTTCCTCATTAAGGTTTTCCATTGTGATCTGGGAGGAGATATGTGCTTTCTTCTGAAAAATTTGGTTATCAGTGCCAAATCATTGTAATAGGTTAGCCATTGGTCTAAATAAATATGTCAATAATGTAGGTTTTGTTATAGCATTTTGTCAATTAGTCCAAATTTTTGTGAAAGGAAGTATGGTTTAAGTGTGAATTGAAATTTCTCCTACTTGTGTTATGGCATCATCAATGCACATCTGTACACAACTGCTTAAGGCGGTGAATAAACAACTTTATAACACAATTAAAATTTATTGCACAGGTATATTTAAGTGCTAGCAATAAATGACAGACTGAGGGAAATCATCTGTGGTTATTCTTGATGGGGGGGGGGGATGAGACTCTTGCACAATCCTCAAATTATTTGCCCAGTTGGGAGAGTACTGAAAATGACGACGAATTTTGATTGATGATTTTTTCTGAATGAGGCAAATGAGCAGCATGTGCTGCATTTGAGAAGATGCTCATCCTCAGTTGAGGTGGAAAAGGATGAGTGAGCCTGGGAGTGCTGGGGGACAGTGCTGGGGTCCCATTGCAGGGGCTGGGGGCCACCAGCTCTGCCCCCCCCAGCCAACTCCCCAGAGGCCACACAAAAATGTCAAAGAAACCGGGGGAGTCCAAAATTCGAGACAAAAATTCACTCCTAGGAAAGAAAGGAAACCAGAACAAAACAGCGCAGCCCCAAACTAGGATTTTAGGATGGGCTGAAATTTTGTGACACAGGCTTTAAATTTGACAGCTTCTTGTGGTGCGATTTACTTTGAAGTTTTCAATGTAAACATGGTACTCAGGTAGGGCTTTTATGGGCAAATTTGGAAACTTTTCTGCAAATTACTGCTGCAGAACGAGCCACTCCAATGGTTCTGTCCACCTCTCCCTGCTGCAAAACTGTTACTAACTCCCTGAAAATGTACATGTAGGAGAGCAGAATCAGATCTCTAAATTAAAAAGCGGAAGCAAAGCATGAAAAATATCCTGTTATACAGAAAATGCATCAGACAAAAATACTTTTCCCCTATTCTTCAATGCAAGTAAAAAAGGATTGGGATAATATATATATGCACACGCACACACAGCTGCACAGGGATTTCTTTTTCTGTTCTGAAATCCAGATCAGTGTAACAGGAAAACAAGACGCTGAGCCACCACGCAAACCTCTCGCCTTTCTTTTCTGTGCCCACTCTTACAGAGAGCAGCGTTTCATTTCCTACTGTTGAGGCAGCAGCAACTAAAGTGAATGTTCATATGTGTGGTGAGGCATTTGTCCCTGGAAAAATAACATCTCTCCTTCTATTAACGTTTTAATTAATCCCTTTTAGTTATGAAATGTAACTTTACATTACATAAAAAAAAATTACATGCAGTCTCTTAATCTGCTAATCCTTTCTCCAGACAAGCTGGTTCTTTTTAAATCAACTGCCATTTTATCAACCCAATGGAGCAGAGATCCGGACTCAACTCTATTCAACAATACATTCTTTTCATGAGAGACTGGCCTAGCTAATATGACACCACAAAGGGCTTGAGGAATTCCAAATACCCAGCTCTTTGGATTAAAAGCATAATAATCCCATGCAGTTTTTTGTTCAGAATTGATAGAATGGTTGTATAGTGAGTCACACTTGTTTGAACTTATCAAAGTAACAATATATCAAGCATTTCGTAGGATGATATTTTATTTTCTCAGGTTGATTCAACTTTCAAGTTGTTTTTTTTTTTTTTTTTTTTTAACTGTGTATTTATAACTGCCAAATGCCCCTGCAGTTAAACAATTAAAGCATATAATTAAGCACAGACAATCTGATAGCTTTTGTTTTATGACTAGATTTCTATACAGTTTTTATATAGACATAAGCATTGTTTTTACGAAAACAGTAACAGTGGCACGGCACGCAGCGTGTACTAGCGGAAAAGTGATTTATACCACTGTGACTCCTTCCCCTGCCCATAGGCATGCCTTTACTCCATTTCCAGGCCATATAGTGTAGCCAAAGCAGGACAGCTTTTGTGTGTCAACAAGTCCTTTGGGAGACGGAAAA
This sequence comes from Cygnus olor, assembly GCF_009769625.2. NCBI lineage: Eukaryota > Metazoa > Chordata > Aves > Anseriformes > Anatidae > Cygnus > Cygnus olor. The sequence goes on along the minus strand of NC_049190.1, from coordinate 3,592,774 downwards.
CAAGGCTGTTGGAGTTAGCGGCCCCGTAGCCTTAATTAAATAATGCGTGGGCTGAAGGTGCTGGGCAGGAGGAGCCTTGCGGGGCTGCTGCTGCCTGCCCCCAATGGGGCCTGATTCTGCCAGCACTCCCTCCTGCTTCACGTGGGGTTAAGCGAGAGGTGACGAAGGCCCAACGTTTTCTTAGAGTTTTACAAGCTTATTAAAAAAGCTATCAGTTGCAGTTACAAAACAGCCTCTTAAAAGCGAGCGGAGACATTCATTAACATATTGCAGCTCTCATCGGAGGAATTGGTGGTTTTATTACTAAGCAGTTACTGCGTTTTCTGCCAGTGTCGATAGGACTCTGAGCAAATTTCGTGCCTGGGAGCTAGGAGTTAATGGGCTGGAGCGCTGCGTAAGGACCTGCACTTCAGCTCGCCTGGGAATAGCACATCACAACCGGAAATATTTGGTGGGCTCCAAGTGTGCAGCCATGCCAGGGGGCTCCTGGGCTGTAGGCATCTCTGCAGGCTTCTGGGGGAGCCCTGTGCTTGAAGGAGAGGAGAAAGGAGAGGGTCTTCCCTTGACCCTGAGCAGCACAGAACACGCTGAGGTAGCTTTTCACTCCTGCTAACAGCCAGGTACCTGAACGGGGATCTCTGCTTCAACATTGTCCCAAAGTAGAGCGTCTTATTCTTGTCATGGGAAGCTGCAATTCCCTATAATGAATAAAAATATAGAGAACTCATCTGGCCAGTGGGACTGAGCTGGCAAAGAGCCGACTCGAGCAGGGTACAACCACCCCGATTGCCTCTGGGGATGCTCCTTCGCTCGCTGGCCTGCCTGAATCTAACTCAGGGCTGCAGAACCCTCCTGCGCTGCTGCCATCCCATCCACGCACGGCTCGAGGAGCAGAAATTGCTTGTGGCCGGACTGGTGAGTCCTCAGTCGTGTCCCCGCAGAGAACACAGAACTTCCTTTATTTTATTTATGTTTTTGTTTTCATTGTCATAACTCTTCCCCTGAGTTCCCACCCCTCCTACTCCATATGGCATCTCACAAGGGAACAATAGGGAGCTCTTCAGGGGTTGGTGCTATAACTCTTCAGAAGCAAAGTATTCTCGAAGGAGCTGGTTGAATTTTTCATCCCAATTATTTCAATATTTCTACCGAATTTCAAAACTAAACACATTCACAGAAAATTGGCAGCGTTTGAGTGAATATTTTTCATTTTTACTTTCGACCAACTGCGGAGCTAATCAGAACATTTTGAAATTTGACTCCCTTGCCAATGCCTGCTCTAAAGCAGGGAAATTTGGCAGTGTGGCGGCAGAAATGTTTGCTAATTTCCCTGTTTCTTCTCTTTTCATTCCGGGGCCCGACCCCAAAGCCAGTAAGCCACCTCCCCAGGCTAGCAGAATAAAAGTGTTAATGAGGAAGCAAATACAGTTCAAAACTTCAATTCTTACAGACATGGAAAGAAAGCAAGAACAGCCACAATTTTGGGGCCAGATTAGTCCGCCTTTCTTTTGCCAAGTTAATATTGTTTGCATGCCTCCTCGAAGCAGGGCTAGGTCCTTCCATACTCCACCAGTGCCCCTTTAAACAAACACCTCGTAACACTGCCGCTATAAATAGCACCGAGGTGGAAATGGCTGGATGTGTTTCTATGCCCTCCTTTGTGTTCACATTTTTCAAACATATGAACCTTCTCCCCTTTTTCCCCCCAACTCCTCCACAATGTGTGGTTATATATAGAATATTTATAATAGTCCTATTTCTAAGCAATTTTCACCACTGCCACGCAGCAGGAAGAAATTGAGAAATTGCTGGGTATTTATTTATTTCTCCGTGGAAATATGCACTTAATCCTGCACAGTGTGGCAAGACATGCTATATATACATGGTATGTATTGAAACACATCCATTATATATAGAGATAGAGAGATGCGTGTTTGTGTGTGTGTTTTAAATGCAGACCATATTGATTGCAATGTGGAACTGATAAAGATGGGAGATATTCTTATCTCTGCAGGAAATAAAGTGTTTTGGGTAATATTTATGGGCAAGATGGTGACCAGCTTATGCACCCCATCTCTCTCAGAGCTGCTTCTTTGAGTTGGTGAGGTACGTGGGGCTAACTGCTCGCTGGTGGGAAGGAAGATTCCCCCCTTCCCAAAATCACTGCAGATGACTCAAAACCAAAGTATATAGGGGAATTATTGGTATACACTTGCCCTGATCTTCTGCCTTTCCTCACACATCTGCTGTTGGCAACTATTAATGGGATATTAGGCTTAATGGCTAATTGCATTGTAGCCCCATTAATGCTTCCAGTGCATCCCAGGAGAGGGGAAGAGGTTTAAGAGGATCACAGCTCACACCAGCCTGACCCAACAGCCCAGCTTTAATGGGGCATCTGCACCTTTTGAACCACTGTAGGGCAGTGGGCAGCCCTGGATTATGCTGTGTGGCATACCTGGGTTTGATATGGTGTTCTTGGAGGATGTCACTCATGTGAAAAGGAAATAGAAGTTGTATCATTGTGCAGTGCAAAGGGGTGCTTACTTAAGTTTTGCTTCTCATTCAGAAAAAAAAAAAAAGGAAATTAAAAAAAAAAAGAAAAGAGAATTCAGATGTTTCCATTTTGGAAATCAAGCCCAGTGAGATAGAGGAAGGGGAGGGGAAAGGGGAAGAGCAAAGTCTTAGCTGGTATTTAAAGCAGTCCTGCGTACTGAGCTTATCCCAGGCCCCCTGTGCTGCAGTGTTTCAGCCAAATGCTGTGCTTGCTTGGGGGCTGCCCTTAAAATCAGCTGTGCTGTGCTCAGCCCAAGGCCCTACTCCACCAGCTTCCAGCCTCTAGCAGGAGCCAGTAACTGATGGTCAGAATTAAAGACCAAGGCCAGCAATGCCTTCGTGTATTTCAAGGCCGTGCTGTTAACTTCTGGCAATCTGTAGCTTTTGGTTTTGTGCTTAGTAGCTCAGGTGAACTTCTATTTATTTGCCTAAATACATATAAGATCCCTTTTTGTCAACAGACTGGAGTGTCCTGGGGCAATGAGTTCCACAAATCGTGTGCTGTGTGAGAAGCAGAAGGGGCTTTTGGAAGTTTTTCTAATTCAAAGGGGAAATTCTTTAGGGCTAGGACTTCCCTGCTACACAGAAGACATGAAATATGTAATAGAATAGTAGCAGTTTTGAGCTATTTGTCTTGATTGCCTTTGACAAGTCCTGTCTATCAGCTTAGGGGAATGAAAAAGAGCAAGCATCTATCTCAGCCCTTTTTTCCATCGGTATCAGGCAACATCTTAGGGAAAGCACTATTATTTGAAAGGATTAGACCCCAAAGAATGTGCATGGGACATGAGAAGTATTGAAGCACAGTGGGTGATACCAGCAGCATCTGTGATCTAAGCAGCCTTCAGAAAAGCAAGGAAGAATGTGTGGCTTTTGCAATGGGTTCCCTGGAATGTCAGATGAACATGTGGGTGCCACCGGGTGCTGCCGAGAATGCGAAGCTGTCTAGGTGGGCGCCAAGATATGCACTAAACAATATGAAACATGCCATGGGAAGTCACTGCGACAAAGGAGAGGGCTGGGGGCGGGGAGCAGGGTGCTGGAATTAAAACATAGATTAAGCTCCCAGTATGTTTTGCTCTCACTTCTGAAGTATCTGTCTCATGCTGTTCTCCTCTTAATCTGTCAGTTACAGTTAATAGCTGATCAGAGCAGTACTTTAATGAGTCAGCCAGATTGTTTGCATAAACAGTTGCTAGGCTGATGCAACCAGCAGCAGTTTGATGCTGAATGTGCCCTGCATGGCTTACACCTGCACTCACCCCTGATCCCCCACCCTCTGGCTTCTTCTCCACCAGAAGGGCACCTGAACATGGTTGAGTGGTAGCTTGGTTTAAAAAATGTATTAACAGAAATGCAGCATCCTTTCCCCTACCCATTTCCTCCTCTCCCAGCCCTGAGACCAGATTTGGTGGTGAGCACACTCCAGGATGTGACTTCAGGTGTAATAATTCACAACTAGAGCTTTGCCTGAGTACTGCCTTTTGCAGCTGGGTGTGAATTATTAAGCTCTGTTTCTCACCTCGGAGTGCCTTTATCAAGATTATAATAATAAAAGCAGTACAAGAAGAGCTGAGTGTGGAGCGCAACTTGGGAGATTAAATTCAAATGCTTTTCAGTGCGCTCCGATATATTTACAACTTAAATATTTTGCTTTGAAGTGATTTCAGGCATTTCGTATTGAGGTAATAATTCTGTCTGGAAAACAAATGTTTGCAGTCTCATTCATTAATTACTATTGTGAGAGATTCAAGCAACCCAAGGCTTGGAGCTGTACAGGTTCTGATCCAGATCTGATTCCTTTGGCCTCATCTCAGCACTATTAATAACGACTTTCCATTTACTCAGTGCCTTTTTCTGTGACATTCTGAAAGCCCTTGATAAAAATTAATTAACCCATAATGCAAATCTGTCAAAGCTGGAAAAAGAGCCCCCTGACTCTTAAAAGGCATTGCTTTGCATGAGTATCCAAGCAGAATGACTCCCAGGACGTAACTTCTGATGATGCTACCATGCTTGAAAATGTACCTTTAAAAACTCTTTTTACGTAATGCTGTGTGGGCAAAGTGAGCATTCAATATTATTTTCTTCCACAGATGGGGAAAACAGTCACCAAGTGACTAAACAATTTGTTCATTGTCACACAGGAGAAGAACGCGGTGTTCTTAATTCAAGCCATGTACCTTTCTTGTTTGCTTCCTGCGTACTCACCATCATATGGAGAACCTAAAGGTTTAGATTCCTGTATTTTGCCAAGGGTATAAGAGTAAAGATCTGGACCCCTTTTGAAAGCTCGTGGTCTCATGCATAGTTCTGTGCCATGGAGTCGTACTTTGGCCAAATTTAAATTCTCCAAATTCATTTTTATTTTCCTAAAATTGTGCTTATATTGCAAACTAGGTATTCCTTCCTGCTAGACTCAAGTTAACCTTCAATATTGTGGATTTTAAAAGGCTATAGTATTCCATCACTGAAACTTTTGTTCTGCAAAAGGAAAGATTACCCTTTTAAATCACAGAAAGATTTATAGGTGCTCCAGGGAAGCTGGAGCTACAGAAATGTCATCAAGTTATGGTGCAAATGAATAGAGAGGGTTTCTTGCAGCTGCTTTTTGGATGCTCAGACATTGCTGAAGCACACTTGAAGAGTAAAAACCTGGACAGGTCACTCCATGTTGTGGGCTGCCTGAGCACATCAGCAGCAAGAAATTGGCACCATTTCCATAGGAAAGGGACAGGGGTTTACTTGTACCGTGGTGTACGCTGTGGTCGTTGCCATATGCAAGTTACTTTCAGAAAAAGATGCATAAAGATTATAGTACAATCAACCTACAAAAATGTATTATTTGGATGTTGGCTTTTAAATTGAAAATCACTTACACACCAGTCAATGGTATTTTAACGTTATTTGAATTCATGTTCCTTTTGTATTCTTGATCCTGTGTGTTATTCAGCATGCAATGTTTGGATTTTGCGTGGCTGAAATATTTCTAAAAGTTCTCTCCGTTATGCTGCTTCTGTTCCCAGTTCCTCATCCCACAGGCCTATTTTTTAGAGGTGCAATGGATTTAAAATGGCATGCAAAGTACCGAAGATGTTTCATCTTCTACAGTCAACAGGTGCTAGGTGAGTTTGGATGTGGTGATGTATTAAGGAAGAAAAAAAAAAAAAAGAAAATTTCTTAAATGAAAAAGGAAAGTCCTATTGTCTTTCTCCTTTGGCCACTATATTTTTGCTGAAAAAAAATGGAAATGAACCCTTTTGATTAGAATTGCTCCACATTAGTCAATAACATTATCTTTCCAATTGGAGAACACATTTTATTTTTTGGAGAAAAGCATTTGTTGGGTGATAGGTGGCATCTGCTTCCCTGGCCACCTTCACGGAGGCCAGCTGGGGCTCGTGGGGGCAGGTGTGCTGCTTCCCGGTGGAGCAAGCCAGGGCAGCCTGGCTCCTGCCGAGGTGAAGCAAATGGCCACGTTGAGAGCTCGTCCTGCCTGTGCCACGGTAAGCCATCTGGGCTTCTTCCACAGTGATTTCCATGGTGTGTTTATAACATGTGTTTAAGTGAATTTCCTGAAAGTTGATTTTTATAAGCAGACTTCTGCATTTCTGTGATTTCAGGGGTTCAATTGAGGTTCCTTGGTCTTAACTTTCAGAGGACTAGCCTGCTTATTTCCAAACAGCTCAGAGGGAGATGGAGGTGCTTGGGAACTTTATGATTCAAATCAGTTATTAACTATTTATTTTTTTGAAGTCTGAGTTTCTCCAGCACCTCTTTGGTTGATCAGGTTAATTTCGGTAGTCCTGAGAGAGATGCTTGGAAAAGGTTTTGTTTTGTGCCATGTGGATGGAAAGTGGAAGTCTTCCTCTTGTTGTTTCCAGGTTTTTCCCTTTTTCAGTCTAAGTGAAGCTGTTCCATGTTCTGGGTCCTTCCTTTTGTCCTCGTGTTATCAGCCCCCTGTTGTATGTTATTTTTCTTTTAACACTTGTTTGAAATAGAGGTAGTTTAGTGTTAGAGGAGTGTAGAAGCCTGATTTCCAGCACCATTTCTGTGTGGATTTGCTAATGTTGAGTTAAGAGTGAACTTGTTTTTCTCGGTGGAGACATTCACAGGGTTGCTTGCCTTTATCTGCTCTGTATTTTGTTGAAATTTGCACGAAAGGAATGATCCTTCAGGCCTTTACTGTGTCTTCTTGATTTGTTTGAAATTAGCTAGAAAGTTTGAAATTTGGGAAGTGGTAGAAGAACAGAGACTGCCAGAAACCAACACATCATTTTTGTTAAGAAATCAGGCTGAAAAAAAATACACTGTTTTTACATTATTTGTGCTTTGATTACTTTAGTGCCGGTATCTCTAAAGACTGTTTTGCTTCTATTTTTAATGTTTGTTAACAAGAGCAATGCAAAATGGTAAATAACCCAAATGCACACCATGTCCTGGGCACATCAGTTTTATTATTGTTATTATTGGTACCAATAACATGTTTATTGCAGTTGCATATGTAATAGCCTCTCCCACAGTATTTTTCTAGTTGTGGTTCCTTACAGAGCTGTTTTCATGCAGCCCCCAATTGAAATCGCAGCAAAACTCCAATTACACAAATATCAGATGAAATTGAATTTTGTCTGTGTGATTTTTGGTGTAGGAGCTACTGGTCCATAGGCAGCAGAAAAGATCATTTCCCCCTGCCCCCAGCTATATTCTTGATAAATACATAGGGGGAGGTAGTCCCTGCTGGAATACTTATAGTATGAATAAACAAAGCACAGAAGGGGAAACAGAGGCACTGGCAAATCAAGGTCACACGCACGCTTTATGGATCTCGTGATGCTCAAGCCAGCCCTGCAACCTCTAGACTGGGCTGCTCTCCCTATAGGTACCCTTAGGTGCTTCCTCCCTTTCATCCGCCCACAGTCACACTCGCTTCTGCACTCTCCTTCACACACGTGCTTCTGCTAAAATATTCACTGGGAGTGTGAAAGCAGCTGCTCTTGTAAAGAAACAACCTTGCATGTTACTAAGAAAGTGCTCCCAGTCATTCAGGCTTCAAATTGATGTTGTGAGTAGCCGCTGATATTCTCCGTGCCCAAAGGGAATTAGGTGTTTGGTCTCGTTCTGCACCACTATCATGCGGCAAAGGCAGCGTGCAGAGGGTTAAAGATTAACGGGGCTGGAGTTGACAGGCTGATGTGCTTTCCAGGTAATCAGGATAAGCTGAAGCTCATTATAAAAGGGATGAGCATGAGCCGTCTGTAAGATAGCAGTACCTCTGAGGAGGGTGGGGCTGCTTGCTTGGAGAGTGTGGGGAGCAGAGGCTCTGCAGAGCAGGCAGGCAGGAAGGAAGGAAGGAAGGTGGGAGGTTTTATTCCTCCTAGTCAATAGGTCTGAGGATGGCTGCTTGCTCATTTATTATTTCTGTGGCGAGGCTATGCTGGATAATCAATATGCTGCAGTGGAGGTTTTGATGGTGTTCATACATCCTGGGTGTGGTGTATAGGCTGATCTGAAAGTGCTGCTCTGAAGCTGCGGTGTTTTTTTTGTTTGGTTTTTTTTTTTTTTTTTTTGCTAAGCTGCCAAGAAAGATCCCTATAAGTGCCTTTTTTTTTTTTATTATTATTATTATTCCTGAGGCAGGCGGTGGGAAATGGCTGCCTGGCTGAAAGAGTCTCTATGAAGCTTTGCGCTTTACATCCATCGTGATTATTTTCTGCATCCAGCCTATTCAAAGGGGCAAGATTCTAGAAACAGGCATCATATTTATGATGCTGGAAGGTTAAGCATTCCCCTCCTTGTGTATTGGAAGGCTATAGACCTCTGCTGTATATCTGAGCATATCTGCCCTGCAAAGCACTGGGCTCCTCAGCCCCGTCAGTATGTCAAGTTTAAACCTTCGAAACACATTATTTTCATGCTCTGCAGGGACTTTTACAAGAGGATTAAGACACTTCTCTAGTGTATTATATGGAAAGAAACATTATTCCCTTTAAAATAAAAGTATTGGAGAAAAAAATGCTTACAAGTGCACTACAACCAAGTATCATGTTTCCTAGCACAGTGTAAGTGCTCTTGCAGGCAGATTCCTGTGCTTTATAGTGCTCTCGAACCTGTTCGAAGTCCTGCTGAATTCAGTCTGAATTGGATATTCTTTTCAAGATAGGGTCCAGCTGATGATTTATCTTCCAGTTAGGGAGCCTACGCTGTAAAATGGGTGAACTCTGGTCTCCTTTCTACACTCATCTGGTGAAAAACTACGTGGGGAATAGAGGGAGCTGGGAAGTGTAACAGGGGTCATAGGCAGCTTCCTCGCTGTGATGGCTGCATCGTTGGGATCACAACTGTGATGGTCCTTAAGTGTCTTTCTAAACTCTCTCCCCTATTTAGGGTCTTGAGCAGCCAAATTTTAATTGCCCAGAGCCCCACAGAAATGTTGTTGGATACCTGAACACCAAAAGTTGGAGTTTTTTAGGCCAAAAGAAAAAACTTTCCTTCTGACACTTTAACACTGGCCCGGTTCAGAGAGATGCTCTGAGATGTGTGGGACACCCAGCCTGCTGGAAACTTGCTGTTTCAGCAGTTTTTTTCAGTTGTTTTTCAGCCTGTGCCTCAGTTCCCCAGGCAAAGTGATGGGGAATGAGCTTTGTTGGCATTGTCCAAGAGGCTTGGAGACCATATGAATGCAAACTGGAATCTATTATATTTTCCTGTGGCCAAAATAGAATTGCAAATGACTTGAGATTTGTCTTTTAAAAATATTGTCTTACTAAATAGGAGCTATAAATGGTTTCTAGTGCCCACAAACCAGCTGCTCCTGTTGGTGCCTGGCCATAGGTCACAGGGTATAAGGATGCCCAAAGTAGCTGTGCTCTCAGAAACTTAGATCCCTTACCTAATGCTGGCTTTATTTTGTCTTTTCCATTACCTCCAGATGCTTGCATGAAGAAAATGCCGTTTGCTGTTTTAGGAACTTGAATATTAGGAATGTTACACTTCTAAAAAAGAAAAATCTCTTCAACGTTTCCTCCTAGTTTTTCCAACCTCTTGGCCACCTATCCTCTTTCTCCTTGCTTGACTTTGTCCTAGTTAATATTCCAACAGGTGTTTCCTTTTTCAGTGGAATTTTTTAGGCCGATGTCTCAAGAGGCCTTCTGCATAATAATGCTGTATTCATTATGTGGCAGTGTTACTGGGAGAGAACTTTATTTTCTTAACCCCACCATTTCCCCTTCATTCAGTGAGCGTGGGGGGCGGAGGAGTGAGCAAACTGTAATTTTCAGCATCTTCGGCTACTTTGTTTTCTGATGGGACCACTGCACGGCACCATTTCAGACGAGTCCTGCCATGAGGGTGACAAGGATTAGGGAAGGGAGAAGGGAGGCAGTCTCTTTTACCTGGTTTGCAAAGCACCTCAGGTTTTGACTCCAGTTTTGCTTTCCTGTCAAGAGACTATTGAAAGCAGACAGTTAAAAAATAATGAAATTAAAGCTTGTTGGCAAGAGAGGCTCATCTCTTTGTGCCCCCTGGTGCCTTCTGATATTGCTAGAAATGTGCTGCAGTGACATTTGGTTTGGGGGTTAACAGGAGTTACTCGATAATTCCTACAGCAATTTGAAAGATGCGTTGATGTGAAATTCACCCCATTCTACCTCTGGATCCTGCTGAGCTATCATTGCCAGAGAGTAGCAATGTCATACCTGAACATAAAACTAAGGTACAAATATTTTGTTTCAAGGTTTAACCAAGTTTGAGGCCTTTTTAAAGGAAGTATGGAGGATATGAGAACTGTGTGTCAAAGCTTTCCCTTGCTCGCATTTTGTAGTGTGAGAGGCACTGGTCTGTGGGTTTGGGGTACTCTGTGCAGCACTGTGGTACACAATGGATGTATATTAGCAAGTGTGTGTAGTAACTGTGAGTTTGGTTCATTTCCAGTAATAATGATTTTAATAATGAGGAGGAAAAAAGAATAGGAGCAATGCGATCTTGTAAGATCCTCACTCTATTTGAGGATAAGCAAGATATGATTTGTCCAAAACTGACCAGAAGTGTATTCCCATCAAACATAACCAGTGGAATTCATTGGCATTATTAAAAAGGGCTTAGTTTCAAGAGAAAAGCTGGCATCTGAGGAGTATCCAGAGATGCAAGAGTAAATGCACATGAAAGCGCAAATTTGGAGACTGCACTGTCCCTAAACTTGCCCTAGGATGTTACACATTGTTTATTTCATGACTGCAAGTTTTCCTCGATGTCTTTGTGTGGCCCTGAGACCAGCAGGGTTAGGCAGTGTGAGTGATGGAGGCCCATTTCTCCTGCTCTTTTCCCCCTATCCACTAAATTCTGGGTGACTGATCACTGATGGAGATGGTCTGTTTCTGTCCAGCTGGTGGAACTGTCTTATGTGATAATGTGGAGAAGTGTTAGAAGGGCAAGTAGGAAAGAGAAGAGTTACGCTGGTTTCCAAAAATAGTATAAGTCTCCAAAAAAAAAAAAAAAAAAAAGAAACAACAGCAACAAAAAACAACTGGTCCATTTTGCTGACAGAGATTTCTCTGGCCAAAACTGAGAAAACAAAATGTTCTTCCACTTGGCTGGGCTGACATGAGACCCCACAGCAATTTTGCTTATAGGCTAACCTTTATTTTGATGGTGTCCACTAAGGCTTCAAAGACCCACCCTGGGTTTTGCATGAATGGGTAAAATTACCTACTGAGAGGAAATCACCTTGTTGGCATTTTTCCAAGGAGGGAGAAAAAGGATTTACTACCTTGCCCATTGCTGCTGTCAGGCTTTTAAAATTTCCAGATGAGTCCTTCTTGCAGAGTTTATTCAAAACACACTTTCAGTACATCTGGGAATATTATTAGTAACTGATGAGCCAGTCTGTAGAGTTTCAAGTGCAGAATAAACAGGAGGAATAAGGGATTCTGAGCCCTGTACATTTTGGGTTTATACATATAAATATTTGTCTGTAGAATAGTTGCAATCCTGTACCTATCCAGAGTATTAAAAAAAAGAAATGACCGGTCAATTAAAATAGGTTAGCTTTAAAGCACCTCAACTGTCCCTTCTACTACCTGTGTTGGGACTGCTAAGGCACATCATTTACCTTTTTTCTTTCTAGCCTCAACCATCCCACTGTAAGACAGTGAAGAATGCATTTATTTTTCTATCATGTCCTTGGATAGTAAGCTCTTTGAAGCAGAGACTAATCAAATTCAGCTGTGTGCATGTCAACTAGAACAGAACACTATTCTTGTAACCATGACTATGGTGTGAAGAGTATGATGCTCCACTATTACCTGCTATTCTGCATGCTGCCAGTAGATGTATTGCACAAAGGCAAGCTGTATTTCTCCTGCTTTCATAGCGCTGATTCCACCTCTTTTGTGAAACAAGAGGATTCTCCATTAGCTGGGTACTTACTTCAAGATGACTGTCTTGAGGGAGATGCACGATTCCCTATACAGTATGTGAGAAAATACCTGATATGGCTTAGGAGATCTTGGAGGGAAAAAAAAAAAAAAAAAGGAGCTTTGCTGTTGTTTGCAAAGATCTTTTTGCTGGTAAAGTGGCCGATAAAGAAATTCTGAGTGTTGATCAGTTGAGCTATGGATAAGGGCCCATGTGGAAAAGAAACTTAGATAGCCCTCTCAATCTGAGACCCTAAGTCAGGACAATATGGGCCAATATTCTCTTGTATACCATAGATGTACAATATTCTCTAATTATATATTACTTGTGGCAGAAAGGATAAGGAAAGAGGGCTGTGAGTACTGAAGTAACATAGACTATGAATAGATTAGATTCTTCTGTTATAACTCCATTAAAAAATGAGTGCACAGTAATGTTGTGCTATTCTTAGTACTGATAACTTTTAAAAAGGTTAAGACCAGTAAATTTGCTCGCTATTGCAGAGCTCCTAATTCTAGCATGGAATGGGCTAGGTGACCTCAATATGATGCTTACAAATTATTGGAAATAAGATGACTGCAGTTCTTGGAACCTTTAATATTGATTGCTTAAGTAAATCATCTGCTAAATGGCAATCTAATTTGAAAGGTATACAAAGGAATTAATAAGTGAACTGGTCAGATTCAGATGTTAAAAAATAAAAACAGAAAAGTAAAAAACAACCTGCTTAGCGTGCTTGATTTGGTGCTTATAAGCAAATGTGGAAGTGGAAGATTACCGTATTTACTTGAGGCTCTTTTTCTCATGTACTGTGTTAGCCAGACATTAAAGACAGGGTGTTCTGAGAGACTGTAGCAATTAATGCAGCCATAATTTTTGCAATACAGCCAAAAATATTTTCACAGCAAAACCTCCTCTTCCAGGTTAATAACACATGAAGTTATTAAATTCAAAGGAATCATTAAATTAGATTAGACATATTCTGCTTGTTTACCTGGACAATGAAGGTTTTTTCATTTACATTCTCACCAAGCTCATCTTGGATTTCTTGCCAGCTGCTATTTTGTTTTGCTGTTTGGATCTCTGTTTTTTTAGGAAGATGTTTTGCACTTGCTTATCCATGTAAATATGCATCTGAAAATCTTTATACACAAGAACAGTCCTTTTGAAGTCAGAAGACTTATTATGAAGGATACCTTAGGAGGATCCAAACCATAGGCTGTAAGATTCTCCAAATGCTGGCTGCAACTTATCCTTTGATATGTACAAGTACTTCTATATGTATATGCTTGCACAGCTGACATGTACGGTGACATTAAAGAAATTACTCAATATTTTAACCATTAGAATATTTATACTTTTGACAAAGTAAATTGTCTTGGTATTGCAAAATCTTCATTTGGAGAGTAATGTTTCTGTTTCTTTAAAGTGGACTTTGTGTTACGTAGCAATTACAAATGTTTTTCAACATTTTGAATTATGAATATAATTGCTTACTGGTTCCATTCTTTATGTTTACATTGCATAATTACTAGACACTCTTGATGCTTTATAATAATTGACTTGATATTGATAAATAGATTAGCTAATACAGTAAATGATTATTCCCCAGTAAATGAATCAGTATGCTTTTGACTTCAAGTGCCATTAACAACAAATGCATGGATTCAGGACAGCTTATGCATTTTACATTAAACAGCCCCTGAATAAACACGCAGAAAGCAGGGACCAGCGCCCAGGGCTGCTTCTCCTTCCTTGTTGTGTGCGCTAACACTTGTCTGCTCCTCCTGAATTTGCCCTTACGCTCCATTGTCACTCAGCTCTAAAATTGCTGCTGTGCCTACAGCTCGGGCGGACTTGCTGGAAGGCTCTGGATTTCTTTAAACTTATCTTAATGCTGAGGACAGACCTGAATGAACTTCTGGGTAAATGCTCTACCAAGTGCATCACTGTGTAAAATAAAGGTGTCACTACCTACCTCTTGGGCAGCTGTTTTTTTCCCCAAAGAGGGTAGCTCTATCTACATTTTGTTTTATTTTTGTGAGCAGCCTAGAAAATTATAGTAGGATTGGTACCTTCTGAGCACATCTGGGGAAGTGAATGTCAATACATCTAGTTTCTGGATCCTACAGCAGACCTTGAGCATATTGGATGTACTTCAGTCAATTCTGCATATTGACTTGCTGCAGAACTGAGATGTGGGAGATTTCAGGTAGAAAAAGGGAATCGAAGCTCCTCCTCAGCAATAGCTGGCTGCAAGTCAAGGCAACCTTGGGTCCCTGCTAGAAGCTTTGGTACCCAAAGACCCCCTAAGTCTTTTCTGGGTCTGACCCAATCTGCTGAAGGAGTTGACAGTCAAAATGATTTATGGGAGTAAATTCTAGACCATATGTTGGGTGAAATCTTGGCTGCATAGAAGTGAATTGTGGGGGAGGCAGGGACGCTGGCCTGGATTTCATGTCATCGGGTTTACAGCCACTGCATGCACGTGGGAAGGGCAGTGGGATACTGAACAAATAACTTCTCTCGCTGGTGAGGAGAACAGAGCAAGCTCTAAGCCTTAATTCCACTGTTCATTAAGTCGATGGCAAATTCACTGTTTTGAGGGAACTGGGTACTGTAGGATTGAACCTAGTCATGACAATATGATTTTCTGTGTCTGTCATGATCTGAATTTATTGTAGTCATGTAAAGTCCTGTCACTTTTCTTTCTTTCCTCTTTTGCAGTGACTTTATTAACCATAACGCTGTCTAGGTGATGTATGGGACCTCCAATATTAACATACATTTTTTAATAGATAAACATACTATGCTAGCCTCAGCACCAGCATTTTAAAAAAATAAAAATAATTAAAAAAAAGCTAAAATTAATGCAACAGAATTGGAACCAGCCCTTAAATGGATACAAAATGTAGCCTGAAGTTACAGGTCTACAGCATCACATCCAGTTTGTTGGGTGCCTGCATTTGCTTTACATTAGTGTCCCAGATCCGGGAAATGTTTTAGCATATGCTTAACTTTAAGGTAAATGATTCTCCATGGCTACTCTTTCTGGCCTGTGACTCTGTCAGGGTGAATTTGTAGCGGAGCTCAGAATTCCCTAGATTTCTGGTGCTCTGCAGCACATTTCAACTCTTCCAGCTGCCAAAATTAGTAATAGGTGCACATGTAATATTTTGAAGATCATGACTGGTACTGTGGGGAGAGATCTCTATGCACAGCTTCAGAGGATGGGAAAACTTCTGGCGGTTCTTTTAAAAGGGTGTGTTATTTCGTGGACTACATGCATAGCTATGGGACCAGACCTTGAGGTCCCTGACTGGCAGCCATAGAGCTGGACGTTATTCCCTTTGCAGAAATGTGGTGTGTTTAGGTCTAGTAAGCTTCTAAAGGCATTATGGGACTTACATATCAAGAAGAAACTTCTCTAAATACTAACATTTGAGAATTTAAAAAAAATATTCTGCAAGGTGTGCAATTCTATATATTAAACTAAGCTGCTGATGGCTGCTTTGTCTAAAGCAAAGTGTATTTTTTTTGAAATACCGGTATTACCATTTTTTTTATTTTTATTTCATTTTCTTCTTGCTTTAGATCCTGCTATTTCTTTCAATGTCGATAAGTCAGGAGTATGAAGGTGTTGGCATGACATCACAATGTGATCTCACAATCCAGCCCTTGTACTATGTCAGTGACTTTTCTCTGCTTACTTGAAAATGCAGCATGAGGTTATATGGGTGTGGAAGAGGAATGTAAATGTGCAGGCTAGTGAAGCAGACAGATGATAGAACTGAAGCTGGCAGCTGACAAAGTGCGACTGAAGGACCACAAGAGACTGTGATCTGCTCTGCACACAACAGTGGCTATCAAGGACCTCAGTAAGAACATTGAGCCTGTATGTTTCTGGCACCCTATCGATCTCACCTCGGTTATTAGACTCAGGATGCTTGTGGGTATGCCAGACTACAAAAACCTTGGTATGGTAAGGTGAAGGAGGATTGTAGACTGTAGGATGACTCCAGAAACTTTTAGATATTGGCATAGAGAATTGGCCTGTGTGAACAGAACTAGGAGCCGCTCTGTTCTCCTCCAAAGGTAAAGATACTGCTTGTGCTCTTTTTACCCTAGCTTTGTCTGAGATCTTTTTTCAAGCACAGCATGAGAGAGTAAAGCAATCCAGGATGGGCAGATGGTATAGAGGAAATAGTTGCCTACAGCTGCTGAGAGCAGCAAATGACAAAGCAATAGCAGCCAAAACATGGGCACATCCAACTATGGGACAGGGAAAGCAGAGCCCTGGTGTTTGGGCAGAGGAGCGAGAGGTGGGAACAAAGTCAGTTTTCAGCATTTGCCCAATGACAGGCCTGTCTGTGAGCTGAAACATGCTCCTGTTGATTTTTATGATCCCTCTGCACTGCATCTCTTAGAAAATCGGTAAAGAATTAGCAACCATGAACAGTTGTGTTCTAAATTTTGACAGAATATGTTGACTTAGGCTGTATT
This sequence comes from Cygnus olor, assembly GCF_009769625.2. Lineage (NCBI taxonomy): Eukaryota > Metazoa > Chordata > Aves > Anseriformes > Anatidae > Cygnus > Cygnus olor. The sequence continues at coordinate 3,576,304 of NC_049190.1, read as the reverse complement.
TCAGTAACCAGCTAAACAAGATTGATTCCTCAGAAGTGTTTCTGTGACTCCAGGATTTAGTGAGAGCTCTCGACTCTCATCCAGAGCAGAACAATTCTGTTCTTCACTATCAACAGAGCTGTTGTCAAGAAAGATTTAGGAACAAATGAGCTCGAACCTTAATCTCTCCACAGAGGTATGGTAGAAAGCATATTTGTGCACATTTCTCCAGTGCCCACCTATTGTGGAGTCCTTGAACAAATTAACCTTTTGGAAAACAAAGCCTGCGGTTATGATATAATCAATGTTTTCTGGGTGCAGAGACACATGAAATCAAGACCCATATGGAATAGCTCCATGAAATTTAATGATAATAAAACCAGTAATGGAAGAATATATTGGAGAACCTAGAGTGCTTAATAGACAATAAGGTTCTTTCTTTTCTTGTTTTTTTTTTTTTCCCAGCTTGTAGAAATATATAGCAAGACCTTGATTGTATAAAATTACATAGAATGGGTCAAAACATCCTTAGAAAATTGATTGTTCCCGAAGAAGATTGGAACTTTTCTAAAATTTAAAGCAAATGAGAAGACCTGCAAGACTCCTGTTATATTACAGAAGCCGTTCAATAGGTTTTATTTATGTGCAAATTATTTTCTCATTTGTGTTTAAAGAGATGAAAAGCTGACCATGTGGGAAGGCTCACTTAATTAATGTACAGGTCAGATATGATACATTTTCATTACTGTGCTGCATTGAGCTCTGACTTGGTGGTAGTCTGGAATTCATAATACTTTGGTCTACTGAGCAGACATAGTTAAACTTGCTCATTGGTAATTAAAAACAAACAAAAATGCAGCAACAAACAAAACAAAAAAGCCCACACCACATTTCATGTCTTTCTAATGAGCAATGTCTGTTTTACAAACTGATACTAAATGGTAGGGTTATTTTGGAGGTGTTACGGGGCGAGGGTTGTGCGATGAGCTGCAAGTTTGAGCCAAAGCCTTGTGAAATCTAGCTGAATCTTCCCACTGGTTTTCAGTTAACTTTGGATGGGATTCCTTTCATCTCTCCTATGAAAACATCTTCTTGTCTGTACTTTTTATCAGGGAAAGAAGTTATTTGTTTTTCCTGAAAAGGCTTGAGCAGTTCTCGGAAAGTGGTGGGCTTTTACAAGTATTTCTAGTTCCAGCAATCATGAAACAGCTCCATTCCAAAGGTACAAAGGTCCTGTTTTCTCAGCCTGTACAGTTTTGAAGGTGTGCATTTACTGTCTTATTATATTGGCATACTTGTTTTTTGAGAGTCTAGAACATCCTCTATGATGCCATTGTGAAAGTGTCTTACCTCAGGGCAACCAGAACACAGATGAGTTTGAATCTGTGAAAACTTAGGAACCAAAGTCATGTCTGTAGGTTATTTTTCTCTTTTTACAGTTGTGGAGCTAAGAGTCAGGAATTGATGGAAGTTAAATGCCTATGGCAGTTAGAAAATCTAATAGTATTATTTTACAGGTTCCCATTATACTATGTGGTTTTCTCTGCATCTCTGCACAGTTATTCCAAACAACAGTGTGGTCCCAAGCTATTTCCCTCTGTTGTATAAGAAGTAGAGGGCTCAGCTTGAAGATAAATGTGATGCTCCTAGATCAAAGAGCAGGGTTTTAAAAACAGAATTATCCCTTCTTTCTGAGTCCTTTAAAAATTGTATTTTGTAATCAGTAAGAGAGGTGGATTTATGATGTGAGAGACTAAACAATCTGTAGCTCTCCTTTATCACCAGCATCACACTCTCTCCTGCATTCCTCCTCTGCTCCTCTTGCTGTGATCATCCTGGCTGATCTCAATCATAATGCACGTGCAGTGTTGTGGGGGGAACGTGACCCATTAGGCAGTAGACCTGGCAAACTGGGTACACAACTACTCTGGCTGCACTCCCACTGCAGCTCCACAGCCCATTAAAAGACAAAATAATTAACAAAATAATTTGGTGCTCTGATAGGATTGACTTCACATATGGTGAAATTCAGAATTTTGAAAACCGAGATTTTTTTTTTGTTTTCATAAAAAAAAATAGTTCATTTGAAAATCCCTCTCATGAAGATGACCAGTCTTTAAGATGATGAAATTCCTAGATCTAAAACATGCCTTCTTTGCTTTACAAGTTATGTGGTGGAAGACACTCTGGTTCAGTGAGAAACTAAGTAGAATATGTTTTTTTGACTGAGTCTCTGCATGTATGACTTCTGTGGTTCGTTCTATTAATTTCAAATTCTCCTAATTAATTGAAAGAAATTATAGCTTTTGGTGTTTTATGTAGCTGACAAAGGGTGTAGAAGGAGAGGGTTGTTTGGTACTAGCGAGGCTACCAAAAAAAAAGATCTGCTCTCATAAACAGAAGCAACACTATTAGAGAATGGAATTTGAGGATCAACCCCATAACTGTTATTCCTTTACTCTGCTCTGCAATATCATAAACCACCTTTTGAAAGACTTCTTTCATGAATCATTTTTTGGATGACACAGGAACAGTAAGGTATCAACACCTGCGTTTTTAGTTTCTAGGATATATTGGTGCCAGGTGGGAAAAGAGTGGGAGATCGAGTCCTTGCAACAACCTTTGCAACTGGATCTTTACAGCAAGCAAGAGAGACAGCGAAAAATAGTCAACATTATTTTGGCACAGTGGGGAAGAAGGGATGAAAGCTCTGCAAATGAATTCATTGTGACAACCTTTGTGAAGAATCTGCGTGCTTGATCTTTTAAAAGATTTAATAATTCTTTTGAGAGATTAAAGAATAAACTGGGGGGGTGGGGAGGAGGGAGGGGAAGTTAACTTACTTTTCCTGATTCTGTCAAAATAGTAAATAAAAAGAGCAAATTCCTAAATTTAGTAAGCTTCCCCTACACCATCTCTGTTCCTGGGTGTTGGATGCATGTCACATTATAGTCAAAGCATTTGATAAACAGTTGGAAATATGACCCCTTAGAAGAAAGGTTGTGGACAATGATCTAATGTGCTTATGTCCAAAGGAAATTGATCTAAAAAGCAAAGTAACTGAATGCTTGGAAACCAGTATTTCCAGTGTGTAGCTGTTTATGAGCTCATACGCACCTCCAAAGACCTTCAATCACAGCTGATTTTGTTTTTTCACTTCACCCATTTATTCTATTGCTTGCTAAGGCCTTTAGCTATCTGAGCAATGTGGGACTTTTCCATTTTGGTGCAATTACCTTCAAATGGCCTCAAACTGGTAAAGTCAAGCTCTGGAATTCTTTGCACTGACATTGTTCAAGTACATTTGCAAATATTTTTGTTTCCTTTTAGCTTGAAAAGCTTTGCTTCTTGGACTATATTCTTATATATCAGATTTATGATGCCATGATGGAAAAAGTAAATTTTTGTTACTTTTTTTTTGAGACAATGATTAAAAAAAGAAGGGGAAAGGGATTTTAATTGGTTAGATTTTTCTATCAAAAAACTTTTTTTTAATTAGTCCTTTTAAAATAAAATATGGGAAAAAAACTGGTTTGTAGGGAACCAAATCTCTCTCCTCTGTATAAGTTCTTATCACGAAAAATTAACAGAGGATGTTTGTTTTAGGTGGGCCTGGGTTACCTTTAGCTAACAAACAAACAAAAGACAGTTTTGACTGGTAACAGCTGTCATACGTGTAAGTCGAAAATGGTAGGAAGGAGGTAGGAAGAATGTATAATCATTTCCTCATCAAATGTTGAACAGCCTTTAGTATGGTAAGACCCCAGGGTCCTACAGAATGAGCCAGAAACTCATCTGGACCAGAGCTGAACAGGAAGGGCACTCAATGTAGGCATCTATTTCAAAAGACTCCACATAATGAAGATTAATTAGGCCTTCTTTACCTATCAAAAGTTAAATACACACATCCAAGGCCTCGGGCTTCCTCACACTACTAAAAAGACCTTCCATGGAAAGCCAAGAAGACTAAGAAGTGGTAGACAGAAGAAACAGGATCATTGCCCTGTACAATTACTTTAAAAATATATTGTGATAGGCTTTGCATGTTCACATACAATGTATAAAACCCCATGACACATACCTCCAGCAGAACAGTAACATGGGAATAATTGCTGTTTGTGGTAATGCAGCTGTCTTCTCCAACCACTTATATGTTATCTTCTTTTCAATGGTGGAGGGTATCATATCCCCTTCATTTCATACATGTCATATTCAGATATACTTGATATTCTTTTCTTTCTAAGCAAAAGGACACATTCACAAACCTACCTCTTTGTTTTCCACCTTGAATCCATACAGTGTGCTAGATTTCATTTGGACTTAATTTTGCAACTGTAGCTTTTTTTTCTGATCTGTTTGCCTCTAAGACATTGTTTCGTCTACAGCTCAAAAGCAGTCTACAGTTACTTGCCCATACAGGTTTAGGGCTAGGATTTGAACTGATCTCCTTTCAAATGACACTCATGAGGGAGTAAGACCCCAATGCAGCATGTACTCAGTTTGAGGATGTTGGGAGAGGATGGGAATGGCTTCGTCGTACTTCCTAGCTGAGGGATGTGTTGAGAAGTTGTCAGCTTTAGGGGCTATGTCCAATGCAATCTGAAGTATAGGGCACTGCAAAGGCAGAGTAGGGGTTGACTTTGTAAATTACCGGTTAGGGACAGACTGTCCCCCAGTGCTACTTCAGAAACAACAGGCACTTGCTATCAGCACAAAGAAAACTTAGGCCACGAGTGGAAAAGGAGCTGGGCCCTGGCTCCTCACAGAGTGTCTCCAGCACCTTTGGGCATGCAAAATCCTTGTAGTGTCTTATTGTCAAGGCGGCTGACTGCTCTCATTAACTTCAAGTGGAATCGAGTGCCCAGCACAATGAAAACCAAGCCCTTCACTTCCTTAAAGTGATCTTTTAGCTTTCATATTTATTTGCAAAACAGGGTAACGTATCCTGAAAAAATGTTTTTCTCGTTGCACAGAGTTTTAGGTAGACACATCTAAGAAACGCATGTTCTTCTAGCACAATAGCAACTTATGAATAAGATCATACTTGTATTTGCATTAACACGGCTGGCTTCTCCAACCAGTTTTACATAATCTCCTTTTCAATGGGTAAGGGTGTCATTTCCCCTTCATTTCATACAACTGTGCTTTGAAAATGTAGGGAGGAAGTATTTAAAGAAAGTCCGCATTTTATGAAAGGGAAAATTGCCGGCGTTCCTTTGTGTGTCTCAGTAGGATTTGGATAGATTACTCATACTTAAAAAGGAAGGGAGCTTTTGCTTTCTCTTCTCCTTTTTTAAAAACTTGCATTAACATGATGTATTGACATATCACAAAATCCAAGGAATTCTGGAGAGCAAATCAACCACGACTTTGTCCACAAGTTGCAACAAATTCTTAAAACGTCATCACCTTCTGAAATAAAATTGTCACATTTTGGATACGGGCAACTTTTATAAGGGTTCAAGTGTCACATATTAGATAGGGACAGGAGCATGCTCTCTCTCACTTCTTTCTTTCAGCTTAAAAATTGATTCTCTTTTTTTTTCTTTCTTTTGATGCTATAAGCTTTGTACGAATGCAGCACATTTTAACAATTTTCATAAATCAAGCAACTGGAATAGATTTTAATACAGAATTGTATTACTGCAAGAATGCAAGGCATGCAGGCTCTAAGCACTAACATTTCTATTAGTTGAATGGAAGCCAATGCTTTAGTTGTAAGCATGTTAAAGGAAAATAATTCTCAGCTACGTTTCTTGGGTCTCTGATATACAAAATCCTTCCTGTAAATAGCCTGCAACTTTTTCAAAGTTGTCCCTGTCTCATTATGACTGGTCAGTCACAGTTTGAAGAGCATGTTTTATTCTTCGTGGTCAGATATGAAAGTCTATGAAACTATTGTTCTCCCTCTGACATTCTTTGATTAAAAAGTTACGTACAAGTAGAATGCCAAGCTTCATTGCTGCAAGGAATTATTAGCTTAGTGGTACCTTTCCGTAAAAGTTTTCTATAGTTTATAGAAAGTGTATTTATATTTGCTGATCATTTTTTGTTAGTTTGATACTTGCTAATCAACTGTTGGTGATAATTATCATCATTCTTATGAAGGATGCTTCATCCTGTGAGGTCATAAAGACATTTCACACAATTCACTGAGTGCATGTGTTTATATTTACAAAAGATGTTTATTCTAACAATACTTTGTTGGTATACCTCAATACTAGTCTTTTTTTCTTGTTTCTTCTCATGTATTGCTTTTTTTTTCATTCATCAAATGCAGCTCCTTTAAATCATTAACAAAGTTTTAAAGATAGAGCTGATTTTGCTGCTTTAAAATTGAGAAAGAAAAATGCAAGGAAATTTTGAAGGTGCTTTTGTGAAAAACTGTTGATAAACATTAACCATTCTTGCTCACCATCTTTTTTCCTTAAAAAGATTTTTTTAAAGAAATCAATTGAAATTTTCATCTAAATCCATTTACTATCTCATATTTGAAAAGCACTTAGCTCAACAGGGCTTTGTGCCTTCTCTGAGATTTCTAGGTATCATTATATCATTTTTCCTAACTTAAGCTTAGATAAAAGATGGCACTTTTTGCTGTTCCCTCAAAAAAAGGAAATAAGGCTTCTGACACTGAAAATGTTGGCCATCAAGTCATTTGAAGGCATTTCAGTACATGTCTTGGCACCAATTTTTTTTTGTCTTGACATTCCACAGGTTTTTCCATGTCCTAATGAATTTAAGAGGATGCTAGCCATAGTCCATATCTCTTAAAATTAGACAGATTTTGACTTGTCATTCAAGCAACCATGTTTGCTCACAATAATACTTGAACGTGAATTCCTGAATTTGCAGTTTGGGTCTCAAGCATTAGACGTTCACTTCAGAAAGCAAAGGACTTCAGAGACTGATTTTTCCATTTCCATGTACCATTCTTGCTGCTTTGGAGACCAGAGTCCTGTTCTAAATATAGCAACATGTATCTGTTGTCACAGGGCAAAAAGATAGCTTGGGCACTGCAGATTGCTTTCCTGCTGGAGGGGAATACTGGTACATTCTCAGTTTAATTGCCCTATTTAGACTGGTGTACCAGTATTGGAGCAATAGTCGTCAAATAATATGCAGGATAATCCCTTCTTAGAGGAATCTCAGCCTAACCTCAGTGACTGGTACCCAGAGACTGATTCTGGCTCAAGAACTGACCTCAATCAGAGCAGGGCAAACGCAGAAAGCAAATTATCTCACTGCTTCCACAGTTTTCTCCCGAAGGACTCCAGAATCTTGCATAAACAAAACTAATTATAACACACACACACAAAATTGTAAAACTGAACCTTTGCTTGCAGGCTAACAAAAAAGAACCTGAAAGAGTGTATGTCACAGTGCCATCTACTGACGCCAGCCATAACAATACAGGAAGGATACCCAATTACAGTAATAAAATAAATAAATGAAGCTGGGAGTCTTGGAAGGATTATAGTCTTACGTTTAAAGGAAGGAGATGACTGCTAATTAATCTGAGAAAAGAGAAAGCCTCACCTACTGACAGGTTAGTCATCCCACAAATGTTAGATTTCTCTTCAGTGCATTCTGTTGGTCCTTGTAATTCTTGGAAAGAGAATGTTGCACTGGAGGAACAGCTGACCATAACTCTTAGTGCCAGTTCCCATATTTCTATTTTGTGTCTCGCTGAACAGTTTATACTGTAGCAGAATTACAGCCTACTATGGCTAGCAATTTGAAAACATAAAGGAATGCAATTGCTGAATAAAATCTGTGCAGTCTGCTGCTTGATAACTTTATCTGACATTAAAAGAAGGCAGTAACTTGGAGGCAGGTAGAAGTAACATGTAATCCAGTTGACATAAATGAAAATATGATGCTGGCAGAAAATTGGGCTGCATAAGAATATAAAGGCTGTTGAATAATAGGGAAAGGAAAATGACATGCTTAGCAGTAGTAAGATAAAGATGAAAGAAGTTCAGAAAACATTTGTAAGGGAGAAGCCAAGTACAAGTCAATACAGACTGAAATTCTTTGCTCATAGAAGCAGAATTGAATGCTGAAGCCTGCAGTCCTAGCTGTGTTCAGGGTTGCCAAGTGGTGAAGTGTCAAAACAATTAGAGTTTATTCTCTGGTTGCTAATGCACAAGCTAAAGTGGTGGCTGAGATGATCAGCAAAAACATTGCTAAGCAAGAAGATGTATCATCTTTGTATCACTTTCAGTAATTCCAAGGTAAGAATGAAATGAAGGATGAGACGAGAGTGATTGGGAATTGAGAGGCAGACAAAAGTCAGGAGGTGAGGAGACTGAGGAATGTTTATTGTTAAATATATATGTGTGTGTGTGTGTATATATATATATATTCTTAAGTCTTACGTCAAGTATAAGAATTCAGAAGAAAGGGAAAAGTGAACACCTGAACTGTGCTTGCTAAAATTCGTTCTGATATGTTGTGGCAGATGGAGCTGACATCCTGAGAGAGGCTAAGGGGTGAAAGTAATAACGAACAATCTTCAAGAAGTAAAAGTAGAAGAAATATAAGAGCTGTTACAAGAGAGCAAGCAGGAGATGGTTAGATTTATGAGTTCTTCTGGACAGCAGCCATGGTTTGTCTTTATTTCCTAGTAACTGGTTCTTGGTTTGAGCTTTGTCAGGTCATCAGATTAATGCCATCAGCTAGGGTAGGTTTTTAGTCCTTTCTTTGGATCATCTAACATGCAAAGTGCAAACATGGTATATTTTGGGGGGAAGCTGTCTTGATAAGAAAAAGCAGTGGAAATAAGTAAGAATAGAGTAGAGGATTTTATTATGGCACCATCTGTCTCCTTGCTGTTAATATTTTTCCCAACTTTTTAGCAATGCTTTTGAAAGGGGTTTAGGTTCGGGTGTTGTAGTTCAGAACTTTGCTGCTGCTGTCGAAGGATGGCTTCAGAAGGGAGACTGAAGCCATGGCAGTAGCTGACCACCCTTGGCAGCAGAAAGCAGATGTTTGACTGAAGTCAACTGGATGACATTGATCTTTAAAGTAACATGCACCACTGCGTCTTTTCCTTGTATCAGGGCCAATAAGTAGTAGTTGAATTTATTACTCTTCCTGGGTCTTGGTTTAAGCCTCATGAAAAGCATTTCTCCTGATACTTCTATTTCCTGCTTTCTTCTTCCGTGCAGTACTTTATCAAAGTTAATGATGGTACACACCTGTCTTGTCTGATCTGCATTTCTCTTGGCACCTAGTGCCATGCAGCAGTCAGCTGGGACAAACACACTTACCGAATGGTAGTGAGCCCTGGCAAGAGCTTTGCTATCACATTGCAGGGTATTTTTCAGCTGATCCAGAGATTTGAAATGGCAGTTTCAGTTTTCCTTTTTAATTTAGTTGAAAAAAGTAAAGGGAGCTTCTGATTTTTACTGGTGGGTCCTGTTGAGGACTGAAGCAGTTTAAACTCGTCCAACCTTAATCATGCAGGTCACCCTTCTAGAAGTTTTGTTTACCTCCTGTTGAGCTGCTGAAGAGAGAAGGGGGGGGAAAAAAAGCAGCTTTCAGTTGCTAAAACCCCTTGTGGTATTGAATCCTAACCAAGTACATCCAGCCCTGCCAGCCAGAAATGCCAAAAGGAAGAAAGCTGCTGAATCAAAAGAAATGATAGAGGAGTAGGAGAGTAGCACTAGGTGAGTTTATTTCACAGACTTAGTGTTGTTTCGTGTTTGTAGATCATCTGGGAGTAGACTTTGCTTCTTTTTTTTATTATTATTACTGCTTTCTGTTCCTAAATTATTTAACAAATGGTTTATGAGGGCAGCTTCCAGCATATAGATTAGTTATCACCAGCTTTTTGCTGTTCTGAGTTGAATTTGTGAGGTGCCAAAAGCTTTTGAACGCCCCGAGCTATGGTCTGAGTAAATGGGAGTTGGTGGTGTGCTGCACCTCTCAGGTTCGAATCCTATTTGCATGGAGTGGAGTGGCCACTTAAATCATGTGGGTTTGTTTCTGCTACCTAACAGAGCTGCTTTCAAGGGCCTTTTCAGATCAGTCATGTGAATACTCCTGCCCTCAAGTACTTAGGCAAATAGAGTAGCCTTGTCACTTTCTCCCTGTCTGCAAACCCAGTTGAATGGCTCCTTGGGCAGGTAGTATGTGGAATGGCAGGGGGAGGTGGTGGACAGGGAGGTGCAGCTTGTGGCCAGGATCCAGCAGCCCGAGGGCGCAGCCTCCTTTGGTCCCTCTCCACTGTCTGAACTGCAGCAGGTCCTGCCTGGGGGGCTGCAGTGCATATCCTCTCTATCTCCCTGGTTTAGGCCAGCAGTCCGTCACTGGTGGGGAACAATCTGGGAAGTGGGCACTGCCTTAGATTCTTGTGTCTGGCTTCCCTGCCCAGGTGGGGTGGCCCTGGATAGGCAGGGTGGCCAAATGTCTCCACTTTTGCAGCCATCCTCTGAATGCGGTGGAGCATCTTCCCCCCATAGCAGAGGTTTAGCCTACAGTTGTTTCTCTCCAATTCTCAAGCAGATGCTATGCTTGACTCAAGTGCAGTCATCTCATTATGGGGGGGTGGTTGTGGTGGGAAGCAGCAAGCAGGTGCCCATTTCACTATAAGCTTCATTGTGCTTTTGGGATTCTGGACAAAAACTAATACAGCCACATCTTTTGATTTTCAGACAATGAGAAGCTCCTGTGGCATGTTCTCAGTGTAGTTATTTTTTTGGAAACCAGCAATCTGTCTGCTGAGTGGTGGGGTGGTATTATTGAAAAACCTAGGAGTTACACCATGCTGGCCTTGAGCAGCAGCATGTCTTTGCTGAGCGTGGTTTGCTGCAGCATGCTGCCTAGTCATCAGCTAATTAATGCAATGCCGATGTAGTTGGAAATACAGCCAAGCCATGGCTGTCTGCTTTTCCGAAACACTGTGTATACTTTCTCAACTACACTCAATGGAGTATGTTTGCTGAAGCAGCTATTGAATGCATTTAAGCAATAAAACTTCTACAGCTACTTCAGAAATTGTTGCAGTAGGCAATTTTCCTTATCAATGGGATAATTTTCTTTGTCAATGGGATTTCATGAGGTGTGAAGGCATGCGGAGTCGTACCTTAAAGCTGTTACAACCTGATCTTGGTTGTAGCACCAAACTCTTATTTAAGCAAAAATGTATTTAAATAAGAAAGAGATCCTTTAGGGAAGACAGAGCAAGAAGCTTGACACATGGTGAATGTAGGGACACTAGTGTAGCTCCACATTGAGCCATGTGGTGACTTCTGCTCTTGCTCTGCATTGCTATATGATGTTTTGTATCAATCTACTAGTTACTGATGTGCAATCTGCCAGTCTGCTTGGAGATGTTTTAAGGGGCTTGTTATCATTAAAAGACACTATGCAGCTGAATGAAGGGTCACGACTTAGTAGGTGGTGTTACTGCCATTGACACGACCAGTGGAGGGGCCGTTCTCCCCCTGAAAGGTAAAAACAAGGTTTTATCTTCTAATTCCCCAATAGTCATCAGAGTAAGGAGAATGCAGTGTACTTGACCCTTAACAATTTGGAAGATGACGCTCATTCAGGTTTCACTTTTCCAGTTACATAGATCTGTCTCTCTTGCTCAGCCCTACAAAATTGTTATTTAGATGCGCACCTTTTACAGGGTTGCCAGCTTCCACCTGGGACGAGTAGGATATGCTAGGGCACTGTTTGCTCCCTCCTACCCAAGACTACATAGACTCTAAAATACCTTTGGGACCCTGCAGGAAGGAACGGGCTATAAAAATATAACAATAATGACTTCTTACTAGCATCTTCAGCTAAGGAATCTCTAAGCATGTTTCAAATATCAAAGAGCAAGAAACCCATTGTAGCATTATTCCCTGGGTATAGTTGGGAAATGGCAGCTCCACAAGGTAGAAAGTCTTGTACAGGGTTAGATGCAAAGATGGTAGCAGATCAGGAGATGGAACCCAAATCTTGTGGCACTCAAGTCTGACCTTTGCTATGGGAGTAGTCCCTGTTCTGCTTTCCTCAAGGTCATTGGAAGATTTCCTACATTTAGAATCCAGTCATCAACTCTGAAATAAAATTGTCGATTCCTCTCTACTTCTGTCCCCAGCATAACATGAAGAACAAGATCACTGTATATACTCTGTGAGGTTGTTCCAATGTTCTTGTGTTTCTGATGATTAAAAACTAATAATGAAAGAATTAGTATGGAATTCTCTCAGTTTGAAAGGAACAGACTGATAACAAAGTGCTTAATGAAATCACTTGCAATCATTTTCATTTGTCAGAAACACAAAACAGCGTTTGCAGCAGCTCAATATTGCTGTTGAAGTTCAGCAAGAACTGGGATCATTTTTATTAAGAATGCATACATAAAAACTTACTGGCTGGTAAATATTTTGATATGTGTTTCTTGCAGAAATAAGGGTTCTCTTCCATTTTAAAAAAGCTAAAGTTATGCCTACGTGTCTGCAGACTAGAATGTAACAAATTACCAGTATACAATGCTCTATTCCATCCTATCAGTCACAGGACTGTATATTTACTTGACTGTCCTGTAAATATTAACAGGCATGGTAGATAGTGATAGTTCAAAGCAGAGAAGTACCGGAATTATTATTTTCATATTCCAAAATAATGAGCTTTCATTATTTCTTACGCTTCCATATTTGCCCCAATTTATGGGGTAGATAAGGGTTGAATTTTGAGGAACAACATCGTGAATTGTTTTTCTTATTGATCGAGCTTTTAATGTGCAAACAATGAAAACAAAACTTGCATTTAAAAACAAACATTTCTAACACAGGAGCTGCATTAAAATGACACAAATTGCTTTTGTGGGCTGAATTTAACAGAACACCCATGAGGTTCCACTTAAAAACAACAAGCCAACAAAAATCAAATTGCATTGTTTTACTAGCAAACAAAATGGTGAACATGCCTTGGGCTACGTTTTCAGCATGTTTTCTTGAAAGATCAAAGCTTAAATCCCATTAACCCTTCAAATGTCAGTCTAGTGAATTCATTTCTTTACCTCTGGGCTTCTTATACTCCCTTTAACATGAACCGAACTCTTTGCCTAGATCTGATCCTTTTCTTCCTCCTCTGAGTGCAGCCAGCGCTTCGCTTGTCTCCCCCACTGACATCTCTACGGAAGCACCACCTTGTAAGTGGGTAGAGTTCAAACAGACGGTTATCCATCCCACATTGGTTTCCCATTTTACTAACTTGGAGATATGGATAGAAGCCAGAACTGATTTTTTTTATTTATTTATTTTTACCCACTCACTGACACTGCATACCTGCTGGCCGATGGCTGAATGAAACTCATTTTGTTCACCAGCAGACTCATCTTTAGAGCAAGTTGTGGTCTTGGTTTAATCGTTAGCTTTTAATGATCCCCTTCTGCACATCAGGTACATGGGTATTTCAGTGCATCTGATGGTTGCTTATCATGAAGGAAAGCTGATCTGTGATGGTGTGTCACAGTTTGTCACCTGTTTCAACAACTATTGGCCATTTCATCTGCCTCCTGTTCATGCAAGATGCCTTCTACCTGAGGGTTAGCTGCCTTCTCAGGGATGAGAAACTAACACCTTTGCACCAGCATGCCTTTTCTAACATGGCAGACCAGATCCTAATCTGACTTTACCCTTATTTCCTTGCTCTGCTGGGACCCTGTTCTGTGTAGAAAAACTGAATCCTCCAAATACTTATTAATTCCAAATATCTGTGTGTCTGCATGAGTTGTGTAATGTCGGAAAGATTAAGGAGATAGAACAGATGCACCCTTCTGGAAGTGGTTTGTCCTTACGGGAAAGTGTGGAAAGATTTAGATGCACCGAAGAGCAGCAGCATTCCCCCTGGGCGCTGCAGGCTGATCCCTCCCAGCCCGGGATGACACCGGCATCCAGTCAGATCCTTGGAGATTTGGAAACGTGCCAGAAAGCAGGGGTCAAAAGAGAGGGTTTTCTTCCGAGGCCAGAATTACAGTGCTTAAAAACAAAACAACAACAACAGAGTGAGGGAGCAGAGAGGAAAAAAAGAAATCTGCAGGAATTTCTTTCCAACCAGCCCCACATTCATTAACTTGAGCAGTGCAAGAAGGTGGCTGTGTCCCGGCTCATACAGAAGCAAACTGTACTTCCCGGCCGCGCTACCCTTCCCGGGCCTCCCATCGACATGCCAGAGTTCACTCTTAAAATGATTCAGTTACAGTACCAGCCCCACAGCTGTCTGCAGCTGTATGCCTCCCAGCTCTACACAACTGGCTTTTCACACAGAAATGGCCCCTTTTAAAAGGGTTACTCGAACAGATTGCTGCAGTCTAACAATGTGTAAAACATGGTACTTCAGACAGGCCTTCCTTTTTATTGTGTGGTCTTTTTTTTTTTTTGGAGCCTTTTACACTCCCAGATGAGAAGCACTATTGGCAAATAACTTGGCAGCGTTTTTTTTTCCACCTGAGTACTTGGCAAGGAGGCATCCTGCCTCCCCGCTGCCCCCTTCCCCTTGAGAGTGCCTCGTCCCAGCTCTCTCTCTTTCTAAGAAAAAATGAAAACTCACCCCTTGTCTCTTCTCTCTGAACGATTGTGATTTAAAGCCCTGAAAGACCCAAGTACACAAACGGGACTATAGCCCCAAGGGCTGCTCCTACGCACCTGTACAGAAACCCTCTTGCAGGATTGCTCAGTGCTTGTTTTTCCCTGTATAGCTCCTTGCACGACCATGGACCAGGGCAGTCTGTGGTAGTTCTGTGCTACAAGGTATAAACACGAAACAAATCCTCCTGTTTCTCCCTTGATGTGGATAGCTCTCAACAAATGCCCTCAATTTAAGGAAGGTGTGCAGGAATAATAACGGATGGAAGTTAATATTTTATTTTAGAGAATTTCTGAAGCATGCTCCCTGCTGCACAGACTAGGGTTAAAGGGGAGAGTCTCTTGCTCTGGAGCATTTGCAGTCAGAACAAAAGGTGCAGAAGTTTGCCGTCATCCCTCCCTCTTTTACTTGACTATCGATCTGCAAGGAGGAGAAGGAGAGGGGGGCAAATAAAAGCCTTTTCTGATGTTTGTTTTTATTTCTGTTAGTTTGGGAATATCGAGGGGTGGTGGGGAGCATTATTTCATAGCAGAAAGGCCAGCGTTGCTTCCCCTTCGCTGTGAGATAAGTCTTCTCTCTCCCCATACTTTCCCATTTTCCTACTGGGATGAGGACCTGAAGAGAAAGAAGGGGGCAAAAAACCAAAATGGCAGCACCTCGTTTTCTTTTGGCCATCACTCAAACCTCGTACATGTGCTTTGGGGGAGAGCGGAAATTAAAAATTAGACCATTGATTATCTCCTATCAGATGTCACTGGAGAGGAGCTGTGAAATGAATTGCCTTTGCCATCCTCGGCCGGAACTTTTCCCTCCCTGGTTGAGCAGGTCTTGCTGGGGCTTGTTCTACAACACACACGTACCGCTGCTGTACCTGCCAGCAGGCTGCCTTTTCTGCCATGCGGCAATTTTTCTGGGGATTTTGTGAATATAGGGAGTTAGGGTAATGCTGTGCTTGAAACCCGGATTCCAGGGAGAATTTCCCTGCACAATGGACTGCATTTAAAGAGGCTTGCTCCAAACAGCGCGGTGGCTGAGTCCAATTTCCAATGTGAAGCGAGGTGTGATTTTTAATTTAGTTTTTATGAATTCTTTTTTTTCCTAATCCCATCATCATTATTCTGTTCTAAGGTTTTTGCCAAATGCTGGCATTTGGTATTGATTTGAAATACAGCAAACTCTCTCGGTGCCAACTCACACGAAATAAAAGCTGACCTGGTACTGGGCAACTGTGGTCAGAGCGGGCAGCACGATGACAGGACTTTCACCACCGCTAGATGGTTTAAATCTGCTCTCTCTCCCAAATTAGGCTGCTTTTCAATTAGCTGGAAAGGCACCCATTTTACACTAGCTGTGGAAATGATGGATATAGTTTTCACAATGCTGAATTTAGATGAATTCGGTTCCCATCTGAGGGTGACTGGGTTGACTGTGTAATGCAGTGTAACAGTCCCACCTCCCAGATGGTGCTTTTTTGGCTTTTTCCAGGGCCACCAGAGAGGGATGTGGTGTTCCCACCTTGTCCCTCCAGTGCTCCCATGAGGTCAGGGTAGAGGCACGCTGTGCTGCCTGTCCGGGCTCTCCTAGCTGACATGCAGCAACTGGAGACACTGAGGTTGGTCAAGCTGAGACTTTTCACTGGCCCTACATTCTCACAGGTCCACCCACATGCCTTATTTTATTTAATTAAATTTATTTTTTTTTTGGTAAAGGAAAGTTAATATCTTGGCTCTTTCCTTTGGGAAGTGTTGTGGGATACCCAGGAAGCAAAGGCATCAAATTAGCAGGACCTTCTAGGATCAGGAGGCATCCTGGAGGCATTAGATATGGATGGTATTTGATACAAGAACTGAGGTTTCTCTGTTTTATTGATTTAACCTATTTGTGGTCATACACGCACAATGGGCTACATTATGCGTGCCATGTGGATCCGTGCTCCTGCCAATAAACCCAGAAACCCCACCAGAGTGAGCTGAAGGGCAGATGTTTCCCACCCGACGTCTCATTCCTTTACGGCTGGGAGAGGGAGCGCCCGTTCCCTAGGCCCCCTGCAGCAGACGGGACAGAGGTGCACATTTTTGTGTCGCTGTTCACATAAGCCCCTTGTCCCTTCGGTTGCGGCAGATAACCCCCTTCCTGTGTGGTTTATTCGTGTTCCCAGCAGAAATAATGCATGCGGGCTGAAGGGAAGCCTGAGCAGAGCGGCTGCTCTCAGCTGGACTGCAGGAGCATGGCAAGAGGCATCATCTGGTGTGTGAGCACACCTGTAATTTAGGAATCTTTTTTTTTGCATCACAACAGAATAATTTACTCATCGTTTATGCTTACATTGACACAGCTTTGGTAATATTTTTGGAGGGACTGAGAACTTAGGCTCAGGTTTTTAGAAATGATGCCTAGCTTTAGGCTGCCCGGCTGTTTGGAGAAATCTGAGGTTGGATTTTCGGTGGTGGTACCTGGTTGGGCACACGCTGATGACAGGGAAGTCAGTGGGCAGAGGATGTGAAAACCAACTTCCAAGAGTCTCAGGTTGAAGGTGTGAAGCTCAAGGATCAATAGAGGTTTAACTTAAAACTAGCATCTGCTCTTGTAAGCATGTCTCTCCATGTGTTGCTCTTTTCAACACAAATTTCAACATACCCAGGCCCAGTCCAGTCAAAGGTACATGTTAGGAGAAAAAGAGAACTGTAATAAACTGAAGAGAACTGTAATAAACCCAGGCACTACGCGTGTTGGTCACTTGCTATATAAATGATGGACAGCCAGCCTTGGAGTACCAGCGCGCTAAAGGGCATTTAACACAGGAAAATGTGGTAGTGGCAGCACAAATAGTGGTTTCCCTTGGTGCTGGAGGGAGGCAGCTTGGACAAAAAGCACAGCCCAGGATTTGCTCTGCTCTAGTGGAGGTTTATGCTCTGTGCAGGCAGCAAGGTAGGTGTAAGGCAACGGACCCTCTTCTGCCAAATTGCACTGAGGTCTCCTCCTTTCCCTGCATGTAGGTAGGAGCCAGGACATTTAGTCTCCTAATCCATAAGCAGCTGAAATTTCTCTAATGGGACATTTCTCATTTAAGCTGTTACCTTCCTCAGAAAAAGCCTTTGTTTTGAGAAGAAAAAATAGTTATTTACTCTGTTTCAAATCAAGATGGAGCATTCCAGCGAAGCTGAGACATGCTTTCCATCCTTTTCAAAATTAAATGCTTCAATTTTCCACTTGGAAATGACTTTTCATTGCCATTTTTGTATAATACAAGTACATTTAAAAAAAAAAAAAAGTCGAAATTGAAGGGAAGCACTTTGGTTTTTTTATTAAAGTGAAACCATTTTGAGCTGCTGAAGAACTGTTTTGAGCTGGGAACAGAGAGGATCTTTCAGAATTTCCAACATTTCAGTGCTGTTTCTTCTGGTTTTTAAAAACACTAACAACAACAAAATGTGGAAAACCGCAAATTACCCGCAGAAGAGTTTTCAGTTTACCACTAGCCCCAGTAAGCAGTCCAGTGTAAGGATTAGCTGTATATGGTCTCGCACAGCACGCACCAGCATATTTTACAGTTGGGACTGAAAGTCTATATTTAAATAGCAATAATTTACACAAAGTATTGACAGACTGGAATGCACCTGGTTCAAGCTGTTTGTTGCTAGTATCATTCCAAGTTCTCTCTGGTAAAAGCCAACTTCATGGGTACATACAGTCACACCTAGGGCTGCTGCACTGAAATATGCCCTCAAATTACGTTTCTGTTGCAGGCTTGCAGGGCTAGATCTGGGACGACACAGCTGAATTTTTTATGGGCTCCCACCATGCAGGAAGAGGTGTAATTTGGATGGTTCCAACAACAACCGGGCCCTTTAAGGAGACTTCAAGTGGGACCCAAAAAATCCAAGCCACCCCAAATCACCAGTTGCTTTTGAAATTTGAGGCCAAGCTACTTAGCTGTACTGCCGGCAATATTGTTTAAAAACAATGGGGCTCAATTAGAAATTAGAATTATTTTAACACTTCGGAAGGCTGCCAAGTCATTTCCTTCTCCTTTATTGATTTTTTCCGTTGCCAGTAAATATATATGCAGCAGCAGAATGAAAGAAGTAGCATTAGAGGGGGGGGAAAAGTTAAGTGTTAGAAAGGAGACTGTAACAAGATATGTCCCTTGAACCTCTGGGAGGGAGGAGGACATTTTAAGACAGAAGGAAGCAAGGGATTCATGGAGGCATTCACAGGGTTCGATGTGGTAGCAGACAGCCCAATATTATTTTCCTTCCAGTGCTTGCCTGATCCTTTACTTAGATTGGCTCCTGTTTCTTCCCCTTATTGTGCAGTCCCTGCGTGAGCTGGTCTCTATGTAAAGACATTCCACCTACATTCCTCTGCCACTGGCTGAGACGAGGGGGGAGCGCAATTATGTGGGCTAGCGAGACACAAAGGGCTCTGCTCCACTGCTACAGCTTATAAACTTGAGGTAACTTTTTTCTCCTTTAAAAAAAAAAATAATAACCACAAAAACACCAATCAAATAATAATAATAATTAAAAAAAAAAAAGCCAACAACAGCAAAAACCAATGCAATCCCCCAAAAAATGGAGGTTGCCAAAAAAGTTTGCTCCCTACTTTCCTACCAGCCTACGATGAAAGGTTTTTGAGCTGTAACTATCCCAGTTGCAAATATCCCCTGCCCATCACTGCAGATCACCACAAAATAAATGACTTTTCTCTTTTTGGCAACATGTGTGTTTCTCTCTGGCTTTTGATGGGCCTTTTCTCCGTAGTAATGGATAAGGTGGGAGCAGATCTAAATGGTCCTTTGTTGAAAAAGGGGCTGTAGCTGAAAATTTGGGGATAGTTGTGCCATACATTTGCTGGGGTCTGATGTGGCCATTATAGTATCTGCCCAACTTGTGCCCAAGCTTAGGGGTGACTCTGACTTCCTCTATCTTCACCAGCACACTTAAGTCATGTCTCCATAGTGTTAACAAGTACTAGGCGTATTCTGCTCTACACACTGCTAGAAGGCAACTAGCTCTAAAGGAGACATGGCAGGAGTGGTCTATAAGTGGTCAAATTCTCCAGTCGAGTAAGCTGGAACATGGAATAAATTGGAAGTTCGCGCGCACTGGACCTCTTCCAGGTGAACATCTTCAAGGATGTTATCAGTGCAGGATTTGTTATCAGAGTTATTACACTTCTCAGCAGAGAACTTCATTAGCTATGCTTTTTTCCATGTGCAGTGCTTTCTAAATCTTACCGTCCTGCTTACCATATTGATTTCTGTGCCCCTGCACTCTTTCTTCCCATTTTGTCTAATAAGCAAATTTCATTACCTGACTTCACAATTTTTCCTCTGGGCCATTAGAATTGCTTGACTGTATTCCTGGCAGAGCCCTTAATTAGAGATGGATCAGAACTGATGCCATTAAACTGATCCATTAACCACACTCTTCCTGTGACTCCAAATGTGGGTGCTTCAGATAAAATGCAACCTGGATCCAACTCACCATTGAATTCATTGTCCAAAGCTCCAGACTTCCTTAGATTGCCAACGTTGAAGAATAAAAGTTAAATGAGGCCAGGCACTCCCATGGACCTTTCGCAGATTCTGCCTAAGTGGTCCTGATGTAGGAAACATCTCTGGTTTTATTCTGCAACCAAAGCATTGCTGATTTCTTTTCTTCTAAGGGGAGTTTTTGGGAGGCATTTTTGTTAAAACGAGAATGTTCTCAGTCTCTTCTATTCATATAAGGATCTTTGGGTACATGGACTGTCTTCATGTAGCACAGAGTAAGAGCAGGCATGCATCTCTGCAGCTGACTCCATGGACAGGTTGGTCACTGTGTGGCTCTGGCACACTGCTTAAAAGCTGAAACAGGTGAGCTGGACCCGGGGGACAATGCAGCCCTGCTGCCCCACGCTTCCAGCCCATGTCCCAGCCCTCTGAGTCCAGCGCTCGCCTGGGGCTTCCCCCAGTCCTGGGGGTGCGGCTTTCTGAGGTTGTAGAGCATGAAGCCAGCTTTGGAACATCAAATTTCCTAACTATATTTGCTTTGCTTTTAACAAAATACCCCTGAGAGCTCTCTGAAAGCTAGTCCAGTTTTTAAATCTTCCTATAAAACCCAATTAAGTTGGAATCTGGAGGCTAAGATAGACTCTTTGGCTTTCTGTAGCCTCGTCAGGTGATGCATTGCAGCAGCCTGGCTACTTGCTTAAAGAAATAGTTTTATTTAAAATTCACTTCCCTCTATTTCTCCATGTATTTTAGTTGGGTTTCAAACACCTCCATCGGCCAGCATGCACTGAGACCATCAGTCTCTGCTCCTACTTGTAGGAACCTCTCATGCTGCCTCCTTTCAGAGCTAGACAGAGCCAGAGATGGGTGCAGAGAAGCTGAACATGAGGATCTCGAAAGAGATGCTCAGAATCGAGCAAGGAGGTTGCTATGGCATGGGAGCATCGTGCTCTGAAATGAAAGTCGCACCATGGAGCCATGATGCAGAATGGAGTTTGCCAACCAAGAGAGCCCACAAAGCTGTGCCCCCACCTGCCTACAGTTGTAAAAAAAAAAAAAAAAAACAACTTGAAGTCATGCAGGGCTTCATCCTGTACCTCTTGTAGCACCCATATTTAATTCCTAACAAGCAAAATCAAAGAGCCTCCCTTCCCCTGAAACCTCACATGTGCAACATTGAAAACAGGTCTTGTCCTGGTGCGTACACGGATATTACAGTAAAAATAATACATGTTTCTACCCTTTGTCGCCTGGAATGACTATTTCGGGGTTCCCTAAGGATGGCTCAGCTCAAACAGCACACTTTCCAGAGTGTTATTCCCACGATGAGCCCAGGGAGGGTTAACGTGGCCTCACGCTGAACCTCGCAGGGCAGTGCCTGCTGGAAGGGTGCGGCAGCGCTGCCTCACGCAGCTTGTCGGAGGCAGATTATGGTGATGATTATTTTGTGAAATAACACGTTTCTTTGTCTGCGTCCTACCCCGCAACCTTCGGTAATGTTGCTGGTCTCAGCCCTTGCTGCCAATTTTGCTGCTTTTCCCTGTTTGCAGAAACCTTAATGCTGTTTGAATTGGCCTGCAGAACAACCCTTCGAGGAGGGCGAGGGGCTGGACAAAAATGGGAGGCTTCCCCCGTCCCCCCTCTCATCCCCCCAAAAAGAAGTGTAATTTGCCTTTAAAGGCTCTTAAACAGCAAACACATTCTGTCTGATCCTCCTTAATAAAGTATCCCAGCAGTGCTACAGTGCCTTATTTGAGGTCTGTGCAGTCTCATTAAATTTGATGTGTCACAGAGGGCTTGGACATGTGAAAGGGAGGCTGCAGGAACGAGGATTGAAGTTTGCCAGATTTGCTAAGGAAAAATGATTCATTACGGCTCTGCAAAATGGACGCCCTTCAGGCTTCCCGCTCCATTGATCGTGTGCGCGTGGACGAGGGAGAGCCGGGCGAGGGGGCCATGGCAGCCGGCAGATTTAACCCTTATTAATAGCTGGTTAAATTAAGGATTCGGTTTGATCTCCTAAGATGTACGCTTGTACTTCTGTGCTCCAAGTAGGGAAAAGAAAGGTTATTAAAGATTTAAGGGTTGAGAAGACAGGGTGCGGTTTGTCGTGCTGCGAGGATCGGGGCAGCAGCTCCAGGCTTTGCCTGCTCGTGCTCGGGGCCCACCGAGCCCCCTCCATCCTGCACACAACCAGGGCAGCCCCTGCACCCACCAAATCTGTGTGCTGCCAGCTCCAGCACCTGGGGAAGGAGAGGAGGGTGGTGAGGAGCAGGTTGGCATCATCCTTTTCACGTACCCCAAATATCGTGGTTTGAGACCCCAGTGTGCTGCAGAGCCTGTTGCACAAGCTTTTATTTAATTGCCTCCTGCCTTGCTAGGAGCAGATGATGGCTGCGATGTGTGCTGTGGTCTGGAGCAGGAGACCCTGTTGACGTCTGGGTTTCTGAGTGTTGGAGCCTGATCCCTGCTCAGTCCTTGCAGTGGTGCAGCTGAGCGGCTTTCTCCTGAAAGGCTCGGGTACCTGCCTGGTGCTTGGCTGGGGGGAGAGCCAGGGCAACCCCACAGGGGCTTGGGGGCACCTTGTCATCACCTGTGCTGGGTTTGGGGTGGGTGAGGAGGGAAGTGACGTGGAAAGGTTTGGGAGCCTGCAGCTCCTTGGAAAACACTGCAAGGGTGGGTTAAGCAGGACACCAAGCTGGGAGGGTGCCTGGGGAAGCTGGAGTTGCCTGAAGGCACCCATCATGCGGTGAGGGCAGCAATAGGGCTGGGTCTCTGGGATTGGGAAGGGGCTGATCCTGGACAGGGCTGCTCCGGCGAGCCAATGCGCGACCCGTGTTGCAGTCCTTTCCTCTCCCTTTTCTCTCCCTCTGTCCACGAGCCTGCAGCGTGAAGCTTGCAGCACAGCCAAATTTCAATTCAAGACACCAGGGGGAAAAATGGCAAGAAAACTGATCCCCGGGATCCATGTCTGGCTCTTTGGACTGCAACAAAAGGCGGGCGAAGCCCAGCAAGGGGGATTTCCTGATGCCGCAAAGATTTTTCCTGATTTGTGGCAACTGAGTTGGGGGGCCTAAAAGAAAAACATTTGTGCTTTTAAAAAGGTTGTAAATCACGCTCTGAATGCTCACCATTTACATTTTAAGTGAAATAGGATGTCAAGCCATTTTGCTTTATGTTTATTTTCAAATACTGTATGCTTTACTGTCCACTTTCTCTAGTGCCTGTGCCATTTAAATCTTATTGTATATAGTCAAAGATGCGGGGAATATAAATCTCACACCGTGTATGTATACACTGATTATTCTTGGGAAACGCAGCCTGCCAGCTAGAATTCACGGTACCTGAGAACGTGCGTGAGATGGGATATGCCATTTCTGCAAAACTTTGGGTGTGATTCTTGCCCAGCAAGGATTTAAGAGGAAAGCCACTGAGTTCAGAGGTGTGGCGCAGGTATAACATGGATGTAAATCAGTTCTTTTAATTTTGGAGAGCAAATTTCATCTGTAGATGCACACAGATGCTGTATGATAAATACAGTCTCTCAACTGCATATTTAAACAAAGCATTAAAGCATTCACACTTCCTGTTGGAGTAGTATTTTATTTCTTTTCCTTTATTTATACAGTGTGGCAGAAAGAGCAGAAATAAATTTCATCAGCTTCTTACTGCCTCATCACCAGCAGAGACACACAGGAACAAGATGAAACATTGTTCAAATAAAATGTAAATTTAACTCGCAAGCCTTGTCCAGTAAAACGCTGTGAGACTTGGCAAAGAACATCGCAGGGCAATATGGAGAGCTAGACGGGGCCACAGGAGGGATGGACCTGGTCGTGCTCCAGGACTAAATGAGCTGAAGTGGTGGGGGGTATCGTTGTACAGGCTGTGGGCTCGGGTCCATTCCTAATGTCCACGCTGGAAGCACGAATATCGATTCCCTGAGTCCTGGTGCTAATGAAGTTTGGTTTTCGTTGGACTCGTGCCTTATTTTTGCTTCGCTCGGTCTCCCAGAAGGTGAGGGCTCCCACTGAAGCCTTTGCGGTGGCAGCGCTATTTGTGGAGCTCTGCTGTAGCGCTCTGGTTTTTCCTAGGGCATATCTTTCCAGCTTTTCCCCAAGCTGGAGGGTTTGCTTCTGTTCTAAGCTGGCTGTAGTTCTGAATATCCCAGGGATGTAATTCCTAGTGGGACTGCTGTGCCTCGGGTGAAATGGTCTAGCAGGAGTGAAGAAGGTAGGGATGGGGACAAGGTCAGCATCGCTGCCTGAGCCTTGGTCCTGTGGGCTGTGCCCTGCCAAGCCCAGCAGTGCTGGAGATGGAGCAGGACCCGTGCAGAGTTGGTGCTTTCTGCACAGAGGAGCTCGGTGTGCTCGTAGGAAAAATATTTCCCCACCAGCACTGTAATGAGAGGTTTGGATTGCCTTGCCTTGAAAATAAACAGACCTCCTTCCTTTGCTGTTAAGCAGCGTCACTTCCCTGACCTCCGTCAGTCGGATTTACATCACCTGAGGATCGGGCCCACCAGAGAGCAGGGGGGTGAATCCTCTCCCAGTGCCCCCCAGGAGAGGTGGGCTGGGGTCTCTGCAAAGCCACACCTGTACCGGGGTCCCTGTTCACAGCCCAGTTAAATCAGGGGAGAGGAACCCAGATCGCTGGGAATTTGATTTGCAATTACTGTTCCGCCTTACTTTGTATGTTTTTCTCACATTGAGACTGGAGACGCAGCTAGGAGATGGTGCTAGATCTTCCCCGAGCTGCCCTCCTGGTTAATTAAAAGATATTCTCCCCTATAGCTTCCAGCACAAATCCCATTTACCAGGCTTTCTCATGGGCAAAGAAAAGCTGCAATTCTAGCTATAAGGCTAAATAGATCCACATTGTGCTGCAAGAAAAAAAAAAAAGCACAATTCAGTTAGCTGCTTAAAAAGCTGCCTTGCTTATTGCCATTGTTATAAAACCTAATAAATCATGAGATTACTTTCTCAGGGTCCTAGAAGCTGTCCTGTGGGTGGGGAGATGTAGATAGCAGATGAAATCGGGATGTTGGCTCCCCACACATTCAGCACAGTGGGCACAAGCAGAGCCCCCTCCCCAAGTCCCGAGTGGCGGTGCTTGCACACAGGAGCTGTGTTTCTGGTGGGGAGGAGGCTTACTAAGCCTCTGAGCATGCTTTTAAGGAGCTTGGAGGCTCTGCTGCTGTGTATCGCCTAGCTTACATCTTGTAGTGCTGAAGAGACTTCGCTCTGCGGTCACCCAGATGCTGCAATGATTCTGAAATGTGACCTCGGGCACGTTGCACAGACCTCTCCCCTCTGGGGTACCGAGGGTCTTCCTTTGCTTTTAGGATTGGTGGCTATCGGCATCCCTCAGGAGGGATGCTGGCAAGGACGAGGTGCTTGTCCCCATTTCTGGGCTCATCCAGATCCCCCATGGCAGAGGAGATGCTACGTAACTGCCAGAGGTGCACGTGTCTGGGTTAATTGTGGTGTAAATCTGTCCATGTTCGGACCTGTGCTAGAGATGATCCTTTGGTAAACAGCTGATGGAACAGACCTGAGGAGTTTGTACCTACACTGGGACAACTCAGGAGGTGTCTGCTATAAAACCGTGTCACCCATGAAAGTACATCCACATTAAAAAATGTACATCTGTGTCATCCACGTTATTGCAGTATTCCTAAGGACCGAATGGATTCGGTCTCTGCTCTGTCCTGCAGGCAGTACGTTTGACATAATGTCCATATTTTGGCTCCAGCCACCAGGCTGTATGAAAGCACAGCTCAACAAGCCTCTTCCGAGCAGGAAAACAGAATTCTCAGGGCAGGTTTCTGCTGGGGGACAGGATGGTGCTGTGGGCAGGACACCGAGGAGAGGCAGAAAGTGCAGGAGCTCTTCCCAGCTCTGCTGTTGATCCCTTGGGTGTCTGGGGCCAGGATTTGACTCCTTTTCTGTTTGCTTTCCCCTATTCACATGGCAAGGGCTTTGAGGACAGGACGGGCTGGTGCTGAGCACCACGGGGCCGGGGAGCTGAGCCCTGCTGCAATACAAATGCCCCCAGAAGGAATTCACGCAGCTCCGTTCCTGTCGCTGGAGCCGTACCAGCTGCTACCAGCCCAGCACCTGGCCCTAAATTTAGCTGGAGACCTGACACACTCTGCAAGCCAAACTGGGGCATCTTGTTCCTGGGCGAGCAGATAGGAGAGATTCCGAGAGATAACATATTCCAGGTCTTTCTCATTACAATTCTCCTCATGCAAGATTATCTTTGATTTTTCCATAGCTCCTCCACACTGGCAGCCAGAGGCTTTGTTTAAAACACATCCATCATTATCACTGTAATGTATTATTATTATTATTATTATAACTTATGCATTCATATAGCATTTTCCCACAACAACCTAGGAATCAAAGTGTTTTACACTTTGCAGTCGGAAAGCAATCTGAAAGGAGAAATCTGGGGTGTGTGGAGGGGGAGATTAAAAATACTTAGGCAAATCAGTGCAACTGATTTGTGGTGCCCAGTGAAATTCCTGGGTCTAAGTAGAAAGCTAAATAATGGTGAGAAGCTGTGGGTAGGTGAGAAAGAAACTATTATGATGGGTAACGTTAGATGAAAGAGAATTTAGAAGGGACTTTGCTTTATCTCTGCCCTGAAGGATGTTGTCTAGGTAGCTTTGTGCCTGCATTGTGGCACACAATGCCCCACCTCGAAAATGGGAATCCAGATCTTGCCGTAGCATTTGGACACCCAGGAGCTAAGGTGTAAATTCTGCTGGGTGTCATTAACAAGGGTCAAGGCTGCTGCCTGCCCAGAATGCCAGTGATACGTTTGAAGTTCTCCAGTTCTTTGTTTTCCTCTGCAAATATCTATTAAAAATAAAACAACAGCAGCAACAAAACCGAACAAACAAAACCAGACAAATGAACAGAAAGAAAAGATTTGGGACTGCGTGAGGTCAGGGTAAACTGCTGTTAACGTAAGGAAGGGAGGCAAAATCCAAATGAACTCTAAATATGGTCTCTAAAAGAGACCCCGGTCTCTTCTCAAAGAATTAAAACTGGCTCACATCTACATCACTCCAGTCAAAGACAGCAAGAGACCTCGAAAGAGATCACAGTGACATCTTGATTTTAGATCTATCCAGGCAGACTAGAGAACCCTAAAGTCTTCAATAATTCATTGTTTTCTCCTCTTAATTTCCTTTCCTGCTACGAACATGCACCACGCCATGTGTTTCATGCTCAAGGTTTTGCTGAAGGTGATTCTGTTTGTGCAGCTTTTAGATGCAGCCTCTTCTCCTTTTAATTTTAATGCAGCATTTTGAGGATGTCTCCTGAAAACCTTGATGTCTGCTTTGTGGAGCATCAGGAAGACATGAAAAGATATGACTAAGGAAGATTATGATATCCTTCTGGTTAAGTGCAAATGCATTTTATAAAATGCTTTGGCTTCTTACCAAGAGGAAGTGACAGATCATCTTTGGCAATTTTATTAATGCATCTTTTCTGTATTGTACTACAGATTCCTATTATTTTCTAGAAACGGACACGGATCAGACTTATTTTTCTGAATCTTTCCTGTCTTCTCTCAAGGAATCCTGTATGGATTTGAGAAAATGTATCCCAGATCCAAATGTTTCTTTTCTTTTATATAAATATATATGTACATTAAATCCTTGTTTGAATACCTGCCCACTGGTTATTATATATTATAATTTGAATAGTTTAACTCAGCCCGATCAGATAGGTTAGAGCACAGCAGCCACCCTCTTGACATGTGTTAACAGGATTATTACCTGTCTGGAAGTTCACCTAGATGTCTTTTGAGAGCTGCCATATTTACAACTAGAAAATTAGGAAGAGCATTGTGGTGGCCGAGAATTTCCTGGACGCTTTCCTCACCTATGTTTGTTACAGCTGGCACTCAGTTTCTGTGTCACCCCCATCTCCCTGATGTGTTCCCAGCCCTCAGTGTAACCTCCCAGGTGCAGGGGAATGGTGCTGTGAAGTCTGTCCCTTTGGATGCTTGGGTATAATATGTAACTAATATATAATTATGTATATGTATAATGTAATAAAGGCAGAGTTTTATCCTTTTTCTCTGCCCCAGCTTCTTTACATCATGAGTTCAGTGACTCTTCTGGTGGGATGGGATGCATCTAATCCAGTGGAAGGTCTGTCCATGAAATATGGTGTTGGTCTGTCCATGGAACATGGTGTCCATCTGTCCAGCAAGGCAGAATGAACCAAAGTGTCCTCCTGTTCTGAAGGCCACGTGGTGTTTTTGCCACAGGTATAGACACGAGGCTAATTACAGTATCAGGGATGTGCTGAGAGACTAGTCAAATACAAAATATTCTATTCATTTAATATTCCTGATGAATAGGCAAATTACTCTAATCACATTAGTTATTCTATTCATTTATTAGCTAAGAGTGATTAGTAGTGAATAGCTGTAAGAGGATCTTCCAGGTGCAAAAATTAGGCATCTATAGTTTCATGATGTTTATTTTCAGCTGAAGATAATTGTCTCCTTAGTTCATCTCAGACGTACATACACACTGACACACGCAGATACGCTCTCTTTTGTCCAAGCACGGGGAAAAAAGGTAGAAGAAAACAGGGCTGGCACACAGGTGTGGAGAGATAAGGACAATTCTCTGCGGAATTTAACAGGATTTGTTTATAAAGAGTTGGAGAGAGATTTCTCAAAGATTATGCCAAGTGAATGCAAAGGGATTTGGATCTCTGGTTCCCACAGAGCACACCGATAATGCCATTTTAAGCACCGGGCTCTGCTATGTTCCTGCTTAATTTGATTGTGCTAACGAGTTGCTTCATCCATAGCATGGATGTCACCTGGGTCCTTTGTGTGACAGTGGCATTGCCGTGCTGCTGGGTTTTCACCTATCCTCCCCTGGCCCCCGAGGAACTTTTGGGTTGTTCCTGATGGGCTAAACGCACGTGCTGCCTGGGTGCAGGACGGAATTGGCCAATTTACAAATGACACGTAAGTCTGAAACTTTTCATTTATTAGCAACCATATCAGTTGTGTCAAGGCAACTCCAGCACACGAGGAAAAGCAACCGAAATGGCTGAAAGTCTGCCTGAAACAACTTCAGTTATAGTAGGCGAACAAATAGTCACGAGAAAAAAAAATTTACCCTCGCCGTGTTCACCCAGCTCTTCCTGTGGGTCGCAGTTAGGCACCAGCAGACACATGCAGCAGGACAGGCCCCACACTAGTGGGGAAAAAAAAGTGGGAAAAGGTGGGATTGGCTGTGGGTAGGGTCAGAGGCAGGTAACGGGGAAGTTCTGCATACTTTAACTTCGGCACTCGTGCTCACGCTGTTGCCTTGGGACTCATCTTTCACTTGCTGCCTCGTGGCTTGATGGATTTCGCTAGGGCTCTGCACCAGTTTGTCTCCAGGCGTGAAACTGCAAGATCAGAGTTTGGATTGCAAGCAAGGCATTTCACTTATTTCACCGAGTAGAAAATCAATGGGCAATAGTATTCGGACAGTAAATTGACAGTAGTATTTACTTCTATATTGCACGCAGTGTTACCCAGTGGCGTTAATTTAATGTTCCCATGCACTTTCAGGATGTTATGCTAAACAAAAGCTGAGCTGTCATTACATTTTTATAAAGTCAATGCAGTCTCTAACAGCTTTAAAAAAAGAATTTAAAAGAATTGATCAAATATCTCATTTTTCTAAGAGAATCTGGTCCTCTGGATTTCCCTGAGCTGTCAGCTTTCATTGATGTGATCTGATTGATGCTGTTTGCCACATTAAGAAACGTCGGAAGCTAATCTGTTTTAATCCCATTCTCTGTTTTTAATATAATACTCTTCAAGGGAACTGAAGGTTATTACTTATTTTAAATAGCTTAAATATTTGTGTCAAAACATTGTCCTGAACGGTTCAAATCCAGTCTTTGCCACAAGGCTGGGGAAAAAAAAAAAAAAAGAAAACCCCCAAACCACCAATGTTGAGACTATTTGGAATGATCTAATCCATGCTTCAAATCCCTTTGTTCTCCTGTTCCCTTGCAGTGCTGGAGAGTTTGAGCTGAATGCTATTTATTAGATTGTTTGAGTGTGTGCTGGCTGCTAAGTCTTGTTTCAAAGATTTTTCTCTGAAGGCTGTTTTGGGAGGCTGCATTTTTCAAACTCACAATTTGCTCCCAGTTTGGAAAGGAACTGCTGCATCACAAGGCATTTTATATGGCAAGGACTAAGAATCCATCACCATGCTGCAGGGAAGGCTCTGTTATATTGAACTGGGGGAGCCCTTATTTCGGGGGGAGAAAGCCTTGATTTTCCAGGACTTTAAAACCAGTGTTTGGGGGGGGGTTGAAAAAAGTCTGCGGGTAATGAGAGTTATACGTTATCTTAGAGGAATCATTTATCTCTATGCCATTTGTTTAACCTGGTTTGCCAAGCTTGAAAATTTAGATTTATTGGTGCCAGAAATAGGAACGGAAGCGTTTAATGGGCTTGAGCTCCACAGAGGTGACGAGGAAAAGTGAGGAAAAGTCCAAAGACGCTGCAAGTGTGGGGCAATGAACTTTTTTCACCCCTGTGCCTTTGTCAGGGGTTCGCTCTCTGTATGCCCCTTGGTAAAGCTTCACCTGCAAAATCACTGCAGCCCTGTGCAGGAGGCATTTTCTCCTCCCTGCAGTTGCCAGACAAGGAGCCTCTCCAGTTACGAAGGTGCTGGGCTCAAGATGGCCCCCGCAGCATATGCACGTTTGCTTGTGCTTGTGTTTCACTAGTGATGCTGTTGTTTACACTACATGCTAAAACAGGGCTTGCACTGGCTTCGCAGGAGCAGATGTGAAGCATAATCTTGGACGCTTTCCCAGTTCTGGCTCGGAGCGTCCAAGTGCTCAGTATTTCCTGCACGAAGCAAGTCTAGTCTGACACAATGACAGCTGCACTAAATGTGCTCTCGGAGTGAATGCTCAGTGTCTGGGTGGCTGATAACTCTCGTACAAAAACCAGCGTTTTTAGCCGGTCCCGTTTCTAGCTCATTTCCTTCCCGTGCTGCCGAACCGTCAGCAGCGCCGTGCTGCTTTCGCCGCCTCGGCAAATGTCGGTGTTGCTCCTGCTTGGAGCATCTCCGAGCAGGATTATTTGGGATGAGGCAGTGATGGTGACAATGCATTTCTCATGCCCAGCACCTTCCCCATGCACCTGCTGCCACTGTGCATCCCCATGATGCTGCCACCCGCGGTGCTCCAGCTCTACGCGTTTTGCCTGGCTCTCTGGGGCAAGCCGTCCTCATGGGGACGGAAAGGGAGGTCCCTGAGGGAGCTGGGTATGAGCTGCGATCCAAAGAAATGGGCTTTCTCCTACCCGTCACCTGCTTCTGATTATGTCTTCAGATTTAGAGCTAGCAAATAGGCGGACATTTATGTTTTATGTAGATCAAGCAAAGCGGCGAACATTTAATGCCTTCCTGCCAAGTTTTTCACTCGCTATAGTACGTAGTCCACTTAAGAGCTACAATCTGGTTGCTTCATTTGCTTTCAAATTCGGTTCCCATTTGTTCCTCCAAGACATTTGGGTAAGTGGCAGCATCTGTCTTATGTTTGTGTTATTCACACTGAATTTCCAAATGGACATTTCAAATGGGTGCAAGATGCTACTCTGGCTTGAAAATCAGACTTCTCCAGGCTGTGCTTGACTTATTAGATGTTAAATAGGCTCCGTTTTGATGTGGAGCGAGATGGAAGACCTCCAGAGCAGTGCCGGAGCCTCTGCAAGGAGCAATTTTCCTGCTGCAGCTCTGTCGGCACCGTGGCGTGGCCACGGTGGGGGCACAAAGGTCCCCGACCCGCGGCAGTGACATTGGAAGGGCCGGGGTTGCGCCCCGCATCCATACGATGGCCGAAAGGTCACCTGGCAGCCTCTGCAAAAATACAGTAAAATAAAATAAAACCGAAGGGCGTTTAACCCTCAGGTCCCAGCCATCATGTTTGTCGCATTTGGCTGCCCGAGGAGCCCTCTAGCGGCTCTTGGTGCTGCTGCCGGTAGGGCAGTGGGGTCCCTGGCCCCCTGCTTGCTGGGCTGGGGATCGACAGCCCCCCTGCACCATTGTGCCACCCCCTTTTTCCCAAAGGTTCCCCCTCCCGGTGCCAGAGGTAGCCCAAACGCCGCCCCGCTGCTTTGTGCCGCCTCCTGCAGTGGGATTTCTGATCCGAGCGCTGCCTTCTCCTGCGGGGAGCTGGATGTGGGGGGCTGGATGTGGGCTCATCAGGGTTTTTGCTGGGCACAGAGGGGACATGTCCTCCTCGGCTGGGTGCTGGGACAGGCTCTGCATGCCCGTGACTGTGCTGGCTGTCCCACTGCCTTGACAGGACTGGCAAGGGTATGGGGATGGAGAGATGGCTTTTCTCTCCCTAGCTTCCCCGCCCCCCCCCCGTCACCTCCAGTATGGCTTTTCTTGTCCCACCTTACAGGTGGGATCCCTGTAAGCAAAGGAAACACCTCTGCTCTCTTATAAAACAGTGACACCTGGGCTTTTCTGGGCAAGCTGTGTTCTTCACTTAATTATTTCCACAGTTTGTCTGCTACCCTAATTTTCCTTTCTTCATTCTTAACATGTTCTCCATCAGCACTTTCTCCAGTTTCTAGGCCCCCCTTTTCGGTCTCTTTGCAAATAAATTTGACATCGTCCATTCCCTTTTTCCTCAGACGATCAATTTTTTGAAGTAGTTGGAGAAATTGTTTGGATGTTCCCCTGGGGAAATAGAAGCCCTAAGTTGTTCCCTGACAGTTTTACTTTTTATACCTTTCACTTACAGTGGTGGGGGGAATACAGATAACTGCAGATCCCGTACAGCTCAAACTGTTTGTGGTGGTAGTTACAATTGTCTAAAATAATTGGCAGACAGATCCGTGGACTTAATGTGCCGGGCTAAATTAATACTTCAAATGCTGGCACTTTAACAGCCTGTGTTTGTGACATTGCCTGTGCTGGATCTTCTAAAATGGGGTAAATTGGCCATGCCGGACATAAGAAGGCATAAAAAGGTTTCTCATGTCATTTTAGGTTGAGGTTCATTTGTATAGCTATTAGGAAGGACAGGGAGGAATATCGCGTGCACCCGTAGGAATCTATTTTCTTCTCAACCTAAGTGTGATGCCCTCATCTCTCAAAGACTTGAAATAGGAAATTTTCATCTGCTGAGCTGCATTGCTTCACGGGCAGAAATGGCAGAAAGCTCATTTCCATCAGGAAAATGGGGGGAGAGGGAAACATCTGTAATTACTGGATGCGCATTCCCCTTCCCAGAGGCGCAGAGCTGTCTGCCTGTCCCCAAGAAAACCCGCAGAGTTCCTTGAATGCCACCGACACTGTCTGGGGTGGGACTTCTTAGAAATACTGAATTTGGGGTCAGATTCAGCCAGATTCAGGGCTTGAGGAAGCCTCCTGCTTCCATGGATGGGCTCGGCCAGTATCTGGATGGAGCCAGTCGAAACCTCTAGGAAAGGAGAGCAGGAAATGGGTGCAGACAGAGAAGCTGCTCTGCCTACAGCCCTGCAGGCAGCTCTGGAAGCAGAGCCACGACGGTGACTTTTGCCAAGAGACCTCGCTCCCCCACCAGCCAGACTGTGGGGAGAAAGACATTGGGAGTGAAGGGCTGACAGAGACTGACAGAAGCTTAGCACCCTGCTGGATTCAGCATTTCAAAATCTGCGATGAAAGATGAAATTCTCTGTGCCGTGATGGCAGCGAAGTCCCTGGTGCAGCCCTTTGTCTGGAAGATGCCAGGGAAGACTGTGCCAAGGTGCTTTTCCCTGACCATCTGCCTTATGAGCCCACATGCCAGGGTTGATGCAATCCAAAGCCTGATAGCACACAGGCCTGCTGGTTTATGAGAACCCATTTCGCAATTAAAACAAATATTTAGGATTTCTTCTAAATGAAGTGGCCAAGTCCTCAGAAGGGAAGTCTGGCAGATCTGAGCAGGCTAAAGAGGCTTCCCTTGCTCTCAAGACAGATGCAAATAGCACTGAGATTCAAGCAGTACAGAGGTCATATACGTCATTAAAAGGTCACACCAGACCTACATTAAAATACAAAGGAACTCTAAAAGCAGAGAGGAAGAGCAATGGCTGTGAACCTTGGTGTAAGACACATCCTCTCCCTTCTGCTCAGCCGAGATCTCGGAGCAATAGGCAAGGCGCAAGAGATAGAGGTTATCCAGTTACCAGGGATGCTGGCTTTGTCTTCACCTTCCCTTTCTGGTGTGACACAGGGCTTCCTCTCCACACCTGAGGAAAAACCCTGACCTGGCACGGGCTGTGCCACGTATGTTCTTCTTCCTGAGCTTTCTAGGGCCGTGCCTCTTGCAGCGAGGCTTGATGTTTCCTGAGCTTCCTTCTAGGACTACCACCATGTTAAACAAATGCATATGCTTCCTGCAGTTCCTTGGCAGTCTTTTGAATATCTCCTATGTGGTAATGATGAGGTCTGGCATGCCACTGTGCAATCCAATGGTCTCACACCCCAACAGAGCTCAGCTGCAGGTCATATGTTCCCCTCTGAACCATATTTTCTGATGAAAACCTTTTTGGCTGCAGCCTCGTAACCAGCTTGAGTTAAGTCAACAAGACAGAGGAAATGACTTGGCCGAGATGAAAGGGCAAGTAGGTAGTGAGGCCGGGCCTGGAGCAGGGTCTCTTGACTCACAGGTGGTTCTTTATTGCTGTTGTTGATGAGCACAGAACGAATGCCAGCCCATCTTATTAATGCTATGCACACCTTCATCTGCTCTTTTGTTTCTGCTGAGCAGAGAGAAGGAAGAAAACCAACTCCCCTGTGGATATTGCAGTGTTGTACGGGTCAGAGATGATCCCTAGGCTCCTGCCTGGAAACACCTTTTGGGGTGATGGACATTCCTGGCCTTGCAATCAGGCACCCATCCTGCATCTGTGACGTGTCAGCAGCTGCAAACCGTGTCTTTTTTTTCACCTTGATCCAGGGAGGGAGGACTGGCTTAATGCTCTAGGTGTCAGACCCCAGAACTAAACGCTTTATGGGTCTGGCTGCAGTTACCTGGTGTTATGGACCAGTGCTACCTAATGAACAGGAGACACAGGAATTGCATCCCTGTGCTCCTCTCCCCATTTAAGCTGTGCTGCAAAAAGGAGTGTGGGACCTCCTCTTTTTCTGCTGGCAGGGTTCTGGCTATCTTTCTGTGTGGATGGTTTCTAGACACACATTCCTTTGTTTAGGAAGACCCTGTATTATGTTGACACAGCAGCATGTGGCACTAGGAGAGGAAATAGAAAAGGCTTTTGAACACAAATTGGACAAGTGTTACAAGAATGCAGGGGTTTGCTGACAGCCTTGTTCTCTTTCAGGAAGAAAGATGATTAAATATTTGGGAGCAGCTGAAGTCAGAAATTCAGATCTGCAGCCCCACTTCCTAAAGAGCATGGGGCAGGCTGTCCAGGTGTTTTATTCCTCCTGTAGGGCAGTTAACAAAGCAGGCTCTGTGTTAATGTGGTGGGGTTCCTCGGGCACTGGGCACTATGTGGACTTTGTGAGTATGAGGAACAAGGAGATATTGGAAGCTCTTTGGGTTCTTTGCCTTCTTCTTGCATTGTGTCACTTCGTGGCTCAGTAAGTCCCACTCCCTGAGCCTCATTTTCTCCTCTGGGAATATTAATGGTTATTGGTGAAGTGCTTTCAGGGCTTGTCCATGAATTTTTAAAACAGCACAGAATTGCCAAAAAATCTGTGGTTTTGTTCCAAGTCAATAATTTCCGACCCCCTAAGGACCATGTCCTCAAGCAAAACACATCTGTTGAAGTCAGCATAGCTCCATCAGTTTGTAACACCTATATCAGAAGTTTATCTAAGCTGTTCCACCGATCTTTGTTTCCCAACTTGTTTCCTGATGGATAGTCCATGAAATATGCTTTTTGAATGGCCTACACATTCAGGGCTGTTTCCTGGGCTTCCCAGGCATAGATTTAATTCCTTATCTTTCTGCAAACTCCCCAAAGGTCTGTGCACAAAGCCAGCATTTCTGCTTTTACTCGGGACTCGTATGCACCATTTCCATATTTATGGCTTAACTGTTGCTGCCACTCAGCTGAGCCCCACGAAATGATGGCAGAGCCTCTCAGGCTGGTGTGACAACAGGGGGGCTTGACTTTGTGTGAACCCCAGCAAAAGCAGCATGAAGGGGCGTCTTAGATAGTCCTAAAAGTCCTTTTAGAGGAATGCCATAGGGTAAAAAGCCATGGTGTGTGAGAGTGAGTTTTAATCTCAGCTCTGCGACTGTCAAGTAGGGATAATTAATATTTTTTAATTTGTTTTTGTGGGTGCGGGTTGTGATCAGGTTTGGGGTAGTAACCTGGCACCTCTTGAGAGGTTTCAGGGTGCTTGGCAGGACCAGGCACCAGCTCAGTGGCAATGTGGGGAAGGAGTCCTGAATTCGGCCACCACCACGGGCTGCATCACAGCCTCCTGGCCTCCCTCCCTGCATTTCACCTCCCGCTCCTGATTTGTTCATCTCTTGGGGGCCTTTCTGGTTTTAATTCCATTGTTCCTCACCTGGGAATTCCAGGCTATTATTTAATTTCCTTCCAGATTTCAGCCCTTCCCCTCACTGCCCAAATCTCCCCCTGCATCGCCAGCCCCTTAGAGAGGGCGTCTTGCTTTTCTGCCCCTCTGTGCAAGTCCGTTTTCGTTGGCTCTCGCAGCATCTCCTCTTGTCAAGGCATTATCCGGTGGGGAGCCTGATTATTTAGATTCCTCCAGTTTCCCCTTTTAATATATCTCCTCTGTGTCCTGCAGCCTGACCCCTGCCAAAGGACCTGCCACGAGGGTTGTTTCTCCCAGCCTGAAGCCCTCCCCCAGCTTCCCTTTCATCTGTGTTTTCTAAGAGCTCTGGGCTTCAGGCAGCAAAGTCAGCGCAGGGTTTGGGGCCTCCGGGTCCACGGCCAGATCCCTCCCCCATCACCTGAGAAAAGTCAAAAACCACTTCCAGGGCCCGTTCTGGAGGGGGTGGGGAGTAGCTGAGCTGGGTGAAGGAAAGGAAAGGAAACCATTAAATTCCTTTTTTTTTTTTTTTTTTTTTTTTTTTGAATTTGCAGCATGGTTCCTAGAGGACTGTAGACACTCAGGGCCAGCTATGGTGCTGTGCAGCTTTGCTTTAGGGCAGCAGACCTGGGGAAGTGAAGAGGGGGTCCCTACAAACCCAAAAGCAAATGGGATTAGTGATGTGCTGGTCCAGCCACATCTGGCATCCTTGCTGGGTCCAGTATGGCCAGTGCCCGGAGGGACTGGTCTAAAACTCTGCATGGGGACCTCAGTGGGAGCCCTCCCTGCATTCAGCATGAAGACAGATGCTGGGTGATGGGATTTGCTTCCTTATTCCAACAGAAATATTATTTAGCACCTCTCACCCTCCAATATCCAGGGGTGTTGCATAGCAAGGCCCAACCATTTTGGGTGTAGCGGTGAGGTGGAAACTGAGGCAGGCTTCCCAGCATCGCTGCTGGGTACACGGCCACAGTGCTTACAAGTTCTTGCAGCCGCAGAGACCGCATGCAAGGCGGTGATGTTTGTGTTGAGAGGCGCTCTTGGAGGCTACTGTAATGGAGGGTGCAAATCTGGACACCCTCCCTGTTTGAGGTGGTGCAAGTGTCATCTCGCGGAATTCCTCGCCTTGCCCCCTGTTTCACAAGCTGCTCGGAGTTCCCACAGGGAGGG
This sequence comes from Cygnus olor, assembly GCF_009769625.2. NCBI lineage: Eukaryota > Metazoa > Chordata > Aves > Anseriformes > Anatidae > Cygnus > Cygnus olor. The sequence continues at coordinate 3,538,496 of NC_049190.1, read as the reverse complement.
CTGACACCAGCTGCAATTGTCGAGATACTCTGAGCAAATCCCCCTGTGATCTGTGTGATGGAGAGCATATGCACAGCCCGGGATCTGAAGGAAATCACCTCCCATATGAAGAGCATAAACATGTTTTTCCAGCTCTCTGCCAGGGATTTATTCGTAAAATTCCTCAAGAAGGAGGAGACCCTTGGAGGTCTCCAAACTCTAGACCCAAAATAAATAAAATGTTGCAAGAATATATTTAGCAAAGATAATGTTGGACACTGGAAAACAGAGGGAGAATGGTGGAAAGATATGCCTACCGTGAGCTATTTTGGGGTTTCTGTCCAGAGAGGGGGACACTGCCTGGGTGCTTTGTTCAAGGCTCAGGGGATGTGTAAGCCCCACACCAGCATTGGTGCCAGTGCTGGTACTGAAATCTGGCACTACCAGAGACCAACCTGAAAGGCAGATAGTGTAAAAGAGGGTGTTGTCCCCACAACTTCACTTGTCCTTCTGGAGATGTGTGCATCCTCAAATGCATGTTCTAGAATATGCCTCCAGACGGGCACAAAACAGGCTCAGTAACCAAAGGTGACTTTAGATCCTGTGGCATTTATCTAGCTCCTACCTCTGGCACCCTCTTTGCCGTGCCATACAGGGGATGGGCAGTTTGATCCTAGGAAATTACTGTGCTATAGGAGCCAGAGCAGGTGGGAAAATCTCCTTTTCCCACCCTTTTTCTCCTTTTCCCTTTTATCACCGTACAACATGGAGCCAGCTGCAGCCAGCTCACGTGGGGACGGAGGCACCGCTCGGTGCGCGTGGCCAGCCCAATGTGGGTGCTGAGGACTGCTATTGACAAACTCTGACTTCTGAGTTTTGCTTTTTCCAGCCTTCCAACAACATGTAGAGGAAAGCAACCCTTGTGAAGAGCTTCCTCCTTCAGAATCAGCCAGCGCTGATCCCATAATTGCCAGGACTTGTCATTCCGGGTCCCATCTATCACAGAGCGCAACGTGACTCCTCAACCAGGGAAATTCAAAAAGAAGCAGTTTGCTGTCTGCTTCAATTTGCCAATAAAGAGCGAGAAAGGCTTTGAAAACAGGACTTTAACTGGCTGTATTTCTTGATGAAAACCTCTTTTATAAGATGTAATGGGACATTTCCCTTGGAAGAGTGCTGGGCCAAAACTGCAGTTATAACTGTTTCCCCTCTTTCTCTACCCTCATCCACCCTTCCCCTCCAGGGCCAGCAGTACCACTGGATTTTGGCTTTACAGAGGGCTGAGGACTGAAATATTGCCCCTCACCCAGCTTTCATCTCAGGCCAAGCATCTGAGCTGTCCCGCCGACTCTCCCCCCTGCCCTCGATGACACGTGAAGGAAGAGTTATTGGCACCGAGCAGCAGCTCTTCCTTGATATTGTCAGGAGGGGAGGGGTTAGGAGCAATAAAAGAAAATGTTCATCCATCGCTAGGATTGCTGCAGCTAAAATATCCTAAATAATTCCCAGTCCTGCTTGCCCAGGTATTTCTTTGGCTGGCTGATGTTAGCACCGCTCAGCCTAAGTGAGGGCTTGGACTGATAATGAATATGTTGCAGCTATATAAGTTCCATGCCTCTGTTAAAATGCATCTATATTATCCCTGATATATTACATTTTTAAACATTTGGTTCCAGGAGTAAAACAGCGCTGTCATATGGTTTCAAGTAAACCACATGCTTCTCCGGGCCAAAGACTCTAGGCAACGAATATTACAGGAAACAGAGATTTGACATCTGGATCAAAACTGCAGCGCAGTTCAGTTACCTTCAGGTTTAAAAACCCCCAACATTAACCTCCCCCTCGGCAGTTACTGTCTTGTCCCTCTCCTACCTGTCTGAACATTGCTATAAACATAATATTCTGGCTGATTGTTTAAGGCCCCTTTTAGATTTTTTACCTCCATAGTCAGCTCAGCCTGGCGACGCTTATCCCAAGGCGCTCAGCACCCTTAGCCCATCTCACATCTCTCTCGCATGCTGTGCAGATACGTGCCCTTAGCTCCTGGTTTGCTGGAAATGCCTGTCTCATCTGCAGCCAAAATAACTCCTGCCTCCAAGTGCAGCATTGCTAAAGTGTGAGCAAAGCCCTCTGCAGCAGCAGGTGAGAGGCTGCCAGGGATGCTGCAGGGTGCCAGCACTACCTCATCCTGCACTACCCAGTCTGTGCTGCAGAGTGTGGTGGAAAACAAAGTCCAACCAGTCTATGAGTTAGGAGAAGGGGAAGAGGAACCCGATGAATCCCTTTCTCTCTGGTGTTCCTCTGCAGCGTGCAAGGTGTCTAACTTGAATTTGGATTGTAAAATGGCTGGAGCTGGCTGCATCCTTTTTAATCTGGTGTTTGTTTGGTATCTCATGAAGTGGGTGAGAGACCACAAGCATGGTGATTCAGCAAGAGGAAGGGCAGGAGTGAAGGAGCAGATGAGCTGAACCCACAGCTGGTGTAAAAGGAGCACGGCATCCCTGGTTTGGGGAGGTTTCTGTCGTGTTGGGGATCTGGTGAACAGCAGAGCAGTGATTATTTTCTAATACTCAAAGCACATATTAACTCTGAGTTCAAAATTCTTTATTTTCTTTGGCTTAACAAGAAATGAGACCTAACATGGTAATCATATATAATACATGAAACAAGCAAAAAGACATAAAGCAAACAGAAATGAGATCGAATGTGCGGGGTACGCAGCAGTACAGGGCAACCCACCACTCGTGTACCACTGCTCGCAGTAATAACAACCACGCTCCTCCTGCACCTTCAATGCAGGAGACCAAAGTCTGCTGTATAAAACAAGACTCAACCCATTACCCTCCCAGTGCCCAGCTGAAGGAGGGCAGGGAGAAATATTTGCTCACCTCAGCAAGGAGCAAAGCCCCCATCCCCAGGGAGGAGCACAGCCGCTGTTTCAGCAGGCACAGCGGGGGCTCTGGTGGTCTGCCGAGCCTCTCCAGGGAGAAACAGGGTCTTCATCACTCCAGGTAAAAGGACATGCCAAAGCCTTCGCCTGGCCAAAGATTTTAGAGCTCTATGGACTGAAGTGAACTTGATCCCTACCGAATACGCTTATCGCTCTTGGACCTTGGGTACGCTGCATGGGATGTGTGTGCTGGAAAACAAACTCGGGAAGAAATTCAATGTTGAAAGGACGTTTAGCGAAATGAGGGAAGTCAAAATATTTCATGAGCCTTCTTTGTTTAATCGCCGCGCTGTGAATTCCCCCCAGCAGCATGTAACACCCCCATCCCCCTACACACGCGTGCACACACACACCCCCTCCGCACCAGGGCAACTGCTCGGCATTTTATTGGAAAAATATAAAACGGCTTTGCATTCTTACCTTTATTTCGAGACCTCCTACAAGAAACAGGAAGGGTAAACATGAAAGATCTGTTTCCTTTAAATTGTGAGTGTGGGGGAGTTTTCCTGTAGTGAAAGGGCTGTTTTGAAAAGCACTAAATGCTTTTGAATTGAATACATAGAAGTAATGTACACACGGTTTGAATTTACAGTTCTGGGTCTCCTATCCCCCTCCATATGAATCCTATAAGTCAGACGTGTTGCTACAGTGATTCCCACCGGGAAAGTCTGGACCTAGACTAGGAACAGCTGTAGATCTACAATCCACCAAAGTCGGCTTCTGAAACAGATATGAATTATTGGTTCAGTCAGATAAATATGGCTTTGCCTTTCCCCCACAGGCAATCACATATGGCACTTGGAAAGAATTAAAACCTTTACCCTTGGCCAGGTCTGGTTAAATAATGGCTCTTTCTTATACTTTCCCCCTCTCTCCATTTCCTCTCATTCATTCTTCTTTTAATTTTCCTTTCATGATCTTTCTGGCACCGGGATCCAAAATGTCACCTCCTCAAAGTGACCCAGAATTTTACAGTGTCACCTACAGGGCTGCGGGAGCATGGGCAGGCAGGCGGATGGGAAAAAATGCAGTTCTTATTCGGTGGGGACAGAGCTCTGCGGGGAGAAACAAAACCACCTTTCTGCCTCTCAGCCTGGCCGCAGTGAGCCCAGGAAAGCCTCCGAGGCTGCAGCAAGATGACAAAAAGGGGGCTCATTTCATCTCCCCATCCTGGGCACGTGCACGCTCGCTGCACACCTGGAGACCCTGCAAACCTGCACCTGAGAGCTGCTCCATCCTGCACCTCCAAGGATCCCTGGCATCCCCTCCTCACTCTCTGCCCGTCTTTTTTTCCCCTCATCCATTTGCTCCTTCAGCATCATGAGCTGGAGGTGCTGCCCCACGGCCAAGCCCTCCACTAGGCTTAACCCAGTTCTCTTCTGAGAGCTACTTCGTGGGCTTTAAAAATCTAGAATTAAGAAACCTGTAACTTGCTGCTTTATCTCATTATCTCCTGTTTTGCATTTTAATGTGCCTGCTCTAAAAAAGACCTCATTGATATTCTGGTTCAGCATGTGTTTGTTTGTGTCTCTTGGGAAAATTGGCTACAGATATTACTAAGTCAAAAACACACACAGGAGAGGTTGCTGCATATTTTCCTCTCCTTTTTTCTTTCTTTGAAAGAAGATGTTGTTTTCTTCACTTTCTTGAATTGCAGGCGAATTGAAATGGCAGAATTTTGAGACAGCTTGGGATGTAGGGTGTAATTTACTGATCATGGAGATACCTGTCTGCAGGAGTCCTCCTCCCCCTCTGCCAAAGGACCCCAGGAGGAAATAATGACCTGGGAGGGCACAGCGTGCACCTCATGGATCAGCCCTTCCTTGTGCAGTGTGCTGGGTCGTGCAGTGGTGCTGAGTCCTCGGTTCTGTGCTGGAGCAGGGTTTGTCCCCACCTGGGGTTTGGGGTTTTCCTTGGGCAGCTTGCTCTGCTCCTGCAGCATGGTTCTACACGTCAGGGGATGCCCCTCGGTCCCCCTCTGACAGCTCAGGTCTGTCCTGCTCCCTCCTCGGTGCATCCTTCTGCCTGTGCACAGGGTTTAAAAGCCCTAAAAATCCTGGTGCAAAAAGGAACAATCCAAATGGCTCAAAAGCATCATGGTTGAAATGTTATGGGGGACTTGGTTTGGGTGGCCTCAACCAGTGAGATGTTGCCAAAGCTTTTTTTTTTTTTTTCTCCTCCCGTTCAAGGTGCAGAATTAGCTTTCTGCCCTCATGCAACCATTGAAGATCCCTCTGGTGCTCCTCTCTTGTGCTCATTTAACTGTTACGGTCCTCATGCGTTTCCAGCGTGTGATTATTTGCTGCTCTCCTCCTGTGGTTAGGAGGTCTTAATGGGAGGAACAGCCCTCTGGAGGTCGTGATGCCTCTCCATTGACTAGGGAGGCAGTTTAATAGCTGCTTCAGATGAGACGCTGAATTTTTTAGGTGAATAAATATTAGATGAGGTGAACCCCAGGCTAGCTGCTTGGGAAGTCAGTGTCAAGTGGATCTGTGAACAGATTTTTAAAAATGCAGATGTTTTCAGTGCGTTTTCAGGAATCACAACTGTTAAGATATCCATCCACAGGCTGGGGTGTAGCATACAAGAACTTCTTGTCTCTCTCGGGGTTTCGATGTTGTGTTTTGTACACGTGGCATCCTCAGGGCAGGAGGGTAGGGGGGCTGCACGTTTGTAAGGGATGTTACTCTGAGTATGTGTGGCTCAGCCTCGCAGCCACGGCAGCTACAGAGTTTACCCTGGGCACGGGATAATTTAGTAAGTCCTGCCATCACGCGGCAGCCTTAGGCTGGATAACCCAATCTTCCCACCCAAAAGCTGTTGTCATCTTTAGTCATCTTCCTCGTGCGTTGCACTGCTGCATTCTGGTGTGGGCAATGGATGCTGCCCCTGTTACACCAGAGACCAGCTCCATCCCACTGACTGATGCAAGGCTCCAGGTGCCCTCGCAGCCTCTTGCTGCTCCTCTCGTGGCTTTGAGCGATGCCACAGGCTCACCCAGCAGCCTCCCCACCCCCAGAGACTGCTGTATTTCGGCAGCAAGCAAAGGTACTCCTGAAGAGGTTAGCTCTCCCTTTATGCAGTGCTTTGCCCTGTATAACTGGGAGTGGTGAGCAGCTCGGTATTTGCTAATGGCAAAACCTGCAACCAAAGCATTTTTCATCTCTGTTGCTCTTCAAGGGTCCGATGTAGGGGACTGTGCAGGGACTTTTCATGCAGGGTTTGAACTCGGGCTGAATGATGTGTGCATGCTCTGGGCACGGTGTGCACTGAGCACTGCATGGCACATAAATGCCCAGAAGCACACGTCTGCATTAGGTGCTGTTATAACCGAACATTTTATTGTCAATATTTCTACCTCTTGTGCATGTCATTATTAAAGATTTGTGGGTGGTTTTTTTTGTTTTGTTTTGTTTTTTTTTTTTTAATTTTTTAATGCTCCTTCAATTTTCTGTAAGTTTGCTGATATTTCCAGTAGGACCACAGCAGGCAGTGCCTCTGCTCTTCACCTTAGCAGCCCCCATCTGAGCCAGGGCAGCTTGCTCAGCTCTGCAAGGGCAACAGCAGCTCCATGGCTGTCTGCTCCCACCAGCAAACAGCTCGGGAGCCTTCCTGCACAGAGGGCTCCCGACAGCACTGCAGCCATGCTCTCCACTGACTTTAAAAGGGACCGAGGTGAAGGAACCCTTCTTTCTTTATTATTTTTTTTTTTAATACCCTGTGGTGCCGAAGTGAAATTGCAGCCAGCTTCTATTTTCAGAGGCCTTGCTAAGAGAATGTTTTTATCTGGAGATACAATGACTGTCGCCCTGTAGCCTGCAGTTCCCATGCTGGTGCTGCCAGGACCCATGAATGCTGGCTTTATGAGTTGCTCTCGCAGGTGTTCGGGGGGCATGTAATCACTGATGAATAGTGGGGGGACACAGAAACTCGAGGCAGGCTCTGGCACAGGCAGCTAGGCCAGGCTTTTTTCACTCTGTGAGAAAAGAGAAAAGGAAAAAAAAAAAAAAGAAAGAAAACACAAAATTACAGCGCCTTCCCTCTGCTCCTTTTGCATACTTGACTGCAGAGAGCTCTCCCAGCCTCTGCTGGGCTCACTAGCTGCAGGCTCCCTTTATACCTCCCCAGATGTAAATTTGGCCAGGGGACTCCTTGTGATTCCCCCACCTCCTCGGGTGGTCGCTGTCCATGGGGTCCCTGCACTGCCAGGGCAGGCAGGGCTCCACCAGCGTGGGGTTTGCACCGTTTGGCTCAGGTTTGGCTTTGCATTTCGTGCCCCATTCTCTCTGACACATAAATGAAATAAGTGCATGAAGAGTGAATATAGGATGAGTGCCGTCCTCGGTGCATTTTGGGCAGGGTTATGATGATGATGGTTAGTTCACCATCCAGCCTGCCTGATGCTTCTCTTTCTGCAACCCTGCAAAGACCACGACAGCTCACATGGTGATGCATGGGCACAAAGGGAGGTGAATGGCGTTGCATGGGCAGTGTTAATTTTGGTATGCCCGGCTATGGATTATTTGACTTTGCAGCCAAATAATGCACTCCTGACAAAGTCCTGGGTCACCTGTGCAAAAAGCAGGAGCCCAGGCTGCCAATGGCTTGTGGGTGCAGAAGCTGGTGTGAGCCCAGCTACTGGTGGGCATGGTGGCATCACCTTCAGGAAAATCCCTGTGATTTCTGTTTATTAATATAGTTGTTATTAAAGCATTCTCTGGAAGAGAATAACCCCCAAGTTATGATTGCTTTTATCAGTCAGTGTCAGGTTAACAGTTATCTATAAAGCAATATATCCTTAAGCTTAAAAGGAAGGCAGTATTTTTGAAAAATATTAATATTCAGGGCGTGCAGCCTGAGCCAGTGTTTTTATTTGTGCTCATATTTTTTCATTGCCTTTCCTTTACACCTCAAGGACACATTTATGATCTCCTCACGGTATTTCACTTCTGAGGTGATGGTGATGCCTTGAGAAAAAACAGATCTCACATTAATTTGGCCCCCAAAGCCATTAAAATGCTTGTGGAATAGGGAAATGTGAGTGCAGTTCTCGGATACCCAGCTGCGGCTATTGGGGATTTGCCATTTTGTGTCTTATACCTGCAATACAAGTACATGGAAAGGCCTAATATTGGGGCAGAGCAGGTTTTCTTTAGAAATCAAGTGAGTATTTGGAAATAAAGGCACTCCCTGCCTCCTGGAAGCCGCAGCCCTGAAGGATTTGTCCATTATCTACAAATCCAGGGTAGTGCCTGAACATGTCAGCGGAAATAAAACCTGCGTGGCTTTGTATACCTGTGCAAGTAGGGTTTTACCCTCCTGAGGAGGAAACAGAAATGTGGAGGTGATCTGCCAGTAAGTGAGGATAATTAGGATAATAAGGAAATTGGGGTGTCCGGGGTGCCAGAGCATGTGTTAACCAGCAGGTTGGAAGAAGATTCTTGGAGAGCTTTGCAAGGAGTGATACAGCACCTGTAAGAGAGGAATTACCCCAATTTCTGCACTGCAGTGCTCCAGCAGCTAGCTGGGCATCGGTTTGAGGCAGCAGTCTAGGCTGAGCTCAGGAGCAGGAGATGGACCCGTCTGGGAGGCAAGTTATCCCAGCCTGGTTATTCCAGAAGCTGCAAATTTACTCCTTGTGTTTGTGTCTGCATCCCGTCCCATCCCTCCCACCAACTTTTGATCTTCTCCAGGCTAAACGACTCCAATGACTTCTAGCTTTCCTTGTACATGAGGTTTCCAGGGTGCTGAGCACCTTCTGCACTGGCTCTACCTTTCTGTACTCTCACACCTAAAATTATTCCCAGCCCCAGACTTGAGTGCTGGCCAGGAGGAAGGCAGAAACACCAGCCGTGTACTGGGAGGGCTCTGCCCCACCAGGCTTCTCCATCCCAGCCTGGCAGCACTGACGGGCTCAGCCTCCTGTGTCCTTTCCTGCCTGTGCCCAGCACCTTGTCCTTATAGCCCTACTGGATTTCATCCAGTTATTTCAGATGGTTCCTCTGTTTTTCCAGATCATTTTGAAGGCTAATTCTGCCCTTCCATACACCAGCGGTCTCTGTGTTGTCTGCAAATTTAATGAACATAATTTCCATCAAGGTTATTATGGAAAATGCTGAATAGAATCGGGAGAAAAACTATTTGTGTTTCACACCCACCATGCAAAGATTTCCCCAAATCCTGCTGTTTTTAGCATTGGGGGAAGGAATTCAGCTTCTACCTGGAAAATCAGAAGCCATCAGCTCTCCTGACTCCTTCCAGCTCTGCTCTGTTGTCAGATCCGTGCCTCACCTTAAAGAGGAGACCACCCCTGTACAACTGAAGTATTTTGAGATTTTTAAATAGCACCTTTCCACTCCCAAGTAATGGGACCACATATGTACTCAGGATGACATTTTCATTCATAAAGATCTCAGGATCCACCACAACTCTCGCTAGCATATTTTACTACCTCCAGAGGGGGGATATGGCAGCCATCTTAATGATGCACAATTTAAATTTGCACATGATTCACTCGAGTCGTGGGTTTATAATTCTGTGGAGTTATAAAGTTCTTGTTCTGTAATCAGTTGCTTCCTAACTTGAAGTCATCTCAAATTATAAATTGCTCCTCTAACCAATGCGGAATGCGGCAGCATAATATCATGATTGATGCTATAGAGAAAACTCTGGTACAGTTTGCATGCTATCAAATATAATCCTGGTGCAGGTGGGTGACTGAAGCATGGGGTAAATGCGGTTGATTAGATATTTTGTCTCATTCAGGATCCTTTTCTGCGAGCACTATATGACTAAATGCATATTGCATGAGGGGCCTGTTCCAAACTCCATTGAAATGAAGTGAAAGGCTGCCGTTTCCCTCGGCGTGCTTTGGATCAGGGCACAAACACTGCCGGGCATGCGGCGGAGACGTTGCGTTTCAGCTTACGGAGCCCGTCTTTTCTAATGACAAAAACAAATGTTTGTCCGTGATGTATGGAGCTATTAATGACAGTGATTCCTCTGAGACCCCGATGATTTGCAAATATCGAATGTATTTCCATTTTACAGGGGAGTGGTAGAAACTGAGCTGCGGAAAGCTAAACGAGCTGGCCAGTTCCTTGATGAAGAGCCAGAGCCTTGACCTCTGCCGTAGCCTAACTGGGCAGGGATACTGATCCTGGCAGGGAGAGTACGACTACGAGTGTGTTCCTCACTTGTAGCATTGTTCCTGCTAGGGAAATGGATGCTCTTTTCTTTGTGCAGCCATCTTTTTAAGAATTCAGGACCCCAGCAGAAGTCTGATCCCTGCCTGGGTCCCAGCAGGGCTGCATCCCAGTGTGGTGCTGGGTCCCAGGGCTTCTTCCTGGTGCCAAAACAGGAGGTGTGAGGGCAGGAATTGTAAGGCAAAGGGGTTTGTTCCTCAGCTTCACATCCTTGTAGGAGCATTGTTGTTGTCCTTAGAAAATTTGCTTTACCTGGCGTGCATCTATGAGCCACTGCTGCCGGTTATGGGGAAAGCAGCCTGCTTGGGACCAGGCTGTGCGCTGCCGCCCTTCCTGCTCCCAGGAGGCTACGGCGAGCCAAGCCCATGCCCCACGCTGCCTGTGACAAGCAGCATTTTGAGGAGTTTTTCTCTCCCTCTGCTAAGTGTTTGCATTTATACGTGCAACATTTCTCCTTCTTCCTCCTCCTCGCTCCTTACATAGCCAGGAGAGGGGAGGCTTCAAGGAGCGAGGGCAGCCTGCCAGAGCCTCCAGCCTCCCTTGCCAGTGCTGATTGCTCTCGAGAGCTGAAAATTTAGTCCGGACCGGAGCTCTAATATGACTATTTGCTGCCTCGTGGGACAGTGTTTGTGTAAACGCCCGGGAAAATAAATAAATGAAGTGGTGGACACCTAGAGCATAACGGGAGCCTGTAGCTGGAGGTGCAGCCACCCCGCTGCAGCCCTCACCGGTGAGCAATCAATGAAACTTTGTTCCCCCGAAGGGCGGGTGGGTTTTTTCCCCGTTCTGCTCGTCTCTAGCGGTGCTAGAGACCTCCAAGAGGGCTGGGAGTATATTGCAGTGACTTCCAACCTCCGCGCAGCTCTTTGTGCCAGTGGTGCATTATCTGTGGCTTTTCTTCTTTTTCTTCTCCCGCTTTCTTTAAAAAGCCATAAAACAACAAGTACTGTTCAGTGATTAAGATTATTTGGGTTCACTTCAGTTCTGGCATGGTGCTAATAAAAAATATAAAAAAAAAAACGTTAAAGGGTTTGTTCTCTCATTTGCAGAAGAAGCCGTCTCACTATGGGAATGAACAATTAACAACATTTAAATGAGCTGAACTTAGTCCTTTTCTTCCATTGTCTTTGTGCCTTTGAATCATCTGGAATTGCATTTTCTCTGCCGTATATTTTCCGGTGCGCTAAAATGTTTTACATAAATTGCAGACTGGTCCTGAGCTGTAACCCCCTCATCCCCATGTCCCACGGCTCCTCTAAAAATTAGAAAATGCTGCAGTTAATCACCTGGCGCTGCTGTATGATTGCAATCTTTGCTGATCATGATTTTTTCGCTGCCATTTTTTTTTTCCCCCTAAAGAAAATACAGTGCAGAGACAGGGAGGGCGTTCTCTCCCCGGTTCCGTATCTGCAGGCATTTCTGCCTTCATTAATTAAAAATGATAGCAGGGAAGGCAAGCGAAAGGTTTTGATCTTTGCGTCGAGAAGCAGAGTGCAGCCTCCGCTAAACCCTTTCAGCGACGGATTTCGGCATCCCTTCTGCACGCCGCAGCCTCAGTGGGCTGTCTGTATCCGAAAATATTGCCTCCCTCTCCGGGAAAAGCACAATGCATTGGAGCAGATAGAGAGTAAAGGGGTAGAGAAAATATTTCATGGGGGTTTGTGTCCATCTCACGCGGGCTGTCATAGGTATTCCCACTGTTTTTTTTTATTGAGGTGGCAAAGAGAGAAGCGGAGATGTGATGCTGAGCAGTCTGGGGGACTTTACAGAGGATTTTTGGGATGGGGGTGGATTTCGGGTTTGTCTTTTGGTCGCAGCAGGACCGGTGATGGGCAGCATCGTGATGGGAGAGGTTGGAGGGGCAGAGGGATGAAATGCAATTCCTGCGGGCTATTAACCTACATCCCTGGCTCGGGAAAAAGGGGAGAAGCGCAGGCGGCATTTGGTGTGGTGTAGCTTTAAGAACCGAGACTGAAACACCTCAAATGAACTCTGCAGCAGACAGCTGAAAAAAAAAAAAAAAAAAAAAAAAAAGAGCGGCCTGGCCCCGCTGCCTTCCTATTCTTCATGATGTCATTTTTCAGGTGTCAGTTTGCCGGAGCGAGATTGGAACAGGCCTTGTTGCTAGGACATGAATGGAAAAGGCGCTGCCCATTGGCTGCCGGGGATTTCTCGGGCAGCCAATGGGGAGGGAGCAGTCGGCATAGAAATGAGGAGCAGAGGCGCCGCTGGCCGGGACGATTAATGTGTTTGCGGTGTCGGAGCAAATTGTGGCGCAGAGCACTGCGCGGGGGCAATTAAACCTAAAATCTTCCCCCGTGCAGGCTGGCAATGCTGCCCTAATGGACCAGCCTTGGGTCGGAGGCAATTAGCAGCCGCGCTGCCTTCTGCTTGAGTTGGCAGGTCGGAGTGGGGCCGGTTTTCTCTTGGACATTGTAGATTATATAAGGTTTTTATTACCTTCTGCCTGCAGAAACAGAACAGGTAGAAGTGATTTCCTCCATTTGTGGTGATTATTGCCGTCTAGGTCCATGGTGTGCAGAGATCAAGGTATCACCACGCTGCGATGAGTGCCCGTAGGAGTAAGGAGAGGAGCAGGGCCAGTGGCTGGTGGAAAGGTTCGCCTCGTGCGCTATCCCCCACAAAGGCAAGGAGCTGGCGGGATCCTGCTCCCCGCAAACACCTCCGAGCAGAAAGTATCACTTCAGAAAGCCCAACCGAGTCCGATTCTGGTATTTCAGCCCCCGGCTATAAAGAGCATTCCTATTTCAGTTGTTAGAAGTGCCTGCCTGATGGCGGAGCAGCCAAGTGAGCAGGTTTGCCTGCCCGTCACCCTGACCATCGTCCCAGCCCATCCCCTGCATCGCCTCTGCGTGGAGAGGGCACCGACGCGTGGTTTCATGGAGGTCACCATGGTGGTTCTGCAGAGCCCATGGGGAAGTCAATGTCACCAAAGGCAGCGTGCATTGTGCTTCAGATGGGGCTGGAAGCTGTGGATTTTGCCGTCAGCCCCCTCGCACTGTATGTGGGACAGTGCCCCGTGACACCGCGCCAACTGTGCCCATCCTCAAGCCGGCTACGAGACCAGCCATTTTATTTGTACCAGCCCGGGAGCACTAATTCCAGTTTCAGAGCATTTGCATTTGTGGCGCATGCCCAAAAAGTAGAAAAAAAAGGAGAAAAAAAAAAAAAAAGGACTTTTTCCCTAAAATTTCTATGTAAGCGGAGCTTATCCTAAAAGCAGTCAGTTTAACCATTTCACCTCCTCTCCCCAGAGCAGAAATAAGGTATTTTCAGTGGGTTTCCCCAGCAGATGATGCACGCTCGGGCTGTCCTGTGGCCGTGCACAGGCAGACACACACCAGGCTCCCCCTGCAGTGCCCCTCGTCCCATCCCCATCTGTCCCCCCGAGCAGAGCCCGTGGGGCCGCTTGGCTTAGGAAAAGTTCGTGTGCAGTTTCACCACTATAAAATAAATGAATTTCCATCTAAGAGGTGGGGGCGGGGAGGGGTTAGAAGAGAAAAAAGTAGATGCACAAACTGGAGTCCTGCTGCAGAATTAGGGCAAAAGTCTGGCCTTGTTTATTCTGATGTAAATCAAGAGTAAACCCATGCAATTTTGTCATTCCCTGCTCTGACGCATTACTGTAAATCCTACTTTCGTAACTCTGTCATTATTTATGAGTGTTGCGGCAGTGCTATATGAGATCAGGACACAGTTATGCCTGGCCACGTGCATGTATTAAGGACTAGAGCTTGTAAGTTTAAATAGACAAGACAGACAAAGGCAGTTGATCATCTTCATTTCACAAATAGGGGCATAAGATTACATGATCTGCTTGAAAGCATTCAGGAAGTCAGTGTCTGGTCTGGACAGGAAACAGTTTTCATGTCCTGAAAAACTTCTCATAATAATAATAAAAAAAAATCCTGTTTGGCGTTTGGGTGAAGAATTTCGAGGGCAGGAAAACGTGATCGTTAGCTGCACAGTGCAAGTCCAGGTTTCGACCCCTGAATGTGTTTTGTATTAAAGCATCTCCTGTACGGGTGTGCAGGGGTCCTGTGGGGGTGCTGTAGGGGTCCCTGCTCACAAGCTGAGCCATGGTTGGGCCATCCTTTTCATCCTTTCCATCCTTTCCATCCTTTCCATTTCCAAATTGCCATCCTGGCCACTCGGCTGGCGGCTGTGTGCTGGGATGGCTGTTGCTGCTACTCAGGCATTCCCTTCCATTTTGTTTTTGTCATGTTATTTGCCTCTATTTGGCTGGAGGACTTAAATCCTAGAGGGTGAGTGTAGATACCGTACAGCAGCCTCCCTTACACCAGTGAGACCATGTGTGCGGCCTGCATAGCCACTGTGTCGCAGCTATCTCCTCTTTCTGCATAGCTCCGCACCCCGAGCGACTTCTAAAAGCAGATCAGGTAAACGCAGTGCCTTGGTGTTGAGCTGGGAGGAGAAAAAGGACTTTTTAGTCCATTGAAGATGAAGTTTTTATCTCAGCTCAGCACCGTCCCCTCCTCCTACCAGCATGCAGTGCCAGCACAGGTGAGGTCTCAGCCCAGGTACTGTGGGGAGCGCCTTGGTTTTGTGCCTCCAGGTACTGTTCACTCCTGGAAGAGCCGAGCAGGGACCCCTTGCAGGATGGAAAAGGCAATTAATTAGGCTAAATAAACATCTATCAGAGTTCAAAATATGCACAGCCAAAAAGGAAGCTGTGCACTGGTTCATTGAGCCTGAAAAGACTTCACACATTTTAAGTCTCTAATCGCGTTTGTGGATGCATGTCCCCCTCCCCACCTTTTTCCCCCCAGAAATAATTTCACGCCTCAGGGATGGCTATTGCCACACGAAGCCACTGCTCTGGGCCACGCGCTGCTTCGTGGCATAAGAAAATGGTGGCGTGCGGTGGCGCCGGTGTCGTGCCAGGACCTCGGCTTGCGGCCTCCAGCCTCACCTTGGCTCCCGGCCTCCCGCGCCGAGCCCTCCGCGCCCGGCCTCCCCTCCCCAGCAGGGTGCTGCGTTACCAGGGAGCTAAGCTAAAGAACATATGGAAACGTCACGCGGGTATATATAGGAGGGGAGCGAAAATGGATGCTCTCGGGGACGTTAAACATTAGCGTGTCTGCGGGGGGAAAAACAAGAATTTCAGCTATTTGTGCTGCTTCGGGGGATTTTTGTCGGTGTTTTCTTCACTAGTGTTCATTAAAAAAAGGAAAAAGAAATAGATCATTTATTTGATTTACTGAGTCTGTGAAAGACAGGAGCCATTCTTGATGTTAAACTTTTGTGTTTTTTTTTTTTCCGTGAAGGCACAGTAACAAGGCAAGGTGTTAGGAATGAGTGCCAGCAGATATTTGTGAGGAGACATTTTGAAAAGCTGAAGTGACCAGTTTGGGCACTATCAAGATTTTGGGTCTGGCTCTGGAATACCTTGGTGATTCAATTATTTCTTCTGGTTTTAGATAACATGAGATCCAAACTAAGATGTTTCTATTATGCAAACTCTCACAGGTAGCTTTGACCATTTTTTTTCTTTTAGTGTTTTTTTTTCCCTGATTTTTTTTTGGATGAAGATTTCACTCTGCCCGAGGATGTGTGTATTATTCAGCAAGGAGCCAGGTCCGTGCTCTGTGGATGGCTGTGTTCTCTCTTTCCAAGCAAGTGATCCCGAGGAATTTGATGCGGGTGCGAGGAGAACACGAGGCTGTGTGTAAGGTGTCCTGCACGGAAACCCAGGCATGGCAGTTCCTGCACCTGGGTATCTTGATGGGTGAAACTGATTAGGAAAGCTTCTTGGTTGAGTCCTGGGCAGGCTGCAAAACGATCCTTGCTCTGTATAATGAAGTATGTTATCTACCCTGCCCTATAATAAATCGAGAGAGGGTTTGGAGGTAGATTGTCATCTGGTCTCGATTAGCATTGCTCCGCTGATGTCGATGGCGCCTTGACAGTGCTCGCCAGGTGAGGATATGGCCCATCCAGGGCGGTCCCCTGGGGTTACAAAAGCAGCATTGAGGTACCACCATTTCAGGGGAGGAAAGAAGCCAAGAAAGGACCAGGACAGCTTGCAGGGAATCTTAAATGACATTAATTGAAATCTTATCACTTCCTTCATCTTCAGGTGAACCCGGGGCACAATAAAGAGCAATTATCTCCCATCTTCCTTCATCTGTCCCAAGTGCAGGGAGGGAAGAGTATATCCATCACTCTTTCTGCTCTACTTTTTTTTTTTTTTTTTTTTCTGCAGACAATACAATGTATTTACAGACCTGTCACCCCTTCAAACCACTCCTTTCACAGGAGAGCTGAACAAAAGCATGTGAAAGCAGCAGAGCTGGGGAGAGAGAGGGGATTTGGAAAATGGAACCAGAGCAAAAATGTGGGCTGCTACCCTCCAAGGAAAACACTACTGAGTCTGGAGCTGCCCCACACTGGGGCAGTGGCCATGGGAGGTTAGGGGGGGGCTGGAGGTGTGTGTAGGAGTGATGCAGAGCCCAGCTGGGACCAGCACTGTGGAGTCTGTGATGCTCAGGCTGGGTGCCATGCTGCTGGAGGACCTGGGGAGCTGCTGATTCAGCCCCAACTGCCAGGAGCTTTGTCCTGTCCCTGCTTGTGTTGCGTTAATTCTGCAAACATGCAGAGGATTTGGGGCCAAGGCTGATGTTATGGCACTGTTCCCCGGTGCTAAAATCCACGTGGAAGGTTTCACGAGTGACGCAGGTGTGCAGGGCTGTGCCCAGGTTCCAGTGTGCCAGGGGCTCTGTGTCTGAAAGCAATTGCCAGGGTGTTTGAAGAGATCAGGGACAAATCAGCACTCACTGCAAACTGTAACACACGCTTTGGTTTAGGCAACAGCGAGGAAATTTTATCAAGTTATAACAGGAAAACATGACCGAAGGTCTTGGCTAGAGGAAAGAGGAGCAAAAGGGCATGGTTTGGCCGTAAGAGTGTAGAAAACCAGGTTTCCATGTTGCTGCTTGCTTCCTTGTGCTCAATCTCTCCGTGCCTCAGTTTCCCTGCCTGTAAGCAGCCTCACCTGCTGGGCCACAAGGGTTCGTGGGTCTGGAGCCAGAAGGCTGCCCTGTGGTTGCATAGGTTTATTCCCAATAAAACCCATGTAGTTGGCAGAAGGGCAGGCATGGCTCTACGTGGGGCCACATCCCCTTCCCCAATGTCTGAGAGGAGAAGCAGCATTTTTTTTACTCCAAGGCCGTGCTGCTCTCTGACAGCAAATCGATGCTACTGTAAACACGGGAACAAAGGAGCTCGCACAGGAGAGGGGGACGGAACAAGGAAAAGGGAGAGATGGAAAGCTGATAAGCAGCCGAAGCCGAAACAATGTTGGGAAAAGCTGAATTACTTCAGCACCTATTCATACCTCCCCCGGAGCTGGTTGCCAGCCCGTTCCCAAGGCCGTCAAGAAAGCGGTGGGTTAGGGGCTGGGTGAGCTGGGTGGTTCCTGCCCCGCAAAAACCACTGCCTCACGATGGATGTCATGGGCAGGGTGAATTCCCTCTCATTTGGATCAGGAACGCATGTGGTTTCTGTACAGACCCTACAGGAGAGAAGACCATGAAAAAATGGGGGTTTGGGAGCCAAGAGCTGGGCTCTGCAGTGGAAGAGCAGCTTTGGGGCTGGGCAAGTTGAAGTTTGGGACAGGGTCTGGCCCTCAGTACCTAGGGCATGGCCTTAGGTCTAAACGCGTCACTGATCAGCCAGTGAAACCCGTGAGAGATCATTTAGGATCGTGCTGATCCGCGTGGCAGGGGCACAGATTTCCACCAGTGGTGATGGAGCAGGACCTGCTCAGAGGTCTTGCAGGGACCAACATGCTATTGGAAGGCTCAGCCTTCAAGGGAGGCCGGGTTTTCCTGGTGGTTTGGGGTTTTTAGTGTGCATATTGTCTGTCTGTCCTTGGGAAGGCCACACGGAAGAGCTTTCAGGAGATCTAGAATAAGGAGAGGGGAGTTTGGTCCCCAAGTCCCCCCATCTGTAAAGAATCAGCAGAACAGCACTTAATGTAGTCCCGAACACGGCCATTGTGGGGCTTAATTAAACTGCGCCGAGTGCTCGGAGATCCTCAGGTTAAAGGCTGTGTGTACAGTGAGTTACAAAAGCAAACAAGGTGAAATTTTGCATGTGTTTTGCTGTAGCTGTCTTCATTTATGAGAAACAAATCATTTAATGTACATCTTGTATGCCTGTTTATATAGGATGTGCTTATTATTCCAGTGGGAGGGAAATCTGGTAGTTTTGATTATCATTTCTGAATACGTAATCCACATAAGGAATAAAATTTGAATAAGACGGTAAAATAGCACAAATAGGTTTTATAACTATATATGCGTATAATTTTATTCCTTAGCCATGGGAAGCGTCATCAATTTTAATAGGCCTGAAAGATGGAGGGAGGTAAATTTAATATAGTATAAAAATAAAGGTAATCCCAGCAAAAGACAAGCGCAGAGCAGTTACTAGAGTCACTGCAGGCAGAGACAGTACACGTTTTGTGTCCAACAATAGCAGCGTACGTGACTTGAAACGCTCTTTCCTTATAAAACCAAATACCCACCAGTTTGGCTTATTAGCACTAATCTTCAAAGGCAGGCGTGGGGCTGAGGTTCCTGGTTCGGCTCGGAGGCGAACAAGGTGCCAGTGCTGCCCACGGCCAGGACAGGGGGTGCATGCATGAGCTTTAACCTCCTGCTTTTCCCCTTTTCGGTGGCATGAGGAATGCCCGGAGCCGTGCAGAAATATGTCTCTGATGGATAGTTTACATGTGCAAACGCTGCAGTTGAACTCGTACTGACTCCGCTCAGAGTAGATCGGGTTAAATGGACTATTACAATGGCAGGAGCTCATCTGGAACTAATAATTTTTGAGGCCACCAAAAGTAAAAAGTAAAAAAAAAAAAAAAAAAAATGGGGGCGGGGGGGCAGGAATCCTGGTGAGTTTGGTGGCCGGTGACTAAAGCTTCTGCTGCCATCTACTGCACGTGGGTGGCAGCAGGACCAGCTACGAATTCACTCTCTTTTGGGCTGAATCGGCCACGGAACAGGTTAAATGCTGCGGGATGGGCTGGGGTTTGGAAGGAGATGCCCAAAGCTCTGCACACCCGCTCGGCCCTGGGCTCTGGCTCTTGCTCGTTGCCCGAAGCACCGTGCAGCATCTGGTCGGGCTGCCCCGAAGGCACCCCAACGCGGTGCTTCCATCCCCGCAGAGCTTCATCCTCACCCCGCTCGCCTGGCTTTGTTGCCACTTGCTTAGGATTCACCACCACAGGAGACGTTTTTGGCTCCGGTTTGGGGGGGGAGAGCGCTAACAAAGCTCCCATCAGCCGCATGCGAGCGGCTGCGTCGCAAATCACACGACAAAACCGGCGCTGGGTGACCGACATCTGTTTTGTCTCAGCAAGCGCAGCACGAAGGCGCGGTGCCGGTCCGTGGCCCCACCCGCTGGACCCAGCTCAAGCATTACCGTGCTCGCCGGCCTGGCGAGACAATAAACGGAGTCTATTTATTTATGATGGCTGGACCCGAGCAGGTCATTGGCACGGTCTCCAAGGGCGATGCGTTCGAATCCCTTTCTCAATTTTCTCTCTTCCATCTCTCCAGGCTGCCTGCTATTCTTTGTGCCCGTTCTCCCAGGAGATCTGGTCTCGAAACAAATAGCTCACCATTGCTGCGGCTCTTGGTTGGGAGGTTAAATAAGTTTAGGAGGAAAAGTACATTTCAGATGGTGCTGATCCAAATGGAGGAGCCAAAGGCACTATTGTCTTGACTAGCTCAGAGCCTGCCGTGGTAATTTCCTGGGTACATAGGCATGCTGGCTATGAGCTGCAGAGAGCCACTGCGAAGTGGAACTGGATTAAAAATAAAGCTGCTCTTGTGACAAAACAAACAACTGGGAATTGGCCTCTGGGCTTCTGTTCCTGGCTTTCTGCGGGATCTCAAGAAAGCCACGACAGGGGAAAGGGAAGCCATGGGATTTCACAAAGCTGGGCGAGGACGTGCCACGCTGCCGCAGCGCCGGCGGAGCCCCGGCGGGATGCTCGGGGCAGGACACGCTCTGAACTGCTGGGCCTCTGCCCTGGCCACAGATGGGACCCAGAGGGACCCTCTCAGCCTGGCAGGGATGGATTCTGCCTCGTGTTGTGTAAAGCTGTGGCCACGAGGAGCCCCCAACCTCTTCTTCTCCATCTCCCTGCTGTTAACCTTCGGGATTGCAGAGGGGCTGGGGAAATGCAAAATGCTCGAGCAGCCATTCTTGCAGTGGGAGGGGAATGAAAATGTGCCAAAAAGGTTTGAGCATGGCTTGTTCAGGTTCCGAATTCCTCCTTGGAGAGCATCTGCTTCCCTCCCTGGGGCACAGAAAGTTCCAGGGGAAATTGGCCTTCTCCTTCGACTGAGCCACACTGGAGCTCTGAAGCTGGGTGACGGGAATGCCATATTTTGTCCATCTCTGTCCCCAGTTCTGCGTCTCTATACCATGTTCCCCTCCTGCACAGACTGTGTCAGCAGCTTCAGGATGTATTTCATTAACTGTTGCTCAGCTCACAGCCCTGCTCGCCATTTGATGACCGTCCTCCTGGCCTTCCTCCCCTTGTGGCTGCCTTGTTCTCATCATCCTCCATTGGTCTGTGAAGCGGCACAATGATTTCCAGCCTGGCCACAGGCTCGTGCCGAGCACACGGTCAGCTCTGCTGCAGGGCCTGGGCAGAGCAAAGCTGCCGAGCATTGGGCGAGCTCAGAGAGGAGGATCTGGGGGAATGTGGGCTTCTGGTGCCTGTAATTTACAGGGAAGAAAGAAACTGCATGTCCTGGAAGAGCCCTGGGCTGCCGTTTCTCTTGCGTCCCACTTCTGGCAGGTTGAGAGGCTCATAGCAGGAGCCAGGGCTGTGATGGTTAGCATGGATCTTCCTTCCCACACAGACCCTCTTTTCCCTCCTTAAGCTGGGGGCTGGGCTATCTGGGAGCTCTTGGCTCTCCCGTCCTAAATTCCAGCTCGCGTTTTGCTGCGAAATATCCTCGGTTATTTCATCTTTCCTGCCGAGAAAAGCTAAACACAACCGTTCGGGTGTCTGGCACGAGAAACTCAGATTGCTTACTCCAAAGAGGATCAGCGAGCCAGACCTTCAGCTGCGCTCTCTCAAGATCAGAGCACGTCTATTTTGTGAAATGCTTAACCCACGCTGGGAAGTGCTTTTGCAATCCTGGCCGTGCCACACGCACACCTGGCTGGCTTTGCTCCGTGCACTCCTCCGGTGGCTGGGACCCTCCTCCTCCATGGTTTTTGGGTGTCTCAGGGTCATGTAACGAGCAAAGCTGGGACATCTCTTTGAGAACTGGCAACACACTTAGCAATTATTAAGGTGCCTTTGTTCGTCAGGAGTTTTGCCTAGTTACGTTACCCAAAGTGCTGGAGAGCAAGGCTCTACCTACTTGCAAGGGTACTATAGAGACTCTGCAAGAATCTCTTGGTTGCATTTAGGGGCTAGATAATATGGAAAGGTCATAAAGAAAAAGGAGGGAGATGCAGAGTCAGAGAAAGGGTAGAAAAACCCGCAGTGCAGACGTCCCGGGCAGGTGGGCGCAGTCTGCAGCTGTAGCTGCTGCTCTCCAGGCCATGCTTTGGAGACGTGAGTCAGGTGAGAGCCAGCGGGGCCGTGCCAAAACATCCCCAGGCAGCCTGGGGAGGTTTGGGAGTGGGACTGGGGTGGGAGAGGCTGTCTTGGGCTCTCAGAGCAATATTTCTGCAGTCGGTCACAAGGTAACTTGGTACGCACAGTTCCGATGAAGGCAGTAAATGAATAGGGGTAAAGTCTTTCCTTCAGAAAAAAGTAATTTGCAAATGTTGTTAGGAAGCCTAATCAGATCACTCTTGTGTCGAGCCTTTATTCCATCAGGATTTTCTCAGTGAGGCTGGGCGCTGAGGCTGAAGAGTCACGTAGGCTGCTCCGAAGGAAAGTAGGTGCATGGGAATGAGGTGTTGCTTTTCATACCTCCTGGGAGAGCAATCTATTCCAGCCACAATAGGGAAAAATCAGCTTCATTCATGAAGAAGGGGGCAACCGGGAGGAAGGATGGCTGTTTGTTAGCGTTGCCTTAAGCTAAACATTAATGAAGTGCAACACTTAAGATGCTTGCATGCCTCAATTATGTCCACCAAGCTCACATGTTGCCTTTCCAATTATGTAGGCTAAAAAATGAGGTATGTCTGAAGAGACTGCTGCCTGCTCATTACCTCTCTGGGACTCATAATTCTGCTTGATTTCAGCTGCTGGGGTGTCAGGTGTACTTGCACACACAGCATTTCAACCAGCAATGGGAATGCAGTGTAGGGATGGGATTGTTGAGGGGATGGATGCTAGGACGGGGAGAACCATGTGGTTTGGGCACCAGACAGGGTTAGTGCTGGCGATGGTGCTTGGTGAGCATGGATGTGAAACTCAAAGGCTCTGCAGGTTTTCTGGCCTCCAAGGGTAGTGCTTGCTGCCTGGTTCCTTGGAGGAGAGGCGTGGGAACTGTGGGGACTAGATAATAATTATGGAAACCAGGAATCATTCTGTTTACCCAGTCCATTTTTATTATCATTATTAAGTGGAAAAAAATTGACAGACAAAAATTCCTTCAAAATTGTGCAATAATAACACAACAGAAATCAGTGAATGGAAAAAAAAAAAAAGACACAGAGTAGCAATTCAAATGGTACAGTATTAAACTTCACTTAAGGAACCCGATTAGAAGTTGACACTACGTCTAAAAACTTCATTAGAGACTGGCTGCTCGTAGTCTGCCCCAAGGCTAATTATCAACATCACAGCTAGTACCAGAAATGAAGATGCTCTCTGGAACCGTCAGTAACTACCTCCCTGGCACCATTTCTGTTCTGAAGTCCATTTGAAGGAGACTAGAAATTTGGAAAACGTTCTTTTGGTCTGAAGGTCACTTCTCCCTTTTCTAGATTTCTAGGATTTCTAGAAACTGTCAGAAGCAGTCACATTTAGTGACCACCAGGGTGACCTGCAGGCACAGAGGTCCTTTAGAGCCTCACAAGGCCACGGGATGGCAGCGGCACCCAGAACATCACCGCATGTGCTTCATCCTTCTCGTGTGCTCTCTTCCTCTTTCTGTTTGGGTGCGCGCCCTATATATCTATAAGCAACTCAATCTCAGCCCAAGGAGAACTGTCTTTTCCCAGTGCTAGACCTGCAGATCCCTGCTGCTAACACAGTGGCAAGGCAGGAGCAGATGGAACAAGTTAGGGCAGGCTTACCCGGGGCGTGAACCTGCAGCACGCCAGCTATTCTGCCATTAAATACCTACATGCACAAATTTCCCCTGTGGTCAATAGAAAATGCTTTGCCCCTCTCTGAAATTCCTCTTAGCGTGTCCCTGGGGTGCCAGCCCTGGCAGAGTGGCCGAGGAGCCACAAGCTCGTGCTCGTGGCAGGTGCTGGGCTCAGTGCATGCATGCCTGCCTTGGCTGTTTTATGGCAGCGGCAGCCCATGGACGGAGGAGAATGGGATTTATTCAGGCTGAAAGGATCGTGGTTTTACCCTCAAGCCTGGCAAATGGTGCCTCCTTGTTCTTTCTCACTTTAAAAATCAAAAAACCTAACAAGGCTAAATAAACCCAGTGATCCAAAAGCCCGCCTGATCTTAGAGTTCAGCCTTAGTCTTTTGTTCAAATGGACTTAAGAGTACCAGCTGGCATCTGAGGTGGGCTCAAACATGAGGTATCAGAAGTGCCTCCTTAGCCCGCATACCTTCCCCACTCCTTTTCTTGTTATGGGTCCAAACATCTCACAGGGTTACTGCCAGGTAAACCCAAGTCACCTCCCAAAAATTCGGGTAAGGACTCATGTCACATTGCATCAGGCTACTGAAACAAAACCAGAACAAAATATGCATCCACATCCATGTACCATATGTACACCACAACCCTCCCACCCCATATACATCTCTGTGAACAAGATTCCGTGCTTCAAAAGTTCATAAAAATATACAATTTACCCAGAACTGCATCTATCCTGCTTATTCCCCGCCTGGAGCTTAGACTTCTCTATTTATATATAAAATACAAATACACTAGCCCTGTAAAGTTGCTTTGCTGGGAGCACAGTGGTGATTTTTGCCCTGAAGGGAAAGCCTCTGAGGGCAGGGAGCGTCTGTGCATTGCAAGAAGCGCCCTGGTGCGTGCAGCTTGGCACAAGGACTGCAGGCTGCAGTGCCCCAAAGCCCCGTGCAATGTAGGGACGACTGCAGAGCGAGCGCCAAGGTGTCCCTCACCCCCGTTGCATTGGAGAGGCGCAGCTAGCTGGGAATATTTTTGGAATATAGTATTCCAGCAAAATGCCTCACTGGCGACAGGCTCAGCGCCATGCGAGCGTCGCTTTGCTGAGGCACAAAGGAGCCTTTCAGAGTGACCAGAAGTGACCCGTCCCCAGCTGAAAGCATCCAGCCAAGGGATTTCTGCAGAATATAAAGTGGTTTCGAGGTTCCCCCCTTGGCATCTGCCTTCCACATACGGACACGAGATGGGCTCACTTCTGCTCCCCTTACTCGAGCAGGATTTTCCCTTAGGGGAATAAAGTAGCAGAATTTAACCGCTATTAATTCTCAACAGAGAGGTACCATCTTCTGGGATACTATACTGCAGTTTTCAGTTACCTGTGCCAGAAATATTTGCTTAATAAGGACAGGATGCAATGCTTTTTATCTCTACTTTCAGGCTGTCCCCTGCAGAAATATGTTAAATCTTCTGCTTTACACTTTTAGAATAGTTTTGCCTCTGGGTCAGATTCTGCTCTCTCTGTAGCTGTGACTCCAGACAAATTGAAGTGTGCTCAACGTGCTAGGTTGAATTATACACGTCTTTACCCGTGAACGGCACCTGACCCACTAACAAGGTAAAAATATTGCAACTTGGCAAGCTCGCTGCTACTTATAAAATCTAGTTATGGTTTGGTCCCAACTTTGGGGGAATAAACTGTCACCGGGATTGAGAACAGCAATAATTAAAAATAGAGTCAGTATTTCTATAGCGTATCAAACCATACAGAACCTCAACTTTTTTTATACATTTTCTGCAAGTGAAATTAAATGGATCAGTTGTGTATCAAAACATAGTTGGCCTCTCTCATTTCATCTGTAGGAAGACTGCAATTATAATGTAATTTACACAGCAAAAATACTTCTGGTTTAAACAAAGAAAATAGCATGACAAGACAGTGTGCTGTATTTTTACTGGCGTGGAGATACTGGGCTTTGCATATATAGAGTATGGCCAGGTGTGAGACGCAGACATCCGCTCGTATTGGTGCTCTTGGGCTGGCGAGCAGTGGGATTCGTGGTGAGATTCACATTTTGCTATCGCCAAAAAAATAGCCTCGACAATGGGAAGCAGACATTTCTACTGCTTATCTCTGTTAGCCAGTATTATGTCTACAGTAAATGTGAAATGAGGAGTGATAGGAATATATTATATCTATGTTACTTCTAAAGCTGAAGGTGCAACTACAGCTACTTTTAGGAAATGCTACCGAAGCAGCACCGAATCCCTGCTGTAAACCAGATGAATCGAGCTGCTCAGTAATTACAGCTCTGCACGACTGTGGAGAATCTGTAAGCGAAGCTCTTCTCCAGTTGCACACAGTGGAGGCTCCCCCTTCCGTCCCTCACCATCCTAGCATCTCCGCACAGCTCCGCAGAGGAAAGGTTTCCTGGAAGCTACGTTTTAAGGTGTGCGCTTCAAAGTCAGGGGATGGCCATTTGTTGCAGTGACATTACTGACATAAATTACGGATCGGGGCACGGCCAACAGGTTGGCACCTGCTGGTGATCACTGGAGGGGTTTGGGCAACGCTGGGGGGCTGCAGCACAGCGCAGGCAGCCCTGCCTGTACGTGAGGTCTAAATTGCATAAACTGGGTGCTTGCCCAGGGATGATTGAGGAAAGATTGTATCTTTCAGTGAGGGGGAAAAATATGTAAAAAATAAGGATTCTTATTCCTGTGGTGAGAACAATGATGGGGATGCCAACGTACTACTGCCTTGCAAGATAAAGTGGCACATGTTCTACACAATAATGTGTACAATGTCTGACGACTTCGGAAATCTGTTCTTAAGCAGATTTCCCAATAAATTAACACAACAAAAATACTTTCATATAAAACAAAGTCCAAAGGATTGTTTTTTTAAGTAAAAGCAAAACCTTCAGGGACTATATTACTTATCTCTCTCTACATATATAATCTCCTGAATTTTTTTAAAATAAATTTATTCTTGTCTTAGAAAAATAAAATGAGTAGCCAATTTAGTCAACGGAAAATATCTCACAGACTTAAAAGCATGCCCAGCAAGCATAGCCTTGTAAGACTAAATCAATGTTAAATCAAAGCAATTTGTTACTAAACCAACCTAGTTTGCAATTCACAGTTGATTACTACAAAGTGTTTCTTAAATTTTTTGGCCCATATAAAAATAACATATTGCAACTCAAAGTGCATTTTTAAAATAAACAATCAACTATTTTTATCAAATAAAATATTTACACCATTTGGTTTTTACAGTCAGAAATGCGCTTCATGCGATGACCATGGGGACATCATCTGAAAATCCAGTTATCATGGGAGCTTCGTCATCCTCATCTCCTGGAAAACAAACCCAGAGCTCTGTTACACTGCCCTTGGTTTCATTGGGCACGACTAAACTGGCCCCAAAACTGTCCCCAGAATTACTGCATCAGCATGTGGCCCTTAGCTGGTTGTTGTATTTGTCATATTTGAGTTTTGATTTTACTTTTGATTATCATTAGTAGGAACTGTTTATGTGAGGTTACTAATTACATATATCCCAGGCCAGGCTTACCCTCCTAGAACCAGATCAAACCCACAGAGATTTTCATGCCAAGGATGGCCTAAAGCATGAGAAAGAGGTTAGGTCTTGTGCTGATTTGGAGGCCCTGCAATCCCAAGGCACAACACCAAGACCTACTGTTAGGTTGACAGTTGGATTTGATGATCTTAAGGGTGTTTTCCAGCTCAAATCATTTCCAACCAAATGATGCCAAGATTCCACATACCTAAATCGTCCCCTGAGGAGAAGATGGCCGAGCCCAGGCGGGAGCTATAGTGGCTGTTGGCGAAGGCAGTGAAGCTGCTCTGCAGCCTGCGGTGCCTCGTGTAGAGCACGATGAACCCAACCCCCAGGGTCACCAGCAGCAGGAACAGGATCGGGACCACGATGGCAGCTACATCTGTGGTCTTGCCGATTTTTGATGCAGAGGAGTCTTCACCTACAGAGCAGGAAGGGTGGGAAGCACCATTTGCAACCGATGCCACTTTTCTCCCCATGCTACTTGTGCAGTGCCCTAAGGGGGTGTTAATGGACCAAACCCAACCAAACATGGCCAGATTGCCACAATATTCACATCTGAAAATTGCAGGACGGTTCCTTCCATCCTGCCCTGCTAGGACACAAAGCCACCGAGTGACTGGCTGTGTAATATTGTATTAACTACTCCTTGGGTCAGCTTGTGAGGTTTTAATTAGTGTTAATTGAGGAAGAGGGGATGATGTTAGTGTCTTACCGGTTCCTAGCTCATCATAGAGAAGCGTGGCCGGCTCCCCGCACATCTGCCCACTGTAAAGGCATCTGGCCTGAACTGTGAAGGAATAGTTGTGCCCTATCTTCAGGTTGGAAACTTTGAAGAAGTTTTCTGTGGTGTTCCCGAGATAAGCCGTGCTGTTCATCAGGCTGTCGAACATGTGAATCTCGTAACCCTGAGAAAATAAAAACACAAACCCCAAATCACTCGGCTGCAGAGGTCATCTTTGCTGCTTCTGACAGGCCTTTGAAAGTTGTTTTTCCTGCTGAAGCTTTGTGATGAAGTGCATCAGGCTACCAGCCAGGGGAGAACAACAGTGGAGCCTCCTCCAGGCACCCCTGCCAGCACACACTGACCTTGGCCAGGTCAGAGAGGAGATTTCGGCCTCTGGTTCTCTCTGTTCTTAGCAGCCATCCGAGGCCATCCAAAAAATGGAGCCCAGAGTTGATGATGTTTTTTTTTTCTGATGTACATTTCTACCTGCTCATGCCCCAACAGAGAGTGCGTTGCAGATTTTCTATCAAAGTCTAAATAACAATTCTCAGATGCTACCGATGCGTTTCCCAGCGTGGTAGGGCAGTGGCCTGGTCCCAGTCCTGTGCACGTGTGATAGCTGACCTTTTTCAAGAGGATAATTATGTTCTTAAAAGGTGACCGGCTGGATCTAACAGCACTAGTGCCGTGGTTGTGATGCAAATTGAAGCGAGCTCTATGTGGAGGGCTCATCAGGGACTCCCAGGGGAGCAGAGCCTCCTGATGTACTTAAAGACTCTGTGTAAGGAGCCCTGCAAGCGACTCCGCTCTTGCTTTTACTGAAACACTGCTTGTAGGATGGGGGAAGAGTGCCACTTACCCGGCTTTCATTGAAATTACTTTCCTTTAACGCTAAACTCTTCCAAAAGAGCAGAATGTGGTCGTTTTCTGTGATAATTTTTAAGGCATCTGGTGCAGACAGTGGTACTGCAAATGAGAAAAAACAGCAGGTGGGTTAGGTTTTAACAGTGATGACACTTCTGGTTGAGAAACAGTACGGGGGCCACTTCTGAAATGTAGTGGGTTTTTGGGATCAGCTTAATGCAATGCTTACAAGGGGAGGATGCTGTGGTGTGTGATCTGGTAGGAGTCTGACAGTGGGTTTTGCAGTACGGCAGCATTTCATATGAATACTTGCTCCTTTACCTGTATTAATCTTCATGCTGGATTCTTTGCTCATGTTTCCCAGTTGAACAATCACGTGGTATTTGCCTCCCGGTTCGAGTTTCTTAATGGTGTACTCCACCGTGCTGTTCCGCGTTTTCACTTTGTAGATTTTATCTGTTTTTCTTACCAAATCTTTAACTGCAACAGCATACAACTGAAGGGGGAGGGAAGGCATGCATGGTGAATGACAGGAGACCTTACTTTCCTGCAGACTTGCTAGCAAACTCATATATTAGGACATCAGACTGGAGGGCAGAACTGGCATTAAACCATGCCTGCATCCTACAGAAACCTGGGAAGTAAAGTCAGTTTTCAGGCCTCTTGCTGGATTAGCTGGATCCCTGCCCGAGATCGCTACTTACAGATAGAGAAAATGAAGTTACTGGGGCATACGAGGGCAGGAGGAAGACCTCAGGTTGTATTTCTTAACGAACAAGAGA
The DNA here is from genome assembly GCF_009769625.2 of Cygnus olor. Lineage (NCBI taxonomy): Eukaryota > Metazoa > Chordata > Aves > Anseriformes > Anatidae > Cygnus > Cygnus olor. The sequence continues at coordinate 3,509,114 of NC_049190.1, read as the reverse complement.
GGTGCAACCTAAACCTGTGTCATGTTAAAGTTTGCAGAGTTGCTGGGAAGATTTATTCCCTTAAAACTTTGCTGTTAAAGCCTCAGGACCAGATTAGGAGCGGAAAACTTGCTGAGAAAAAGACTTTCCTTCAGTGGACCTGTCTGTGAGCCAGGGTTTTTGTGAGATATTACCATGTCCTGGTCAGGCGAGTCGTAGGGTGATTCCCACTTGATGACGGCAAACGTCTTCCCGGTGAGCACCGAGTGGAGGTGCCGGGGGGGCAGCCGGTTGTCGGGGATCATCTTCACCACGACATAGTCAGACGGTGGCCCTTGGTAGGGAGACATCACACGGACCTCGAAGGGACGGCCCAGCAGTTAATAGGGTGCCTTCGGGCTTTGGTACCGGACTGCGGCCCGTAGTGCGGGTAGGAGAGGGGCCAGAAATGCAGCCTACCAGGAACAGGTACTGCTCGTCCCGCTGCACGATCACGGTGATGTTGTGGGAGGTCGTGGTGGCATTGTGAGGGCTCCTGTACAGCTCAAGGAAGGATGTGGCGTAGAAGATGCCGTAGACCTGCAGAAGAGGAGACAACAGGGACGGTACAAAGCTTGTCGTGGCATGGAGCTCCCACCCAAACTTTTCATGTGCTGTTGCTTTTTAGGGACGTGATGCAAAGACCCCATTTCAAGGGCAGCAAGCACTTTTCCTACTTTTTATGACATGTATTTTTCCAAGGCATTCAGTCCCAACAAACAATCCTGTTTAAACGTTTATTGTGTTTTGAGGGTCCAAGCTAGACCCCATCCTGGGTGGTGAGAAAAGAAAAGACTCGGTGCCTTACCACATTCCTCGGCCCGGTCCAGTTGCACTCCACCGCGGTCTGGTTGATGGCCCTGGCTTTGAGGCTTGGCGACGCCGGTCTTGTCCCACCGGTCACGACGTGTACAAAGGACAGAGGGCTGTCGCCCAGCTCCGTCTTAGCCCAAGCAGAAATTTCGTAGGGCGTCTGAGCTGTCAAGTTGGCCACTGAGCAAGAGGAGAGAGTTGCACTGTTAGGTGAGGCCCAGTACTGCAATGGCAGGGTGAGAGCTTTAAGAAATGTTCAGCATCATTAAAGAATCTTAGCCAGGATCCTCTCTCCCTTGGTTTGTGTTTTCATTCATTCTGTAACTTCTTTTACACAGAAGCACCTGGGTATCTAGCCCAGCCTGTTGCTTGCCTGTATTGGGATGTATTCCTGTATCTTGACTGTGCACACCAGTTACTTCTCCAAAGCCGAAAATAATCTGATTAACAGGGACATGCACTGTATACCAGCCCAAGAAATCATTGACCTTTTGCTGAGTAGATAAGGAATCACAAACAAAATCCCTGTGATGAGAAAAGGCTAGTGCAGCTCTAGGGGATAAATCCCAAATCTCCTTGAAATCTCCAAGTACTAAGAATAGAGGCTGAGGATTTGCTGGTTTGTCCTCGTAGGATTTACTCTTTCCTAAACAGGAAGTACTGAGCTGAGCTGCCATTACAAAAACATAAAATACAATAACTGTGGCTTTCAGTAAAAACACTCTGTTTGGAGGTGATTTAAGCAGAGTTTTATATCTAAATTTACCTTTTTGGATCGACTTTTCTCCTTCTATGGTCAGAGTTCTTTTTTCCTGCCTGTGTGTATCAAATGTCCAGTAGATGTTCACAACGTAACCGCTGACCTGTCAAGCAGCAATCACACGCAATATAAACTTACATGAGTTCAGCTATTCTTGTATTGAGTGAAAGAGCCACCATTTTAAGTCTCTAAGTTGTATTTTCTGTCCTAATTAAGAGAGAGCTGGGACAGCTGATGAGTACCAAGTAATAAATTGGCATGGAATAATTAGTTTCCAAAAGCAACTGTGCTACTAAAATGGGTGTTAGCTTCTCTTATTCATTATTTATCTCATATCCAACCCAGGTCTTTTCTTTTACTGTAGTTGCAGAAGTAAAGGTTAAAATTTTACCTTGATATTAGTATTCATTTTTAGGCTGAAACTTATGGAGTCCTCAGTGTAGCCCTCAACACGTATGACAGGTGGAGGAATGACTGGAAGGAAAGGGAGAAACGGCTGTTACTGCAACCCCAAAAAACAAACATATAGGGAGAGGACAGGCAAAATGCAGACGTTCATTATGACAGTCAGCAACCAGACCCAGAACATCCCCATCCCTCCATACTACAAAGAATCCTGCATTTTTAGTAGCACTGTGTTTTCTTTCCTTTCTTTGTCAACACAGCAAGGGTGCACTTTTATCTCACAAATTAGATAGCAGACAATTTTGACATCAGAATATAGGTTTGGAAAAAAAATCTTGCCAGGAATACAAAAAATTTCAAAAGGCTTATCAAAAAACATTTCAGAGGGAAATGATTTATCGTGTTGGTTGGATTTATCTACTGTCAGGCTGCAACGTTGTGATCGTTTCTGGGAACCTCCGTGGTTTTTTAGCGGTCTAACTGACACAAAATGCAGCAACCATCATAGTGATAAGCTAAGAGGGAGAAGAAGGAGCTAGCATCCTTTCAGCTAACGGTATTGAAGGAATTGCTGGTAATGCATTGTGCCTATCCAAAGGTAGAATCTAGCCTACACAAGTCAGTGGCAATCCATCCGCAGTCCAGGAGAGAGGGACATGCATCCTGCGTGCCACAGAGTTCAGAGGAAGAGTCAACAACCTGTTCAGACTTGCCACTGAACTCCGAGGTGGCTCCAGTTAAGTGAACAGGTACAGCAAAGTTGTCATAAATGTCAGATGCTCAATAGGGAAAAGTAAAGAAAGAGGAGGCGGTTATGTGCGCTGATACTAACGCTTTGGGCTTATATTCAGTATTTTTGCTGTGTTGACCAAGTTGGCTGAAACCAAAACAGCATTTACCTTTGCCTTTGATGGTGGTTATGGATTTGGAATCGCTCCAGTTTCCCACTCCTCGACTAGTCACTGCAGCAACCTTTGCAAATGAGAAGGTTAGTTAATATGAACGAATGTATGCCACCAACGCTGCATAATGCAAACAGAGAGCGAGGTTAGAGCAAGGTTATGGACATGGCGGAGCTCATGGGAAGAGGACGTTGAAGCAAGCAATAATTTAATTACTTGGCAATAAAATGCTTATTACAGAGATAAAGCAGACTACTTTAAGTCAATTAAAAGAATCTAAGAGGAGGGAGGTGCATCCTCTCTGCAGATAACCGCTCTCTGATGAGATCTTTATAAAAAGTCTATAAAGATAAGGACCCTTGGAATCGATCAGCCCTAGTGTAGGTAAGAGTTGTGCCTGTGGAGCCCATGTGAAAGCTGCATCCAGTTCCAAAGATTTATTTGGAAATAAGTTAACATGGGAAGGAAAAATATGGGAGGAAAGACTCACTTCAGCTGACCCAGAGAAAAACATTAATGCATGGGGGTTATCCCAGCTCCCAGTGAGCTCCCACAAGTACCCATGCTCATCCTGCTCGTGGAGGATGGACAGGGGCAGAGTACACATTTCCCAAGGTTGGCTGTGCAGACTTTCATTTCCTCTCCTTATTAGTTCTGCCTATAATTACCCAGCTTCTCCCATGTGCACGCCTTCCCCACATGCGTATCTGCTTCTTTTCCCGGTGACAGTTAGGACCAAATTTATCTCTGCCCCAGATCAGGTGCAGTTGCAGTGAGCTTGGAACGGGCAGCACGGATTTCATAACACAGCCTGGCCTCCTGGGAGGAGGAGCAAATCAAGGGCCATAATTCGGGGCTTAAAACTATACACATTGTTGGCACGTATGCCAGGCCCCTGCTGAGGGCTGACATTAAAGGGCAGAATTTTAACTACGTAGTTTTTTAGCAATTAGTTGACTGTGCAGGACTTGGACTGCCTAGCGAACAGTAACAAGCTCATGCAGAGTGCTCCTACAGACAGCTCCGAAAATACTCACTCGAACCGTGTACAACGCGTTGACCTGCAAGTTCTTGATCTCAGTGTAGTTCTTGGTGGTTCTGAGGGAGGACCATTCCTTGGATCCACTCCTGCTGTATTCCACCTAGGAGGACCAAAACAAGGGGTAAGGGCTCCATGGTCAACAGTCCTACAGGGCCACAGGTCTTTCTATTACTAAAACATCGGAAGTAAGCTAGAAACAAAACCATGGACCTGAGGACTGTGTTGCTACCTACAGCCCTGCACCATTTCTTCTCCCATTTTGCCCAGCACTCTCAGTGGATTTCCACTACAAAATGCAAAATACAAAAACATGGTGCAGGACTCACAATAAACTCCCGTATGAGGCCATGGGCGTTCACAGGGGGGCTCCAGCAGCCTGTCACCACCCCCTCGGCTTCCTTTTTCAGGGACAGCTGAAGGTTAAAGGGGGCATCTGGTACTGGGGAGAGAAACAAAGGTGTTAGTGATGGTCACAGGCGGCATGTCCAGGTCTTCTGGGGAACAGCAGGAGATGACCAGGGTCTCCCAGAGAGGGAGAGGGCAGATGTTATCTTCTGCAGTTGTGTCCCAAGGCCTGATCAACCCCTTCTTAATCTGACCTCCAGCTAGAACTGAGAGGAGCCAGGCAGGTCTGCTTACATCCTTCGGGTGCCCGCAGGGTGATGAAATCGTTGGTGTTGTAGATTCTGCTGAGACACTGCACCTGGACCTTCACCTGATAGGTGCAGTCGGGCTTGAGGACCTTCAAAACGCTGTTGGTTTTGTTGCTGTGGGTTTCCAAAACCTTCCAGATGCTTTCACCGACCGTCCTGCACAAGAGTCAGACCCCTGCAGTCAGGAATATGTTCAGTAACACAGGGGGATGCAGCTTGCCCCAAAGGATGAAATCAGTTTTCTGTCTTTTAAGGGCTTGCTGCTTAGTTTTCTGCTCAGTAAAGCCACGGCACCAGCTTGAAAAGCTGCTGTTTCAAAGCCCAAACCAAACATAGCTCGGCGCCTCCTAAGCACCGTCCTCTGAGGTTTGCTATAACCGCTGTGCTCTAATTTCTTGACTTTGTTCTCATTGTTAGCAGCCCCACAAAGATGAGACCCAAGCAGAAACAGAAAACCCAATATACCCACATTTCTGTCCGAGTAAACAATTTGAAGGAAACAAAGACAGCTTTTCACAAATGTCCCCTAGTTGCTGCTATTTTGGGTCTGCTTTGCAACGAAGCATTAGAAGATTTTCCAAACAGAAATAGACTGCAAAGCTCCATCCTCTGGGGCTCGATTTGGTATGGTGCTTCGCTGTAAATACGTGCGTGCTGCTACCTCTGCTCGTGTTTCTCCTGTCCGTCCCTTGCCACAACCAGCCACGGGTCGTGCAGTAAGTGGTGTACCTGTAATACACGTTGTAGACACAGGAGGTCGAGGACATCCTCTTTGGCCGAGCCCATGTCAGAGTGACGGCGCCGGAGAAGTCGGCTGTCCACTGCAGGTTCTGGACTTTGTACACGATCGTGTCGTCTGGGGGAGCAAAAGGGGGAGTTAGTTTGCTGGAGGAAAACGAGCCCTTTGCCAGGAACAGAAAGGGGAGTTTTGTTCATGGCACCCACAACATCTGGAGGTAGAAACAGTAATGTGACTGAGGGGAGTGTTTGCAACATGCAAATTAGATGTGTAATTTAGGTGGGGAAGGGTGGGCAGTGCAGAGCAGGAACATCCCCCTGGTGCTCCTAGGGCTCCCCAGAACAGATCTTGGGTGTCTTTGTGCTGCATCATGCAAACACCCTCTTTCCCCAAGGAAGGATAAAGCATGGCTGCTGATGAAATACTCTCTAACATCATTCCGGAAGTGTATCAGTGCAAGCTAAGTCACTTCTCTACTTGTGTGCTGGATCTGTGCTGTCACTGTGAGCCATCCAGGGCCCCTCTGTGGGGTTGCCCATGTCACGTCTCGTGTTCAGCAGCAGGACCACAGCTGAGACTAGGAATCTGGGCAGCAGTGTGCTGGGGCAAGGGGAGAGGCATTGGGCGAGCCCAGCCGGATGAGCTTTCCAAGGGAAAACAGATGGTTTTCCCTGGGTGTAGACTCCCCATGAATCTCCGCAGTGCCTCCCCCCTTCACCAACTAGCCTCTCCCAATCAATATTTAATTAAAGAACTAAAACCTGACTGATGCTCAAGGCCCCGAGCAGGTGAGTAGGACCACGGTGCATCTTGTGGCTGGGCAGAGACAGCGATCGATTGCGGTTCTCTGCCCGGGGCTGGCTGCAGCACACATCCCCCTGTCCCCCGGGGCCACCAGAGGTGGTGGTGACAATGGAAAATAGCTGGGAAATGGGGTGTGCAGGAGAAAGGGGAGCAGGTGGCAGCTTACCCGTGCAGTTCCTCTCATCGCTGCCGTCTGAGCAGTCCAGGTACCCATCGCAGCGCTCCGCCACCATCAGGCAGGCCTCGCCGTCCTCGCACTTGTAGCCATGAGGGCACGGCAGGGTGCTGTGCGTTGCTGCAAGGCAGAAAGGGTGCAGGGCTCAGCGCCACAAGGGTCCCGCACCGGCATGGGGCTGTTCGTGGTGCCAGGTGCTGGTGCAAAAGCATTCTGCGTCCTGGCAAAGTGTTTTGGCATGACTAAAGAGCCACCATGAGGAAAACCCGGGGGTTATCCCACCAGGGGGGTGGCGGAGTCACCTCCTTAGATCTTGGGATCTAAGAGGCGGGTGGGTGTGGCACTTAGGGACGTGGTTTGGAAGTACTATGTGATGGATGGACTTATGGTCTTACGGGTATTTCCAACCTAAATGAAATGAAATCCACAGCTGGACTTCTAACGGAACAGGCACTGCTGCTTTGGGCTTTTTTTTTTTTTTCCTTCCTTTTTTACTGCGTGGATTCCACCAGCAATAAATCTTTCCATCCTTGCAAAGAGCATCCCAAGGGAAGGAGCCAGGCGAGATGCTCTTGGCCCCGCGCTTACGGCAGTTCCTCTCGTCCGTGCCGTCCTGGCAGTCCCGCCGGCCGTCGCAGCGCTTCCAGTTGGGGATGCACTTGTGCAGCTGCTGGCACTCGAACTCGAACCTGCTGCAGCGGCCCCGCGTCGTCGGAGAGGTGGTCGTCACGTTGGGGCCTGAGGGCAGGAGAAGCGAGGAGAGCACCCAAGGCTGCCAGCAGGAGGGACCGAAAGCTGTCCCCAGGTCCTGACTCCACTAGGTGGCAATGTCTTCCCATCCAGCAGGTGGATGGCTCCCGCTGGGGTGCCCAAATTTGCGATGCAAATTGCTGGGGTGCAAGGGCAGCGATGCCGGCAGGCATTTGGGAGGAAGGGGGTGAGGAAGAGAACAGCTTACGGGAGGTGGGACAGGCGTCCTCGTCGGAGCCATCAGCGCAGTCCTTGTACCCGTCGCAGACCCAGCTGTTCACGATGCAGGCGCCGCTGTTGCAGCGGTAGTGGTTGGGCAGGCACGTCGGCGGGGCGGCTGCGGTGACAGGAACTACTGGGGAGCCTGAAAGGACACCGAACGGAGCGGCTCTTGGGGGCTGCTCCTGTGCACGGGTGCAGACCGAGCCTGCCCCCAGAAGCCAGCCAGCCCCCGTGGTGGAGGGGAGCATCGCAAGCCCCGTGTTTTATCTGCATTGTGTCCTCGCAGCTTCTGATCAGAAGGGCAGAAAGGTCCTTATCAGAAAGGTTCAGAAAGGCAGAACTCCCATACGAGGGGGATTTTGGGGCCGTGGGGCTGGCGCAGGGTCCTGCACACAGAGCATCGCGGAGCACAGTGGGCCCTCACCCTCGCACTCCTTCTCATCCGACCAGTCCCCGCAGTCGTTCTCCTCGTCGCACTTCCACCGGTTGGGGATGCAGTGCCCGTTCCCGCACTGGAACTGGTAGTACCGGGAGCAGTTCGGGGCCTCTGTTGGGTTTTCTGACGAGGAGAGGAGAGCCCTGTGAGCCCCAGTGTCATCTCAGCAGCCTTCAGCACAGCTGGGGCACAGGAGCACCAGCCCAGAGAGCATCACCCCAGCATCCCCCACCACAACTGTGGGTTCTCTCTTCTTCTCCAGCATCCCCATTCCTCCCAGCCCTCCCTGGCCTGGTGTCACCACCCCAGTGTCTGCGTGCTGGGTGCTCCATGGCCGGACACCACCTACGATCTCAGAACCGGGGCTGACAGCGAAATTCATCCAGAGCATGGCAGGAAGGGAGAAGCAAACCCTGCCGCTCGGAAATGAAGCCGCAGCTGCTTCGTCTGGCTCCGCACAGCTCCTAAAGCTACCGAGGGAACATTGATAAATATTGAGCTTGGCCGTAAGCTGCCTGTCTGCTTCGGGCCGGGAAGCTGTGGAGTAAATATGGTCACACAAGACTTAGTCAAGCACAACATGTGCCTGCCGTATCGGATTTTCAGTGTGCTCCAGTTAATCTACCTGCAAGAAGAAAATGACAGAGATCTATATACAAGATGCTCTGCAATATGCAAGTGGGATGGTGCACACATGCATGTGGGGGTATACAGAACAGAAAGAAGCCTGTTTTCTGGGCCCCAAAATTCAAAGGGGGTGACAAGGGACCTCGAGGTACTGCTCACCACAGTTTGCTTCGTCCGAGTAATCGCCGCAGTCATCCATGCCGTCGCACTTCCACACCAGGCTGATGCACACACCGTTCTGGCACTGGAAGCTGAACTGGTCACAGGTGCGGTGGAACTCGGGGTCCTGGGCTGCAGGGGCGGCAAGGAGGGAAACCAGAGGGTTAGCATGGAGACTGTGGGAATCCCATCATGGAGGAGGAAGGAAGGTGCACCCTCAGAGACCATCCGGACTTTAGAAAGCAAAGTAATAGAGTCCAGGGCCACTGTTAGAAGACCTGGCAGCGTTCTGGTACCCTCCCCACGCCTCTGGTTCCCTTCTCTCTCCATCCCTCCTCGCGCAAAGTGCCCTGAAATGTGCGATATCACGCTTACAGCATCCGGCGTAGTTGGCATCCTCATCTGATCCGTCTCGGCACTGGACGATGCCGTCGCACACCATGGAGTGGAACAAGCACTGCTGCCGGTTCTTGCACACGAAATCCATGTAGCGGGTACACAGGGGCTCTGGGGAAAGGGGAGTTCAGGAGGAGGGGATGGTGTCTCGGCAGGCACTGCCAGCAGGGAGGACACTGATTTGGACAAACCCAAGCGCAGCGTCCAGATTTCACGGAGCTACAGAAAGTTTCCAGGGCCAACAGACTGAGCGCTGTCCCTGCACAGACTGCCCTCACCCAATAATGTCCCGATACCCTTTCCCTCATGCCTTGAGCCCGGCAGCCCTCACTGCCGAGGTCCCACCAGCCCCCCGGGTGCTCACCACAGTGCTGCTCGTCTGAGGCATCGGAGCAGTCGGTGATGCCATCGCAGTGCTTGCTGGTCGGGATGCAAGTCCCATTGGGGCACTGGAAGCCGTTGCACTTTTTTTCTGAAAAGAGTCAGAATTAGGTGGATTTCGTTGTTCTTCTCTTCGATACAAAAAGCCGCAGCGCAGCCCCAATTCCCTTTTTCCCTGTGTCTGCCCTCTTTTGGAGGGACGGGAATCATCTCCCTGGGTTTGCAGAAATGTCCCCACACTGTACCACAGTCGGCAGGGTCCTCGTCGGAGCCGTCCTGGCAGTCGGCGTCGCCGTCGCAAGCCCAGCGCTGCGGGATGCAGTGGCCGTTGAGGCACTGGAAGCTGGAGGCCTCGCAGGTGTGGGACACTGCTGAAAGCAGAGCAGAGAGCGGTGCTGAGCACAGGGCACTCAGCACCACACAGCCCTGCGCCCTCCCTCTGCACCAGCGCATCGTGTTGTGCCGGGTCCCAGCACGGATTCGCATCTCTGTGGCATGAGTTCGCACCCAGGCAAGACAGTGCTGGGAATCTGGGTCCCCCCTGGGCTGTGCTGTGATCTTTTACTCTCTGTTATATTTGCTCACAAGCCCGCTGTGCCCCAGGGATGGTTTTCAGAGGCTCCTCAGTGGTCCTAATGCTCTCCAAAGCCGGGAGCCTCTTTCCCTTTGATCCCAACCCTAGATGAGTGTGGGCACAAGTGACTGTGGCTGCATCTTGCTGCTGATGGCAAGAAATGGCACAGCAAACGAGCAAAATTTTGCCAGGGTGGCAGGGTCCCTGTTCAGGGACACCAGGAGAGGGGCAGTGAGCAGGAACGGGTGGCACCGAGGGGCATTGGGGATGGTCTGGAATTAAGGCAGGCGAGGCTTTTCTGTGCTCCCACAGCAACCTAGAAATACAAGTCTCTTAAAAACAAGGAGGAAAATTAACTCTATCCCAGCTGAAACCAGGACAGGGTTTCAAGGGGATCAGGGCCCCAGCCTTTTTTAGGGTCCTGTTGCAAAAGTATCTGCCTGTGGGGGATGCTGGTTCAAGCCTAACGTAAGTTGTCGCTTTAAAGACAAATGCTGCTCTTCAACCAGGAGAGCACTTGTCATTATTGAGAAGAAAAGCAATGTGCAACTTAATTAAATTGCATGCTGGTGAATTTCAGGTTAGCTAGTGGCGTGTCCTTGCAGATATTTCTGAATGCTACAGTTTTGTGGCAGTAATATTCTATTAGGTATTCAGTGTGAAATGTAATTATTTTAGATAAGAGCAATAAATGCAGCCAGTGGAGTCAGATGAAATGTTTCTCAAATAATTGTGATCCTCTTAGATAATTTCAACTTTAGGCTTTACAAACCCGATATGCGTTTTGAAGTAGGTTCCGTTCCTGTAGTAATTCTCTCTGGAGAAACTCATATGAGAGATAAGTGCTACCAATATAAATTAAACCTCCTCGCGCAGCCACACACACAGAATACCAACCACCCCAGTCCCCGGCGCATCACCGCAAACCCTGCGTGCTCCAGGCAGGTTCAGCGCTGCAGGGGGAGGATGCAGGAGCTCAGCACGGCGGCTCCCATCCCCTGGGGGCTCTCGTGGGCCCCGCGGGGCTCCCCTCGCCCCATCAGCCCATCTGCTCTGATGCTGGCTGATATCTGGTCTCTCCTGTGTATTGCTTTACAATGTGACCTTATGGATTCCACTGGTGGAATGAAGCACTGTCTACTCTCAAAAGTCTTTTCTAAATCATGCAAATATTTGTTTGTGTGTTGTTGTTTTGGTACTATTATTTTTTTTAATGAAAAAGACCAATACGTTGTTATCTGCTGGATTTTCTGATGAGGAATAGGCTCTATCTGGGTGTTGACTTTAGGAGACGGTCAGTTTTACACTGGTGTTGAGGATGGTTGAGTGCTGTGACTGTCAGAGCACGAGGCTCACAGGCGCAGGGCATGATGCATGAGGTAAGGACCAGCGTTTCTTGCAACCGGGTGGCATCCACGTGAGTTATAAGCAAAAAAGAGAGCAGATCTGCCACTTGTGACTCCATAGCCATGCCGCCCACTTCTGAAGCCGTGGAGAACAGCAAGGCTGCTTGCAAGAGGAGCCACCTCCCCAACAAATCTGTCTCTCCTTTGCAGCCTCTCTGCAGTTTCTTGGTCTGCAGAACATGCCTGTTTTCTGCAACGTGCTTAATGGCAAGAAACTGGTCAGAGTTCAAGCTCTGAAAGGAGATCAGTGCACACTGCCCTGTTTGTTGCCTCGCTGCAACAAAGGAGCCCATTTTGCATACAAGTATCCTTTGGCTGCCCGGCGGCCACGGCCCCGCTTCGCTATTCAGTGCGCCTTCAAAGGCACGGCCGCTGTGGCACGACGCCTTGCAGCACCTCGGGCTGCTGAGGACGCAATGGGAGCAGCCCGTGGTGGTGCAAAGCACGGTGTAAAATCGCCCTCGCTGAGAGCCACGCTAGTGAAACCCCTCGAATGCTGTTTGGAGAGGTTGTGAGCCTATAAGGAGCAATGGCAGCAGAAGGTTATCGAAGACATCAAAGTGCTTACTGGTGCAGTTGGCTTCATCAGACCAGTCCCTGCAGTCATTATCGCCATCGCACATCCAGGAAAGACGAATGCACATCCCTGAGCTGCAGCTGAACTCGTCGCTTCTGCACTGGTGAGCCTCTGCAAACAAGCACAGGCACTTTTCAGGTGCTTTGGGGGCTGGGGGAGAGGAGGAGGACAACTTCACACAGCCGATGGACCGAAGAGAGGAGGCTGATGGTTCAGAAGCAACAGCCCATGCAGCCCTGCAAAGCAGAGCCATCATAAAAGCAGCTTTTCCTGCCTTGTCCCTAGCCCTGGACAACCCAGAGGTCCCATCCTGCTCTGTTTACCAGTGTCTTCTCTCCTTCAGTTCAGCACTGACCTCTCTGAATCGCTGAGCTGGAGACGGATGGCCACAAACACGGGAACACCGAGCAACCCACGCCTCCCATGCGTCTGCTGGGCTGCTGCCCAAGGTCAGCCTTTAATCCCTCCCAAATATTTGGCTTCGAGTTACAGGGGAACCCAAGGAGCAGAGCAGGAGCTGGATGACAGCGGCACAGAAGCCTCCCTACCAGACCGCAGCAAGGGGGGAATCACTGCACGGCCTCACTGGCTTCTTGCATCCCTTATCTCCTGCCCAGAACATGATGGGAGGAGGTGGTTTTTGGCCAGGGTGAACACAAGGGGATCTGAAGCAGCACTGCCTTGCCCGACATCAGGCTTTCATCCCTCGTGCAGGGACAGGGAAGGAAATTTCAGGCCGGGAGGCAGCTCACCGCAGTGACTTTCATCGCTGTTATCTCCGCAGTCGTCCTCCAGGTCGCACTTGTAGGACAGCGGGATGCAGGTCCCTGAGCCCCGGCAGCGGAACTGGGTCTCAGCGTCACACACCGTGGTGGCTGATGCGGCGGGGAGAGGAGGAGGAGGAGGAGGTCAGGGTCGTGGGGAGGGGACGGATCCTACCACCACGGGCATGCGTGAAGCAGAGGGAGAGCATCCCGCAGAGCCTCGCTCAATGCAGCCTGAAGCATTGCTTTGATGTCAATGTCAGTTTTGGGGAACAGGGCTGAAACTCATCCCGCCCCACTGCTTGCAAGCCAGGGCAGAAAACTCAACGGGCAAATGATGCAGGGCACCAGTTGCCTGGCCAGCTTGGGATATCGTCCCTGGGAGCACCTCTTGCTCCCCCTGACTATACAGGGAGCATAAGCAGTCGGCTCAGGTGCAGTGCCGCCGCAGCAGACATCTAAATTTGGAGGGGCGAACGCCAGCGCAGGACACTCACGGCAGTTCTTCTCGTCGCTCATGTCCCCGCAGTCATTGTCGTTGTCACACTGCCAAATGCTGTTGATGCAGTTCCCATTGAAGCATCTGTACTGGTTGGGCAGACACGTGTTTTCTGGTGCAGAGGGGAAAACAAAAACAAGCCGGCACGAGGCATGACGCCGCGTTTTGGGACAGCGGGCTGTTCTCCTCGCCCAAAGGGCAGCAGGAGAGGCTTTGAAATAGCAGAAGCTGCCACCTTGCAAAGCAAAGCAGCAGCAGGATCCGAGCCTGGTTTTACCTTCCTTCAGGCAAGTGTTGTTCTTCATGACGTAGCCGTGAGGACAGTCGCACCTCACCTCCCCTGTGGGCAGCACGGAGCTGGAAACCCCCTCGGGGCACTTGCAGCTCCGGCCATTGTTGGATTTGGGCAGGCAGAGCAGGCTGCAGGGGTGGGCGATGCAGGCGTTCTGCCCTGGCACCGGGGAAAGGAGGGGGACACCATCAGGGGGCTGCAGACCCCGCGGGAAGCCCCATCCCACCCAGAACCCAGCTTTCGGTTCACACCCCTGGTTACTTTCAGGCTGGGAAAAGCCCTCTGGAGATCCTACACCCATCTAAAAAAGAAGCCAGTCCATTACCTGTTGTTTTTCCTTTGTAAAATATTTTCATGTCCATGATCCCATTTAACCGGCTGACCAAAGTCTCCATCCTGGAGCCGCTGGTTTTGGATGCTCGGAAGATGCTCAGCTGCGACCAGTCGTTCCAGTAGATCTCATTCTGAAACAGAGGCCAAGCTGTCGGTGCCCCCTCGCAGTACAGCACCCAGGCACCCTGCAGTCATGGGGCAGCAGAGTGCAAACCGTCCCCAGCCCATGGGGAGGAAGATGAGGAAGACCTGAACTGGGATTTGAGCATGAGTGGAAGCAGAAGGGGCTAGCTTCAGGGGGCTGTGGGAACACACCTGGAGCAGAAACAGAGCTAGCATCATGCTAGCTCCTTCCCACCAAGCCCAATGTGCTAAAGGCTCCTCATCCACCTGCCCTATGCAAGCAGCAGCCGCAGAGTGTGTGCAATGGAAATGTGTACAAAATGAGAGGCTGCAGCAATACCTTAAATACAGCGATAGCGTAGGGGTGCGGGAGGCTGTCCAGGATCACGGATCTCTGCAGCCCGTTGAAATCCACCCTCTCGATTCTGTCCATGTAGGCTTCGGTCCAGTAGATCCAGCGGTCGTCCACCGAGATGCCGTTGGGCCACCGCACACCCTCCGAGACGATGCAGCTGGCCGAGGACCCGTCCATGTCGCTTCTGTAAATGCCGGGTCTGGAGTCTCCCCAGTCGGTCCAGAACATCAGCCTGCAACAGGCAGAGAGCGTACCCGAAATAACAACAAACCAGCATGTCGCAAGGGAACAGGTTATCAAGCGGCATTTGAATGCTTTACATTCCCCGTCTCTTGCAAGATGTGCCTTTGGGAAAGGAGCTCTTTGCAAGTCAAATGAGCGTGAGCGGCAGATCTGCGAGCAGAAGGCAAGCTTATTTAGCTGCAGTTTCTGGGGCATGAGTGCAGCTGGAGGTTACCTAGCTGTGAACTGCTGTGTGTAAGAGCTGGGAGCACTGCAAGGTGCCGATGTGGCTGTCGGGGTGGTGCTCGTGCTCTAACCAGCCACAGGAGTGCAGCCAGGGTCTGTCGGTGCCTCCCCACCTCCCCCAAGCCTTGCCTGCAGCACCTCCCTTGGGTTCTGCTCGCATGAATGTGGTGGTGAAGGAGAGGGCTTGGTCTGCGTGGTGCCACCTAGGAATACCAAGGGACCCAGCTGCCACGGGTGGTTTCTTTCTTACCCTTCTCGGGGAACCAGGGCGAGGGCTCTGGGTCGCTCAAGTATGGAGGAATTGAGGACGGTGAGACGCAGGTCTCCGTCCGGATTGGCAACCTGGAGTCGTGATGAAAGAGAAAGGCTGTGCTTAGTGTGGGACTGCTGCATCCCCTAAAGCTTCATGAAACCTGGGGGGTTTAATTAGTGCATCTTAATAGAATAGCTGCCATGGGCACAAGGAGCAGGTACCGTAAGGTGGATGATAACAGATGGTAGGGGTGGTGAATTTATCGGCAGTTTGGTGTCACCGAAGGAGCTCTGTTCGCAACCCACCTGGCTGGGTGTGGGTTTTGCTTTTTTCCCCCTCACTCTGGCCTCACAAACTGACCTCAGGGCTGAATATTGTCATGTTCTCAGGCGACAAGTGTAGGATGCAAGGAAAAGGTTGTGCTGGGGAGCTTTGGGTTGGATATTAGGACAAATTTCTTCACAGAGAGGGTGGACAAGGGGCTGCCCAGGGCAGTGGTGGAGGCCCCATCCCTGGAGCTAGTTAGGAGATGTGTGGACATGGCACTAAGGGACACAGTTTAGTGGTGGGACTTGGTAGGTCAGGTTGATGGTTGGACTTGATAATCTTGAAGGTCTTTTCCAACCTAGATGGTTCTGTAGACCCAAAGCAGCATCACACTGTGCTGCAGGTGAGGGCTGGGGCTCAGTCACGGCTCTCCAGCAGCATCTCAGGGCCCAGCTGCCCCAAAGGTGCCCTTCTGCAGTCCCCTCTTTGCAGCACGGGTGGTGTAGCCATACCTCGATTTTGGGAATCCCAGCATTGACCCAGTACAGCAACCGACTGAGAGGTTCAAAGGCCAAGGCTTCTACTGTTTCCAGCCCGGTGCTTACGATTATTTCCTGCCCAGAGCTGCCATTGAGACAAAGACGCTGGGAAAATAGAAAAAAAAAAATGAACACAGGTAAGAAAGCAGGAACATTCCCAGCCTCGAGATTAGCAGAGGCAGGCGTGCCAGACAAGCCACACAGAGCTGAGTGATGAGAAACGCCTGAAATCTGCCTCTCAGCTCAGTCCTGCCCTGGTGGCAGAAGCCCCCTGCTCACCTGGATGATGTCGAGGGTGACGTCGGCCCAGTACAAGCAGTTGTGTTCATAGTCAAAATCGAGGGCGACCGCCCCGCGCAGCCCAGCCAGCGGCAGCTCCTCGCTGACGCCCGAGGAGAGGTCGTAGCGGTGGATGGAGTAGCGGGTGGCGTACAGGATGAACTCGTTCTCCTCTGCGTGGACAGGGCGCTCATCACCTGGGCACCTCAGGCCCTTTGGGGATGCTCAAGGGGTGCAAGGGCATTTTGTCTCCCCCCTACCGCTCGCATGCTAAGGCACCATGGCATTATGAAGGCAAAGGCCCTGGTCTCGGTGGGATTAGGCTAATTAGGATACACTAATAGCCTTACTCGCTCCCCTTATTCACTTGTGCCCCAGGAAAACCCTCCAGCCATTGTTTATCCAGAGGGCCGAAGGAGGAGGCAAGGATGGCAAAAAGCGCCGTGACCGCTTCCTTCCTCCGCTAGCGTGCTGCCAATTAGGAACAAAATGCTACTCTCTGCTCCTCCAAATTCTCATAAAAAAGTGAGAGCGCTGCCCCGGGGGACACCTTCCCCGCAGAAGCTGTCCCAGCGTGGGTTGTGTTCCTGATGTGCGCAGGATGGTGTGCAACAGGAACCTGGCCCGGGAAAAAGTCTCCCGGGCGTTAGCACGCTACAAGCAAAGCCCAATAATGCTATTAACGAGGGAGGCTGATGGCAGGGAGTAGCTCTGGCTCTGCACCCCTAATGAGATTATATGGAGATAGGAAACGGATACCGTACACCCGAGGGTTACCATGGCGCAAGCCAACACGGATCCGAAGATGATCAACAAACGCTCTGAGAACACGGCATTGCAAAGCCCGGCCAGGAAAGGACCGTGCATTTATTTTCCAATTGCCAGGGCCCGTCACAGCATGCCCAGAGCAGCTCTCCAAATAGCTGCAGAGGGCTAGGAGGGGTGGAAATCACATCGGTGCTGGGCGAGGAGGAAAGCTACACAGGGTGAGGGCCCTGGGTGCGCCCTGCCTGCAGCGCGGTGCCAGCCTCGCGCAAACCCATCCCAGCTCGCTCTCGAGCTGCCGCGTGATGGCAGATTAAATTAAAGCTGTGAGGAGCAGAATGCAAATAGCTGGCAGCACGCAGGCACGACAGCGTGTCAGTGCATCGTATGTGTGAGAGGAGAGAGCGTAGGGATGGAGGTGATGTCTTACTGGGTATGTGAGGCTGAAAGGGCAGCCTCTGCCCCGGTCCCCAGTAGCCATCGCTAATTTACACCTCAGGCACCAGCCAAAGGTGTCTGAATGAGGCCGTCCTGCTCGTACTCACCAGCCAGCGGGCACGGTACAAGCTCCCCTTCGAGCCGGGACTCGATGTCTCCACCTACACACGTGTCCCCGGAGATCTTGCGGTAGCTGCAACACACAGAGCCAGGCAGCTTATCTCAAGAAAATTGGTAACGCCACCACGTGCAGCCAGAATAAACCCGTGCTCCTAAACGCCAAATCAGATGTTGTGATGTATGGCTGAGCATTTGATCCATTTAGTGCTGCTTACGGGGTGTTTGTGTGTGTGCTTTAACAGTTTTAGCACCAGCAGCATAAATGCCAGCGTGGAGAGGATGGGGTTTCCCTCCTGAGCACAACACGTACCCTCGAGTCCTCTTGTAAGTTGAGCCAACGGGGCAAGGTACCGGTGGGTCGTACGGCTTCCCAGCAAATTCAGGGTCGGGGACGCAGACTTCCAATGATAAATCCTCACTCAGCTTAAAGCCAAAATCACTGCAAGGACACAAATGAGGTGAGGAGGGAAGGGAGGGAAGGAAACCAGTGTTGCTGCACTGTGCTATTACTTCCCTCTATTTTCACAAAGAAGTTTTAAGCTCTCACTCGTATTATCAATATTTAGCTGCATACTAATATAGTACAGCCAAGACAGCTTTTTTCAGTGGGACATTTCATGAACACCTCACAAATAAGCCTCCCCAGGGCTGAGCAGCCTGGGCTGGGACAGGCAGTGAGGCAGAGCGGAGCCAGAGCACTCCGGGCTCCAAGCCCCCTCTCTGTGCGCGCTGCCTGATGTCTGCATCTCGGCTTTCCCCATCTGTAAAATGGGAGCTGTGGTGTGTTTGGAAAATGCCGTGGAGGAGGTTATATTGCTCTGATTTTGCCGTGGTTCTGAGGGAGGGAGCAGATCACACCAGCCCTACTTTTTTTGCCCGTGACAAGCCAGCTTCACTTCCGGTCCCATTTCAGCACTGGGCAAGCAGGGCTGCTCAGCGCAAGCTACCAGGCATTTGAGCAGCTTCGAGCTCTGCTAAAAGCCCAGCCTGCAAAAAGCTGTTCACTTCCTAACCCCAAACCTTTGCATCCAATTGCCAGAGCCCGTTTCCTAATCCCAACAGCTGTGCGGTTGCAGTGCCATGCACACTGCAAATAAAATGATACAGCAGGGCCAGCTGCTCCTGCTCGGGGTCACCGGGCTGTTTAGCAGAGCATCTCTGTACGTGATGGCAAATTGTCTGCCATCGTTTGAAAGAAGGTGACGGATTAACAATACTTTCCTCTTCTAAAGAACCTTTCAGAGTCTCCCCAAAGGCTCGAGGGACATTAATTAAGTCTCATGCCCCATTATTAATGAAAGGATGTTTTCAGTCTATTTAGTTTCCTCTTTGCTATAAAATCAAGCAGCGATACAAAGAGCTAAGTAAATTGGATGTTTGTCCACTTTGAGCGATTGGTCACAGATATTTATCTCAGACTTACAACCCAGACTAAAAGAAATTAATTGGTATTTACCATTCAAAGTCTTCCCTCGTACAAGAGCAGTTGGAGACCATGACAGGCCTGTCAAAATCCTCCCCATTGAAGCACGTCGCATGAGGAGTCCTCCTTTTGAAAACAGTTTTATGCCCCAGTAAGCATTCATTGCCTCGCTCGTCGGAGGGCGACCACAGCTTGTAGTCGTTCTCTGTGCAAGGGACCCCTACGAGAAGGGACAAGGTTGGCTTAAAAAATTGTGCAGACAACCCAGAACGAAGGATTGGGAGCCGGAGAGTGCCGGGTCCCCGGGGAGGATGTGCCAACCCCAGCCTCTCGCCCGGCCCCCAGCTCCGTGGCAGTGGCGGTGAGGTTGTGATGCCTCATGGAGCCGTTCTGGTTGCCAGACAGATCTGCTTCTAACAAAACGTCAAGGGAATCCCCTGCAAATTTTAGTCGAGCAAATTCCTCTGCCAAGCTTAAACTGCTCTTTGATTAAAAACGCTGCCTCGCAATCAAAGCTGAAACGGGTTATAAAACATTCATAGGCACAAGCCTTCAGAAGGTTTGTTCTTCTCTGTTCCTGCTGAACAAATCCCTCGGAGACGAGGGAGGGGGTTTGGGTGCGAGCGTCTCCAGCAGCTGTGTCCACATGGACAGGGGCATTTTTGGGGTGGATGCACCGCGTGGGGACCAGCCGGGGTTTGGCAAGAGCTTTATTAAATTGAGCAACCTGGGACAGGATGGCTCTTGTGCGCCTGACATGGCCCCGGTGGTGTCCCCTTACCCAGCACGTCAGTGGTGTTGATCTGCAGGATCAGCCAGCTGTGGCCGTTCTCTTTGTACGAGCCGAAGATGGTGAATATGGTGCTCTTCTCCCCGGGCTCCGTCAGCAGCCCGTACACAAACACCGGCTTCTCCGAGAAGGTGAACGTTTTCCAGGTTTCCCCTTCGTTGGTGCTGTACCTGCAGAAAAAAAGGACCGGGATGTCCGCAGTGGGCAAGCCCTGCCCGCCCCAGGGCAACCTCTGGCCCCATCCGCAGAGGCCAGCCTCTGCTGTGCCTCCCTTACTTGAGCTGGTCGGTCTCCGTGCCTTGCGCAATGGCCACAAGAATGCCCCCATGGTCACCCCAGGTGTAATAATGGGGCCCCGACAGTGCCTGGAAGAGAAACGGGGGTGAAGGAAGAACATTGGGGTATGGGGATAAAGGGTGTCAGGGCATTTTGCACATCCCAGTGCCAAGACCCTGAGTTCATGCACTTTAGGATGCCCCTGGCTTAACGCTGAGATCGCCCGCAGCAGAGCCACATTGGATCAAGAGGAAAGTTTTGCTGGGCAGCACGCGTTGTGCTGTCTGACCCACACAAACCCCTCAGGTCACCAAGCGTCTTTGAGGCACCAGAAATTCAGCTGATTATGGGCCTACCCCTGCTGTCAGGGGCAGCCAGCCTCATTTCCCTAAATACACAGCTGTGTGCTGTGCCATGGGCTCTCCTGCTCCCCACCTCCGGGCCATGCCCGATAGCCCAGCAGGGCCTCGCTGCCCTCCTACAGCAGCCGAGAAGTGCACCTACAGCAGCCAAGAAGTGCCGCTTCTTGGGCTGTGAGCTTTCTTGAGAGCTGAAGGAGAAATAGGGCTGTGGCGAGCAAAAACAAGCCCCGGAGATGGTCTGCGCATCCGCCCCCAGGAAGAAACTTGTTGTGCTTCCTGCTCCCCCCCTGCTCTGCGCAGTGAGCCCCAGCACAAAACCACTGTGCTTTCCTCCCCGGGGAGCTCGGCTTCGAAACAGAAAGCACGGACGTGCCTGACTCTGCTCGCAGTATGCACCAACACGCTCGGGGATGGTCTCGTGAAGGGCACCGAGCACATTGACTCCTTTTTACTGCTTTTTCAGACCAAACCAGCGATCTGCAGAGCCAAAAGCCTTCCAGCAGCTTCCAAAACCAGGAAGCAAAGGCTGTGTTGCTGCTTCCAGCTGGCAAACAATGGCACGGGGTCGTTCCGCACCTCTGCACGGGACACAAAGGGGCTGGGTAGGGCAGCGGCTCAGCGCTGTGCGCCGCGGCTCTGCTTGTCCTCAGCGTGCTTTCATTGCCCTGTGAGCCAGAGGGGAGCACGGCACTCAAAAGTCTCAGCTTTCTGCATACTCTCCCTGTCCAGAACTGCAACGATCTTGCCAGGGGAAACTTTGGGTCCCCGCATGGGTCCCCAGCCGGATTTCGGAGCTGCCAGCCCCAGGGGTGCTGTGGCAGCAGCCAGAGCCGCGGTGTGCCCAGACACTAACCCAGACCGCGCGGCACTTACGGGGAGGAAAAGGAGGCCGTTTAATTCACAGGACTAAATAGCTTGCAGATGTTGAAATACCATATTACACTCGCAGCAGAGCGCGCAGGCAGACCACAAATACTGCCGCAGACCAGAACACCCACTTAGTAAACAGCATCGAGCTCCCTGTAAACTGAGGGCAGCGTCCCGTGTTTCTGGAAGATGCTGGAACCTCTCCAGCCCCTTTACAAAAGCCCTGGCTGTCAGACTCGTCTAAAAGGGGCCAGATGACCCGGACCAAGGACACATCCTGCGAATAAATACAAAGAGAGGGGAGAGCTCTGCTGCACGTGAAGCGCTGCCTTCGCCACAAGGCTCCCCTCCACCGTGCCCGTTCCTACATCTACAACCTACAAAATGTACATCCTATAAAAAAAAAAAAAAACCTTTTTGCTTTGATCTCGAGTAGCATTCAGCATCTTCCAGCTACAGCTCTTTGATGCACGCATGGAAGTCACCTTTAGTGCCTGGGGGCTGCACAGCTCTTATCAACGTCCCGCCTGCTGCACTGCCGCTGCGGCTGAGCTGGCGAGCGAGTGCCCTTACCTCCCTCCACCTCGCCCCGGCACTGCTGGAGATGTAGACGTTGGTTTTCCTTGCCATGTTCCTGCCGACGGAGCCTAGGAGAATGAGAAAAATCATTCCTCTCCAGGTACACAAAGCCACTGCTTAAAATGAAGCCAGCCACCTCAAAACTATTCTTGTCTGTAAGCCAAGTGGCAGTGATGGAGGAGCTGTTTTTTCCCAATACAAGCCAATGCTTTAAAACCAAACATTTTAAGGACTATTACAAGTTTTAAAAGCAGCTGGGGAAAAGCATATGGCTATAAACACGATCAAACAAAATGTGCTTGTAGCTCTGCTAATGTTCTGTAACGTGTTTTCTACGGGAAAAAAGTGAAACAAACAGCGATTTCTGCATGTTCAGGCCCCCCTTCACTTGGACTGCGTCAGGAAGGAGGAACAGAGCGAAGTGGGCAAGGTTTCTAATGTCGCCGCGCTGCAGCGACATGGACGTGCTGTAATTACTGGGAGAACAGGGCAGCAAAATGCACAATGTAATTGCCATTGTGTAAAATCCCTCCTGCTGGTGCATCTGGGAGCGAGACGCCACCGAGTTCTCGGTGTCCTGACAGCAAGGAGCCCCCGAGCCCTCCCCGTGCAGCCCTGGGGAGGAGAAGCTGTACCAGTGGCGATGATCAGTCCCGGCGCCGACTCTTTGGAGAGGATGGGCATCCTGCGCAGCTGGAAATTCAGCAGCTGGCTCAGGCGCTGGGCCAGGTGGAGGGAGCAGCCCTGGGAGAGCTGGAAAAGCAAAGCGCATCGATGGGCATCCATCCCTCAACCCACCGAGTCCTGCGACCCCCCTCCGCCCGGCACTACCTCGCAGTTCGTCTTCTCCCCGTAGCGCATCTGCGCCGGGGGCTGCAGCGGCTCCCAGGTGCCCCCCTTGTCGAAGGTGATGACGGAGCGCATGTTCTCCTCGCTGAAGGAGCCGTTGATCAGTGTGGCGATGTAGACGCCCCGCACGCCCTCGACGCGGTGGAAGTCCGCAAAGGGCTCGTTGGCAAAATACCTGCGAGGAGAGGCAATGGGGAGCTCGGGGACATCGCCTCGCGAGCCTTTTGGGGCCAAAAGCAGCCGACAACTACTGGGATTTCGGATGGAGACCATGCTACCTGACCAAGGTGTCGCTGCCAGCTCCTCCCGGGCTGTAGTACAGCACGTTTTCTAAGGACAGGGAGAACTTCAGGCCCTCTGCCTCCGAGATGTAGAGGTTGGTGCGGTTGTTGTCGTGGCTGACGCACACGAACACCTGGTCCTCCGATGCGTCGGCGATGTAATATTCCTGCGGGATGTGAACGGGAGGCTTACGAGCAGGGCTTACGTGTAGGGCAATTTAGCGTTTCCACTCAGCTAACAGTCACTCTTCCCTCTGCCCTGCAGCTGGGAGGTCATCTCGGACAGCTCCGCTTACCTTAATTGGGTGCTTGGTAACGAACTGGGCCACCCGCATCGGCTTGCGGTTGAAGGAAACCCAGAGCTGGACCGATGGCGGCTGTGAGCTGCCCAGCAAACGCTGCGGCGGAGCAGAAGGAAACATTAGGAGCAGATTTCATCCCTGAAATCACGCTGAAATCGGCTGAATGGGGCAAATCCACAGGTGGTGTGGCTGGGAAGCGAGCTGGCACCCACTGCCCGCCTCCCTGAACCCAAACCCACACCGCAGGGATGGTGACAGCATCCCTACAGCAGTGATGAACACGAGCATCCCTCCTGCTGCCCCTTCTGCCAGGTCAGGTGGAGTGAAGGGGGCTGGATTGAAGCAGAACAGCCTGTCCTCGCCTTCCTATTTTTAATGATTTGCACCAAGTAAAAGGTGCCAGCGCTGAGCCGAAAAAGCAAAAGCTGGGGGCAACACATTTCACGTGGGATGCCAACGGTAAGAACCCAAACCCAGATTTAGGCTCCAAAAATAAGCGGCCTGATTTTTCCCAGGCTCTGCATCGCTAAGCAACCGCGGCTCCCACGGCGAGGAGCACGAGTCAGGAGGTCCCCTCGCCTCCGCGCCCGAGACGCGGCCGCTCTCCTCCCCTGCGCCGCGGCAAGGTTTGGTGCAGGGACCAGATCCCGATCATGGGACCCCCATCGCCAAACCGGGGGGTTCCAGCCAGGCTGATTCCACCAGAGTGGGTCCTACTGGTCCTCGTGTACAGGTAATTTTAATGCGATTTGGTGCAATACCAGCCAACACAGGAGCAGGAGAAAGCATGGCGGTGACCCCTGTGCCCTGGGAGCTCTCCAGGAGCAGAAACAACCCTGAAGAAACCCCAAATTGAGGTCATGCTGTAAAAAATCAAGGCTCAACCCAGCTCCAGCTGTCAGGGAGCTGCCCACAAACCCGAGGGCCGTGCAGGATGGGCTGGCTCCTCCACATCCCCACGCTTCCCCTGACACCAGCAGCGCGCCCAGATAAAATCTGCAGGCTGCAAGGCAGGCACAGCGCCAAGGCGCCGGGCCCTAGGAGGTGCCAGAGAGATTTCTGAGAAACTGAAAGCCCTCCTCTGAGCCGTCGCCTGCGAGGTGATGTGTTTGCTGCTCGCTGCTGAGGAACCACGGTGTGGCTGTGCAAGGAGCCACCCCCAAAGGGCAAACAATGCGCTTGCTGGAACAGCCTCAGTGGCAGCGGCAGGGGGGGAAGCAGTGCTTGCATCTTGTAAAAAGGACGGTGCTCCTTAAATTCTAGAAAGAACAAGTGTTGAATCTCCTTTGTAAAGGATTTGCCAACAATGAAAGCACTGATAAGGTGCTTGATGCTTTCAGTCTTTCCTTTGGGTTTGTTTGAAACTGGCTGACAGCTTCAAAATCAGATGGGGACTGAGCTGCCGGGGGACCAAAGGACCACTGCCATCCACCGCCACCCCCTTCCCTTAGGAAAGCAAAGTGACAGCCCGGCTCTCTTGCCGTGCTGCAGCACGTTAGGCTGCTTGGACCTAGCTCACGCTTGAGCATAATCCTCGCTGACACGTGGCCTCCAGCCACCGAGCCACGTCCCCCCTCCTCCTGCCTCTGCAGGCATCCCGTGCGTACTCTCGGGGCCCGGCACTTGGCAGCCTGACCTACTTCTGCCCAGCTTGATGAAAAAGAGGGTAGGAGACAGCAAAGAGGCTCGGCACTACCTTATCCACGGCAGCATGAGGGCATGCAGTGAAGGCAGTGGCCGACAGCCCATGGGGAGCCTCGGTGGCAAGCTGGTCCGGAGGCTACTGATGGTCCAGAGGCTACAGATGCAGCAGCAAGGAGCAGCATCCCTAGCAAATGCTCTCACCATGCTTTAGACATAACTACGTGCTAGTTGCTTTGTTCAGGTTGCCAGCCCCTGCCTGCTGTGGCCACAGCGGTACGTTACGAGCGCGGTGCTCGCACGGTACGTACCACAGACTTGGTGGCAAACAGGTATTTGTCCCTGAGCTGGAAGTCTTCGGCGTCTTCCAGGATCACCTCTTCGTTTTCTCGGGTTTGGAAGAAATCCGTGCTGCGAATGACAGTCGAAGCCCCGGAAGGCTCGTGCCGCTCGATGTACACCGTGTTTGGCTTATCATAGGGCTCGACGCCCCTGGAATTAAAAACGAAGAGTGAGGTTTTATCATTCCTGAGCTCACAGAGCAATGCAAAGGCGCTGAGGAGCCACAGCCCTTTACAGAGATGTGTTCAGCATGCAAAGTGAGGCAGGAGCTGGAGCACCCCTGGCTACACCCAAGGTGCAGAGCCCAGGGAGCTCTAGGGAGGAGGAGGCTCTGCAGTGCCCACGGGAGCTCTGTGAAAGGAAGAGGGACTGGGCACGGCTCGGGGAATGCAACGGCAATGTTTGCCCAGGTGTGTTTGCCTCCTGAAGTTACCGCGGCGCTCTGTGTTTCCTATTTTCCTTGTTAGCTCTAGGCCAGGAATGATGGGTTCAGAGACCTCGCAAGCCCTGTTTGTCAAGTGCTGTCCTTTCTGATGTGACCCCGAGGAGAGGAGATGGAAATCTAGATTAAAAGGCAAGTTTGCATGCTGCGAGGTGTGTGGTGAAACTACGGAGATGGGGATAAGGACCGGGAGGGTTCAGTGCTGTCCTGGAATGCCAGTGAAGCTGCCCTGCTGGAGGAAGCTCCGGTGGCCAGGGAAGAAGAAAGCTGGTGCCCAGCAGCTCTGCCACCAGCTCGGCCCCTGGGCTGCCACTGGGTGCCTGGATGGGACTGGGAGCACCTTGGCACCCCTAAAAAAGGGGGGAGAGGGCGAGAGCCAGGTGGAACACAAAGCCGCGACACGTACCAAGAAAACGACTTGACGTGTTCCTGAATCATGATCCAGGTCTGGCCAAAATCATCCGATTTCCAGAGCTGCAATGACAAAGGTGAGAGATGCCGGGGGGACCCGGACCCTGCAGCGTTTCCAGAGAGCGCAACCCACGAGAGGGAATCCCTCCCACCAGGAGGATTTCCCACTGCCTGCCGAGCTGCTTGATTTTACAGTAACTCAGAATTAAAAATAACTTTTTCTGATGTGCCCGTGGAGCGCAAGGGTAAATATCCGGGCAGAGCCGCCTCCCTCTCGAGGCCGGTTGCAGCACCGAGCACAGCAGCGCGCTGTCACTGCCCATCTGCGGCTGCAAGGAAGGCAAAGTTCACGAGCAGAGATAGCATCTCGCATTGCGCCAGCAAGAGCAGCAGCAGCGATAAACACGCCCGCCTGCAGGCACATCAGCCCCTCTGCAGCTCCCAGCCTCCACAGGACCCGTGTCCCTGAAAGCTGCCTGATTTTTTTTTACTATTTTCTAAGCACTGTGGTGGCTCCCAAGCTGTGATTTTTGCATCTTTTTTACTTGCACCCACGGTTTGCCAGCCCCAGCAGCCTGCCCGGGACAGGTTCTGCTTGCAGCCAGCTCCGTCCCATCGGGAAGGCATCAGGGTGCTCACAGGACCGTGCACGCATCCTGCTCATCAGTCCCTGTTCATGCTTTAGGGGATGCTTGCTCAGCCTCAAAATTTCGCACATGCCATGCGTGTGTGTATCTGAAGGTGATGTAATTATTTACAAACTGTACCCTGTGCCTCCAGGGAAAAAAAAAAAAAAAAAAAAAAGGAAAAGGGGGTTGTTTTCGAGAAGCAATTTGTTATGCAAGACCCAAAGCCAAACCACATGCCCACATTTAATGCTGCAGAGGCCGTTCCTGGCTGAGCTGCCCGGGCTCTGATGTGAGATAGGACTGCAGCAGTAAGGGGGATGGGGGCCAAGGGGTCAGGGTGAAGCCAGGGTAGAAGCTCTCACCTGCTTGTTGGGATGGGACCTGTCGAAGCCCAAGACGAGGTTAGGGTTCCTGCTGTGCAGGAGGAGGTCTGCTGCCCTGAAGGGGATCGAGAAGCCCTGGATGCTCTTGCAGAAGTCGGTGGTGAGCCAGAGGTACGGGACGAAAGCATCCACAAAGATATACTGGGGACAGAGGGAGCAGGAAGGAAGGAGACAAGCAGGAGGTCAGTCTCCAGGAGATCAGAGCAGGGCACGAGCTACCAGTGAGAGGGAGACAGGTCCTGGGGGAGCATTTGGGTGGGTGAACTCTGGAGGGGAGGACCTTGGCCCAGTTACCCTCTCCTTTGCAGAGGGGAATATCCGTGGGGATGGCGAGTGGCAGCTCAGCTGCTGCAGGGCAAGGACGTCCCACCCCACTTTATGAGAGCTTCAGCTGGGAGAAAGATGCCCTTGTCCCTTCCACCCCAAAGGGCTCGTCCCTCCTCACCCGCTGGTTGTCGGCCGGGCTGTGGTAGAATTGGGCGATGGCCACGGCGCTGCCGTTCCCGTCCCCGAAGCTGAACCGCTCCGAAATCTTTTTAAAGCTCTTCCCGTAGTCGTAGGAGACGTAGACCTGGAGGAACACACCAGGTTACGGCAGGCCCAGGCCACACGGTGCCAAGGCAGAGCTGAAGCAAGAAGAAACCCGCAGCCACCCTGTGCTGGAGCCGGGCAGCATCACCATGGGGCACGGCGCTCTGTGTGCTGCTGGGGGGTCTGCTTTGCCAGAATTGAGCCCAAAATAGTGTGGGGTCATTATCACACTATGCTTATCTCCCAGGGCAAACCTGGGGGCCTCTCCTGCATCTCTGCCTGGAGCAGGAGGCTGTGAACATTTGCCCGGCACCGAGGCGCCATGGGAAGGGCCGACTGCGGTACTTACGTCGCTGTTTTTGGGACCCAGCAAAGACAGGCTGTCTCTAGCCAAGGCCACGATCACGTTGCTCTTCTCTCCTGCCCAGTGAACGACCATCTGGTTGTGGGAGTCGTTGAGGCTGACCTGCAGCATGGAGGAGAAGGGCACCGCCGTCAGCCTGGGCTGCGGGGGCGGCTGCCGGCACTGGCTCGTCCCGGGAAACGCACGGGGTTTGGGGAAACTCCTTCAAACCGGGGCTTGGGGAAACTTGTTCAAACCATGAGCTGAAAACCCCGAAGGCAACAAGCCTGGGGGCTTCATGCCCAGCTCCTCAGACCTCGGTGGGGCTGGGGAATGAGCTCATGGGCATGCCCCAGCCCCGGTAAGGTGCTCAGCACTCGCTGCAAGCGGTAGCTTGCAGGGTTAAAGCACCGAGAAGACTTCCCCGGGGAGGAGGCGGTAAAGGAGCATCTGTTATGAACATGCTGGTGAAACCTACGTGTCTGAAGGGGTTCGTTTTCCTTGTATTTTTCCTTGTTGAAAGAGGATTTGGGGGACGACAAGAACAAAAATGAAAGCCGAGGAATGGTACAAGCCCTGCCCAGCCAGGCAAAGGGCCAGAAGGAACCGGAGCCACCTTCCCGTGGCGATCTCTGCACCGAGCAGGACATGCCGTTTCCCTAAACAAATGCAACCAGACGCAGCCCCTTTACACCCCATGCCCAGGTTGTGCCAGGGCAGGAAAGGGTCCCTCCGGGGATGCCATCGCAGCACCGCTGCAGCAGGAGCTGAAGGTGCAGGAGCTGCTCTGCACAACCCCGGTCTCTGCAGGCAAGCTGCAAAAATACAGGGCTAAGCCCTTCTTAGGGCTGATGCCCTGCATCTCCCAACCCTCCCCCCCCAGCGACCAGAAAATAAATGCTTGGGAAAAACGAGGGTTTTATTCTGCAAGGGGGGGAGGCGAGTGGAACAGAAGTCTCCAAATCCCTTTTATATAATGGGTTCGTGCAAGGGGGGAAAATAGTAATAAAGAAACAAATTAAAATCATGCAGGGGGGCACTGAGCAGCTCCCCAGGGCTGGTGCCCAGCTCAGCTCAGCACAGCCCCAGTCTCCCCTTTTTCCCCGTTAAAAGCAGAACGTCACATTTATTTTTTTTTAGCTATATCCTGGTTACACTAATTATTTTGTTCAGGTTCCCAGTTGTGCCCGGGATGAGGTCGCTGGCTGCAGGTTTATTGTTGTCAGGAGCTTGGGGCTGAGGGGTACGGGGGGGCTGGGGGTGCAGGGTCCCTCCAGGGGTACAGCTGTCTGCTTCCTGAAGGCAAGGCATTGCCAAGAGGTGCCTGGCCTCCCCCAAGCACATTTTCTCCAGGAAGGGTTTGTCACCGCCTCCATGGCGTGTTCGGTAGCACTTTGCATATTTTTCTGCCAGAAATCTGACACCAGGACAGTTATGAAAAAAAAAAATCCAGATCAGGACGCTCCCACCTGTGCCTTGCTTTAAACTCACAAGAAAAACCTAAAGGTTCTTCCCCATGAGCTAAAAGACTGAGCCAAAAAGGGGACCTGTCACTGGAGAAGGGAAACCAGCGACATGTGGTCAAGCCCCAGGGCTGGGACAGGGCTCTGGGCTGCCCGAGGAAGAGCAGCTGAACCTCGTTACTGCTCAGGACCTGGGGCAGCCTAATTAGGGCTGAGCCCTTATATAAAGGCTGAGCTGAGGCTGAGTAAGATTTGGCTGCCTGGGAGGAAGGAGGAAGCGATGCTGAGGTTTGGGCAGCTGCATGCTGCTGACGTGGGCTTTATCACGGGGCTTGAAGACACCAGGAGGCTGCCCTGTGCTGTAAGTCCCCCGGGAATTGAAATTCTGGTGATCCTAAATGCTGTGGGGATGTGACACTCAGGACAGTGACAACCAGGCCCCCTGTCCTTGTTCTCCGGGTAGCAGCAGTGCCTCGTGCCCCAAGCTAACGGCTCCTGGTGCCCAATTGACCAGGATGTGTCCTGTGAAACAGCATAAAATCTCTTATCCCTGCCCTGAGCAACTTGTCCCTGCTTGCAGGGATGACGCTCACTCAGCAGGCCCCAGTGTCACGGTCCCTGGCTCCCCTGCTGGAGGAACCTTCCTCAGGAGCTGTTCGAACCTAAAAGGAGGCAATGGCCAGTACCTAATGGAAGCAGCATTTAGCATAAATTCCTCTTAATGGGGATGTGTTTTGGTCTCTGCTAAGTGATTAAGTGTATGTGAAATATGCATGAAATTCTAATTTGTCCTACTAATACGTGAGGTGCCAGATGAAGTCCGGGAGGGGAGAACTGGAGACAAGGCACAGCGGAGGCTGCTTGGATCTGGAGTTAACACAGTTAATGCTGCTAGCGTTGCTCACGTTTGGTTTTCTTCCTGTTAACAGCATCCCCTGACACGTGAAGCTTGGTGTGGGGTGAGAGGGCATCCCTTGGAGCTGACGTCTGGCCGAGCAGGTAGGAGCTTCCTCGAGGTGTGAAGTGCAGAGCCCGACCCTGAGCTCGGACGTTGTCTGTGCCGGGGAGGTGGCACTGTCGTGGGGTGTGCGACCACGGCACGGGCACCTCGTGTTAGCTGCTAGGCAGGAGCTTCTCAGGCCTGGCTGGCGTCGGAGGACACCAAATCCCTGCTTCTGAGCCCCTGTGAGGCCGGGCTGTGTGGGAGGCTTGGCTTTCCTGGAGAGAAATCGCCCCGCTCGGCCGCGATGAGCTGCGGGCAGAAATACCGCGTGCTCGCTGGCTCCTAGCAGCACCTAACAGCTGAGTGCAGTGACAGGCATTTGGGTGTTCTGGGTAGCAAGCGGGCTTAGGAGCTGAGTGTGTGCCGATGGGTTTATTCTGCCCTGAGTTAGCGCTTTAGCTGCAGGGTTTGGGCTTGACCTCGGCACGTGCTTTTAATGAAGAAGTGATGTGGTGTGAGCCCTCGGTGCTGGAAAAATGGGGCTGCACAAGGAGAGGAAAAAAAAAAGACTCCCAGGGTTATGTTTTTTTTCCCCGTCCTTGTTATGTAATGAAAATGAGATGCTTAAAAACAAATGCAGTTCCTAGAAATTTTCTGAATAATTAATAGGCTATTACTAGGGCTTGATAAGTGAGCCTGCTGGAGAGCCACGGGCCTCTGTGGTTTTGAGCTGCTGCCGAAACTTTCAAGGCTTGAGGCTGGGATCTTGGCAGGAGGGGGGACACGAGCTTTGCACGTCCCTGCTGCTCCAGACATTGTGTGGGTGCTTCAATGGTTTGGTTGAAACCTTCGTGCAGCCCCCAGCACGCTGTGGCCATGGTCCACAAGCCACTGCTCGCTTAGGGTGCTCAGCGAGCAATGCCAGAGGCTCAAAGGAGATGGTTGCAGAAAAGGAACTGGCTAAATGTTTTGCTTCTGTTAGAACAGGGACATGGAAAGCGGTTGGCAAAAGGGGTCAGAAGCGAAGCTGCTGCTCAGGTAGCTCAGGGCGTTTAAAGTGTGGGATCTGTGCCTCCTGTCCCATGGCTAGCTGGATGCTGCAGAGGGCTAGTGCTTGTCTGTCCCTCCCCGTGCCCCCAGCAAGGTTTGTGCCACGGTCTGCTGTCACGGAGAGCCACGAGGCAGCACCCACACCACGTGCCTGCTGCCTCCGCAGCATGCTGCGCTCCTCGTGCGCTCCCCCTGAAGCTCCGTTACTGTTCCTTCTGCTCAGCTCCCGAGCATCTGCTTCTATCCCTGCCACGGTATTTTAAAATACCTTCTGTGCCTGCCGTGGCGCTGCTTGTGGCTTGGACTGAAAATGCCAGGGCCTGAAATCATTGATATGAAACACGGGTGACTCATTTCAGAGAGTGCCAGGCCCATGTTAATTCTGCTAATACCGAAATCATCTGCTTGCAGAGCTGTTTTCTCTCTGCTACCACCAACAGAGCTCTCCTTTTGCTGCTGTGCCTAAAAGGAAGGCAAAGGGGAAATGAAGGGGGGAAAATTGGTGTTGGGAAGGAAGGGGCAGGGGGTCTGGGGACCTGTGCCGGGATGTGCTGCCCCAGGCGCCAGCAGAAAGTCCCCGTCTGATCCGGGAAGGTCTCTGCAGGGCCAGCAATCTAGGTCAAAATTAAGTATGGTTCAAATCCGATGTACTGTAATTGATTTCTCAGCTCACATAGCTGGGTGGCGTTTACCCCGCGAAGCACTTTTCTCTGTCCTTGGGAAGAAGAAAAGCTCTTTGGCACTTCATGAGTTGTTAGGGAAGGGGAGCTAGGTGGGCTTGCTTTCAGAGACGTGCTAATGGCCTCAGAAGAAGAGAAGCTGCCGCTCTCTGTGCTCAGGGGCTACTTCGGCTGTGTGTTATCGGGATGGGGGGGCACCCAGGGGCTCCAGGCACCTTGATGCAGCTCTGCCCACCGGCACCAGAGGTCCCTCCAGCCAGGGAGGAGGCTGCCCTCCAGGGAAAAACGTTACTTTCTTGGTGATCTCTAAAAGCACTGTGTGACAGAGGAAGATGTGTGCTACCAGCTGAGGACGTCCCTGGGGTCCCCAGCCCTGTGAAGGGGCAGGGGGTGGCAGGAGCTCACAGGAGCATGGGGAGAGGCGCAGGGTCTGGCAGTGGCAGCAAGCAGCACGAGTGGCTGCGGTGGAGCAGCTGTGGTTAGGTGAGATGTCTCGTGTCCCAGCGTGGCTAACAGCAAAGGTTTTTTGCTGGTTGCTTGCTTCTGGTGAGGGAGGGCTGGTAAACCCCATTGAGACAGGAAAGGGCGCTCTGCAGCTCAGTGCTAGAGGTGTGTTTTTGTTGGTGCTGCAGGGGAAATGCTGTCCCTAGCCCTGATCCTCTCCTCTGCCTCCCAGGACTAGCAGATGGGGTTAATTAACATCCTGCCCCACCACTTCTCATCATCTGCTGCTGCTGCTGAGGCCCTGGCATGCTTGGAGCCAGCACACAGGTAGGCAGCTGGTGCTGCAACTTCTTTTGCCTCTTGCTCTTGCACTACACAAAGTCCTTTCAGGCTCTGAGGTTCATGGCTGGTTTTCCCTCAGCAGGGGATGGGATTTATGTGGGGTGGTGGGGATGTGTGCTGAAAGCATCCGCTCCTGGAGCCCAGGACCTGCATTTAGGTCTGAGCAGGGATGCGTAGCCAAAAACATAGCTGATGGTCCCTGGAGTCTGGTGCTTGGCCTCGTGGCTTTGGAGTAAGAAAAGCTGGAGAGAAGCCTGGAAGGTCCCAGGGGTTTGGGCGACTGGCCTCGGGATGCCGAAGTTCCAGAACGCTTTTGCTGTAGCCATGCATGCAGCCCGGGTGAGGAGGAGACTGCTCGTGGGGAGCTGAGCGGGAAATCCACACAATGAATTGTGCTTGTGTCTTTGTTCGTGTTTAGGGCAAGAGGTGTCCAAGCCTGTTACTGAAGGTGCTGAGCAAGCTGCGTCTGGCTCCTGAGAAGCAGCGAGGGCTTTGGACTGCCTTCCCCACCTTGCTTCTGGCTGTTGCGGTGTGTCCCTCTCGCCCTGGTCCCCTGGCCACGTCACCTGCAGCGGTGACAGGCAGCACCAGCCTCGTGCCACGCTGCCCTTCACCTCCACAGCAGGCTGTGAGCAGTCCCATGAGGCTGCATCGGGACCGGGGCAGAGCAGGGAGCTT
Organism: Cygnus olor; assembly: GCF_009769625.2. Taxonomy (NCBI): domain Eukaryota; kingdom Metazoa; phylum Chordata; class Aves; order Anseriformes; family Anatidae; genus Cygnus; species Cygnus olor. The sequence continues at coordinate 3,475,729 of NC_049190.1, read as the reverse complement.
TGGGGCACAAGCCAAGGTGCAGCATATGGCCGAGCGACCTGCCAAGCACACGGGAGCAGGATATATCCCAGATAAGGGTCCCCTGCCGTGCTGTCGGTGGCTTGCTCCAAGCGCTGTCCCCTTGCTGATGTCCCTCTGTTACAGGCTGCTTGTCTGACCGCACGACTTTCCGCTGGCATTAGAGGAGCACCAGAGACACGGGAGGGATGGGGGTCACGTTGTGCTCGTGATGAGACAGGAGCATTGTTGTATGGGTTTGTTTTTTTTTTTTTTCTTCTGTGCTGTGATGGAGGCTGGGATGTGCAGTTACCTTCTTCCTTTCTTTTCTAAAATAGACTGTGATTTAAGGCACTGCAAGGCCTAGGAGGGGCTGCATCCAAAACCACTCAAAAGTGGTTTTTTGGGCTAATAAACTCAGTAATGACCGGTACCTGAGCTTTAACATTTTCACGTCCTGCCTCAAAGCAGCAGAAGGGCAAATTTCGGTATTCAACCTGCAAGTGATGCTGCTAGCAAGAGCAACTCAATTCTCTCATTGCCTTAAGCTTTCAGAAGGCATTTGCCTGGAGAAGACCCAACAGAAGCAAACTTTGATGTGCAACTCCCACTGCTTCCTCTTTGTCCCGTTCTGGGTGTCACTGGGCTTACCGCAGCCTCCCAGATTTGCTGTTACGTGTCCAGGCTGGGGAGGCTGCTCGTGCCTGAGCTGTGCAGGGAGAGGCTGGGGGGAAAATCCCTCTTACTGAAGATGAGAGGCAAATATAACGTTTTTCTTTCTGAAATAGGGCCGCGGAATTTTTCTGAAAGCAGCTAAATGTTGGGGCAAGAGAAGGCAAAGCAGGTTTTCAAGGGGGGGTAGGAATTGGTTTTCCTGGCCTAAAAATCAGGGAGCAGGGATTTAGGAACAGCACAGGCACTGTTCGTGCCCCTCTAGAGCCAGGCCTGCCCCGTGGCTGGCTCTTGCACATCCTAGAAGTAGCAAGAAGGGGAAATTATAGGGTCTGGAGAAGGTTAAGTGCTTGCTAAGGAGGCAAACAGATGTGGCTGAGGGCAGGGAGCCTCACCTGTGCTGTGCCTCGTCTGTGCAGCCCCGGGAAGCCTTTTGGGGCTGCGGTGGGACATGGGCAGTGTAAGCCAGGAGGGTCAAACGAGGCAACACCATGTAGTCTGACATATGGAGATTAAAAACAACGAAGAAGAGGATGGGCTATTTGAGCCCGAAGCCTCCCGCGGCAGGCAGCCTGGGTGTAATTCCTTCACATCCCTCAAGTGATGGAAAAGGGGAGGGGGGGGTGGAATTCTGGTCCCGGCTGCAAAACTTGCCAAGTAGCTGAGCCTGAGCAGGGGCGCTTTCAGAAACAGCAATTCCTGTGCTTTGCTGAGGAGCAGCTCCTCTCCCTGTCTTTTAGAAAAGCTGTGGGGAATGGCTCAGAAACACGAAATCCTTACGGAGAAGGGCACGGCGCATCCCAAGCAGCAAGGTTTTCTACCAAAGGTCACCCCTTCCACCTGGTTTTTGCATGTTAGGATGTTTAACACGGGCACATTCAGGTGATCCCACCCACCCCATGGCCTCGCTGTCCCGTCCGTGCGCTAGCCAAGGGGCTACCTGGCGGCGTCGCCACCGGCAGCTCCTGCTGCTCGTTTCGGTGGGATGGAGCCCGTGAGCATGCACCGCGACCCGAGCAGCACCAGCAGGGCAAGGTGGCTGAGAACAACACGACGAGATGTGGAAATCGGTGGCAACAGCGCCCAGCATCTTGCTGCCGGCTGCTCTCAGCGGGGCAGATCCCATGCACAGAGATGATTTCGTGTGGGGATGCCTTGCCGGTGACCTGGGAGCACAGCCCGGCCCCTTCCCACGGGGGGATTTGGGCTGCGGGGGGGGGGGGGGTGGTCGTGATCCCCATGGGGGGGTCCCCACTGCCCCAGGGGGATCCCCGGGGCTGCAGCACGGGGTGCGGGGAAAAAATCACGTGTGGGGAGGGTGGACGTGGGGGGGGGGGGAGCGCTGTGCCCCCAGGCGATCCCCCTGCAAACGCGCGTTGCGGGGGGGGGGGACACAGAGGGACGGACACACCGGCAGCGGGGGGAGCGCAGGGGATGATGTAACGCGGCGCTCCGCCGCTCGGTTAATCGAATTGATCTCTCTTAATTTTTTTTAATTTTTTTTTTTTTTCTTTTAGAGGGGGGAGGTTCTCCGGGTGGGGTTGGGGGTCTCGGGGAGGGGCCGGGGGTCAGCAGGGCTCACCTGTCCGTACACCTGGATGGGCTCCGGCGGGCGCTGCTGCGCTGCGCGGCGGCTCCGCGGGGCTTCTGCGGCGGGCGGCGGGGCGCGGAGCAGCGCCGAGGGCCCCCCCCGAACCCCCCGGCTCCCCGCCGCCGTTAAGAGCAGCAGCAGCGGCAGGAGGCGGCGGGGGAGCCCCCAGGCCCGGCGAGCCCCGCCGCTGCTCGCCGTCGCCATCTTCGTGCCGCCGGGGCCGTGCGGAGCCGTGCGGAGCCGGGAGGAGCGGAGCGCCGCGCCGCCGCCCGGAGAGAATGTGCAATGGGCAGCGGGGCTCAGCATCCCCGCCCCCGGAGCGCTGCCCCCACGGGGATGCTCGGGGCCCCGGGGGTGAGCCGGGGGGTCTTCTAGCCCGGGGGTGCTGGCGGGAAAAGGAGCAGTAAAAAGGTATATATATATATATATATATATAGGTGGCAAGGTATGTGAGCGGGCGGAGAGAGGTGGGAAGGAAATAGGGGGTCAAAAGCGGCGAGAAAGAATAAGGGGTCAGAAAGCAGAGGGAAAAAATAAGGGGTCAGAAAGCGGAGAGAAAAAATAAGGGGGCAGAAAGCAGTGAGAAAAAATAAGGGGGCAGAAAGCGGAAAGAAAAAATAAGGGGTCAGAAAGCGGAGAGAGAAAATAAGGGGTCAAAAAGCGGAGAGAAAAATAAGGGGTCAGAAAGTGGAGAGAGAAAATAAGGGGTCAGAAAGTGGAGAGAAAAAATAAGGGGTCAGAAAGCGGAGAGAAAAAATAAGGGGGCAGAAAGCGGAGAGAAAAAATAAGGGGTCAGAAAGCAGTGAGAAAAAATAAGGGGTCAAAAAGCGGAGAGAAAAAATAAGGGGTCAGAAAGCGGAGAGAAAAAATAAGGGGTCAGAAAGCGGAGAGAAAAAATAAGGGGGCAGAAAGCAGAGAGAAAAAATAAGGGGTCAGAAAGCGGAGAGAGAAAATAAGGGGGCAGAAAGCGGAGAGAGAAAATAAGGGGTCAGAAAGCAGAGAGAAAAAATAAGGGGGCAGAAAGCGGAGAGAGAAAATAAGGGGGCAGAAAGCGGAGAGAGAAAATAAGGGGGCAGAAAGCAGTGAGAAAAAATAAGGGGTCAAAAAGCAGAGAGAAAAAATAAGGGGTCAGAAAGCGGAGAGAAAGAATAAGGGGGCAGAAAGCAGTGAGAAAAAATAAGGGGTCAGAATGTAGTGAGAAAAAATAAGGGGTCAGAATGTAGTGAGAAAAAATAAGGGGTCTGAGCAAGAATAAGTAAGTGGTCAGAAAGAGGTGATAAAAAATAAGCGGTCAGAAAGCGGTGAGAAAAAAGTGGTCAGAAAGCGGCAAGAGAATATAAGCAGTCAGAAATGAACACTCAAAATTAACAATAAGAAATCAATAAGAATAAGCGATCAAGAACACAACAGTCAAAAACACACAATCGAAAACATAAAATCAAAACCACAACCAAAAACCAGCAATAAATAAATAAATAAATAAATGTATAAAGAAAGGGTTGCAGTGTTTTCTCTCTGGGGGTGCATAAGGTTTCCCCACCACCCCCCAAAAACCGAGGCGCACGTTTCCTCTTCTGCACACCCCTAACTGCATGTCACAGGGCAGGATGTGGCCCCGGAGCACCCCGGTGCCGGTGTGCAGTGCCACTTGCATCTGGGCTGTGGTTTACTGGGAGCCGGGCCCAGGCTGTCACTGGTGCCACCTGTAGTTTGGGGGGGGGGGGGGAGGTTAACAGAAGATTTATGAAGGCCATGCAGCGTGTGTTGTGGAGATTACCTCCTTTGCCAACCTAAGAGCTTTGTGTCTAACCTATCTCCAGCCCCATCCTTGTGCTGGGGGATTTTTGGGGTAAGCAGTTTTGTAGGGAACCCATCGGCCCTGGCACAAGGAGAAGGGGCCAGCAGGGTGCACGGTGGCATAGGTGCAGGTCCTGGCTGCAGGGAGGGTGCGATGAGGAGCCACAGCCCTGGGTCCCCTCCTCATCCTCAACCCCTCAGCACCATTCAGGAGGGTTCCAGCACAATGTGCTGCTGGAGCAGCTCCTTCTGTGCCGGGCCAAGCCAGCTGGCTGTGCTCTCCCTCATAAAACACTTGGCATAGGTGATGTGCCTGCATGGCCCTCGTAGCTCATCCCTGTGGCAGAGATGATGTACGGCTACACGGGGATGGTGCAGAGCTGCTGCCAGTGGCAGCAACCCAGATTTATCGGTGCAGGCAGGAGAATTTGGCTCTCGGTAGTGGGGATTTCACTCGAGGTGTCTGTGATCTGTGAGGGGCCATTCTGGAGCATCCCTTCCAGAGGGCATCCCGCTTATCTTTTCCAAGGGTTCGTGTGGCCATATCGATGGGCAACATTGTGATGGATGGGGTTTTAGGTGCAGGGCAGTGCCTTTTCCTGGGTGTTACGGATGAGGGAGCGGGGACCTGAGGATGAAGGAGAGCAGAGGGTCGGTGCTGGGGCCAGCGGGACCTGGGCTCCCGTGGTCAGCATCCCACAGCCCCGCTCCTGCCTGCTGCCTTGGTGCAGATCCCTTCTGGGCTCCTTCTGGCATTTCTAACGCCATGAGAAAACCCTCGAAGCAAAGGGCTGTGGACTGGCCGTGCGGGGAGGAATGCTCATCAGTCCCTCGGCCAGCCCCCAGGCAATCTCGGTCCCCCACATTTCGCTGGCTTTAATAGCAGCAGTGCTGCCCAGAGCTTTCCCTGAGGAACCTTTCACCTAGAAACCTAGTTAACGCGTATCAGTTATGGAGTCAATGTAATTATAAGCCCTCCTAATAAAGCTTTTAGCTATCTTGACTCCGTGTAATGTGCCTCCGGAGGATCAGGGGTCACCAGGGTAAGGGCAGAGACTGCGGGAGGTTCTGGTTTTGAACAAATGCATGAAGTGGGTTTCTGTCTGGAGAGGACGTGGTGGGCAGGGGAGAGGAATCCCAAAAGGCTGTGGGATCCCATACCAAAAGAGCTGCCCCAAACCACCAGACAAACAAGCAGCTGAATAAGACAAAATAATAAATAATAAATAAAATAATAAATAAATAGGAACGGGTAAGAAATGAGGAACTGGGTTGGTCATAGTTTCCAACGCGAGGCAATGGGTGTGTGCATCGGGTTCCCCTTCATCCTCCCGGCCTCGGTGTCGTGCAGTAGCGAGGACCCCTCGAGGGGGCTCAGGGCTGGTAACTGGGAACAGATGAATGACTCTTTCTTTGCAGCAGGGACTATACATTTCTCCTCTGCCAAGGTAAGGTTTTAAAATAATAACAATAATAATAATCAGTCCCCTGCTGTACAGGGGAGGGGGAACAGAGCAGAGTTTATTTTAAGGTACATCTGGAGTTCATCAGCAGCAGGGGCTGGGGACTCCGAGAGGAGGTAAGGAGCCCCTGCCTCCTGCTTCCTCCCCGTTATTTAAAGGATGCCTTGCGTGCTGCTGCACTTGAGACCGGACCCCTAAGTGAGCTGTCCTGCCTCACAGAGTGATCCCATTCCTACTCAAAGGCCAGAGAACAGAAACCCAAGGAGCCGTGCTGTAAAGCTTGGGCTGAGCCTGGTGCTCAGCCAGGGCGCCGTGGCCATGTGGGGACTGTGCAGAAGTGCCCGTCCTTTGGGAAAGTCTGCAAGGTACGGACCCAAGCAGTCAGTTCTGCAGTATTTCATAGGCCACCTAGCTTTTAGATGAACAATTAGCTGCTGTTGTGCCGGGGAGCCAAACCTCTCAATGGGGCACCGACGGAGCCACGCGGGTCACTAACCCTTTTCCTCTCTGCCCTCTCACGCCAAGAATCCCTGGCTGGAAACCCAGAGGAAAAATCATTTCCTACAGCCCTAGGTCCTGCCTGTGGGGAGAGCTCCAGCTCAGGGCTGTGTTCCCCTGCGGGCTCACGGCTTGTCACAGCTTTACATGCTGCCACACATCCCCAGGGCTCTCCCCAAAGGTGTGCAAAGGGGCTGGGAGCTGGGTCTGAGGACGAGGGGACATGGTGTCTGTTGTGGGGTTGTTTTGCAGGGAATAGCTATGGCAGTACCTCTCATGGTGAGAGGGAACATCATCATGGCAGTGTTTTGAGCTCTCCCCGTTGTTTTGCAGGTGGCACTACCCACAGGCTCAGCTGGAGGAAAACATGGGTGCTCCATCCCATAGTCCACTCTTTTTTTTTTTTTCTTTTTTTTTTCCCCTGCCAATTTCTGGGCTGTCTGCTCAAAACAAAGTGGGTGGCATCGCGGGGCGGGGGGGGGGATGTTCTCCAGGAGCCTTCCCTCAGCAGGACCAGGCACACGAAGGACATACAGTACCTCCCTCTCCCATGTCTGCATCGCCTGTTAAGTAGCAATGAATGTGTTGGAGAATGCATAAAATCCACATAGTACCAGTGCTTTGCATGACGATGGGTGACTGTAATTATTGCTTTTATCACCACATGCTGAAGTGTGTGCATCCCTCTGGGACCAGCTCACAGCATCCTGGTGGAAAAGCCCTTTGAGGCAATGTTTGTGTGCTCAGGGGTGGTTTTGCACAGCGTAGAGGTGGCGTGCCCTTCAGTGCCATCCCCTAACTTCTCACCATCTCACCACCTTTGTGCAAGCAGCCACACCAGCAGAGGCGCTGCTCTTGCAAACACAATTAAGTTGCTCGGCTGTAATTGTTTTTCCCGCATGCTCCCTTTATTTTTTTTCCCCGACAAACACCCAGAGGCTTTACGGGCTAACTGGCTATGCGAGCTCAGCCTGACGAAGCAGCCCGGGAGGCGTTATTCAGCCCTCGCAGCCCATCGAGCGGCAGCAGGTGGGAAAAGCTGAGGTCCTTTAACGAGCTGGGACTTTGTGTCTGCGGTCAGACCGTGGCCAAGGCTGCTGGGTGCGAGCCCCGAGGGATGCACGGGGGTTTGGTATGGGTCAGGCCACCGATTTATCAGCAGCAGCCTGCTTTGCAAAAACACCCACCCACGCCTGGTGGGGCCAGAGGGTGGCAAATCCCCGGGGGTGCCACGTGCTAGGGCAGGGAGAGGCAGGGAGATGGGTGCCAGGCTTTTCCTGAGGGAGGAGGGCCCCCAGCTTTCGTGCCGAGCTCCGTGCTGTTGTCCCTGTGTTCGATCCAGGCTTTGCCTTGACCCTTGGTGTTTGTCTGGACTCCAAGTTATGCAGGGCCAGAGTTCGCGTGCACGTGGGGGGATTGAGAAAGCGCAGGGAGGGGAGTGCAGGGAGATGGGCGCATGCTGTGGGTGCAGGGAAACCCGTCGTGTTGGGAGCAGAGGGTCTGCGGTGCCCATCACCAGGGTATTTGGTCCCAAAAATGGGTGCAGGTGTCTGTCCCTGTCCCTGCACACCAGAGCACCCCGAGAAGCAAAGTGTTGTATGGCCATCCCACATGGCACCAACCCAGGCAGGTGCTCTCTGAAGGCACTGGTCCCTCTGATGGGGGAACAAATGATTAAAAAGGGTGACAGGCACCATGCTTGGGGCCAGCTCTGTTGGTCCTGGGATCAGCCAAAACCAGCTATGGAACAGGGTTGGGTTTATTACTGCCCAGGAGGGGGCTGACAGCAAGAGCCTGGCTGGGATGTAATGGGGAGAAATCCATGCACCCGATGTGCACCTGCATGGGCTGGGAGGTATTGGCCACTGGTGCAGATTTTGGTGCTCATCTGGGTGCATCTGCAGGGGAGAAGGGAGTCTAAAGGTTTTCTGCACCTGCCACGGACTCAGGACAACGGTGTCATGAGCCCACCCATGGGGTGCCATCGAGGGACAGCAGCACCCCACCTGGGGCTGGGAAGGCAGGAGGCCGGCAGCATCACCGTGCAGGGAGATTTGGGGCAGGGGGGGGTGACAGAACACTGCTGACCCCACATGGCCAAGCTGAGCATTGTATTCAGCACGCTCTGGTATTCTTGGTGGCTTCTACAGCACTGTGCCAAGCAGACGGAGGGGGTCCATGGGGTGATGGAGTGGTGCTGGGACCACGTCCCCCTGTGCCTCGTGCAGGGGGCGATCGGTGGGGGGCACAGAGCGAGGCTGCCTCAGGTGCTACCGGGGAGAAACGGGGTGCTCGGCACTCTCCGGACTGAGAACAGAGGTGTGAGACGTCATCAAAGTTGGCAAGTGAGATTTATTGACGGCCACCCTGACCCCAAGGCCGGGCGGCCAGGTTTCCAAGTAAGCCCGTCGGCTGTTAGGGGGGACCTGCCACGAACCAAGGCTCCCTCCCACCGCCTGCGCCCCGGCCCCAGCCCTTCCTCCAGCATTCCCTTGGGGAGCTCGAGGGGCCCACAGGGCTCAAAGTCTGTCCCTGTCCTACAAGCCTGCCCTTTTGTGACATGTCCCCGTGTCACAAAGCCTCGTAGAGGCTGCGCCCCGTGCCGAGACGTCCCCTCACACCCGGAGCCTGTGGTGCTGTTGAGTGGATCCACAGCAGCTGCGAAAGGTAGGGGTAGTCTTTTTTTTTCACGAAATAGAGGTACGTGGGTGAAACATCGGTGTCTGCGATGGGAGAACAAAATGCCTGATGTTACCAGCCTCTCATCTCAGCGCGATTTTACTCAGCAGCCTCTGTGGCAGCTCACGAAGCGGGACGGACGGAGACCCCGCGACGTTACCATCGTGCTCGTGTTGCGGTGCTGTTACAGTGCTTGTTGCACAGACTCACAGGTGGCAAAGGAAATGATTTTAAGCAAGATTTGCAGCACGAAGAAAGGCTGGGGAGCTCCGTCATGGGAGCAGGGCAGGCGCCAGGCTTCCCAAAAACCTCCATTCTCACGCAGCCGATGCCGGGGGTCGCAGGGAGCAGGGAGGGCACATTTTGGTGCAGGGCATGGACGTGGCAGGTGTTATCAGAAGGAGCCTGGATAGCAGCAGCACAATAGCATCAAGGTGTCTGTGTGCCAGGAGGAGGGGATGGGGAGGGCAGGAGCGCGCAAGACCCGTCTGCAGCGTTCGGGGGCGAGCCATCCGCAGGCCTGGTGCCCGTCAGTGCTGAAAATCAACCCACGTCAGTCGCTCTGGTGCAAGGTGAGGGCTCTGTATGGGGAAATTTAGTCCGACGGGGGCCGGGAGCAGCAGGACGAGGCCTGGCCCCTTTCCGCGGCGGCCGGCCTGGGCCAAAATCTAGTCGGTTTTGTCGGTGGCGCCGTTGGGCTGCTCGGGGCCCTTCTCTCGGAGCCTGCGCAGGTAGTCGTGGGGGCCCTTGCCCTCGAACGAGGTGGGGCTTTTGTAGGAGCCGCCGATCTTGTCCCAGAGGGTGAAGTACTGCCCGTAGTTGTAGTCGAAGTAGAGGTGGTGGTCGGTGTGGTGGGCCGAGCCGTTGATGACGTGCCGCAGCAGGCGGGGGACGCGGTAGTCGCCGTCATGGATGGAGATGGTCCAGACGTTGACGAAGATGTAGAGGCCCAGGTAGGTGATCTTGTGCAGGGGGAAGAGGAAGGGGTAGACGTGGTAGGGCAGGCTCTGCATGAAGCCATCCACGGGGTGGAAGGCGTGGCTGGCGAAGGGCGTCGCGATCTTCCAGAGGTGGTGGGGCTTGTGGAAACGCTGCGGGGAGAAAAGGCGTGGTGGGCCCCGTGGGCAGGAAGGGACGGGAGCCCGACCCCTTGCGGGATGCTCCTGTTCCGAGACAGTCATGGGCCAGCATCCTTGGGGATGTTTGTGGTCCGTGGCCAGGAGAGGCTCTAGGGCCAGGAGAGGGACTTGTGTCTTGTATCGATTTTAATGGACTATGGGTTTGCTTGATGATGGGGACCAAGAAGAGGAAAAGTGATGGTGGTTGGGCCACCCATCCCCATTTGCCTGGTGGTGTTTGCTCCCCACAAGGCACAAGTCAGCCCCGGCCTGGATGACAGCCCGTTATAAGGGAGGTCCCTACCTTATAGAACAGCTTGTGGTGGAGGCCTCGGTGTATCCAGTAGATGCCCATGTCGGTGAAGAAGAGGAAGGACAGCATGCTGAGAAAGACGCCTGACCAGCCTGGGGGGAAAGACACGTTAGTGGCAGCCCCCACGTGTGCACGTGGGGATGAGGGCAGCGAGTAGCGAAGTCAGGCCAGGGTCTTCCTCACGGAGCAGATGCAGGGCAAGGATTGCCAGTCTCTCCTTACCAGGAGAAATTGGGTTTATTGGGAGCTGAGAGAGGTGACAGGAGCACTTTCAAATTAGGGCAGGGCACGTGTGAAAGCGGCCATCCCGTCCCCTAGGCAGGGGTTTGGCCATCACCCTGCGTGGGCTGGCAGGGTGCGGGGCCTCAGCTCATAGCTGAGATGCTCTGGAGCAGGGAGGCGGCTGGCTGGGGACCAGGCACACAGTGGTGACCCATCGGGATGTGCTGTGGGCTGCAGAAGGTGTCTACAGGTCCCGGGGAGAGGATGGGGAAGCAGAGACATTTATGGAGGGAGCGATGGAGAGCATGGGGTGGGCAGGCGACCCGGGGAGCAGCTCACCGTAGGGGGAGTCTTCGATGTTGTCGTAGAGCTTGCTGTAGCCCCGCACCTCGGCGAAGAAGAGGGCGACGGTGGGGACGCTGATCCAGGGCAGGGAGCGCAGCGCGTAGGCGATCTCCCGTCGCACCTGGTTCTGCGGGGCGGCAGCGCCAGGGATGGGTCAGGGCACGGGAGGAACCCGGGGAGCTGCGTGCCATCCTCCCTGCCCCATCGAGGCCACGGCCGGGTGGGGAGGGATGGCATTTAGGTTGGCATTTGGCATCTGGGGTGGCTGGGAAGTCCTTGATATTTATCAGTGCTGTGCTAAGGGTATGGTGAGCAGGGTGCGGGGGCTGCCTGGAGCGGTGCTGGTGCCCAGATCGGGGCGAGGAAGGGGCTTGGTCATGGGGGAGCCAGAGAACAGAGGCAGGGACAGCTTCATGGGTCTGGGGGCTGTTGGCCAGGCCAGACTGCCTGCAGAGCCCGGTGTCAAGCCATCACCATGTCCTTTGGGTGACGGGATTCAAGGAGCACATGTTGTATCATCGCACAGCCACTCTGCCCCATTTGGCCACTCGGATACTGGAACGAGCTGCCCAGCGAGGTGCTTGGGGTCCTGTGCCCATCAGTGTCCGAGAGGCATTTGGATAAAGCCCTTAATAAAATGCTATAACTTTTGGTTAGCTCTGAAGTGGCCGGGCAGTTGGGATGGGACCATCATTGTAGGACCCTTCCAGCTGTTCTATTCCTATTCCTATTCCTATTCCTACTCCTATTCCTACTCCTATTCCTACTCCTATTCCTACTCCTGTTCCTGTTCCTGTTCCTATTCCATTTTATTCCGTTCTGTACTATTTTATTGTGTCTGGATGGGCAAAAGGGGCATCATCTGCAGGACAGGGGGGTCTTGCAGGGGACCCTGGAGGGGGACGGCTGGGCTTCGGGAGGCTGGGAACCCACCTCTAGGAACATGGGGTGCTTCTGGAGCTCGTGGTCGAAGATGAAGCAGTAGCTGAGGGTGCCGAAGAGCAGGTAGAGGGTGAGCGCCCCGAGGTTGGTGATGACGAAGAGGCTGAGCAGCTGCCGGCAGGGCTCCTCCTCGGGCCAGCCGGCGGGGTACACATAGGGCGTCAGGAGGTGGCGGTCGGCAGCCTCCAGCACCAGGTCCATGGTCGCTGCTGGGGGACGGGGACGGGGACATGCAGGGAGGCTGCGGCAGGGCAGGCCCCATGCCCTCATGGGTCCCCCCAGGTCCCCATGAATCCCCCATGGGTCCCCCCATGGGTCGTCCCCATGAATCCCCCCCCGGATCCCCATGGGTCCCCCTGGATCAACCTCAGGGTCCCACGGGGACCCCCCTGGATCCCCCCAGATCCCCCTGGGTCCCCACAGCCTCCCCCCCGGATCCCCCCAGTTTCCCTAAGGATCCCCATGGACTCCCCCCCCCCGATCCCCATGGATCCCCCCGGATCCCCCCAAATCCCATGGATCCCCCCGGGTCCCATACAGATCCCCACGGATCATCTCCCCCACCCCCAAATCCCCCCGGATCCTCCCCGAGATCCCCCCGGTTCCCCCCCGGTTCCCCCATGGGCCCCCCCATGTATCCCCACGGATCCCACCGGCTTCCCCCCGGCTCCGATCGCGCTGGCCCCGCGGTGCCGACCCCCCCCCACCCCGTGCCCCCCACCCCCGACCCCCGACCCCCCGGTACCTGCCGGCTGCCCCGAGCGCGACTTGGGGCGGGGCGGGGCAGCGCCGCCCGGTAGCGCCACGTGACGTCACTCGCGCCACCGCCGGCGGTGACGTCACGAGGGGGCGTGGCGCGGGAAAACGGCCCCTCCTGGGGGCGGGGGGAGCGGGGCGCCGGTGGCGGTGTGTGCGAGTGTCGGTGGCTGTGTGTCCCCATGTCCCCGTGTCTCGCGTGGGATTTTCCCCCGACGAGCCCCGATTCGGGCTCGAATCAGCTGGCCCTGCTGATTTTATATAAGCCCTTTTTATGTAAATCCTTGCTGTTTTGGTGCATCCCGCCCAGTTCTCAGTGCGCAGAGATCTGTGTCGCCGTGGGAGCCCGTGCATGCTCAGGGGAAGGGTCTGCACCCGCGCTGGGGCCGTTTACACCCCAGGAGTGCTCGTCTTAGTACTATAATAGACCCCCCCCCCAAGTGGGTTGAGCATTCCAACAAGGCGAGCTGCCCTGCAGGACATCAGCACCTTGCTTTTTCTTGTCCGTTCAGCCCCGTTCCCTACAGCACGTTGATCGCCCACCCGTGTTTCTTACAGCCCGGTTTGCACAGCAGCACTGCTAGTTCTGTGCTCTTATATCCAGGTCACCAAACAGTGGCTGGCCCTAATACCAGCCCCCTGGGCACAGCGTGGGCCGTGTGTGTCTTTGGGAATCGCTGCAGGTTGGGCACTCAGAGCCGCACCCCCCCCTGCACCCGCAGCAGGCAGTGTTTGCGCGTGGGGAGGCAGTGTCAAGGCCGGACCTCGTGTGTTTGTCCCAGACAAAGCCTCCGCCTTCGCTGCGTGTTTTTCTGTCCTGTTGTTGCTGTCCTTATGTGCCTGAGTGTTGTCTCGTTGCCTGTTGTGTCCCTGCTCTTGTAGGTATGAATTCACGCCTGCTGTCTGCCTGCCCTGCAAGCAGCATCGTTGTACCCCCCCCCTTGCCACCCCCGTCCCCGTGTTCCACACAGGTGCCTGGTGTCTGTTTGTCCCATGCCCACGCTGCTGTCCCTGTGCCCTTTCTGTGCCATGGGGCTGGCTGCCTCCACACACGCCCCTGTCTCTGTGTGCACCCCTTTCCCGCCACGTTTCTCTTTCACTTGGTCTTTCTTTTCTGTCTTTCTCTTTCTGGCTCTGTCCTTCTCTCTGCCTCTTCCTTGGTCTTTGCTTCGTCCTCGCCTTCTGGCTCTTTCCTTAGGTCTGCTTCTCTTTGTGTCTGCCCATCTGCCTTGTTATTTCTGGTTCTCCCTCTCCCGCTGTGCCGCTTTCTCCCTCCCTCTCTTTCTTGTGTGCCCTTCTATTGCTCTCTTGTGCTTGTTTGCGTCTGTCTCCTGCTCCCTTGTTGCTTTTCTCCCTAGCTTTCTTCCTCTCCCTGTGTGTGTGACTGTACGGGTGGTGTGTTAGCTGCAGGGGGTGATGCTGGGGAGGCCCACAGCGTGGGATGGGATGTGAGGTGGGTGGGCTGGCAATGGAAGAGCCAGTCCTCTGATGCCTCTGATGTCTTCCTCTCCTGACCCTTCACCACCTTCGTAGCCCTCCTGTGGAGGCTCTCTGATAGTTTTATGTCCCTAGAATGCATTCAAGTCCTGCATCCAGATCTTTTGTAAAAACCGTCAAAACAACTGACCCCAAAGTGAGACCTTGTGGAGCCCTGCTGGTGACTGGCCACCAGCCTGGTGTCACCCCTTCTCCTGGGACCCTCTCCTCGTGCCTGCCCCCTTGGACTCCCCGCCATCTCCCATCTCCTGCCTGTGACCACGCTGCCCACCTCTCCCCAAAAGGCCCAGCCCTGCCTCCTCTGGGGTCGCCGGGACCCTCGTGGCCTCGCCCCCGCTCAGCTCCTCTGCACGGGACCACGCCACTTACGAAGGAGTACAACGCTTTTTATTCCCACGCAGCCGTGTCACAAAACACAAACACAAGACAAGTCCCCCACAGAAACAGCCCCCCCTGCGCCAGCCGGCCCCCAGAGCCCACCGCCCGCCTGGTGCCATCCTGGGTGGGCAGACCCCGACCCTGCTCCCTCCCCTCAAGAGACACTGTGACGGCTCTGACCATGACGAGAAGACTTGGCTCCAGCCCTCTTTTCTCAGGCTCACCCCCGTGGCCTCTCCCCACACATCAGGATGTACACCTGGGTTCCCAAAACCCCAGGAACACGCTTGGCTCTCCACCGTGCACCCCAATGGCTCCCCTCTCTGGAGAGCCACCAGGTGCCGTGCTCCCAAGGTGTGCTGATGTCCTCTGATCCGAATGTGCTCCTCTGGTCCGTGACCTGCACCAAAACACCTACCTCTGGCTGGATCCAAGCGCTTCAACGATGCACACCTCTCCCTCGGGAGCCCCTCTGAGGGCAAGGGCACACACAGGTGCATGAGCCTGAGCCCATCCTGCTCCACTAACAGAGGTGCTGGGGATGGGGTGCTACAAGAGAGAGCCTGGGAAAAGCTGCAAAGAAAAATGCCAAGTCCCACATCCATCCCAACAGACATCCAGCTCTGCCATCATGGTCCCTCCGATGCCCATCCAGGCGCTCATCCGTCCGCTCTTCAGGTCGAGTCCCTCTCCTGCTGGGTCGGCAGCAGGCTTGCCGCTGGGGGTGCTGGCTCCTACCCTACAGAGACTCAGGCTGACACGAGAACAGTACTTGGCTGGGCAGTGGAGCCGCACCTACGAGGTCGGGTCCCGCGGAGCCACACACAGCCACAGCCACAGCTGTGCCACCACCACAAGGCTCGCTCGGGCTCGGGCGTCCCCCGAAGAGCTGGAGGCTGTCAAGGCAAGAAGGAGCATGTGAGCTGGGACCCTTGCACGGACACAGCACACATCCCCTGAGATGATTGTGACCCTCTGTGATGCTCCACCTCTTAGCCAAGAGGCCACCAACAGCGCACATTGCCATTGACCTTGATGCTCCAGCCACAGCCCGAGCCTCATCCCTATCCTGCTATGAAATGCCACCTTCCCCATGCTGCTCTGTCTCAGAGCAGACCCCCCCCCCCCCCAGCCATCTTGCCCCGACCGCCCCAGACCCTCAGGACTTGCCCCTGCAGCTCTTGCCGTCCCCTTGCAGTGTCCCCGTCACGCAGCTGCACAACGGCCCGTCCGCTCGGCTAGTGCAGATCTGCTCGCAGCCGCCGTTGTCCTCGCACCAGTCTGATCCTGGGGGCAAGGTGCATGGAAGGGGGGGGAATGATGCTGCTGGACCCTGAGCAGACCCCGCTTTGGCCGTCCAGGACCCCCATTCCCTCCTGCAGCAAGAAGTCCTACCGGGGTGCTCACTCTCCCCTGGGACCTTGCTGTCACCTCGTGCCACAGAGGTCCCCGTGGGAGGTGGACACCCCCACGCCGTGCCCTTCCCCTGGCCACATGCACTTACGCTTCCTCCGAATGGGTCCCACCGAGAGGATCTGCTCGTGGGCCTCCTGGGCGAAGGCACTGGCTGACCGCCGGTGCTGGGGGCAGTTCTGGGCAGGGACAGGGGGTACATCCATCACGCTCAGCCCCTGTTCGGGCCCCCTCTGACCAACCCAGGTCCCAAAAAGACACCCAATGCGGCCAGGCTTAAAAAGCTAAGGTTATGGGCAACCTGCCCATGGGAGAGCTGTCCTCCCCACACCCAGACACAGTCCTTCCAGCTTCCTCCTCGATCTCTGACCACCTCTTGAACACCACAAAAACCATGCCCATGGTGTCCTTCCAGAGCTGCAGAAAAGCCCCGACCCGCCTCTCCAAGCCAGCCCTCAGTGCCTGCCCCACTTACTATCTTGCAGGAGTATTTCTCTGAGTCACAGAGCGAGACGGCGCAGTGCAGGTGGACTTCATCATAGTCCCCGATGAACTTGAAGACGGTGACATGGAAGCGACAGGTCAGAGAGACCCCGTTCTCCTCTATGCCAATGGTGTTGTCCTTCATGTTTTGGCACCTGCGCAAAGTACAGACGCTTGCCATGGTGCTCCCACTATTGGGACCCTCCCTGGAAGGATGTTACTCTCCCCTCGCCCCCTAAGACCTCTTGCCCAGGTCCTGTAGCAGTGCTCTTTGGTCCCACTATACCCTTGAGAGCATCATGGGACCCACTTGTCAGCATACCTCATCCCTACAATATGTATGGCTTTTGGCTGAGAGAGAGCTAACCATCATCATAGTATCTCCTACGGCACCATGCTTTCCATTTATAACCGAGCCTGGGCTGATATTTTGGCCATATTTTGGCCCTGGCTGGACAGGACAGGGACCCCAACTGGCCAAAGGTGTATCCAGTACCGTGTGGCACTGTGCTGAGCAATAAATGCTGGGGGAAAGCCAGACAAGGAGGGGAGGACGTTCCACTTGCAGCATTTGTTTTCCCAAATAGCCATTGCGCACGATGGAGCCTGGCTTTCCTGGAAATGACTGAACGTCTGCCCACTGAAGGGATGTTGTGAATGAATTGCTGATTTTGTTCTGATTCGGCACAGCTTGGGCTTTACCTATTACGCTGCCTTTATCACAGCCTACACGTTTTCTCTTTTACCCTTCCAATTCCCTTACCCTCCCTCGATGATGAAGTAGCGCAGCTTGTCGTTGCTGTCCCGCGAGGGGGTCGCGTAGCACTTGTTCAGCATCAGGATCAGGTGGTTGGAGTCGGCCCCGACCACGAAGACCCCCACGTAGAGCACGTCCCGTGTGGTCAGCACAACTTCCCCCTGCCGGTACGGGTGCTTGTAGGAGGAGTTCTTGTACAGGGCCATCTTGGTCGTGAAGCTCCCTTCCTGCGTCGGCACTGTCAGGTTAATCACACTAACAACAAGAAACCAAAACAGGCTCAGATTCACCAAAAGGATTACTTCCACCTCATCACCTTGCTGCATGTGCACACGAAGGAGGGGTGGCATTGCTCTCCCTGCTCTGACCTTAGCATCGGCCGCACAACTGAGTCCAAGGAGATCTTGATGTCCAGCTCGTAGGCACAGGAAAACTCCACGTTGATTGTCCGGTCCCGGGTGATGATGTTGCCCGTGTTGTTGGCGCTTTCGATCCACACCGTGTTCTTGTACACTATGTGCGTGCTGTTAGACTGTGGGAGGGAGCAAACAGTACCCCTCGAGACTGATCGTCTCTGATCTCCTGCTCCTGATGGGTGCCTCAGCATAGCGGTGTGACCACAGGGGCCCTCCATCTCTATAAAATACCACCTCTGGCCCCAAAGGTTTGTGTACCGCTGCAGTACCTTCCCCCAGGGAGCATCCACACCCAGCAATTCCAGTGTCACCGATACGGATCACCCCTTCCTCCCTGACCCTGAAGTCCTCAGGGACCTCACAGGTTCCTGAGCCTCCCAAATACTCCCCTTCCTCCTCCTAATCCTCCAGGCTGGGACACAAGTTAGCTGGACCATGAGATCTCAGACCCAAAAGTCTGAGAGAAGTCACCCTGGCCCCTTGCCTGGTCCCACCTGCACCACGTTGCCGCAGTTGCCCTTGGTGTTGTTGATCTGGAAGGAGATGAAGTCCTCGCCCTCGATGCCGGGGCAGTGGCGGTCGTTGACCCGCACGCCCTCGCGCTCGAAGCCCAGCTGGAAGAGCTTGCACTTGGAGATGGACACCTCCATTTGGGCGGCTTTGCAGGTCACCTCCGCGTCGATGATGTCGTGGGTGTCTAGGGCAGAAAAAGGGTTACGGGACCACCAGAAAGGACACCACACACCCAGACCCCCACCCCGACCATCGCTTCTCCCCCTGGTGGTGCAAATGGGCTCACTGTTCCCGTAGGGTGGGGGCTCGACGCAGCCGCACAGCTCCCCGCCGTCATCCAGCTCGCAGCTCCGGTTGGGGCAGTCGGCACCCGCGCAGGGGTCTTCCACCACTCCTGCTAAACAGCACGAGAAGCGCCGCAAGCGGGACCTTTATCCTCAGGCCACAGGATGGATGGACCACAGGATGCACCACTATGGGCCACCCCATGTGGGATGCCCCTGCGGGATCCCAGAGGAACCCAGCTCTCTTACAGCAATTCTCCTTCTCGATCCACTCGGTTCCCAGGATGCCGAAGGTGCGGCACGCCTCGCCGTAGGCGGCCAGCGAGCCGCATAGCTGCACCTTCTTGTGGTTGTAGCAGCCGTCCAGAAAGCAGGACTCGTAGAAGGGCAGTGGGTCCAGGAGGCCGTAGCAGGGCTGGAAGAAGCCTTTCATGTCGGTCAGCTTCAGGCAGTAGCTGTCGCTCTGCAGCTTCTGGATGCGGACGTTGTCACAGGACGCGGCGTACTGGGAGTACTGCAGCTCGTTGCAGCTGCGGGCACCGGACACGTCGCGGGGGCTCGCGATGCGCTTGGCCCCGCTCCCTCCCGTGCCTGGTGGGGATGCCTCACCTCTTCTGCATGCCGTTGGTCTTCCAGCTCTGTGCCAGCAGCACGCTGCTGACCACCGGCTTGCCCCGCAGCGTGGCGTAGTCGTCTGCCGGGTCGCCATTGAAGTTGCCACAGAGGCCGCACACCTTGTTCTGCAGCCGCTCGCCGATGGTGATCTTGATGACGTTGAAGCCGTTGTAGCGGATCTGGATGTCGGGGCCAGAGTCGATGACCAGGAAGCCTTCCTGGCTGTAGATCTTGGTGGAAAGCCCCGTGACGAAGGGGATGCTCACGTGGCTGCCGTTCACCTGGCACAGGAGAGGACATGAGGCTGATGTCCCTCCTGTCCCCTCTGCCACCGGACAGGAGCGTTGGCCACCCACAGACATCTCTGCAAATGCCTCCCGGTACCCCAAATAGGAAAACATGATGCGTCTGCTTGAGCAGGGGTCGTTGAGACCTTGCCTTCCCCTTCACATTCTCCTTCTCCCAACAGATCTCTCTGAAATCTGTTACCCTTAAATGCCAGTATAAGGCCATGATGCAAAGCAAGCCCTACAAGTGTGTAGAGGCTCTAGCTGGGGACTCCTCTCTCACTGAGACAGCCACATACAGTGTTCTTCTACCCTAAAAGACCAGGCCTGCATCCCCCAACAATTAAACGACAGCCGCACCTCCCCACATGCAGGAGGACTCAAAGACAGGGACAACCTTTGCCTCCTGCCATCCCTCTCATCCTGGCCAGCACCCCTCTGCCAAGTCCAATGGAGAGCATCCACATCCATCGCGTGGAGCTGCTGGTACCACTACAACCAGCGACCTGTGTGGCCTTTTGGTCACTCGTGGGGACTGCTGCACTGCCCTTCTTCATCAATGGACATGGGTGCCTGGCCCCTTCGTTCTGGAGCTGGTCCCCCATAGCCCAGACCTCAAGACCTCACCTTGACGGTGTTCCTATCACTGATGAGGATCTGCTCCTCGTTGATGTAGAAGTACACAGGGGAGATGATGGTGAGGTTGGGCGAGGACCACTTGTCGAAGTTGATGATGAGCTGGAAGGAGAAGTCGGGCAGCTTCTGGCAGATGGTGGACAGCACGAAGGCACAGTTGGCGGGGAAGCGGAGGAAGGCGCCATCGAAGGTGCGGAAGACGCCGCCGCCCGCCGCCAGGCAGAAGGAGCTGCGGGTGCTGAAGCAGCCGCGGACGCCATTGCGCGAGGCGCACTCCTCGTCTGACTTGCAGTGTCGCGGGTCGCACTGGATCAGGTTCCGTCGGAAGCAGCGGCACCGCCGCGTGCAGTCCCCGTTCCAGAAGAGCTGCTTGGGCTGGAAGACAAACAGGTCACACACGGGGAGAGACAGGGACCCCTGCCTGACCCTCCATGGATGCTCAGCCTGGTTTTACTTCCCTCTGCCTCATAGAGCAGGAAATCTGGTGATGAGGGCAGAGCAAAAAGCACAATGCACACACTGACTGCTTGCGCACAGCTGCCAAAATCCCTGCTACCTGCAGGCATGAGGACACTGCACATTTCCATTGCCACGGTGACCTCATCTGCCTTGTGCCCTGCACTCTAAATACCTCCTTGTCCCTTTCTTGTGCCCTGCCTACCAAAACATAATCCGCCAAGCACCCCATAGGAAAATAATGGGGTAACAGCACACAGTGATGTGCTTGGCTTGGCAAAGACACTGTGCAGAACAATTTCACCATAAAAAATACGGAAATAAATAATAATAATAAAGTTAGCAATGCCACCAGCAAGATGAGCCTGCCAACCATCTCAGCAGCATTTTGTGTGGCTGTGGTCCTGTACAGCCACCGTGCTCCAGGTGACATGCACTTGTGTCATGCTTGTGTGCCTCTGCACATTGCTGTGTGGCTATGGCCCATCTGTGTTTGCCTCCCCATGTTTCCACGGTACACTCCTGCCAGACTATGTGGGGTTGATGGCACCCACCAGGAGCACAACCACACAACCCAGCCTGCAGCAGAAGACCAGCCTCTGCAAGGGTTGGCTCCTGCAGGAGGGGAACACGATTTCCTCTGTCCCCAGGCTCCCTGCAGCAGGAGAGGGCTCAGAGATTGCAGATGAGGAGAACATGCCCGAACAGCTCAGCAGCAAACAAAGGAAGTGACCACAGCTGCTATTAAGAGAGCTACACTTATCTTCATGCTCAGAGGACAGAGGACCAGAGGGTCCCGGTGTAAAACAGACAAATGGAACAACTGGCAAGGTAAACTCTGAGGATGGCAATGGCCTCATGCTGGCTTCAAGCCCCTTATTCCTCCTCGGAGACAAGGGTCACCCCGCACCATGAGAGTTACTATACCATGGTCTGGTGATTATGGCATCACGCTGATTCCACAAAATCCCAAGTAACATCTAATAGCTACAAACAAGTAGATTTCATAAGAAACAGTAAACCCACTTCACTTGCAACTCATAGAGTATTGGACTCTGACACCAACTAAAGGCAGCATCCCTGGTCACCAGTCTCCTTTCCTACCACCCATTCCATGCAGGACACCTGAATCACCCTCATCTAACAGCCACAGAACCGTTTTGCAGGACAGAAGGACATGTGGCATACCAGGGATGACATCCCTCTTCTCTGTCTCCCTGTGTCCCCTGGTGCCCTGGCACCTCCTGCCCATCTTTTTTTGGCTCATATTGAGTCACACTGAGCTGGGGGGTGTCAACACGTGCTTCTTGTGTGACCCCTGCTTGGCTCCTCTAGATACCTGCACCACACACCACAGTGACCAGGAACAACACGACACCTTACAACGCATCCACCGCATGTCCCACCTGGGGCACCCAGCAAGGGATGTCACAAAGGGGCTCGGAGATGGCACCGTGAGAAGGATGTTCCCGGCGTACCTCGTAGTATTTGCCATCGGAGTAGCAGCCGCAGTTCTGGGGCAGGATGCAGCTCTTGCCATTCAGGACGTAGCCGGTGTCGCACTGGCAGCCCTCCACGCAGTAGTGGCTGCAGTCACTCTTGAGCCGGATGGCGGCGCATCGCGGCTGGCACAGGGACACGCAGCTCTCGTAGTGGCTGTTGGGGGGACAGCTGACGGCTGCGACGTGCGGGGAGAACACGAGGTGTGCAGATTAGCTCCTTGGAGAAAATTGACCTCTCCTACAAGCTCCTTACATCACTGGCTTATCGCTGCCAGCCACCATCTCGTGGGGAGCACGCAAACCACGCGCCTCGGCCATGCGCACAGCGCACAAACCCTCGCAACCCTCTGGCACTGGCTCCTGCTGACCCTAGGGCTGGAGGACAGTGGTGCCCACAGAGGTCTTGCAGGCTTCCAGCCCACATATGGAGCCCCTGTGCCCTCTGCAAGGGTACACACTCCAGGGGATATGCTGCTGCCAGCTGGCCTTCATTCCTTAGCCATCAGACCTCAAAACCTGGGGGTTGCTGCGCACCCAAAGGTGCCACCAACTCACTGGGGGTGATTTTTGGGCTGAGCACATGGGGGTGACAGATCATGGCCTCACCACCCCTGCCCTGTGGGAGCCTCCAGAACCGGGAGGTTGCTCGTTAGGAGGAAGAACAACATAAATTAAATTTTCAGTCTTGTTAGTGGTGACAATTACTTCCCAGCTGATTTGCCAGATAGAGCGGCTGCCAGGGAGACTCACGGAGCCCATCCTCGGGAGCTTAATTGGATGTTGCGGTGTAATCTTATTGACAACAGTGAGCAGCTTCATTAGAACAAACATGTACTCCTGGCTGCGAGTCTCACTAATAAAATTCCTGGGGAACAACGGTAGGATGGATGATGCCTCCTGAACCCGAGGCTTCACCTTCTCTATCCCTGCTCCTGCTGTATCACACGCAGTTCAAAACTACTCCTGGAGGACTGAGCGCACGGGGCCAAATCCAGCCCTGGCAAGGACTGGATGGACACTTGCTGCTTCGGGACTCTGGGGTGGAAACAAGGGAACCCCAGGTGCTGATGCCCCAAGTGCCAGGGGAAAGGGCTCTCAGTTTCCATGGCTCTGCTGCATGGGACAGGCGGGTGTCCATGGGTCGAGGCTGTGCCCATCCTGCCGTGGCCCCAAGGTGCTCCGAGTCAGCTCTGACACGATGACAAATGTGACACCGAGGTGCCTGTGCAGACCTAGGGCTCACAATTTACCTCTTCTCTATGCTAGTGATCACACCAAGGACTCAGAGCTGGCTAACAGGGTGGGGAAGTGTCCTGGTTTCAGTTAGGACAGAGTGAATTTTCCTCCTAGTAGCTGGCAGGGTGCTATGTTTTGGATTAGGATGAGAAGAGCGCTGATAACATGCTGATGTTTTAATTGTTGTAGAGCAGTGCTTACACCAAGCCAAGGACTTTTCAGCCTCTCTCTGTCCTGCTAGCGAGCAGGCTAGGGATGCAGCAGAAGCTGGGAGGGGACAGACCCAGGACAGCTGACCCAAACTGGCCAAAGGGGTATTCCATACCATCTGACGTCATGCTGAACAATATATAGGGGTGGCTAGCCGGGGTGGAGGGGTGGCCGGCTGCTCGGGGATAGGCTGGGCATCGGTCAACGGGTGGTGAGCAATTGCATTGTGCATCACTTATTTCGTACACATTATTACTATTAATACTATTATTATTATTATTATTGTTGTTATTCTTTTCCCTGTCTTAATAAACTGTCTTTATCTCAACTCACAGGCTTCACTTTCCCGTTTCTCTCCCCCATCCCGGAGAGGGAGGGGGGAGGGTGAGCGAACGGCTGTGTGGTGTTTGACTGCCAGCCGGGCTAAACCACAACAGGAAGGCAACCCCCTGCTGTGTCTGCAAGGGTTGCTTTGAGGGAAAACTGCTCAATCGCTGACCTTCAGCCCCACCGACACAAAAAAAAAAAAAAAGCATCAGCACTGCACACGTGGCAGAAAGCTTCCTCCTGAACTCCTCCCTCAATGCTGGTGGGACGATTTTGGGATGGGGATGGATGCTGGGCATCAGCCTGCCCCTCCCTGGTCCCATGGCATGCTCTGCTACCTCCTTTCAGCAAACACCCACCTCCCAAAAATATTATGGTGCCACCACACCTGTGGGTGTCACCCCCAGGCAACACCCCTAGCAAGGTGGAGCCTGGCAGCACGGTGGCACTTACAGCACGAGGTGAAGTTCCTCCAGCCGGTGACGGCGACGCCCTGCGTTTGGCACGTGCTGGCGTAATTCTGCAGCCAGCCGCAGGCCGTTTGCATGGCCCCCCCGTCGACACATGTGTCGAAGAGGCAGTTCTTGTAGAAGAAGCTGGGGCTGATCTTGCTGTGGCACTTGGCAAAGACACCGCTTTGGCTGGGGATCAGGCTGCAGAGCTGCTGGGGCTTCCAGAAGCCCTCCACCTTCCCGCAGGCAGGGCAGCGGTCACCGCAGCCCACCCGACAGAAGGCGTCCCGCTTCGCCCAGCTCTGGACAAAGTCGGTGACACCGAATGCTGGCATGCCGCCCGCGGCCACCAGGTCGTCCTCGGGGTTGCCGTTGTAGCGGCCGCAGAGGCCATAGGTCAGGTTCTGGAAGCTGCGCGGGATGGTGACGGAGAGGAAGGTCTTCCAGTCGTACACCACCTTCAGCCCAAAGTCGGTCTCGACCACAATGTGGAAGCCGAAGGCAAAGATGTTCACTTTGCCCTGGCCCAGCTTCAGGGGCAGGTAGAGCCGCTCGTTGTTGATCTGCGGGGAAGGAAAGGAGGTGGCTGGTGAGCTGGGCTGCTCGAGCCTTCTGCTGCAGGACACCGAGGTGCTGCTGAAGCAACCAGCCTGGCCCCAGCCTCCAAAATATGGCAGCAAAAAAGGAAGCCCCCTCCAAAAGCTGTGCCAAGGGGTGGTCTAGGGACAAATATTCCAAGGTTTGCCCTGGAAAAGCTTCTGAGACACAAGGAATTGTGTACAGGGAACCACCAAGGGGTTTGGGAGGAAGAAATAACCCCTCATAGATGCTGCACCCACCACCACTCCTTGCTCTTCACGGCCCGCGCTCACCATCACGGTGTATTTGTAGGCACGGTGGATGACGATGTTGTAGTTGAAGACCTCCACTTCCACTTGCTTCACCCACAGGGCCAGGGAGGTGTCCCGGTCCTCATTCTTGGCCGTGACGGTGAACGTGGGGAAAGTGTCTGACCGCTCTGCCCGTGGCCGGGAGATGGTGGTGCACAGGACCAGGGCGCAGCTGCTCTGGAAGTCGAAAGAGTAGCCGTCAAACGTCAGGTAGTGCCCGTAGCCGGAGACAATGCAGGAGGCGTCTGTGCGGACGTGGCAGTAGTAGAGGCCGTTCTCCTCCAGGCAGTACTCGTCATCCTTGCAGGAGACGTTCTCGCAGTACACGCTGTTGTCCGAGCCATTGCAGTAGCAGAGGAAGTGGCAGGAGATGTCCATCCAGAAGGTCTGGTTGGTGGCCAGCTGACGGCCCTCGAAGTTGCAGCCGCACTCGCCGCGGGGAATGCAGCGGGAGCCGTGGAGGGCGAAGCCCTCGTCGCACTGGCAGCCCTCTGTGCAGGTGTCCGTGCAGACAGGGCCCGAGGCCAGCGTCTCGCAGGTCTCCACGCAGCTCATGCACTCCTCAAAATGGCTGTTTTCAGGGCACGCCAGGGCTAGGGGCATTGGACACAGTGTGTGAGTGGAGATAAAGGTGGACATGGGGTGAGCTGCGACCCGTTTGCAAAAAAAAATAAAAAAAAAGCAAGAGGGGAAGCGATCCCAGTGCCCTCCCAACCACCTGGTCTTCCCATTCCCTTTGTGACCCCTTTTCCTCACTGCCATCACCCTCCTCACATTAGAGACCTGTGCCAAGTGAAACCTCCTCCTGCTAACCCAGAGGACGTGCCACCTTCCCAAATGGATGCCTCTCTAAAACCTCCACAGTGGAGGCATCCCACTGACTGTGTGCTGCCATGCTGGGGATTTTTCACATTCGCTGCTGAATTATGAATGTTTTCCCATCAATGGCAAGTTTATAGCGACAGCTAAAAACACGCCTTATTCGAATTATCCTTCGGTGATGGCTTACAGTACTGTCAGCCGCCATCTGCGGCTCTGGAACGCTCCTACACCACGTCATAAAGCTCCTCACATCTCCTGAAATGCCACCATGAAATTGCTTAATTGGGAAATCTGTCTCTGCAGGCAAAGGGACTGCTTAGAAACTGCCATCAGTCCACAGGGTGGCAGGTCCTCATCTATGGGCACAAGAGGCGTTGTGGTCCTAACACACACCGGTCACCCGCTGGCTTGACGACCCTGATAAGAGCTCCAGGACCGGGCTTTGCTGCTATGGGAAATGCTGCCTTCCAGATGAAAAATATAGGAGATGCACTATGCTAGCAGTGATGCTCGCCACCTCTTTCCTTTCTGGGCACTACTCAGGAGAGCACTTCGTACACATCAGCCTCCATCAGACAAAGCTCTTTCAACAGCCATGCCAATCTTTGCTTGACTTCTAGGTTAGCGAGTGGGAAAACTGCCCCGAATTGCCAGAGTTTAGGCAACTCTGCCTCATCCATTTGTATTATTTCAGACTTCTCATGCTGCCCTAAGTGCTGGGGTGCCATGGGGCTCCTGAAAACTTGCAAGGTCCAAGCCTCTCTTCCACCAGTCGGTCTGCTGTTGAGAGTTTTCCAGCTCCTCTATGGAGGAACACCATTAAGGACTATGCACGAGGGCACTACAGGGGGAAGAGGGGCTGTAATTTCTGGTGGCCCAATAAAAAAAAAAAAAATGCAGTCTACTTCTTTACACTCACAAACTCCTGACAAATAGACCTTTCCCACGGTGGTGAGGTCTACATCCCCTTCTCCCCACCCCAGATACTTAAAAATTTTCATGGACTCACGGCAAAAGCTGTGGCTCCTCCACTGGCCCACATCCACCTCGGCGTTCTTGCAGGCGCCGGCGTAGCGCGCCACGGCGTCGCACAGCTCCGACTGGTTGCCTCCGCTCTGGCACAGGCGGAAGAGACACGTCCTGTAGTAGGCCGAGACGTTGACCACGCTGTGACACTCCAGGAAGGAGCTGTTGGTGGGGTCGTTGATGATGCCGCAGTTGGACCGGCTCCTGTAGGACTTGAGCAGCTCCGAGTCATTGTTGCACGCCTTGAGGAGGTCCCCGCACTCCCCGTTGCAGATCTCGTTGAATGTGGTCCAGCTCTCCAGGAAGAGCTCCAGGTTGTCCGTGCACTTGCCCTTGGGCAGGCAGAACTCATCACTGCTGTTGCCGTTGAAGAAGCCACACAAGCCCCCGGTACAGTTGAAATAGGCGGTGGAGAGGCGGATCTCCAGGAGGCCCGAGTTGTAGTAGCCAATGCTCAGCAGTCCCTCTGACTCCGTCACGGTGCCGTTGTCGTTACGGTAGATCTCCAGGCGGCCAGAAGGGTGGAAATATGGCAGTTCCACGTCGTAACCATTCACCTGCAAGTAATAAGTGGATCACAATGTGTCAGTAAGGGTGATGTGACTTTGCACGGACATTCCCATCTGCAGGCTGCACCATGCCGAGAACACTAAATGCTTCCAAACCCAGGCTCAGTACTTGAAGGCCAGGACCCTCCCTTCAAAAGGCACAGAGACCTTTGAGTAGGGATACTCCTTCTTTTCCACAGCCATTTCGCTGACCATAACAACATTATAGCCACCAGCTCTGCCAGCAACTGTGCTGTTAATCAAAATCCAAGAGCTTGCAACATATGAGTGCTAATTTTATTTTCTGCTTGGCCCCTAGCCTTGTTAGCTCTTCGATGTGGATGGTTTGCATGGGCTGTGCCATGAGAACAGCATCTCAATGAGTACCTGTCACCTTCTGCCTCTTCCCACCCAGGGACATGGATGGGAAGTCTAAGGGGCAAGGACCATGAGAGGACATGATCCCAGTCCTTCTGCCTCTCACTTTGGAGGGGGTGGATGGACTTTGGCATTTGTGACGGCCCCGACATCAAGGAGCAGTCCAAGGCCATGGACCTATAGCATCTCCAAGGGGACATCGTGGCATGGCACGAGCCACCACCTCCCACCCCAGCCCTTGGTGGCACCTTTACCTTGACCTCCGAGAGGCTGGCTCCTCCGACCTTCACCTCTTGGCCTAACACCTGGATCCGCACGACGCGCAGCCCATTGGGAACGTATCCTGGCTTCTTTTGGCTGATGTCCACCTCAATGAAGTCCAGCCTCTCCGCACAGGTTTTGAGCAGCGTGTAGGAGTGCTCCAGCGGATAGGGAAAGGCGACGCCGTCAAACGTCTGCAGCACCTGGTTCTGCCCCACCAGGCACAGGCTCTCCCGCTTGGGGTAGCAGCCCCGGTAGCCGTTCTCTATAGCGCAGACCTCTCCTTCAGGGCAGGTAATGTTGAAGCACTTGGCCTCCCCACCATCCTCGCACTGGCATTCCACTGTGCAGTCCGCCGTGGCCCAAAAAGACTCCCCGACGGCGTAGTACCGGCCGTCCACGTCGCAGCCACACTTCTGCACGGGGATGCAGCGGTCGGCACTGAGGACGTGGCCCTCGTCACACTCGCAGCCCTCAGCACATGGGGAGGCGCAGGACAGAGGGGCTGTCAGGTCCGAGCAGGAGGCAGGGCAGCCACTGGCACACACCGAGTAGTGGCTGTGCTCCGGGCACCGCACGGCCTCTGCTGTGGGTGCAGAGGGGACACAAACAACAGGACGAGCACGTTACTATGTGGTTTGGGGCCACAGACCTCGTTCCTATTGACCCACAGCAGTGGCAGTGTGAAATGACCCAGGAACCCCACTTTACAGCAGATTTGGCCTTGCCATTTCTCTCATGTGCCTTCTCTATTCCCTCAATGCAAGCAAAAGCTTCTCCAAAATAGTCCCAGCACGGTCGAGCCTCCTGCAGCAATTTAATGCCAAAAGAGGTGGGTGGGCTGAGCAGCGTGCTGCCAGCCAGCCTGCAATCCAGTCCAGCCTCCAACATCACAGCAGCCAGCTTCTGCCTGGCCTTTTCTGCCCTTTCTCTATCACGAGACTCTCACACCACTGAGGGGAGGGATCGATTGGCTTTTGCTAGACCCACTCTGCCTTGAGCAACTCCCTCCCCTTCATTCCTCCCATCTAGATTATCTCCCATTGAGATTATTTCCCATCCAGATTATCTCCCGTTGAGATTTTCTCCCATCAAGATTATCTCCTGGGAATGAAGGCAGGCACCCACAAGCACTCCCAGCACGAGCACCCCAACACTTACCGCATCCCGTCTGGGTGCGCCACTCTCCCACTGGGATGCCCAGGGCTTGGCACACCGTGGCATACGCCTGCACGGCTTGGCACAGCCCGGTGCCATTATCCCGTGCACTGCACAGGTCGTAGACGCAGCTGTGGACGAAGGCAGTGGGGTCCACGACAGCACCGCACTCCCAGAGTGGCCCGCCGCTCTTGTTGATGAAGCCGCAATATTCGGGGGAGAAATACAAAGACTCGGCGGTGGCATCACAGATGCTGCAGTTCTCCACGCAGCCGGGAGAGCACTTTCTCTCGGGGTGAGGCACTCGCCAGCTCTCACCCAGCTCTGGCGCGGACACAGCCAACCTCCCGTCCGAGCGCAGGGTATCGTCCTCGGGGTCTTTGTTGTAATTCCCACAGAGACCGCAAGTGCCATTGATGTACGTGCCCGGAACAGAGACGGACGCATAGTGTTGCCCATCGTAGGTCACTAGCAAGCCAAAATCAGTCTCCAGAGCTGTGGACAAGCCGCTTTGGTAGACTTTTATTGCACCCAGCTCCAGGGAGATAGGTAAGGACACCACCAAGTCATCCACCTGCAGGAACACAACCGCAAGACTGAGCGATCATATGAAATAGCAAGGGGTTTCAGACAGGAGCAGTACAACCCTGTGTTTACAGATGGGTGCAGAAGGTCAGCCAGCCATCAGTAAGCCTTAGGCCTCTGTTGACCCATGGCTTTAACACCAGTGCTTTCCACCCCATACATTTTCCAAGGGGAAAATGGAGCCCAGAATGTCCCAAGGCCAGTCCCATGGTCCTGGGGCTGCCAGCACGGTCCCACCATCACCTTGGAGGACCCAACCCATCAAGTTCACCCTGTTCAGTGGGGCTCTTACCTTTGCTTTCCCAAAGCTGCCCTTGGGGAGGACGATCTTGTGTGAGTAGACCTCCACAAAAATGTCCCTCAGCCAGGAGACGGAGGAGCCGCCTCGGTTCTCGTTCTTGGCCTCCACGTTGAAGTAGGGCAGCTGGGAGCCTGGCCAGCACTGCCTGGCGAGGAGGTAGGAGCAGGAACCCTGGAAGTGAAAGAGGAAGCCGTCGAAGGTGTGGTAGTGCGGATCTCCGAACACCACGCAGGTGCTGCTCTCCACCGGCACGCACTGGAAGAACTTGGTCTTCGGTTCGCACGCTTCAAAGGGGCCACAAGCCACCTCCTGGCAGAAGATCTCGTTGTTGAAGTCCAGGCAGCGGCACTTGGTGGTGCAGTTTGAGTTGTCCCAGAAGATTTCCCCTTGACGGAGAAACTGTCCTAAAAATGCATAAAAGAAAAAAAAAAAAAAAAAGAAAAAAAAAAACACACGCTGCATCACTTTTCTCTTTCCTTAACAGAGGAACCTCACCCGCAGTTAGAGGCACGGTTACATCAAAATGTGAATTCCTCAGGCATGGCTCCATGTCCTACAGAGAGGTCTGCAGGTCGTATGCCCACAAAGGGACCTGCTGCAGGGCTTCTCAGCTGCTTTTTGCACACTTCTGGCAAAGCAATGCTATCACAACTGAGCTTTCAGTGCGTCCCACATCCCGTTTGAAACCTCCCCACACCAAAGTGCAGCAGTCGGTGTGAGCACCGCATGGGCTGGCTGACTGGTGGGTTATTTCTCCTGGGTTTGAGTCCTTCCACTGTTATCAGAAGCAATTCAGTCCCGTTCCAAAAAAGCTCGTAGTGTTAGGAGCCCAAGGAGCTGCTGGTAAGTAACTTCCACCCCACACGTCGGTGGCGATGGGAGCCGATGAGCGATCACCCAGCCAGCAGACGCGAGAGGCAGGGAGAAGACGGCAGAGCAAGGGTGGCAGACACCCATGCGAGCTTCCTCCCCTCCATATGGCTGTCTTTCACACCTCTCCTTTACGCGGATTTCACTGCGCACGCTGCCTGCTTTACCTCTCCTAAACTTTTTGTTCTCTTCCCCGCCTGCTACAAAAAAATGGTGTTTTACAGTTCCCTGCAATGAACATCTCCTTAAGTGAGATCTGCTGCACCAACCATCCTGGTGCATGTGATTGTGGCAAACTGGAATTTCAGGATTTGTGAACCCAAAACCATTCTGGGGCTGCAAGAGCCTTTGGGTCATCCAGGTCATCTTTGGTACAACCTGAAACCAGGCCATAAAGAAGCTGGGCGTCCCGGAGCAGCATCCAGCAGCAAGCAACAACTCTCTTGTTATGCAGACTCCAGGAGTACATCGGGTGCTCCTGACAGCTTTGTTTGTCAAAGGGCAATGCGATGGTCTCTTCATGGCACAGACCCCGTGGTGTCTCATTTAATCCCTTTACATCTCCATGCCACCGGTGACACATGCACAGACACTGTATTGGTGCAAGGGCATGGAATTTATCGTGCCCAAAAAAACTACAGAAACAAGGGAAATGGGACCACACTGTCAGCATCCCCATCCCAGGGATGAGAGGGCACAACCGTCCCCCAGGTCTTTCCCGTGAATAAAATAGCTTCACAGAAGACTCTGTCTAAGACAATTATTGAGGCATTTCTCACATCTCCATCAGCACTGCAGCAATTAATCGAGACAACATCCAGGTGTTGTTTGATTCCTGAGACTCTCTCGAGCCCCATCAGCTCTTGACTGTGTGCGTCCAGGCAGCAGAAATGGGGGCTTTTAGCAACGCCTTGCTGATGAAACCACAGAAGTGAAACCAAGCAAGCACTGGTGACACCTTTGTTCGCTGGTGGTTGAAAGCCGCCCAAAGCTTTATGGGCCTCTCTTGTTTTTCTCAGAGCTTCCAAGTCAGGTCTCAGCCGCACTGAGAATTGGCCAAAAATATGCACTGCAAGCCCATTCTCCAGTCGTCCAAGAGTCAGCACGCAGGGATGCACCAGAGTTGGACAAGACATGCCCACGCGGAGATGAATGACAAACCTCTCTGTCCTCCCCACTCAGGCAGCATGACCTTTTGCCATTCTGCACCCTAAAATCACCATTCCTCTCTTACCTCTCAGGCTGCAGCCGTTGGCTGGATCTATCTCTCTGCCATCTATTTTGAAAGCCCAGCGCCCAGGCACATTAACATTGGTCGTTTCTTCTATATTGACTATGTCTGGGGTTCTGGAGCCTGGGATGCTGAAGAAGTTGGTGACATTTCCACCGTTGAAGCCAGCCTAACACAGAGAGAGAGAAAAACCCATCACACATCCATCCTCGCTGCAGGAAAGCAACACTGCATTTGTGCACCTCCCTGCTCACAATAATTCCTGAGTATGTTGTCTTTCACCTCAAAATGTTTTTTCAGAAATCTCGGTTTTCAGGTAGTTTGGACGTGAGTGAAAAATCTCTGCAGGCACTACAAGCAGTACAGATCTATATTTACATTTCTATCTATGTTTAAATACAAATGTATGTAAAAAATTACATCAGGGAAGCTGTGGGCAACCATCAAAGAGCTTGGGAGAGCTGGCGACACGGGGCCCAGAGCCTCACCTGGGCCATCACCCCGCCGAGCCCGGTCAGGGGGTCCCCTCCGCTGGCCGTCCCCGTGGTCCAGCTGATTTCCTGGTAGTTAAATATGGCAAAGGACGACACGCTGTCGGTGATCAGCACAGCTTGAAAAGTGTTCACCTGAGGAAAATATCAACGGATTCACAAGGTGAGGTTGCTTTTCTCCTGATGCCCTTCTGCCACACTCATCCCTTGCCTGGGCAAGCTGCAGGAGCATGGCAGGGACTGGGATCAGGAGCAGAATGGGACCCGAAGCACGCTGCCTCTCGGCGCTGTGACACCAGCTGCCCCCATCCCCACCAGCCCTCCCATCTGGGAAGGCAGCAGTGCTGTCTTCAATCCAGTTCAATGCCAATAGATGGCAGCAAGAGAATGAGCTTGTGGAAAATAAGCCCTCAGCAGGACTCGGGCTGTTATGACCTGTTATTTTGCATTACCCTGCCTTAGCTTTCTTCCTTGATGTGTTTTCTTATCCAGTTCCCTGCTGCATCCATATTCCACAATGCTACCGGTGCGTTACAGCCAAGGCAGCCATGTGGATTATGTTTTGCCTGGCTGCCACATCCCATTGCTACCTGCTAAATCTGCTGATCGGGTCCTTCCTTTTGCTTGAAATGACTCTGCATTTCCAGCCCCAAACACTCCGATAAATTCAGCAAACTGCGAGCCCAGGCCCTGTACAAGAAGAGCACGGCCAGTAAGATGACATAAAACCGAGCTCTTCATTTTGCAGTTGCACAGCGGGAGAGAAGATGCCCATACCCTGCAGGTATCCCCTCTATCCATGTAAATCCAGAGGCAGAATTCACCCATGGGAACATCACAGAGTCACAGAATCACAGAATTCTAGGGGTGATGGATCATCATTCTAGGGGTGATGGAAACATGATGGATCCATTCCAAATCACGATCTCAGCAGAGGATGAAGCATGCATTGCACCTCTTATAGATGTCTCCCTCTGGGCCTGATGTCCAGAAAATGTTTCTCTTTGCCCTGCTACCAGGGCCACGGGCAGCCCTTGGGACTCTCACTGCAGGCTGCGGACCACAGCACGCCCAAAATGTCCCCAGCACCATGGGACAGAGCAGTTTTCTGTCTCCCATCGCCTCCTCATCCTGCCTGGAGGTCTGTGATTGCTTTACAGCAGAGACAGCACGTTACTCCGAGCTGAAGTGTACTCTGCCTCTGCAACAACTGCTGTGGCACCAAGAGGGACAGATCCTGCCCTGATGGGAGCCTGCATGGCCCCAAGAGGTTGCAGATCTCCAATATTCCTCATTAGGAATATGTTCATGAACCACAGAAACTTCCCAGTCTGACACTTGTGGCCAGAAACGCATCAAGCACCCTAACCCTATTTAAAAAAAAACACACAGCTCTTGTAAACCAAAACCATTTGCTCCGGAGTCACCGAGAGACTGCAACTGCAGCATCCCCAAGGCCACATTCGCAAAATTGTTTTCTGCAGCGATTCTGCACTGCGATGAATTTCCTGCTTAAGTTGCATTGTGCTATTCCACGTGCCAACCTGGAGCCTTGGCTGCTATTGAGTGGGAAGACTGCTCTATAACAAAATAAATTGCATTGTGTTGCAAATGTAATTCCTCGGGCAATACACGAACCTCTATATTGCTTGCTGTCTGCAAATATATATATATGTATTTTTTTTCTGCAAGTGCTGCCAGGACTGGCAACAAATATGCATTAAATTTTGAGCCTCTCTAACAAATGGAAAAGAGCTGAATTGTTTATCAGAGCCAACTCCTCGAGACAGAAGCGGCAAACTTCTGGCACTCACAGAATGCACACAAATACTAAAAATTACTTTCCCAAACAACAGTATGGAGATCTTACTTGCTGCCTGCACCCCAGCCTCCTGGGGCGGTCCTGCCAGCAGCACAGATCCCCCAGTGCCAGCTGCTCGCAGCAGTTTGCAAGCCTTTCATGTCTGCAAAAACATCTCAGCACCATCACTATCCTCAAAGATGGGACTCGCACCCTTATGGAAATAAAGAGAGCTATCACAGCCAAATCCCACATGTGACTCTGATCACCCTGGACGGGTCAGCTGTCGACATGGACATGCTGCCAACAGCCCCTCTGAGTTTCCCCTTTCTGTTTCAAGCACAGGCTTTCAGAGCAGCTGTCCTCCCCCTTACACCAGATGCCCTCGCTGCCCTCCTGAATTAGTGCTGTGCCGCAAAAAGAGACGTCAGGATTTGGAACAGAACTTGGGGTCCTGCATAAAGGCTTTTAGTCTGAGGTGCCCGTCCACAAAAATATCTCTGCGTTACCACTGTGGTCAAGGCACGGAGGGAGGCTGGCATCTGCACAGCCACAATATGATGAGGCCGAATGATCCTAAGCAGCGTCAGAGCCATGTCTTGGCGCGCTGCTTGCGAGGCAATGCTTTCTCTGGAGCTCTGCGAGCACTGAGCAGGGCTCATAGACAGAAGGACAGGACTGTGGTGCCCAGCTACAGGAGGACAAAGCGACCTACCCAGCTTTACACCCCGGTGTATATTTGTACACAGATGGATGCACAACCATCTACCACCACCCATCGAGGCACACGGCCGATTGCTCTTACCGGCGTTGTGCTGCTCCCTCCGTAGAAAGTGACCTCCTCCCAGGTGACGATGAAGACCCAGGTGGCGGAGAAAGAGGACATGTCCTTGAAGTGCTTGCGGATGTCTTTGGAGGCTCTCCTCAGCAGCTCAGGGTCTGTGCTCTCCCTGTAGTAGATCTCCCCCCGAATGCCGTTGTGCACGTCTGCCCAAAAGGGCGCGACGAAGGCCCGTCCGTCCGTCAGGGGGAAGGCCTCTGGGGTGAACTGGCTGACCAGGGCGTTGAAGGAGATCACGCCGTTGTTGTTGACCTGCAAAGAGGATGGGGGGATTGGAGAAAGCCCTAGCAGCAAGCTGCTGGTTCATCAGAAAACGTGGGGTGGGAGTTTTGGAGGGGGATGGTTTATGGGAACGGCAGACAATGAGAAGTCCTGGACAAGAGGGAATGGCCTCAAGTTGCACCAGGAGAGGCTCAGGTTGGAAATTAGGAGATATTTCTTCTCAGAAAGAGCAGTCAGGCGTTGGGATGGGTTGTCCAGGGAGGTGGTGGAGTCACCTTCCCTGGGGGTGTTCAAGGAAAGGTTGGACATGGTGCTTAGGGACATGGCTTAGTGGGTGACATTGGTGGTAGGGGGGTGGTTGGATGAGATGATCTTGGAGGGCTTTTCCAACCTTCATGACTTTATGATTCTGTGATTCTATGATCTAGGTACATACACCCTACTGGTGGAAGCCAGCACAGTGACACCGGCTGCATGCAGGAAGCCCCAGGCAGGACAAAACCCTGAAAAGCCTGCAAAACTGCCCAGCTTCACCATCCCCTAGCACCGCCTGCAGGAAGCCCATTTTCCCTCTGCCAGGTTCCTGCTGCACCATTGCTTGAAAACAGCAGCAGCCTGCCCTTGTTGTGGGCACCTCCACGTGCGGCCAAACCACCACCTCTTTTTTCCTTGTGGGTCTCTGCATGTTCTTGTTTCTTGTCATGTAACAGGAATAATGTTCCTTGTGTCAAGCCCTGAGCTTTTCTGTACCATTTAATCACCTACAAAGACAATTTATTGCCTTTTATACTCCTTCCCCTTGAACATTAGCCCATTAACTATACCTTTGACTTTCTTAATCATAAAACCTATCAGTTCATGAAATCTAAGAACTTGTCAGGTGGGTGCTAATAAATCTTCCCATTCCTGATGACAGCGAGAGCGCGTTTAAAATGCAGCAGCTAATGGCTAGGAAAAGAATAAAAGGAAGGTCTGCTGCTCCGCTTACATAAACGGTTCTGTACGGGGCTCCGAAAAAGATGAACGGGATGGAGAGCTTGATCTCGGGAGAGCTTCCGTCATCGACTTTGGGTGTTTTCGTGTCGTTGTGCCAGAAGGGATATAGACTTGCCATGGCGTGAGCTGCGAGGAGAGAGAGGAGGGAGTCCTTACGGCTAAGTGGGGACCAGTCCTGTTTTTTTGGAGAGGGCACGGTGGGGACCATGGCTTTGCCTGCCCCCAGTGGCAGGAGCATGAGAGAGAGAGCATCGCTCAAGGGTCCACCAGACGGGCTTACAGCTCCCAGCAGCACGTTTTGCTTTCTGCCTGACTGTGCCCAAGCCTGTGCTTCAGCTTCACATCGGTACAGCACCCACAACAGCCCCACTCCCCCCAGGATGTGCCGGAGGTGCTGCTTCACGCCGTGCTCAGAGAGACCGACCGAGATCCAGGGCGACCCCACGGCCGCGCTCCTCCTGCCCATGCCCCGCAGCCCCATTGCAGGGCACAGCCCACATTGCTCCAGCCCTTCCTGGCACGGGCAGGTTTCCTGCTAAAAGGCTCTGCTGGTGAGCGTAACTGCCTCTCCTGGGAACATTTTAGGAGATGCTTTTGATGTGTGGCAGCACAAGCCTGCTGCTTTCTACCAGACTAAAATCCATTTTCCAATCAGCTCTCGTCACAAGCAGACACTTCTGTCCCCAGGGCACGTGTCCTTCCCCGCTGCAGCCCCTGCCAGGTCTCTGCCATCATCTCATCTCCTGTTTTTGTCAGCTGCCTACCAGCGTGGCTCCTCACCCAGCAATCGGGGACTTTGTGCCCTTTCCTCCCTCTCCTCCCCTCTTTGATGTAGAAGAGCAGCGCGCAGCCCTCGTGACATTTGATCACAGCTGTTGGGAGCCACCGGGCTCCGAACAATCACGGCTCTGTTTACCTCGATTCGGGACATGCTTTTATTTCCTAGGTCCCAACCTGTGCCCCTCGGAGGCCTCCAGCTGCAGGCAGCTTGCTGGATGGGGCTGGGATGCTCTCTTCAAGCATCCTGCTCGAGGCTGCCTGGTGAGCATCACCGGCTGACCCTTCTTTGTGGCTCCAACCCAGCCTTAGGGGGGAAGGAGAAAAGGGGAAGCCTTGCCTGACCTGGCTGCATCCTAAAAAACCACACACATGACCCAAGTGCCCCGCCAGACATAAAGGGAGGCAACGTGTGACAGCATCCGCAAGCCTGGTTTCAGAGATATATCCAAAAACTCCTCGCTGGCAGCCTGTAAAGCCAGTCATTTCACAGCTGCTACACAACTGACGGGTTATTACAGCCGAGGCAGAGCTCCCAGACACGGATTTGACTTCTTCTCTAAACAGGGAGCTCAGCACAAACTTCCCAGGGCTGGCTCCCTCAGCAGTGCTGGTACAGCGTCGCGGCGCTTTGCATGCGGCACGGCGCCTTGCCAAGCACCGCCGGGCCCCGCTGATAATGATTTTTGCCTGGGTGGCGTTTCTCATGGCTGAACAGGTCGGCCCCATTTTCCGCCTGAGGACGCAGAGCCCCAGCTCATGCCCGAGCTGGGCTCAGCCCCACGGCTCCTCAGCCACCAGCCTGGGGAATGGCTTCGGGATTTCACGGCTCCCTGTTTCCATCCTGGAGGTCCTGGGGTCAGCCCCACACCCGGAACTGGCCACAGGGTGCAAATCTGCGACAATACCAGCCTAACGTGGATTTTCTAGTCCATAGCAACTCAGCTTGCCCTTCTTTGAATTAACATGTAACCAAAATTAATCACTCCATGAGACCGAGGAGCTGCTCCTGCGCTTTTCACCACCCTAGCGGACCACAGCTCAGGGCTCCCACCCGGCCCTATGCAGGTCACCAGGACTCATCCAGCCCGGTTGTCCAAACCACCTCGCACAAGGACGTGAGAACTGGGCAGGAGCTGCTGCAGATTCCCCTGAGACCCCAACAGGCCACGGCCACGTCTGCTCCTGCTCGTCCCCAGCAGGCACCCGAGGGAAAACCTGACTACAAGCAAACCCTGACATTTCGCTGCTGCTCATTGATTGACTCCTTATGTGGCATTGGCTGGTCATTAGAAATTCTTCATACTTTATTTTCTAGCACTGGCAAGACCATCACAACCTCTCAAACGCACCCTGTGTGCACATACAGACCTCCACACGATATATGCACCCATACATAAAGTGCTCACCGAGGCCGGCATACCCGTCGGCTTTGCTGCTGACTTCGTATTCCGAGCAGCATTGCCAGCTCCTCATTTAGCCTAAACTATCCGTGCTTCACTGCTCTCAATGAGGCAAGGGCCATTTGTGCGGGCGGGAGATCCATCTCCGCCACGCAGTCTGTTCCTGCTGCAGATCCGGCACCTGTGCTCACCCACAGGGGCACACAGACCTCCCCGCGTGGCCTTCACCCTTAAAACCTGCCAGCCCTCTGCCCCGGGGAAATGCTAACTCCACCCTTGTACCTGCTCCAACCAAGGGAAAGGGAATTTTCACCGTAAAAATCACTGTATTTTGTGGTCCCAGGGCACGGCACTGCTCCGAAGCTTTCCCCTCTCAGCCGAGGAGCGGTACTAACCTTGGTGCCGCATGGTCATCACCAGCAGGGCCACCCAGGTCCCGAGAAATGATCGTTTGTTCATCCTAAAGGGCAGAAGAAAGGCGGACATGCATCACTCCCACGGGAAATCCCATCCCCGACCAGTGCTGGGGGATGCTCAGGCAGTGCAGAGCTGCAGGTCCCTTGCCCACCAAGCGGAGCCAAAATGCCTCCTTCGTTAAGGGCCATAACGAGACCTCCCTGGTGCTAAGGGGAGATTGCCCCCCAGGTATATCACAACAAGCCCATAAGCACATGGAAGAGCTGCTAATTTCAGGAGGTGTGGGGAAGTTGCCAAGAGCCCAGTGGCTTGGAAGCAATTCCTGCCCCCTGGGGGGAGCCTTGAGACACAGTCCCACCAGCCCCCCGGGCTGGCTGCTGGCACGGCGATCCCCAACACCTCGGTCTGGAATGAAGGAAGCACAAACATTTACACAGCTGGGCACCTCTTGCTGCACAGGAATCAATGAGAGAGACAGAAGCAGATACGAGGCTGGGAAACGGAAAGCGAAGTCCTGTGCCAGCTTTAATTCCTTCCGTGCCTAATGCAATTTGTTAGTCATTATTAATCCAATAGAAAATATCGCTAAAACACCTGCTTTGATTTCTTCGCCCGTCGTTTTCGCTCGCTGCACGTAGGCACGGCTCGGGCACAGCTCGCAGGAAGGTATCGACTGCTCCCAGCATGTGCGTGCAGGAGTACGCGAGCAGCTTCAAAGTACACCTAAACCTTGTGTGCAGCCTGTCTACACCAGCCTCTGGATCAGCTTCCCTTTGTATGGCACTTGCACTTCAATTACATGGACACGATGGCCGTGAAACACAGCATCTCTGCAGGCTCACCCGCGGGATTTATTTCTATAACCTACAGGGACCAACAGATCTGGCTAGTTCTGATTATTTACACGTAAAGCACAGGGATACGGCAGGGGACATGGCTTTGGGAAGCCCAAAGCCCTGTGCAAGGGGACTTCATCCCTGCCCCGGTGCTCAGGGCACCGCTCGCGGCCACAATCTGCTGCCCACGACCTAGATCCTAGAAAAATTCATTTCCCCAAGGAAAAAATCACCTTATTCCCTACCTCAGGAGGCAGAAAGCAAGCAACAGAATGTTACAGAGGTGGTAAATCCAAGTTGCTGTGGGTTTGTTAGCAGACAGCAGGCAGACAAGGGCTAGCAGGGACTAGAGCAGTCCGAGAACAAGAGCAAGCCCAGCACCGCTTGGGCACCGCGACAGACAATAAAGATGTCACTTAACGTGCCACATACAAAAATACTATT
Source organism: Cygnus olor (assembly GCF_009769625.2). Taxonomy (NCBI): domain Eukaryota; kingdom Metazoa; phylum Chordata; class Aves; order Anseriformes; family Anatidae; genus Cygnus; species Cygnus olor. The sequence goes on along the minus strand of NC_049190.1, from coordinate 3,435,576 downwards.
TTTTTTTTTTTTTTTAGGTATGGAAAAAAATTACCAACCTGCTTTGTAGACTAGAGGATCAAGGAGGTCAGAAATATTAGACCAGTCTTGGTAGAACAGGGAGAAGTCTTAGGTCAATGCAGAACGCATGCCGCTGCTCTTTTGCCAATTATTGCCGATGAGTGGAGCGATGTCTCAGTCCCCTTCAACTCGCAATTGAAAAGTCCGTTTTTGTCAATGCTGGTTCGGGGCTGGAGGAGTGTAGAGTTGCAAATCACAAGTGGTGCCTCTATTGATAACCAGCAGGCTAATCTGGAGATCAGATTCTGGCCTGGAGAGGGAGAGGAGCCGCTTTCTTACCCAAACGCTCGCCCCCTCGGGTGGGTTCAGGTGGAAATGTCAGCTAGCCGGAGCTGGGCTTGCGGCCGCTCTGCTCAGCATTGCCTTTTGCTGAAGGGAAAAGAAAAAGAAAAAAAAAAATCAAAGAATTGAGCCCCTTCCTCCTTTGTGTAAGTGAAGGAAAAAAAAAAAAAAAAAGCCCTCTATATAGTGTTACAGGATTAGCATTAACAGTGCTAGGCTTAAAGCACCATTCAAAGGCAGTGCCCCAAAGCTTCAATGCTCTTACTTTTCCACCAAAGTCTTGTTCCAGTTTCTCAAGCACAACGCACTTCTGCTTTTACAGGTGGGAGAGGAAAAGCCTCCCAGTATGTATGTACGTGCTCCCCAAGTGTGTTGGAGAGGCTGTGCCAGCTGCTCCCGCTGCCACCCGCTCGGCAGGGACTGACTTGGATTTTATTCGAGCCAGGGGGGAAATTTCACTGGGGCACTGTTGTGAGCCTTAGCACCGGTTCCCCCATAAAACCTGCGATTTTCACGGGGCTTTTCCCTGCCTCTGGGCTGCACGGCTCATGGGTAAGCGCCCGAAGCAGCCAGGGATGTTCTCACTCCATCTCCCCTTCCCTCCACCTCCAGCGGCTGCACATCTCTGCAGGACCTGGGTTTTGCTTGATCTGCATTTACCTCAAGGGACAAAACCGTGGCACAGCTCAGCTGAGGACCCGTCACACTCCTGCCAGCTCTGCGCGGGCTGCGAGCCTCCAGCTGCACCGCAGGGAGCACAGCAGCCTGAGCCAGAGCCTGCGAGACGATCTCCACCGATTTAATTTGGTTCACCAAAAAAAAAAAAAAAAAAAAAAAGCCCAGGCACATTCCCATGTCCCCATGCTTTGAAACTCAATGGAAAACAGGTAGCTTACCCCTTCCTTGGAAAGGCCAGCTTAGCTCTCAAGCAGCGCCGTCAGAGTGCGGATGCCATCACGGGGCGAGCTCCAGGGGCTCCAGGACGTGCAGTGAACACCTTCACTCCCCACGTGCCAAATCCTCCCTACAGCACCACTGCCACTGCGAATCCCAGACTTTGCTTCCTCTTTATCTCCCAAACACGGCCCTTTATCCTCCAAACATGGCTTTGCCAGCAGGAAGCTTTCATTTTATTTATTATTATTTTTATTTTTCCTTTTCTAGACCAGCAGTGCCTTTAGGAGGGCAGGGGGCCTTCGGAGCTCTGATATTCCAGGGAAGATTACTTCCAGCTTGCCGCTCCGTGCACCCTGACTCTTCCCTTCCATCCCATCTACATTTTAAGTTAGCCAAAGGAAAACCCATTGACTTCTTATCCTGTTTTCTAAGACAGAGAAAAACCAGTGCCAGCAGGTTTCCCTCTGCTCCTTTTGCAGTTTAATATTCTGGTCCTGTTTGTCCTGGGCAAGTCTACACTGATGAAGTTTGATTAGGTTTCGCTGCCTCTTTGGGGAAGACTCTCTCTTCTAGGCTATTTTCTTTTGGCAGGGGATGCTCGCATCCTGCGGTGCTGAGCACATCAGAGCCGAGCAAACCGCCATTGATTTATTTTCCAGAGAAAACGTTCATCCCACGGCCAGCCTTGAGAAAAGCAAGCGTTAAAGGATGAGGTGCGGCAGGCAGTGCTTGGCCTCGTGGCATTCCCATTTCGTGGGACTCAGCCCGAGGAGGACGACCTGGTGAGGGTTTATTCCCGGAGCCCACACCACCCACACCAACACTTAGCAGAGCAAAAAGTCTCGGCAGCTCGCACTCTCCCAGAGGTGCACGGGTGAGACAAAGAGAATCGTTTTGCTTCAGGGAACAAGGAAGTTCAAAGCCAGGACACTTTTCTCTTTTTTTTGTGCAAAAACTGAAGTTTATTGAACTGATCCAAACCAATTACCTAAGTGGCCTGAATTCCACTGCTAAGTCTGCGAGCAAACCGAAGGCAAATTGTGGGCGCGGGAAGCGGAGTCCCCATGAGAGAACCCAGAACAAAAACTGCGATAGACTTACAGTTTTCCCTTTTTCTTTAAAATTACATACAGATGCATAATTAATAGGGTGCGAGAATAGACCTTCATGTTTAAATCATATTTGAAGTTTCCAGTAAGTGCAGAAAAGCAATCACAGCGGCAAAGGCCTGAGATCACAGAATCACAGAATAATATCCCGAGTTGGAAGGGCCCCATAAGGCTCATCGAGTCCAACTCCTCGAGATGGCCGCAGCCGCCTCGAACGCGGCTCTGGGGACGGCGTCTCGCTACTGCCTGCAGAAGCGCCACAATCAAATGAGGGTGGCACAGCTGCCAGGAATACTTATTTTAGCCTCCGGGCTGCTTTCAGCAGATTGTTTGCATTTTCCAATCTGCACATGAACGGGAATCTCATTTACAAGCAGAAACGGCGACGGGTGGAGGCAGCGCGATTGCAGACCCGAGCAGGCGAGGGCAAACCGAGAGCCTATCCCCAGAACAACGAGCGTGATCGGGCGCAGCTTCCCCGAGCTGTCCCGAGCCCCCCCGTGGACCACTCTGTATCATCTGCCACCGGGTGGATGCGGGCATCCCCCAACGAAACTGGTGGCAAACCACACGGAGGGAGCGGAGGACGGCTGCCACGCCGTGCATATTCATAGCATCGCCGGTTTAAGCAATACGCTTGCAACATCTGGTCAAAACATGGATATTCAATAGGAACGTCTCCAAAAACACAACGGCACAGCATCGAATCTCGATCCGCAGAGCTGTGCAAAACTTTGGTATATAGCTGTTACCCAATTCCTGACGAACCAGGTGCTTTTTCCACTGCGCAGACTGCCCGCGGCAGATTTTTATGCATGAACTAGCATGAACAACAAAACAGTTCTTGACAAAAGTAGCACTCGGATAAAAGGACACAAGAGCTAGGGAAGCTTGAAGCCTGTATTTTGCTTTCTGGAAGGAATGTGACAGAACCAGGGACCTTTTGCTAATGCGGGTATGTCAACAAAACCGGGACGCAGCCCCTCGTGACATTGCATTTAGAGCGAGCCTCCTGCCACCTCGGGACCCTCCTTCGTTGTCAGCACCCACCGTTGGCCCCAAAGCCCCTCTCATTCACAGCCCTCCCCTTCATTCCCGAGCCACGGTCCCCTGTTAAGCAGTAAACACTGCTCAAACGCCCATCCCTTCCCTGACAGGTATTACAGAAGGAAAGCAATCCAATTTGGGGCATTTTGGTGTGTTGCTTGCGTGCCATTCTGCCCGACTTTTCAAAGTCAATCACGTGGATTGAATCCAGGTTTCGGATGTGGCTCGTTCTCCTCTGGAAGCCAACCGATGGGTTTGGTTCCCCCAACATGTGCTCTGCCAGCTGCACGAACAGCTTGAGAACACCGTCCAGGAACAACCTTCCCCAACAACACGGAGAGGCAGCCAGTATTCGTACCGCAGCTCTCGCAGCCCCAAACAGACCTGGGGAGCCAATTTGGGCAGCAGTGCCATATCTCCAGCTCGTGTTGACATCGTAGGCCACGAGGTGTCCTCTTTTTCCATCTTCCAGTTCCTGCCAGGCCCGCCGTAAATAAAACCATCATTTCCTGCCAGTTCTGAGCCAGCGTGGCGATGGCACCGCTCACTATGTGGACGAGCATAACCTTTAGTGGGCAAACAAACTTACAAGCACATATCTGGGTCTTCTTTAAAATCCCATTCAATTCTTTAATGGACTTTGTTTATTTCCTTCTCTGCAACCGAGACATTTAATTGTGCTGAGAAAGTTGGTCAATAATTACAGCATCTCATTAATACCAGTTACAATGTCATAAATATACCCACACAGGCAATTACTGCTCTATGGAATTAGATCAGAGATTCCTTTCCATCTGCGTTGGTCGCTTAACTCAGACGATGCAGCGACTGATGGATAACGTACTTAAACGGGAGGTCAACGGGAGAAATAGGCTTCTAATATTAAACATCCATATCTTCATAAAACTTTGTTTTATAACAAAATATCTTATTAAACACAACTTTTCCTATGCGTATCTATGTATATATCATACAGAAGTGTTGGCTTAAGAGTTCGGCTATAAGGCAGCAAATGCCTTTCACTGCCCAAATGGAAAATACATCTTCAGTAAAGCTCTAGCTTATAAAAGCGTCATCTTATGTTACACTGCCGCCATCTCCCCGCTCGTTTATTTTACGGGTACACGGCTCCGCAGCTACGGGCTGTGGCCTCTATGCTACCTACGGCAGCTCTTGCTCCATCTCCTATTGCTCGTCTCAACGGTGCCAGGAAATTGATGGTTTTGGCTGGGGGATGAGGCACAAGTAATTAATTTTCTTAAATCCTTCCCATTTTTAATCATTACTGTGGATGCAGAACTACTCCCCTCTCAACAGTCCCTACATCCTGAACCTGAAGGTTATGTGATAATGATTTATCCCCATTCTACCCCACCCCACAAACTAGGTAAAATATTAAGAGAAATACACAGCTCCGAGACTATAAAGGAGCTCAGTGGCATGGACAAAAGCATCTCGGGAAAGAAAGTGCACGTGGGGACAGGAAGCATTTCAAAATCAAGGTCAGAAGTTCGTGTGTAACAAGAGCCCTCACTGCACAGCTTCAAAAACTTTTATGCAGTTCTTATAACTAGGCAACGTGAAGAGTCTTCAACTTGTCAGGATGACAGAGGAACGAGGGAGGACGCAGTCGAGTGAAACGGCTGTCTGATTTACAAGAGATATCAAGGAGTGAGGGTTTCATCGCACGGGAAAGGGAATTTGCTCTGCAGTAGGAACAGGGGGCTAATTCAAGCAGCAGCACACAACGCCTACGAGGTGCATGTGGGGGAGGCTGACAGAGTGAACACCTGCTTTACAATAAACGTGACTATAGGTGCTTTTGGACTCACCGTCTAAGAAACCGATCCGAGTCAACACATTCTGCTAGTTTGGACCCTAAAGAGGGACCCCCACAGCCAGGAGTCCCCAGGGAAAGTGCCAGGTTTCATTTCTGGTGCAACATCAACAAACAAACTTCAACTCTAGCCTTGCTCTCTCCCAGGAGAGCAATTTTAGCCATTCCACTTTCAGTACAAACTGGTGCAAGGTTAAGTGCTTACTGGAAGATCTTTCAGCATCTTGGGGATGTTTCCTAGCCAACTGGGGAATGTGCCCTTCACCACCTTTCTGACCTGTTACCCTAGAAGCATCTCCAACGAACGCAATGCCAATCCACCACCTTCCAAAATTCACTTTCCAAATGACACGGCCGGGCTGCCTTTGCCCCCAGGCTGCTGGCGCTACAGGTTGCAAACACTATGTGCCATGGTTACAGAAAGCAAACCTTCTTCTCAACACTCAGAATAGGACGGCTGGGATATAAAGCATGCGTTTTCAACATAAATCATTTCTTTCTAACAGGGTCTCCTTCTTTCCCCCACCTTGCACACTCATAGCAAGCAGTGGAGCTAAGTGGACGTGCTGAATACCTGAGCTCTGATTCAAACTGAATACTGTTTTAGATCTTTTCAGGGAACTTGAGCGTGACAAAAGGTTAAGAGACAGCACCCAGAAAGAAAATAAAATTCTTCAACTCGCTCAAGCTGCAGTTGAATAGCTCGGCCCAAAAAAAATTAAGTCTTCTTTTAGAAAAAGAAAAAATAAACAGGTCAAGTTCTGCACCGAGCTACCCTCACCCTTACGGGCCCTAGCATTCTTTAGCTTGAGCAACTGACCATTCATGCCAGATCACGAGTATACCGGAGCATCAAAGAAACCTTCAAGGTATTGCACACACTGAAACACACGCACGGAAGTCAATTGTCACCTCAAGGTCACCTGCAGTGGATGGCGGGCATGGTTCTCAGATCAGGGCGCTCTCTCTGGGCTAAGACATTACCTGCTATAGAAACACAACCAAACCTCAACCAACCGACTGAAATAAAAACCTTGCAAAAAACTCCTTAAATGCATGTGTGTGGGCGTGTGGGGTGCGTGCGTGCACATACACGCACGCACAAGGTCAAAAGAGGCTATTTCATTCTGGGCTCCACATAAATTTTATCCCCATCTCGAATGCCGTAGGAATGCAGCGCTCGTGAGCTGTATTTCATCTCCTCGGGACCAAAGGGAGCTTCCTGGTCCAAGTAGAAGAGCAGCATGTTGCTTGTTGACAACTGCACCACAGTTTTTAAGTGCTTCTTCAATTCTGCCACAGTCTGATCGAGACGGATCGACATCTCTTCTACTTTGTCCTGGAAGTGCACCTCCACCTTCACACTGCTCTGCGGCCGAAGATCCACGACTGCCAAGGGCTCCAGCTTTCCGTACTTTGTGACCAGCTCGTGATACCTGAGAAAAAAAAAACAAAAAAAACAAGTCCAGAACTGTACAGTCCCTCATATACATAGTCCCTCTGATACTTTAGGGAGCAGTATTTTCATCACATGAACCAACGTTCATCCCTGTTCAAGTCAGACAACCTAGACAGACATCCATTAGGAATAAATCTGGCTTGGTAGGAGCCTGTTTTCTCTTCAGCTACCACGACACTTCACAGAGCACACAGTATTTCTCAAGCAAGACGCTGAACAGGAGAAAATACAAAGCAGAAAGCCCATCCAGTCCAGTCACTGTCTCGCAGTCCCCAGGTGCACTGCAGCACCAAGCGAGACACTCAAGCTGACTGGTCTCAAAATAGTTCTATAAGGAAAACTTAACAGCAATGCTCCCTGCTGGGCTCCTACAGTTTCGGACACACCAACCGTGACTACAGTGGGATTGGCAAGGACGAGAGGACGCAACACTCGCAAGACTCTGCATGTCCTGCTGCAGTGAAAACATTTCCCTAAGGGGTGCCATAACCAAGCGAGCGGTACCACAAGTGACACAGCCCTCAGCTGAGATTCCCAGGACCTGTGGCTTCATGGCCCGACCTGATAGTCAGAAATTCCTGCCATTTTCCAAGAGGACAGCTAGGTCCCAAACGTTACACTCCACTGAGTACGGGAACAACAAGATTGCTGGATAAAGGTGAGCCACTGCAACGTTTGGAAGCTGATGGGGAACAAATGGGGGACTTTTTGCCAACTGGTCTTTCAAGTGTGCTCTGAAATGACACGGGAATTTTACTGGCAGAGCTGCAATGGCTCCAAGGTCCAGCCCGGGGAGCCATCCCCCTGAATGGAAAGCCCCTCTCATCTTCCTGCTGCCTTCAGCAGGTAAAGCTCCCTTCGGGGATGCAGCATCTCTCCTGCCTGGCTGGGAAAAGGGCAAAAAGGCAACACAACCCACAATGTAATTGAAATGACAAAGACCGAGAGCTACAGAGAAAGGTAACGTTTCAGAGGCCCTCCACTACATGCCGTACAGAAAGCTTTTTGTTCCCGACCTGAGCCTGAGCCGAATGTGATCGGTGCTGTGTCACTGCCCCTGTCAAGAGATGACGGGACCTGGCAGGACGGGTGACCCCAGGGAGTCCTGCTCAAGGCAGGAATGTTCCTGCAGAACAGCAGCCCCTCTGTCTGCTGGGGAGTGAGGTAAGGGCCTCGAGGCACTAGGATTTCCCTCGTCTCACAGCCACACCGAGCCTCCACCGGGGCTGTGTCCCCGAACGCAGGCTGCTGCCCTGCTCTCACAGTCACCTGGCTGATAGGATCAGGCTGATTTAGAAGAGCCATTAGTGCAGAGAGGAGAACGCACTCCCCGTACTTTACCTGCTGGCTATGCCCACAGTGAGCACAAGCACTGGCTGATGTGTCACCGAGGGGAAGGACTTCATCGCGGTGCTGCTTCTGCCACCTCCAGAAGGACGCAACCAGCAGCAACAGCCGACAGGAGATGGGGAAGGGAGAAAGCCTCCCCTTGCTGCCCTCAGCCTGTTTTGGGATGTCCCTGAAACTCTCACCGACTCCACATGTTGTGAACTGGCAACAATTTCTCACGTGCTGACTGTAGTGCTGCTGCAATTCGTGCGTTATCCGAAACAGCAGCTGCACGGCGAGGCAGGGACAGCGAGTCTGCAGGACTGCAAGGGCTCACTGCTGTAAGGGCTCTAAGTTCCCAGCAATTCCCTGAAACACAGGCTAAAAGCAAACGAGGCTGATGGTGGGGAGAATAGAGAGAGATACAAACCTCCAGCAGGCTGAGAGGGAGAAGAATGGGCTACGATTACACAAACCTGTGCTGTAAATATGCAGAGGACCAGGCAAAGTTGTCTGCTATTTTCTCACATCGAGGAAAAGCAGAGCAAGCTTTGCAGCCTGCTCCTTGTCCACTAACTGCAGTCTGTAAAGAAAGTTGGGAGTCTGAAAGACTGGAACCCCTCAAATCAATAAGGACAAAGGCACGCTGCTCGTTTGGTTCCCTCGTACCCCGGTAATAGGCACCCTGGAGACTTCTGTAATCACCCTCGCAGCCTGACAGACACTGGCTGCCAGAGAAGAGGATGCTGGAGAACTGAGCCTGACTAAAAGTGCCTCTGATATTCTGCAGATAAACAGCGGACCAGACATGCCGAGGGCTCATTAAAAGCCCACAGACACAAAGACGTCACTCAAGAAGCCGGCCAATATCGGATTGTAGGCTCAGCACTCCTCCCTAACCCACGTCACCCAGAGAGAATTATTCCTGCCCATCTCACTCTTTTTCCCTGATCGCTTTGAGCTGTAGCCCATGAAAAGACGCAACCCGACCAGGGAGGTTTGCTGTGACAGAGCACGCTGTTTGTTTGTCGCACGTTATGCCTCGATAGTCTTGAGGGGGGCTGCTTCACTTACACGTTTTCCAAGCATCAGTGTGTCGCCTTCCTCCGCTTGAGGCAGCACTGCAATGCAGATGCCGTGCTCCCAGCAGCAACGTGCGTGTGTCCTGATTCGATTCTAATTACAAACCACCTTGAGAGACCACACTACAGCTGGAGCAAAGCGGAGGAAGCTTTAGCAAAACACATGCACGTGCAAAATCCCGCTGCCAGCCTGCTGGTCCTGTTAGGGCTGCTGTGCACGGGGCCAGGAACTGAACCCGGCCCTCGGCACTGGGGACACTCTCAGCCATCTGCAGCCTCATTAGAAAATACTCCGTAGTGGCACATAATTCCTCCAGAAGCGAATAACCCCCTTCAGTGGCCGCACAAGTCTCTTGGATACGCTGCACAGTTGAAGGGATTCAGACAAAGAGGCCATTGACTGAGAAAAGGACAGTAACAGTGCTTAAAGGTTAAGGAATCAGAAGCAGAAGTAATTCTTCTGTATCTTACTGTAAGAGCATACAGCTTGTTGGTCAAGATCAGCCCAGCTTCATGGGATGGGTGAGATATTACTGATTTCTTACCTGGCCACACGGTGCTAAGCACCCAGCTGTGCGTGGTACTGGGTAACTACACGGGCACACAGCCCATGGGCACACACAGCCCATCCTTCTCCACAATATATTGCTCCTGGACATGCAAGGCACCCGTCACTGCAATGCCTAGAGACAAAAGCCCAGAGCAACAAGCAGGCACACAATCCAAGCCTACCAGCTATGTATTTACCTTCCCCCTCCTGCTCAAACCCTTCCTTGTGAGCTCAGGGCAGCACGCCCGTCCCACCAGGATCAAAGGGCTGCTTGCTCTTTAGTTTCTCTCCTGGTCTGTAACTGAAAACACCAGCACGAGGTGCTGCTTTGCCTTCCCCCACCTGCCTTTCCAAGTCACCCGGAGCCCTGTCTGCCAAAGAGCGGGGCTCAGCTGCAGCCATCGGGCTCGCCTGCCCAGCTTTCTCTCCTCCTGGAGCCATGAACACTGAGACATAAACCATTTTTCTTAGAAATAAGATGTTACTGAAAAGAATCCATTCTAGTAACAGTGCCACGAGCTCACAGTCCTTGCCTCCCCTTCCCCTCCCTTTCCCCAGCATTTTCTGCCTGTGCTGCTATCCCTTCCAACCGTTGTTTCATTTTTTTCCGCTTCAAGAGCTTCTAAAATTACAAGCCAGGACTTGTCCTCAGAACAAGGCCCAGGAGGGATCTCCAGCTGTCTTGTCTCCCTGACTACATTAGTACCCTTCGCCTCAGAACTGACCCCAGTACGCCTTCAGCAAATACTACAGTTGCTGGACCTGTTAGTATTCGTACAGACCGTCGTGCCCTCAATTCCCCATTCCAGCCTTCTGATGCCCTCGCTGTACTGGCAGGTCACATACACAGCTCTTCCGAAAAACAAGAGGCAGTTTTACCTAGGAGTTAAGCTAAGAGAAACACCGACTGACCAGTGTAAACACCAAACACATTCTGGTCACATCTTTGCCATCCCTACCCAGCCACACCTTTAAACTTCTCCTCCTCACTTCGTACCTACCTCTGTCTGTCCCCTGCCAGCTCACGCACACGCACCCACACTCTTGTCCTGCCCTCTTTCTGTAAAGAAAGGGCTCTGAAACTTCACTGTTCGAAAAGCACATGGGGGTCCTAGGGCAAAAGGCACATAAAGGCAGTGGCTTTTCACTCCACGATCCTTCCTCAGCCCATTAAGAAGCAGTAAGTAGATGCTGGTGCAGATACTGCCTGAACAGCAGCTGTCAAAGTTCATTAGTTTACTAAGATTAACAGGTCACTGGGCATACTTTTTGGCAAGGAAAAACCATCAGACTTGTGATTTGCAAGCTTCAAAGTGAGGGGACAGCTTCCCATTGCCAGCCTTATTCCACACACCAGATGGTCAAGAGAATTACATGCCCTGGCCTGGCACCGGAGAGCATGATCTGAACTGGCTTTTGGGGACTCCCAAACACAGGTGGGTTATGAAGCTAGCCACTGGGAGGCCAGGAAGTAATGAAGATCATGAAGTGAACAGTCATGTTGTTTAATGGCACTTGATGTGGACACTTTAAGACTGAATTTCACGCAGAAGTGATTCTACAAGTCATCAGACAACACTCTAATGTCACGGCATTAACTAAAACAGAAGGAGGGCAAGACAGGAAGGGTGTGAGAGATGCTTTTTTCATGGACCAGCTAGCCCAGATTTCCCATATAACATCAACTGCTTGGTCACCTTCCCTTTTGCCTCGCTGCCTTTTCTCCCCCGTTCTCCATTCCAAGACAACGAATTCGTACCTGAATGGGACTTCCTCCTCTGGGAACTCCATGTAATATCGGATAAAGAATCGCTCCGAGTCCTCTCGCTCCCCATCTGCAACAATGCTCCCATTGAGCTTGACGATAGACGGCAACCTGCTTGCAGACACCAACAAATACAGTCAGAAAGACGGGAAACCCAGACAGGGTGACCAACAGGACAGTCTCCCCCAAAAGCTATGTGCTGCAATGTTAACATCAGGAGAATCCTGCCACGTAGCCTTGTCTCCCTCGAGACGGAGAGAGGGTGAATCCCATGCAGCTTCCAAGCACGTCCAGAACCAAGCATTACCGTTTCCATTTCACCACATGAATGTATGATGTGTACATGTATGCATGAGAGTCAAAAACCTTCTCTGGGAAGTTGAGAAGTTACGCTACGTATTTCCATTCCTCTCTTTCTTTCTGAAACAGCACAAAACAGCTCCAGTATTTCTGAGTGGTGATTTCATACAAAAGCCCATCTCCTAACAGCCTCTTCCTCCAATTAGCAGCTCCCAGCCACTCATTGTCATGAAACACGTCTTGGAGCGGAATAAACAAACAACAGACCTGGCTATTAGCAGCTTCCTGCGTTCCTCGGTGGTGTAGGACTGCAGCAAAGGAATTCCTAGTAATTTCACTTCCTCGAGCTTGGGAAAAGAATTTAACTTGTCGATGTCTTCCCAGCAATGCAGACCTGCTTGGAAGAGAAGATTTGCTTAAACACTCAGAGGTAATGAATTATGTATCCAAGACTATCAGACACAAACAAACAACATATGTTACAGGCAATTGTCAACTGAAGTTTCTTTGAGAAGTCAGGTTTTCAGTTTGTCATGAGCAAAAAGACCTCCTTCATTTGCTTGCAAGATGCAGTAGTTTAAATTCTATCATGCTGCTGTATAAGCCTGGATAGATGATCTGTATGTATGACTTGGGAGCTTAGCTTTTACACACCATCCAGCTTCATCCATACAGTAAAGAAAATGCCAAAAAAGAGCCACTCAACCTTTTGGCTAAAAAAAAAAAAAGCAGAGGTCTCATTTAAGAAGCTTGTCAGAAAATGCTAAACTCAAGCCCAAACCGAGCATCACAGAGCAGCTCAGAAGAAGGAGCTCTTTTCAGATCAGAAACAAAATTCTTATCAGCCACAGAGCTCTTGTAGGTGGGACAAAGCTACTGCAGAGAAATGGCCGCATCTGAAGGAGAAACTGATGTCACCAACAGGAAAATCTCCTCATCCCTTTGTGACCCTGTTCTGCTAAAACGTCAGTAAAAAAAAACATTATCGTTAGCTCATTCCTGATCTCCACTAAGCTAAAAGGGTCTGCTAAGAGGTGCCAGTTTCAAGAGGGCATATCCTTTTGTGTTTCAGTTGACAGAATTTTGGAGTGCTGCAGCTTTCTGTAAGAAAATGCACACACAGGCAGAAATAACAAATACTCAATCAGCATCTGTACCAATGTCCTTTATGCTATTTCAAGGAGCGAAGAACAACAAAAGGGAGGTGTCCAAAAGCAAACGCATCGATACTTGGTGCACTAAGTTGTTTTGTAGCACGTTCACATCCACTAACTTGCCATCTGATGTCTTTCTGATCACCGTTAAATGTTTTCATTCAGTTACTTAGGTTGCTTCCTTGGTTGCTGAGACAATTTTAAAACGATTGCTGCTCAGGACCTCTCTGTACTCCAGATTATTCTCTGCTTTGTTGTTTCTGGTCTCTACTCAACTTACAGTTCCCAAACCACCAAAATGCAATGCAGAACCCCGAGTTCTTAAAGACCTGGCATCAAAATTGCAAAACTACTTATCATGGGAGCACTTGCTCCTCAGTGACACGGTGCTTTCAAATCCAGCTTAACAAGCTTTTCTTCCTTTGGTTAGCTTTAAGCCTTTTCTATATGGATTCTTTGATGCTTACATTGCAGAGCACGCTAACAAAGTACTTTCTACCTAGGTGAACACTTAACTGTCAGTTGCACTGCATATAAAGCTGTAGAGAACAAAAGGTGATGATGCATTCAGTACTTCTGCAGCAGAACTTGTGGCGTACGTGCCACCTCACAAGTGTATCACAGCCCTGATGCAGCTTCCCCTGTCCAAGCACAGGGTGCACTGCCCAATACACCAATTCCTTATTCTCCTTCTGGAGTATCAGCTGGAAAATCTGTGGGGCTGAAGTGTCAAGTAACCTCGAGCACAACTTGTGGTGAGCTTCCAATAACTGAGCATGGCTGATGGACAGCTTTGGCTGATGTACGCTTGGTCCTTACGTGTCACATACCTACACTTGTGCTCATTTCACCCAAGATAAAACACGGATTGAACGGCAAATGGGATTCTCTCATCCACTGCGCTGTCGGGCACTTATTTATCATTCCTCCAGCCAGAATCTCCCGGGGCAGGGACAGGAAATGGAAGGAAACTACTAACGAAAAAAGCCTTTTGCCAGCTCAGTTTGAATAACTACCAGCCCACCTTGCTCTGACTCATCATTTAGGTAATGACTAACTACCAAAAGCAGCAGGTAAAGCCACCAGAAATGAGCAAATGGATTTCTTGCCTGTTTTCCTTTCCTAACGCTGCATTCCTCAGGTCAGTGCACTTCAGTGCATCTGCCAGGGTAGACCGGGCCGAAGGTAACCGTGTATTTTCATCTCGGCTACAGCAACAGACCCATGCACTTTAATTAGCACCGACTGTGTTTTTCACCTACTTGGGAGGAAATATCCTGATCCGCCATCACTTCCACCGAGAACAAAAAGCATACTGGCTCAAGGTACTCACCCGATTTGTGCAAATTGATGGATCGCAAGTTGGGGAACAGCCTCGCTAGGGAATCTTCCGTCTCTTCAATGGTCGTGAGGTTGTTGTTAGCCAGAATAAGTGTGTCCAGTGATGGAAACATAATCCCCAATTTTCGAATTTCAGTCCAGTCTTGAAGATTATTGTCAGTTATGTGGAGTAATTTGAGAGACTGACAGCAAACCGGAGAACAAGACACTGTTTCATAGTCATTAAGGCACAGGAAGAGCTCCTCCAAGCTGCAAAGGGGAAGAAGGATCATATCACCATCTCAGCATACCTTCTGAAATGATTATCATCTCAGGTAGAGGGACATGCACGTGTGATTTTAACACAACTTTCTTTAATGGCTCCTATGTGACCTGAAAACTCGGGGCAGAGAGGACCTCTGAGCCCTCCAAATGGAGCATTTCAACTACATCTCTGTTCTGCTCCTATCTGTAAGCTTCCTCCGCAGATGAAAAATAGCTCTACGTGTCCCCCTGGCCCACCAAATACTTTTATTGGTATTATTTGTGTAACAGATTGTTTGGGAGAGTGTTCCACATTCGTGCCCAACAAGCCACCAACCTAGCTCCATTAGTGATTGGTACCTACACTCAGTGCTCACCACTTAATTTTAAAAGGTGCTTTTATACTGTATAGCTGATCCTGTGTCCCCACATCACTGGTTTTGCCAAAGACTCCCATTTAAGAAAGAAAAAATAGGTCCCGCTAACTTTTCAGACAACTAAACTGCCTCCCCTAATCCCAGTTAAGCATATGCTGGTCACGGGGGATGTACTGCTGCCATCATCTCCCCTTACAAAGCTGTAAGAAGAGGAATCTGATATCAAGCTAAAGCCACCGAGGACGTCTGGCGAAGCTGACTGCCATTGCTAAGGTGGACCGTGGCCAAACCACAGAAACGAACACATTTGCACAGCAAAGCACGATGAAATATTACTTGACAAGTGGCCAGACCCTCGGATTTCGATCCCATTCAAAAGCTATTAGTACAGGTACGCGCTGTGCCATTCAGTCGGCAGTGACTCACAAGCAAGCGTGGCGCCTCCCCCATTGTCGGCATCATTAGCGACCTCTCAACACCAGTCTTTAGGTTTGGAGGAGAAGCCTTGGTGGGCTTTGCACCACCGCACAAGTTCAGCTTTTATGACACTGGCCTGTTCCCAAGTTCCCAAAGAAATTCTGTTTTCATTAGCGATCACGCTTGCTTCCCCACGCCCCTCTCCACATGATTTGATAAAACAGCCTCGACCGGCGTGCAGTGAGTGCCCCTTTCCAGGCCCAGCTCCCCGTGCTTACTCTGGTAATTCCTGCAGGATTGTGTGGACTGTTTCCCAGGAAGCTTTGCTGTTGTTGAGCACAAGCTTGCGAACACCAGCGAAAGACCCAGCACACCTTCTCTCTAAAACGGACAAACTGAGAGGGTTGGAACTCAAGTTTAGAAACTCCAAGTGGGGAACGTTGGACACAATTTTACTGACCTAAGTGGGGAGGGAAGAAAAAAAAAAAAGAGAAAGAAAGAAATGCGTATCAGGCAGTAATCGGACCTCGAGCAATAATATCCCATTTCCAAAAGGAGACCCTCCGGAATGACCACGAGTCAAGGAAATTATATGGGGCGGGGGGGGAATAAGGCTTTTGGACAACTACCTGCAATTCATACTCCAGCTATTCACTGATCTAGATTGATTGGTTAATTGCTCATTCACCTCAACAGTTCATTTAATTACACTCTCTGAGCAGCTTGATAAGAGAAAGCAAGTCTCTTGGGAGAGGTCATAAAATCCACCTGAGCACCACGCTCGAGGAGCAGCACACAACAGGAGCCAGCAGCTCAGGAAGCTGCCGCACCCCTCTTTTGGCAGGGTGGCCACGGGCACATCCCTTGAGTTTGTGGCCGTCGCTAATCACTTTTTCACTTTCCACTCACCTTTCCACTGCTCCCCACTAGCCACAGCTCTCCCTGTTTTGCCCACTGCGAGAGATGGAAGCTCATTGTACACACACGATGAATTCCTTATTTGATCCCATTACCCTGAAAACAGCAGCTTTCTTACAATCAATCCAAATGTTAGGTACCAATGCTTGGGGCTACTTTCTGCATGTAACAGCCGTGTACCTGAGGGCACGGTAGCAGAGAGGTAAGGAAGAAAGATGCAGAAAAGGAAAAACCAGAGGCAGCGAGGTACGGAGCTGGAATGCAGGATACATAATGGATCGTGTGATAGGGACAGGTGCTGACCTAGATACTGCCAATACCCAGAAAGATACCAGAAGAGGTTATTTAAATGATCAATTTGTGGCCACCTAAAAATGATTCAGTGACCAGAACGGCCAGGCAGCACCAATTTGTAAAGAACACATCACGTCAATCTAATTTTCCTCCTCGGCTGGGTAACTGATTCAGTGACAAGTCACCTAATGGAACGACAGCGTCTGCTGCCCTCTGCATGCCCGTCACATAGGCAAACTGGGGACTTACAGCCCCTGGAATATCACTCCCAGTTACGAGTTCAATACAGAACTAGCAGACATACCGAGGGCATTCTCTAGCAGAATACTGCTCGTTATGTTGTCAGCTGGCAGAACAATTGAACGCTATGTGTTTTCTTAATCCGTGGATGATGCTAAGGTGGGAGGGCTCCTGTCACGTTGCAGTACAAGACCAGAGGCCGAAGCAAAGCCTCCTGAAAGCCAGAAGATGGAAGTGCAGTTCAAGGACAGTCAGAGTTGGGAAAAGGCATCCACTGAGAAAACACTTAGGGGTCACAAAACACCTGGCTAGAGAGCTCCACTCCACAAAGCGATTGGGATGGGAGGAGATTTGGGAAGACCGTGACACGCAGGCATACAATAGGGCCCAGATGCTAGCAAAGAATAGTTGTCTCTTGCAAAGCTTTAATTCATGCATTACGTACGTGATGCTGGAGGCAATTACCCTGCCTCGCTTTGCACTAATGAAGCCTTAGCTCAGGTGAGGTCATGCTTTGGGCTCTATGCTTTAATAACAAAGTAGACAAACTGGAAGGACATCACAGCAAGAAAAACAATACAGGATTTAGAAAGAAATGGCCTGAAAACAAAGGAAGGACTAACTGGATTTTTTTCAATGTTATCCTAAAATTGGAAAAGGAGACAGGAAAGCGTTTATACCCTTTGTGGGTATAAAGGGCTGTCAAGAAGGCAACAGCGTCAAATGCTCCTCCGTGTCTGCTGAGCACAGGGCAGCGAGCGATTGTCTTAATTTGCAGCATGGGAGACTTAAGTTACGTGGTTTGGACTACGAAGCTATTAGCTAAGCATGGGAACAGGCTACCTGGGGGTCTGGAATCCCTATCACCAGCAGTTTTTAAGAGCCACTTAGATATTTATCTGCTGGAGACAGGTTAAGAAAACCTAATCCCGTCTCAGAGGAAGGGGACAAAGAACATGGAAAACCTTTCATTTCCTGCTTTTCCGCAGTTCGTGCAGAAACCATCAACTTGTGCTGTCCAGGGACAGCCTAAAGAGTGAACAAACAGCAGGGTGCGGGGCATGCAGCTTGTGTGTGACCCCAGCTGCTCACCGGACACAAGGCCAGCCACACCAAGGGTGAGAGGCAGAACAGGGAGCAGGGAAGCAGCACCTCATTGCTGTGGGAGGCTTTTGGGGGTCACAGTAAAACAAGTCAGGAGGCACCAGCCTTATCACACAGCCTAACCTCACTGCCTGTAGTTTTGGCACAAGTTAACAGGGACATAAAACTATTACAGTGTCTGAAGGTCTGAAGGAGGGCAGCAAAGATAGTGAAGGGCCTAGAGGGCAAGGTGAGCAGCTGAGGTCCCTTGGGTTGTTCAGCCCAGAGCCCAGGCCGAGGGGAGGCCTCATGGCGGCCTGCAGCTCCCTCACGAGGGGAGCAGAGGGGCAGGTGCTGAGCTCTGCTCCCTGGGGACAGTGACAGGACCCGAGGGAACGGCATGGAGCTGGGACAGGGGAGGGTCAGGCTGGGTGTTAGGGAAAGGTTCTGCACCCAGAGGTGGTCGGGCACTGGGACAGGCTCCCAGGGCAGTGGGCATGGCCTCAAGCCTGATGGAGCTCAAGAAGCATTTGGACAAGGCTCTCAGACACATGGTCTGATTTTTGGGTGGTCCTGTGTGGAGTCAGGAGTAGGACTTAGTGATCCCCGTGGGTTCCTTCCACCTCAGGATATTCTACGATTCTATCCCAATTCTGGCAACCTCTGTGTCAGAGCAGCAACATTTCCGCAGACTGTGTTTGCTACCCATTTAAAGACACAGGAGCTTAACAGGACAGAAACTTGTGATACTTTACATTGCTCATCCTTTTTTTTCCCCATTTCTCATTTTTTTCTATTGTCCTTTTTTCTATTTTTTCCTTTTTTTTTTTTCTATTCTTTATTTTAAAGGATAAACACTGACACAGAAGCAGAACGTAAGCCAATAAGGAACAACAGACTGCGATTATTTTACTCATGTTACATTGCATTTATCAAGCATATTCCAGCCAAGCACTTCAGAGCATTTTAATACAGCATTTAGCATTAATTAATGAGGCTTCATAAATGTCCTTTGATATAAATGTTATTAAACCTGTTTTGCAGATGCCAAAGCAAAAGAGGAGAGAGAATAAATAAATACCTTGCCCAGCATCACAGAATCAGTGGCAAAGCTAGGAACCAATTCCCATTCCTCAGATCTCCTTGGTTCTTACTCTGTTAAAAACCCACACTGCTCATTAACCTCTTGACTTTTGAAATGCCAGCTCCAGTGCTTTGCACGATAAAAAATATATATTTGTCACCCACAGGCCAAGATCATAAGTCATGAGGCAAATGGAGTCAAGTGCCCAAATGGATTAAATTCATCAAGTTTATGGCTCTGTAAGTTGTCAAAGTAAATAAGCATCATCTTCATAGATGATAGAAAGAACCCACAAAATAAACAGAAATTTAACTCCTTTATATGAATGAAGTACTCCTATAACCTGTGATGCATTTGCTGTCATAACAGTAGTTATCAAAGCTATTCAGAAAGACGCACATGTAACCATTTTACCTCATGCCAGTCTTCCAGTTTATTGTCAGAAAGATCTAGTTCAGACACATGAGCACAGAAGGCGGCGATTTCGTTCTCATCTCCTGCACAGGTGATGCCACAGCTGTTCAGTACTAGCACACTTGGAAGGTTGAGACGATCTGAAAGAGGGTAGAAGAAAAAAGATGCCCTATGGTCAGCATCACATTTCTTAGTTACTGATCACAACACCTTCACCTCAAGTGCAACCGAGATAAGTGTGAAATTCAGCAAACAAAAGGATCCATCAGAAATTCCACAATTTACATACATTTAAGAGAAATTGGGATAAATACGGATGTTATGACAAGTGGCTGACATAAACCAGGAAGCCTTCTTGCATCTAAACACGCCATACCACCAGCAGGACTGATGCTCTTCAGTTACTACATGCATTTCTGTCCACAGCAGAGCAGCAGGGACAGACCAGTCCCTTGTAGTTTACAGTCAGCCTCGTATCAGTTCTCGCCAGAACTTATGCTCTTCCTCAGGCACCTGCTGCTGCAGATAGGATACAGAACTAGCCGGACTGTTAGCTGCACGGGGTCAGACTTCCTTATCCTCCTGTACTTAGCCCACTTTGGGCAAGGATATATTTAAACATTTCTTTTTTAAGCTCTTCCTTTTCAACTATCTAGAAGAGCCTGGAAAAGCTTAGGTCTCTGCTCTGCCTCTTACGTTTCTGCTTCAGTTTCACTTTAGTCTCTCCTCATGCAGGTAAACATTCTTAGAGTTATTTCGCAGACAAGGACTTAGAGCACAGTCACGGCTTGATTTGCTGAGGCCAAACCATGACAAACTAAAAAGGTATGGATTTGTCACAGGAAACCATGTCAACCCAAGAAATCCAAATTCAGGCAATGCAAGTCATCAGGTTTACTCTCTTTCACATACAGTACAGCGCTCTCATCTCTGTTGAGTACCAAAATCTGCTAAAATTTAACAACAAGCTTTCTCCTAAAAAGATGGCCCTTTTCCTCTCCCTTTAATACTTGACAGCTACATGAACAGAAAGGGACTCTAAGAGCAGACAATAATTGGAGTGATCTGAGTTTTCAGTTTTATTTTGCTCACCAGCATTAGGCTTTTTTAAAAGGAGAGTGTTGTACTTCGGGACCTAGCTGTGATGTACTTGCAGGTCAGATCTCAATCACACTTTAAGACTTATAAACATGTGCCTTGTTTTCCCCACCTAAACAACCCAGGTAGGTGTGTGCTGGCACACAGGGGAGAGGGCACTGACTGAATATTCCATCAGGCTGATTTTCTGTTTGTGTTAATTTTGAGTGACATGCTGTACGTTTTATCCTCAGCTGAACTCAGGCCCCTTTTTCTCCTCTGTCAAACTCAGTTACTGTACATTTCACCCAGCTAACTTCCACGGCTAGTTTCCCCTTTGGGGCTGGTTATGATACAAATTGACCTGACGGAAAATTAAACTAGACTTACAACTCAACATGGGCAAGAGGTTAAACAAAGAAGCGGCAGGTTGGTGGCATAAATGGGCATCTCAGAGTCATCTGCACAAACAGAGAACCAAATGCTAACATCAGAGCTGGAGGGAAGACTAAAGGGCGTCAAACTGATCCAGTTCAAAGAACGTGAAATAGCAACATAGATTCTGCAGTCTAGAAGGCTGAAGGACGTACATGAGCAGCACGGCTCCTTTCTCCACTAGGTCAGCAAAAGCAGTCTCAGAGAAGTTGATGCCTTGAGAAGAGAGCCAAAGCAAACCACAAATTCCCTTGAGCCACTTGTCACAAAAACAGTCTTGCTGGATATTCTGCAGCTCATCACTTGGCTTGACATAAAATCCAGTCCTGTGTGCACTGGACTCCCTCTGTACCTGCAGACATCAATGCAAGCTGATGGGACTGCGAGATACTGCTAGAATACGGAGTAACCTCACATTTGGATGAAGTTTTTTGCATTTGTTAAGTCATCTCTGCCAAAATGCGTGTTGCTACAGCCGCTAATAAAGCGGTTAGTATCACTAGGCTGAAAAAAATGCGCAGCAGGGACTGCCTAGCCCTCAAAACTTGGTGCTACACAAGGCCTTATTTCCATTTTTCATCAAAAAGATTCTGATTCTGCTGTGCTGACAAGGAAGGTGGTAGGACTTCAGGCACCAGATCCACTTTGTCTTTGTTAGAATACAGTCTCTCAGCTCTCTAGTAACAAAGACATTATAATACAGCATGATTTTTTTTTTTTCTAGGCAATTCAGGGCAATTCTCCTTTCAATATAAGCAACAGCAACTGTGAAACTGATCCCATCTGACACCCCACAGGCTCCTACCTTTCATAGGTGAACCCTGCGGAGTTGCGGGGACATGCACCCCCATCCCAGGACCACGACGATAAGGGAAGTTCTCAGGGCTGTATTTCTCACAAAGAACTTGCATGAAACTCCTTCCGCTGGGCTGGTCCATGCTCCTTTCTTGGACTTCTAGTTAAGAGAGAAAACAGTGCACACAAACAGTCAGCAACCGATCATCACCTCCAACAGCGGTCTTTGGGAACACAGGACACAAAGTGACCAGCTGGGTCATCTGTCTTAATTCTTCTCACCTGCAGGTTAGTCTAACAGGCCCCAAATTTAGGATTACAGTGATATGTTACTTGTGGGGGGAGACCAAAAAAAAGAAAAAGCAAAGAAAACATTAAAAAAACAAAAACAAAACTAGAGAGATAACAACAGACCCCAAGCCGCAAAAGATTTTACGTCTGAGTCTCACAAGAGGACTTTGAGATTTTCCTATATATATATTCTCAAACACTTGCAGGATGGCAAGGATGGGGGAAGAGCAAAGAGCTGTATTTTCAGAAAAGAAAATACAAAATACAAAAAGAGTATTTTCATCCTGTCACTTCCCTACTCTCTAACTCAGGCGCATTAGTCAAGATCAGTTTTGGGGATCCTAATTGCTGCGTGCTGAAGTTATGGCTTGATCTTTACACCCTGATGTAAAATGACTCTTTTGTTGACTGGGGCACTAATACTTACCCCCAGCCATTTGCTTTGACTGATTATGATGCGCCCTGATTACACCCAAGTGACACAGAGAGGCCTCAGCCCAGAGGCGCCTGCCTTTCAGCTAGGCAGACCAAATGAAGGTGATGGCTTCAGCCGTAGCTTTTTGGATGGGGAAAAAAAGGAAAAAGGATCCACAGCACCTTACTCGTTTATAAAGACACTAGGCAAAGAAGCTTGTGGTTTGTTTTTTTAAAATCAGGCCAATGCAGTAAACAGCCCAGAGCAACAGCCTCTGCTAGCAAGACTTCCATCAGCTGGCCCGCGGGGTGTCATGGAAGTACTCGAGTTTGAGAGTAAAATCACCGAGGATCTCTCTCAGGGGTCTCATCCTTACTGACAGCAATGCCTCATGCAAACCAAGTCCTGGCCTGAAAAGCAGCAGCATCGCTTCTCCTCTGACATTTGCCAAGAACTCCAGTCCTTCCGCCCTGCTTGCAAACCTGGGCTTCTAATTCGACCACAGCAGCTGTGTCACCCGGGGCTCTCGCGCACACAGGAGCACATCACTTGGCCAGTCCAAAGAGTAAGTTCTGCCAACTCGGTTTTGCAGCTGCTGAATGGATCTTGAAGATAAAGCTGCCCTTCATATCTACGCATGCCACGGAACGGAACAGCACAGGGAAAAGGACTCGGGATACCAGGGACTGCTGACCTGCCTAGAAAGATATCGAGCGTCAGCTGGAAGCGTGCTTGGCACAAGGACGCCGCGATGGCTGGCACTCCGTTGTGCCCCAGCAGGAACGAAGCTCATCTGTCCTACTTCCCGGCACGCACTCTGAGCTTGGCATTTTGGATTATTCTGGATAATAAAGGAGGCAAGCTCGTAAAAGAAAGGGAGCCACAGTGTACCCTTATTTCACAGAGGTCTTGCACTCCGAAACTGGGCCTGCTACCTCCCACGGACACGGGGAAGAAACCCACAGCCGCCTGCTCTAACAGCACAGGGCAGAAACTCGCAGGGAACAACTGCGGGTTTCCAACAGCAAACACTTGGAGCAACGTTTTCACTAAGTACGGCACAACTACATTTTGAGAACACCAGCAAAACTCAGCTCATGTAGGTACGTACATAAACCTGCACCTGCAGGACTCCTGCCAGAAACCCTCACCTTTGTGTGCATGGGGGCCACCACAACTACACTGAAAATGATGTTGGCAACCAACGTTGGATTACAATTTCTGTCTTTTACAACTTTCCCTTACACTTATTACTGGCAATGGCAGCTATAAAATCTTAAACGAAGAAGATTTAGCTAGGGTTCAGGCTCCCCTTGCTGAGACTCACCTGCTTAACAAGCTCTACTTCATTTCTTCCTGATCATACTACATAAAATTCCCCCATCACAAAAGACTTCGATATAATAAGAAGCAAGCTGACAGACATCTCTTATAATGTTTATGTAATATACACAGTTCACATGCTACAAACACAAACTGCAAGAATTAGGCTGACTAATCTAAAAGAAGCACACTTTTTTGAGCCCTCAACAACTTGGCCAACCGACAGCTCAGCCTTACCTTGCTGCTTCCTGCCCCTGGTCAATGTGCAGCTACAACTGAAAATGAAATCCTGAAAGCAAAGTTTGCGTCAGGAACAAGGTATTTAACTTCAAAAGCCACACTACTCGGCATGCGGCAGGCACAATTTGCATGGCCAGCCAAGGCTTTAGGCTCACAGGCCCTCAATCCAGAGTGGTTTTGCAGCTCAGTATTGTAGGACAGACAGCCGCTGCTTTCTAAGCACACATGCAGCCCTCCTGGGCCAAAAATCAGAGAACTCCCCCACGCACAAAGCTTTCTGTCCTTCACGCAGCTTTTCTATCTCCTCCATTCCTGCTTATCTGCTGAGCAAACATCCAGCTGGGAATTCCACGCGATAAAGTCACTCTGACATCAAACTAGGGGAAAAAAAATAATCACATTTTCAGCTGCAATACGAAAATATTCCAGAACTGAAACAAACCCCAAATGCCAGCCATGTTTAGCACCTTTGAATTACAAACATTGTCTTTCTCAAGCTTTACTTTTGCAAGTATGCCATTGCCAGGGGACGATAACGTCAGGGGCAGTTATGTTTTCTACTACCCTCCTCGTCAGACTTCGCATTAACCATAATAACCCGTCACACACGTGGCTTCTCTGAATCACTACCATTACTTAAGGGCAACGAACACGCAAGGAAAGCGTGACGCATTCCACACGAACGCTGCCTGCACGAGAGCAGAGCAGTGTAATTTGCAAGGTGCCCATTCCTGAGCGTTGTCCTACTGACGGCGCAAGAACAGCTCCTATCCTAAAATAACCCTGGGTTTTCTAAGTGACAGCAGAGACTGCGAGAGATGTCCTCGGTCTCCAAAAGATGTTGACAAGAAGTCTTTGTTGACTATGTTTAAGCTCAGCTGGAAGGCTGTGGCCCCAGCGACACTGACAGCATCCATGAAGAGGAGCACACAGCTGGCGGAGATCCGAGGGCCACCCACCGGGCTGCCGCAACCGGGGGGTGAAGAGAAAGGAGGACACCGGCGATGACACGAGAAATATTTCTGAGGCAGGGCTGGAAGCCAACCAGGAGCACAAGAGCCCCTGGAAGAGAACGATAACGTTAATGGCATTGTCCAGAGCCACGCGGGAGCGGGTTCGTAGGCTCCAGAGCCGCCTGGGAGCAGGTCTGTAGGCTCCAGAGCCACCTGAACGCCTCGGGAGCGGGTTTGTGGAAGAGAATATAAACATTTGGTGGAAGCAGCATGGGCTGTAGCCATCCAGGCCGTCCCTGCACGCTGACAGGTCCGTACAGGTGGGAAACGAAGCACGGGGAGCGCTCGTCCAGCACCAACACCCCCAGAAGGCAGCCCAAGACTTCATTTTAGCCTAAGCTACCACCCCAAGGCTTTATTTTCGAGGCGCTGTTGGACGGGGACGGCCGCAGGCAAGCAGGGCCGGGGCGGCTCCCGGGCCACCGCAGCGGGACAGCCGGGCCCCAAAACTGCCAGAAACTGCCCCAAAACGAGCCTCGGCCCCTGCAGCCCCGCAGGAAGCCAAGCCTGGGGGCAAGGACCCCACGGTGGGGGGGGGGGGGGGCTCACCCCGGCCTCCTCCTCCTCCTTCCTCCCCCCCCCCCTCCTTTCCTTCTTCCTCCTCCTCCTCCTCCTCCTCTTCCTCCCCCCCCCCCCCCCCCCGCCCGGCCCCGCTCACCCAGGCCCGCCGGCCGCGTCCCGCATCGACCCGGAAGGAGCTCGGCGGCAGCCAAACATCACGTGATATCGCTTTTCCCCCGGCACGTGACACCGGCCGGCCGCGGTTGCCACGGCAACGGGGATGCCCATCCCCGCCGCGCGGCCTGGTTTTTTTGGGTGGGGCGCGGTGGGGGCGGCACGCACCGGGGTGGGGAGGGGAGGGGGCGTCGTGGCGTGCTCGGTGGTGGGGCGGCCCCGGGCAGTGGGGCTGGGCATAACCACATAAACACAACCCATGTTCCAGTGTATAAACATAAATCACATCCCAGTACATAAGCAAGAAGCGCGTCCCAGTGTATAAAACATGAACCACGTCCCAGTGTATAAAACACGAACCGTGTCCCAGTGCACAAACACAAACCACGTTCCAGTGCATAAAACACAAACCACAGGGTGACGTGCATGCTACGCGTGTGACATCACTTTCACAAACAGCCTGGGCCTGTCCTGCATGGACCTGGCTGATAGCCCTTGCCAGAAACGCACAGTCCCGCATGACCAGTTTGCTCGTTTCTCTCCGTTTTTATCCGTTGTGTGGCACCTGGTCAAGGTGTGATGGTAAATCTGGTGAGTGAAGGCCATGGTGGAGGACCCTACCTGGCAGCATGTCTCCCCCGCTTCCCACCTTGTCCTTGCTAGGGTTACGAGGAAGGTCAGAAATGCCTGAAAGTCCTGCTGCAGGCAAGGACGTTCCCAGCTGCCAGCCCTGCCCAGCCTCTCACACCACACACACTGCCTCATCCCGTGCCTTACCACCTGGATTTACCCATGCTCTGCCGCCCGGCTGAGTGCAGCAGCAGGAAAAAGGAAAAAAAGACAAAAAAGAAGAGCATGCTCAGCATGAGCCCCAGGGGGTGACAGCCTGGGTTAACTCCTGCCCTGTCATGGGGCTGCTGCCTCATTCAGGCCGATGCCATAGGCTTATATCCACAGGTTTATGGTCAGGAGGCTAAAGCAGGTGTCCGACAGCTCATGCTAGGCCAAGGAGGCGATTCTTCTGGGGCATCCGGAGCTAACCCAGTTCAGCTGAGGATACCTCAACAGCAAATACCCATCCCAAGAAGCAAAGCAAGCCTCGGGCAGACCACTGGCAGAGTTAGAGCCGCCAGCACATTATCTAAGCACCAACAGCAAAGTTAAAAGCTGCATTAAGCCAAACGAGAAGTGCCCCAGTCTATTACCATTCCTAAAACTCAGCTTTTTTGTCTCTTGTTCCCTGTTTCCCCTTTGTGCTTGGACTTTATTCCCACACAGCAGCTTTTTACATAAAGCATTGGGTATGCATCTTTAAGACTCTGGTGGAGAAAGACTTATTTACTGCCCAGCATTGCCTGATACTGGATTATGAAAGATTCACGTTATTGCTATGCATCCTGGGGCAAATTCTACCATTGTTGCTATGTGAAAGGTGTCAGGGTTTTCAGGTAGCACAGTCCAAATCACATGCAGTATCTCCTTACAATTCCGCTGTATGCCACCCTGTCAACCCCAGGCTCCTTACGACAGTAAGCTGCGTTTCTTCCCAGCCCAAGCTGTCACTGCTGAAATATATGCATGGCTTTCATGGGCCTGATTTCTCTTTAACACAGAGAAAAACACTTTGGTGTTCTTTCTTATTACCCTGTTGACACAACATTGGTTTTATTTTGTTCCTAGACAGGCCAGCAGAGATGAACATTGCCTTGCTAACACTCCATTAAAGAAACATCTACCCGCATGCTCTGAATAGCTTATTTGGTTCTTTTTATACATTCCGGAGAGAGAGCTTTGTCTCTGTTTGGTTTTCCTTTCCCCGCTATTTCTCATATCTGTTTCAGTGAGATAAAGAACTCCATTGCATTCAGAGGCTACACTCTTTTTCTAACAATCCACACTTTTTTTTTCTTCTTTTTTTTTTTTTACAGCTTACCTGCGCTATTTAGTTGCTAGAAGGGAGAAAGAGCATGCTTTAGCTGGTAACTGGCACCAGCAGGCTACATTTGGGTTTGAAATACACTTTAGTTGCTGCTTTCTGTAGTTACAGATCAAGCAGATAATAACAGATCTCTGTGTTAACCTCTGCTGGGTCAGTGCTACAAGTGTGAGAAAGTGACTGGTGCATTCCCTGGCCTAAATTAAAGACAATCTTAATGGGGACTGTACAAGTCGGAGAACTGGTAACACAATACAGTCTTTCACCTCTAGGTGCCAGTTTGAATTCAGTCCAGGCTAGCGCCGATTGAATGCACTTATCTGTTGCCTGCCTCATTGTTCAAGGGAAATAAGTTTGACGGGTCTCAATCCACTCCTCCTTAGAAGACAAATATTCGCTTGCCAAAGCCTTTACAGCCATGGGTGACCCTCGCTGGCAGGTTCCCCTCTTTCCCACAGCCGCCTCCCCTAGGATTAAAATGGCCATGGGAACTGCAGTCACCTCTCAGCTTGCTCCCTCCACATCTGCTTGGGCAGGGGATACCTACAGCGGCTCTCATCCATGCTGGAGCTAGTTTGTGCCCTCAGCCCAGTGAGATTCATGTTGTGACAGAGCAATCCAAGCACTGTTTCATTATTATCATACGTTTAGAGCTGGACGTGATCAACCTCACCAGGAAAATCATCCTCAATATCTGAAAAAGTTCCAGTCACAGTCCTTCCCCCATGACTCTTGCTTCTCATGTGCCACAAATAAACATCGCCCACCAACAAGGGTGGCACTTACCAGGGTCTGAGCTGGTACTCGGGTTTGTAGATACCAAGGCCAGAAGGGAACTGCTGCTAACAGCCAGAATACAAGCCCCAGACTCCCCTAACTTCAATCCCATCGGATCTGGAGCAGATCTTTCAGGAAAAAAAAAAAAAACGCATATACTCTGAAAAAGTTCCTGAGGCAGAGAATCAAACACAGGCTGTAAAAAAAAAAATCAAACAGCTACTTACACAAAATGTTAAATAATTTAAAAAAAAAAGCAGGCCTCATTCTAGTCTGAGGCACCTAAACCCAATTAATTCCCAGCTGACACTGATAATGAACTCACCGTGCCCAGGAAAGCAACATCAGTGTCACGCATGGGGACACACCGAGATCGCAGTACCGCGCAGGGTTGCACACCGAGCTAATGGCATCAGCAGTGGCAGGAGCATCGAGCAGACTGTTCCTTACCAGAATAATTTCCCCCCATTGAAATCACCAGAGGTTTTTAGGGAAGATGGGGGGAGAGTTGAAACATATGCAGTTTTCTACTTTTGCTTTTTGATCCTTTTGCTTATGGGTTTGGCAACCGCAGCTTTCTTCATCCTCGGAGATTATTCGACAGTTCCTCAGAGTCTTCAGTTTTCTCACAAATCTCTCTTCCTTTCACTTAACTTAAACATTTTGGGCCAATTTAATGATTTAATAATGAGAAATAAAATTGGAGCTTTAATAAGTGTTGAGAGAAGAACTTTTCATTTCATCTGGGGATTGAGAAGGGCGCTAAAGGTGTGAATCCTGTTAGCCCTGCTGGCCTAGCCGAGCTCCAGCATGTGAGAGCCCAATCCTGAGAGATGCTGAGCACTCGCTGCTCCCACTGAAGTCGGGGGAGTCCCGTGGACTCGGAGCTCAGTGCGGATTTGGGCTCCATAAGACACAAAGTGAGCACATAAATCCACAACAGCACTGTCTCGCGGATGCCTGGCTAATAACTTTAAAGCCCGGCTTCATTTAGTACTACCGCCAGCTGATCAACTCCAAGCAGCTTCTCGTTACACCATTAATTTAAGGTAACAATTCGCTAAGATCTTTGGTTCCGCACAAGCGCTTCCCAAAATCACTTCTTTG
Source organism: Cygnus olor (assembly GCF_009769625.2). Lineage (NCBI taxonomy): Eukaryota > Metazoa > Chordata > Aves > Anseriformes > Anatidae > Cygnus > Cygnus olor. Next base: position 3,406,210 of record NC_049190.1, on the reverse strand, counting down.
GTCTCTGTCAATTATCTGAGACTAATGCAGCTTGAAGTTACCTTTTAGAGCAAACATTACTCTGCTGTCATAATTCTAAAATACTATCAGTAGCCAAAAGACAGGAAGGATGCTGCTTTCAGCTCCAGAAACTCAGGCTGCAAATTCAAATGGAGAAATAAAAAATAAATCAGTGCTGGTGCAGACTGAAGATCAATTGGATTTTCATAGTTTGGGAATTGCTAGCCGTGTTCACAGGACCAAATGGACCTCGAGCCTTTTACTCATCCGATTTCATTTTCTGGATGACTACTATTAGATAAAGGCAGGTTCTCAGGTGCCTCTGCAATGCTACCGGCCATCAAATTATATCTGGCAAATCAAATCTCACACGCTCGGGGCTGGACTCGCTGGCTGGCTGCTCCCTCACCCTCTCCATCGCAGCACAGCTTCCCTCACCGTGCTGGGGGCAGCCGGGCAGCCTCGCTCTTCTTCTTCTTCACCTGCCGTGCCCAGGAGGCTCCTGCTGACCCAGCCTGAGCCCTGAGAAGGGCAAATCTGGGCACGGGACATGCCTGGCACCTTTCTCCAGATGCTCGGATCTGCCCATGCAGTGCACCTGCGTGTGGCACCCACTTGCCACCCCGTTTGGGATGTATCTCCACGTGGATCACTACTTCCACTCTGCTAAATCAGGCAAAAAGGGAACCGGCAGACAGAAATGAGTGCAGACATGGTGACGGCTAGGTCTTCTCCTGCCAAATGCTCTGGGTTTGTAAGTAGTTGTTACAATGAGACCTAGAAGTGCGGCTGCTCTCTGATTTTGGAATGGGACTTTGGCTGGGAGCACAGGGCAGAAAGAGCGAGCTGTATCTTCCTGTCTTGTGTGCATAACAACTCCATAACAGGTCTGGATATCACTTGGAGAACGATGCTGGCTGAGCTTGTAGGCTGCCAGCATTCATAATAATTAACCATTAATGTTAGCAAACACTTGGCAAATCTCCACCAGCTTTCATCCCAAGCTCTCAGAGTCCTTTGCAAACACGAACAGATTAAACCTTGTCAGACCCCCTCCAGACCTACGCATTAATCCAAAACATTTCGTCCACTTCTGGTCTCCAACAGGGTACTTAGTAACCACCGTGAGGCTCAGGAGGGCTCGGATCAGCCCCGTTTCGTGCAGCAGAGCTGAGACCCAGGGCGGCACAGGGCCGTTTCCAGAGCTGTCTGCCGTGACAGCATCACCCGTCACACCTGCTGGGGTTGGTGGCAGTTTGAACATCTGGTTTGCCATCCTGCTGCTGCTTTTTAACAGCTCCTTGGGGACAAAATAAAAAGACAAAAAGATAAAAAAAAGGGAGGGGGTTCATTCCAGAATAATGATTCTCCCTTGAAATACACTGTCCACTTGAGGGAATTATAATGGAATAGCTTGTTCAGAGTAACTACTGTATCTGCTAAACCAGCAACTTCCCCCATAAAGGCACTCTGTACAAGCTCTTTATGCTTAAAGTTTAACTTCAAAAAGAAATATCCAGCCACCTGGCCTGGTCACACAGCCAGCAGCGTGCCACGGCTGTTTGAAATGGGCAGCAAACAAACTTTTTTCCCAAAAGAGAGCAATTTGATTTGCAGGACCTCGTAGCACAGACATTTGGTGGCCTCCTCCTATGCCTGGCTCCCTACCATGCCGTGACCTCCATTTCGGCTGCCCGAGGGCTAAAGACATCGTGGCTGATCCATGGCCAGGGAATAAAACCAGAGGCTGTGTGCTCGTCTACTTGTCCCAGTTTAGTTCAGCAAGCAACAATCAGAGCATCCTCTACGGCTGCTCTCAGTAACGCGCAGGGGTATTTGCCGTAGACTCTGGAAGAACAATCGGTTTTAGGCAGACAGATCAGTCATCTTAGTGCTCACCTGGGAATAAAAGGTCTTTTTTTCTTTTCCTCCCCCAGTTCTTTCCCCTCATTTGCATTCACTTTTGGCTTAGAAATAAATTGCTTTAAATCTCGGCTCTGCAAGAGCTAAGCCTGAAAAGCCAGAGGACTACATTCATGAACATTTCCTGGGAGTTCAGGCAAAAGCCGATCGGAGACATTTCTTTCTGAGGCTGAGCAACATGAGGAGGAGCTTTTGGAGGATGAATAGGAAAGAGAAAGGTGCTTGGAAGGCAGAGATAGAGGAAGAGAAAAGAAGGAAGATAAGAGGTTTGAAAGAGCATGGCTCTTGCCCATGGTGTGTCTAAATTGCCTTCTCCTCACCAATGCCCAGACATTTTTTCTCCCCGGTACCCTAAGCTCAATACCTGAGAAAGTGAAAATCCAGCTGCCACAACAAGAACAACAAAGAGCCGTGGTCCATACAAAGTGACTGAAGCAGGAAAAATGTAATATTTCAAAGCAGCCTAAGTCAAGAAACAAGAAATGTTCGGTCTTTCAGTTGCAATAAAACATTGTTTATCACGTTGCAAAGGGTACTTTTTTAAACACAAATGGCCACGCAGCGGCTTTAATACATGGAGATATTTCAAGATAGGCATGATATAGAAAACCTAGGCAGGAAATATGTCCTGGCTAATCTGACAGTTATCTCTTTTACAGCCAGCTCCTGTCATTTCAGTGTTTGGGAACTGCCAGCTACATTGATAACTGCAGACCTAAACATAGCAGAGGAGAAAGCCTTTGTTAATTACGCTAGCCTCCTTCATTTTGTTCTGACCTGGCCTTTGCAGGGCTTTTGGAAAGCTGCTGCTCTGCTGCACGTCCCTTTGCGCCTCCAGCCCCGAGGCAGCTGCGGATCGTGGCAGGGCAGGGGATCCTCCTGCGCTGCTTACCGAGAGGAGCTGTGGCAGTCCTGCCACAAACCAGACCATTAACTCAGCTGGAGCATGGCAGATTCCCCTTTGCAGGAAGAAAAAAAAAAAAAAAAAAACCTCCCTGGAAGCTGTATAAACCTGCCCATTGTCTGATCCGGCAGGGACGGGGCTGATTTTCCCAGTGTGCTATCAAGTTCCCGAGGAGCCTATTTATACCGAATTCGTCAGGGCTACTTTGTACCCAGGAGAGTCCAGCCCTGTATTTTCAATCAGTTAGCGGCCATCAGACTCTAATGGGGTTGCTGGAACCGTGGGTGCTTTGTGCTCTGCCCAGCAGGCGTTTCAGCACGCTGTCCCCGCCGCTCTGCTGCCTCCCTTCACGTTGCAGCTCCTCGGTTCCTTCCCGATGGTTGCTTGCAACTCCTTTCGCACATCGCTGGCCCGATTCTGCCTCCAGCTATGCCCGTGGGGCAGCAGGGCATCTCCCTCGCTTTGGAGCGGTGTCTGGCCGACGAGGTTTACAATCTGGCCTCCAAAGGCTGGCTCTCCATCTGATGGGCAGGGCTGCCTTTTCCCTCAAGTCGAAGCCATATTTTATGCACCATGAGAAATTTCATCACTTTCGGTGTGTACACAGGTGAAGGACAGGAGAGAAACAAATACATTGCAGGTGATCAATCTCAGAGCTAAACGGGAGCTGATGGAGGGGACTTTCTTCACTCCTGTCAGCTGGTTCGTGACACCATCACCCCGAGTCTAACACCGCAGCAGCCCATCTTTGCTTCTTTGCTCATTCCTAAGCTTAGAAACCAGCTCAGCAGCTGGCCTCCACCAAGGAGACCTCACCCACAGGTCTCCTCCTTTTCCCAAAGTGTGTTCTTGCCATTCAGACAATCACCCCAGAACCATCAAAAACTGATCACCCCCTGCCCACAGCTGCACTTCCCAGCACTGCATTTATCTCCACCCGCTCACGTATGATGCTGGGTCTTCCAGACCTTTTCTGTAACTCAGGAGCTCAGCAAAAAAAAAGCAAACCCCACCAGCAGCTATTCTCTTTGCCTCTTCCTTTGCCCTTTGGGTCACTTACCTGGTGAAACACTTAAGGCTCAAGGAGAGAAGCAGACTTGGCATGGCAGAAGCAGGGAAGCTTTCTGTGGATCTGAAATAACTAAAAATATTCCTATCTTTCAGGATAGAAAAACCTTTTTCTATTTTGCCTATGCTATTTGGTTCAGTAAGTGCCCCCCAGCCTTGCTAATACCCTTGCCCATGCGACCTCAGGGGATAGAGCAGCTTTTTATCATTAGGTGAAAATGGCCCTGCCTGGACAAGCAACACAAATGTGGGTTTTTAGCGCAGGAGGAGAGATCCCTTTGGTTAGGAACCTGCTTGAGTGCAGCAGGGCCGGCCGGGAACAGGGGCTGGAAGACAGCCAGGGGGCAGCAGGAAGATCAAGCAAAATGGTAAGAAAGGAGAAAGCAAGGTATTACATGTTAATAGATCTAATCTTTGGCTCCCGGTGGAATTTGCAGAGATATCTTACTAGAATTACTCAGGTTTTATCAGGAGACAGCCATTCTGGGAAAGTGCCTTTTGGACAGCAAAGCGCTCTAGATCTTGAACCGCATTAGCATCAAGCAAAAGAGGCCCCCACAATAGTTTCAAAGATGAGGGCAGAAAGTGGGAGAGAAGAGACCATGAGAGATGTAAACCCATCCCGGGCATGCAAATGCACACGAACACAATCCCCAAGCGATGTGCAGCACACCATCTCTGCCAGGGGTCCCTCCAGAGTGTAAAACCTGTAGGTTTTTACCAGTGAGCAGAAAATCCAGGACCCTCCACAGACACTAGAAGAGGTATCCAAAATGACAGCAGCTTTTATCTGTCCACCAATACTCTGAGCCGCATTTCTGCTCTGAGTGCAAACACTCTGAACAGAGGGGGAAAATGAAAAAAAAAAAAAAAAAAAAAAAAAAAGAGAAGATTGTGCAAGGGACATGAAAAAAATCTCCTTAAAATCCAGACCTAGATATAAAATACCATATAGGTGGAACAAGCTAACAGGAGAGATAAAAAGCAAAGATGGAGAGAAACCAGGTGGTTTCTCATCATTTTTTCCTGACATCCCCTGTCTGAGGAGATGACTGCAAGATCTTTGGAGAAGCAGAGGAATAATGTCTGGCTCTGTCAAGTTCCCTCTTTATTCACTGCAGTGATGGGGTGAAAAAACATCAGGTCTGATAAATGATTCATGGAGCCTTTTCTTCTGCTAATCTGTAAATAAATTTTAAAAAGCAGCTTCTTTTTGATGAATATATTCCGCTGCTCGTACGAACACGTCGGCCTTTAGCAGCAACATGGGTGCTCTCAGATGTCTCTGGCGCTGCTCTCGGTACTTGGGAAGCCCAAAGCCAGCTCCTCGCTGAGCTCCATGCGATGGCTTTGCTGCCTGGCCCCGGCTGGGGACCTGTCCCTGCGCCCCCCCGGGCTCTGGTGGAGCCCGGCCTCATCTCCAGCCTCACGCTGACACCGTCACCTCTCCGCTTGGCCAGGGAGAGAGAGGCTAACACCCTCTAACATCCCGTGGATTTATGGACATGGGGGCGTGAAGGGACCTCTGTGAACATCACACACGACGTCCTGCGTAACAAGCTCTAAATCCTCTCCTTCCTGCTGTGCACGTTTTGCTGCTGTTTGTGTGGTGGATGCTGATTTCATGCAGTGCTGGAAACCACCAACAGGCCCAAGGTGCCCACCAGCAGGGCATCGCTCCCTGCCCATCCTCAGAAGCAGCAGCTCCTGCAGGTGCTAACACCACGGGTTTGACCTGCTGCACCTAAACCTCAGCACTGGTTAACTGGTTTAGGAAGGCTGTAGCTACTTTTTTTCTGTTTTCTCCTGTTCCCATTCAGGTACAGATAACGGCAGCACCCTGGGTGCAGATGCAGTCAGGAAGCAGAGCCCTGGGACAGCCACAGCACCTCCTCCCTCCCAGCTGGGTCTCTCCCCAGGCAAGCCGTCTCGTGACTTTTGTGAGTGTGGACGGGGAGGAAAAGAAGAAAATAAGCATAATTATACAAGGACATCTTTTATTTCAGTACATTCAAGACAAAAAGAAAAGAAAACAATTCGAGAACAGGATGTACCTTCACTCAAGCCTTTATCTCCCCTGCCCCTCTCCATTTTCCTCTCTTCCCTTTTACAATCAGAAATTGCATAGAATTTTTTTTTTTCAATCAGAGAATTCAACTCGTCGCCGTGAAACCCACGTCTGCACCGAGCGGAGGGCGAGCTGCTGCTGTTGCTAGGGAGGTGAATATTGTCCTCGCACGAGATCCCACCCCGATGGGTTTTTTCCAACGCCGCGCGCGGCATCGTCGCTGCTGGACGCGGGCAGTGAGCCGCCCGGGCGCTGCGTGGGGCACGGGCAAGGGGAGCTGGTAGGAAGGGTGCTCCCACCCCGTTCCCTGCTCTCTTTTCCCCCTCCTCAAAGGGCTCCCCGACCCACACCCCCAAAAATAGAAGGGAATTAAAAAAAAAAAAAAAAAAGCTAAAGATAACCCCAGAACTAAACGAAAGACACAGAACCCCTGAAATTCCAGGCGTTTCAAGGCCTCTTTGAGTTCACTGTGTTGGTAGGTTGGTTTTTGGCATTTTAATATATATATATCTATGTATATATATATATATATTTGTATATATATATATGTACGTTAACAACTCCTCAGATGGACTTTCAGCACGTGCTGTTCCTCGCAGGGAGCACGTCCCATCCCTTCCTCCCTCTCTCAGGCCGCCTGCCCCATTCTAGAAAGGAAGAAGTTTAGCACCTGGAACCTGGTGCCTTGGAGACTAGGTCCTGGAGTACCCCAAACGAAACGAAACAAAATAACAACTCCTCCCTTACCGTCCCTCGTCCACATCAAATAAAAAGTCCCTCCCCCCGCCCGATGCAAACACCCCCCTGTGAGTCTGTGTGATGGGGAGACAGCGGCCTTCCTGCTGGCCTGGGATGGAGAAGCTCCAAGAAGAACTCTCGCCCCCGGGTGGGCGATGTCCGCTACACGAATTACCCGCCGCGTCCCCTCCTTCCCACCTGGGAGCTGCGTGGAGACGGCTGCTGGAGGCAGCCCAGCCAGAGGAGCTCGCTCCTGGTGCCTCAGGTTTCGGCGAGCCGCGCGTCCTCTCCAAAGCCCACCCTCCGGCCGGGCTTGTGCGTCAGCCCCAAGGCGTTCTGCCGTGCTCTGGAGAAGCTGGGTAACTGCTTTTAATTTAAAAACGAGTTTGACATTGTACAAGTCCGTGTTCTGTAAAATGGAACAGGACCCTCTCGGCCCACCCCGGCTCCCCCCAACCGCCCCCCGGCTTTACTCGGGCTCGCTGCTGTTGGTGGTCTTCTCCCACTCCAAGCTCTCCTCGCTCTGCGCGGGCGAGCCCGGAGGCGGCCGTGCACGGAGCCCCTGAAACCTGCGGCACTCGGGGCAGACGCGGATGTGCGTGCAGCCCCGGGCGACCAGGGCAGCTTCTTGTGCCAGTCTTTGTGCCAGGGGGTCTGGCTCTCCCCCGCTGCACAGCTTCCCGTTGCTGAGCGTGGTCGTGCTGCGGGCTCGGCGCTCCTCCGGGATAACGGGGCGAGTCCGTGTCATCCCCCCTCGCCTCCGACGGGGGTGGAAACTGTCCTTGCAGAGGATGATGTCGCGCAGCTCCGTCACCATTTCTTGGCACACCGACACCTGGAAGGCAGAGCCAGGACACGCTGCTCACCCAACCGTGCTGCGAGCCCAGCCACCCCGCCTCTGCTCTGGATCCCGATGCCAAAATGCTACGGGATCAGGTTCTAGTTTGGCCACTGGATTTTGATACCAGCACTTGGACCCTCACGTTTGTTTTAGCCCAAGAGATTCCACCTCTTGTTGGAGACCCTTCTGGATCTCCAAATCAGCTTGGGATCCAAACCTGTTGGAGGCAGAAATTCTCAGATGTTCCAGCCTCCAGGGAAAGTACCTGGATCTTGTGCACCTCTGATCCCTTCAACAGCCCCTGGAGCATCCCTACAGCCTCAATCTTAGGGTGCAGGTGTGCATGAGATGTCCCTGAACTTCAAACCCTGCCAGATGCACCCAGAGCTCTCCTGTGTTTGAGGTCTCAGCACTAGGAATGCCATAAGCACTTTTACCCCCTCGGGTCACTTTCAGGTCCTACCTCTGACTGCTCAGAGTGCCGAAGGCTCCACAAAAATTCCAGCATTGCCATAAAAATCGCTACGATTAAGCCACAGATGAGAACCACGAAGATTCCACCAATGTTCTCCATCCCCAGGCCTAAAACAAAGCAGAAGAGACAGCGCTGTGGGGAGGCAGGCACGACATAAATTGCAGGCATCATTGTACAGAAATCCCAGCCCTTTGCTGTTAGCATTGCGCACACCCAGCCAGAGACCAAAACCACGGAGCCAGCACTGTCCTATTAATAGCTGGCTGCATGACTCAGATGGCAAACCAAATGACTTGCAATAACTGCACGATCGAAGACGCATTCTCAGAAATGATGATTTTGCAGATAAACAGCAAATACATTGGAGGAAAGTACAAAGCAATTTGTGGACAAACCGAAAACAGGGGGGAAAAAATGGGAGATCAATCGGGTACATTAATCCCTGCAAATTATTCACCCAGCTCTAGTTGCTTTGAACTTTGCGACAGCAGATGAGCAATGCTGTTAAGGAGGTAGAGATGACGAAGACAAGAAAGGGCTTTAAAGGAGGCTGGTACGAAGAAAACCTCCTTTGATCGCATTACAAAGTGCTGGTGAAAAATGATTACAGCTGCTTGTGTTGCAGTAGCAGGGAGAGGTTCCAGACAAGACCACGACCCAGCGCTGTTTGACGTGACTTGGTGGCCATGTGGGGATGTTGCCCAGGGGTACCTGGTTAGGTCCTAAACCTGCCTGTCCCAAACAGCTTGTGCTCCAGAAACCTCACTGCCGGAGGGAAAACCCAGCCCTCAAGAACCCACCCCGAGCTTCCCACGTGCCAGGGATGTCACCTTGCTTCCCACCACGACTCCTGTCCCCCCAAAACTGCCTGAGCCCTGCAGAATGGGACCGAAAGGGTGCTGCAGCAGGAGCTGATCCAGGGAGCAGTGCCTGCCTCTTAGCGCATGCTGCCCAAAAAACAGCTCTGCTCTCCTCGGCTTCTTGGGTTTGGGTCTCAAGTGGCCATGGCTCCTGATTGGGCTGATTACTAAAAAGCATGCGGTGTTTTGCACCGAGGTGATGGTATGAGGCCATTACTCAACAAGAGCATCTATAAAAACCTTCCTCTCCCCTCTGTAACATTAAATCAAAGTGCAAGAATCAATGATTTATTGACTTAATCTCTGCATGGCTTTTAGACATTAAATCTCACCAAAATCCTTGTAAATCGCTGACCTGTTTTGTTCTAAAACGTAAGAGGTCACAATTCTCCCTCCTTCTCCATCATTCTTTTGGCATTGCCTCCAGAGCAATCCAGTGACTCTGTAAATCAGCCCATCGCAGAGACGTTTCCACTAAGACAGCAATTACAGGGCAGAAAACATATCCCATAATCACAGTTTAGACCCAAGATAAAGGCCATCCTCTCCTCCCAGCATCTCTCAAATCCGAATTTAAGGCCAGGATCAGTCTCTCTTCATCCTTCCACGGTTCTGCCCGGGTGTCAGATCAGATACCCGTTTCCAAGCTTACCAGAGAGGGATTTCTTTCCTCTGTGGGCAGTTTTTATCCCCTCTACTACCTCCCTGCCCAAATCCTTGAGAACACCTACGCTTTCTCTCTGATAGGATACAGCTGGAAATTTATTAACGAGGCGAACAAACCACCGGAACCTTCTCCAATCCCTGTTCCACTGTTCACTAGGTGCATGGAAGAAGAGCCTCTATCCTTCCTGCTTGCCTTCAAACAACTATTTTATTAGGTTGTCACCTTGCCTTGAGGCCAGTTGTCTTGCTCTGGCCCAGCACCTCCTGCCTCCAAACCACCAGCCAGGGCTACGTGCGGGGCAGCAGGAGGGATAACCAGCACCCCATCCCTTTGAGGCCTCATCCGGCCAGCTCACAAGCTTCATGCACAGCCGAACGTCTGCTGTATCGTCAGGAAAACACGAGCACAGTCGTGCAGCCGGCTCGGCTCTGTCTCTGCACTCGGAGAGGTCAGAGGACTCGCCTTGTGACTGGGCACTGCTGGCCTCATAGAAAATGCTCGCCGAGGAAAGGGCGACTGCCAAAACGAAAAAATGCAGCAACTGCGGGAAGCTGGCAACTGCTGTCATGCTGGGACATCAGCCTAATGTGGTAGCTTTTATGGCAATTTGCATAGCATTACCCAAAAGAATTTGCTCCTCAGTTTACAGATGTAGTAATAAAGTCCTTGTGTCCCTTCCCCCAGCTGTCTGAAAGGCGCTTTCACTCGGAGCCATTAAGCGGCGGGCCTGCGGTGGAGATCCATCTCCTTTGCAGGAACCCAGGATTTTGGTCTGATCCCTTCAGCCATCCATTTTCCCATGTAATGCTGCAGACATTCATTAGAAGCTAATTTCCCCTCCATATGCCTCCAATATTTGTCATTTGGTTGTTCCGCTATCTTTGCCCCAGGCAAAAACACACAGCATGAGGCACCGCAGAGCTGTTTGGCTTTCTCCTTGAATTGTGAAGGAAGGAACCTCGGGTCAGGAGAAGGGGAAAAAGCGATTCTCTGGCGGAAAACCCAGCAGTGCACACGTGCAGACGGACCTTCATCCTTGCACCACTGCCGGGGATGCTCCTACCTCCTGGTCCCTACGGTGAGCCACGGGCTGGGGGTGCAGCGTACCTTTGGCCCTGTGGTCCTCCTCCTTGGGACATTTGCCTCCTTCCCACCACTTGCGCTTCAGGATTTCCAGGCGGTTGTTCTCCTGCAGCTGGAGAATGGCCAGGTCGAACTCGTCGCGGAACACGGAGCCTGCAAGAGCAAGAGGCAGGCGCTAAGGCACCGCTCCGGCCCGCCTGCCTCCCGCTCGGCCCCGCGCGCTGCCCTGCCGCCAGCCTGCCCCGAACGCTCCTCCCGGCACCTTGGGAGCTCTCTTGCTCCGTGCCAGCCCTCAAAACCCACTGCTCCCCTGCTAGGGCTGTCCATAAATTCACCTCATTTGCAGACAGCAGTTCTGCCTGCACCCCAAGACCCACATACGGCACTTAAAGGAGTCTGTAGCCAGGGAGAGCTTTGCTAGCCTTGCTCTAAGGCTCCTGTTTCAATCTGGTGCACTGCAACGGCGCTGGATCCAACCTACGTTCACGGGAGAGGATGCTCAGCACCCAGCCCCACTGCAGGCCCCGTTATTCCCGGGGCCAGAGCTGCAGAAGAAGGGCCGTGGGAACGGCAGCAGCTCTCCTGGTAACTCTGCACTATTGTCCTGGCGAGCAGCTTTCTGCTCCTCTTATCTGCTACGATTTCACTGCTTAACAAGACAATGTCAGAACAAATTTAGTCATGAAAGTACGGATTTGTACTCACAATCGGGTTACCGTGACTTTACAAGCTTACTCATGTCAGCTAAGCTATAGTAGCTGCCTGTGCGAGGGTTCTTGCGTCATTCAGCTCGACTTTGTGTGGCTACACAAGGTGCTCAGAGGTCAGGGACCAGGCGTCGAGCCTGAGAGACTGGCCCAAAGATCAGCGATCGTTTTGGATAACAACCGCTACATCCTTTTCTTTGCTGCCCTGGGAGATGGGCTTCTCTTGTTGGCTCTCCTATTTGAAAGACAAAAGCCCTGCATTTGGTGGAACCTGATCAGTAGGTGAGATAGGACTGAATCGTCCAATTCTCTCTCCGTCTGGGAGTTTTAAGAACCACCAGCTGTTGAGACACTACAGGAGTTGCACCAGCATTACTTTTACAGCACTTCTGAGGTGAAACGAGAAGCACAAAACGATTCAAAAACCACTGGTTCAAAAGGGAAACAGTCAGCAAAGAGCATGTATGCAGAAAATAAGCAGCAATTTTGAAACATCTTTCACACGAATCATTTAAAGAGCCGCAGTCACGTGTCACCTGGCTCCGGACCAGAGCAGGGTCTCGCTCATCTGGCCCTGAGCGTGTGCACCTAGGGCAGCTGCAGTGCATTTGATTTTCCTCCTGAGTTTAAAACAAAACGACCCTGGGCAGAGCCGTGAAACGTGACCTCGGCCTTAGAGCCGGTTCAGCCTTTTCAAATGCTCCGGTCCTCTGCTGACAGCTGAGAAGGACTAGAATTTGTCTTCACTGCCTACCGACGGGCATGCCAATCCCGTAGCCCTTGGTGTCCAGAAGGCCCCCGACCTGCGTGAGGTTGCAATTGCGCTGACGATAATACTCGTTCATGGTGGACTCCAGCAGGAAGGCGTAATTGGAGTTCAGCACGCGCGCGATCCCTTCCTCCGTGCTCTTCACGAAGACGCTGGGCTGCTTGGAGTACATGTAGTTCCACATCCGCTGGTACGTCTGGTAGCGGGAGTTCTGCCGGAGAGAGAAGGCAAGCATGGATAAGTGGGAGCACCTTGAGGCGATGCACGCCCCGAATTAGACCCTCCTGTAAAAAGGAGGGTCCCCTTTCGTGATGGAAAAAGGGGTCGAAACAGATCTGGTGCCTGATTCGCACACGGCTGCCTAACCTCCAGTTATTCCAACAAGATTCAGAGGCCCAAATGTCTTGGTGGATTTGAGACTTTGTTGGCAAGGCTGGGCATGAAATGCATACCTAATCCCAGTTAGTTCCATCACATCTCTTTGCATAAATTCAGTTTGCAAAAAATGCAGTTTCCGTAACTGTATTGCAAACAACCAAAAAAAGCCGGAAGAAATAGCTGACGGATGGCTTCTTTAAGCCACTGAACGCTTCCCATGCCCTTGTGCTCAGCAGGCCACCAGAGACAGACATCACCAGCCCGAGAAGAGCACCGAGGTCTGGGCACAGAGTCAAAGCTCTCTGGATTTTGCTGCTCCCTGAATCGGGATTTTGGTGCAAAGGGGAACCAAAGTGCCTGCTTATGAGAACTGGGGGCTTTTGGCTGAACGTTGGTTGGACGCAAAGCAAGGTGCTCCAGCAACGGGTGCTGCGGGGCGAGGACAGCCTGCTCAGCCCACTGCTGCACTTCAGTCACCATCCTGACACTCGAGGCAATCAGATCCCAGCAAACGGGGCTGCAAATGGTCCGAGAGCACCTTGCACTCGTTTCTTTTCCACCACCAGCTACTCCAGCACGCACCAGGCAGCGTAGAGCCACAGGCATGGTTTTAGCCTTCAAAGTCTGCCTGGGAAGAACCGAGTGCCTCGTACACAGACACTTTATTCACTTGGGCTCTTCGGCTCATTTTAGGTGTGACGTTCTGCTTAAAAGTAGCTTTTTGCCAAGCCCCTGAAGGGCAGAAAGGCTGAAAAGCTCAGGCTCACTTGAGATGTTTCTCAGGCTTCTTCCCAGTTCAGCTCAGACTCAGTGGAAAAGAGAAGTGAGAAAAGCTTTCTCTCTTTCTCTCCTCTTGGTATTTCAACATGTAATAAACAAATAATCCTCGAGCAGTTTTGTGTACCATCAGAGCACTGCAGAAAAGATTCACTCATTTGTTTCCCTTCTGAATCCAGGAGGGAAGCCAGAAATGAAACTGGGCTAAATAGCATGTATCAAGTTTGCACATGCTTGACTTGTGTGTTTTCAGTGCCCCTGACCCCATGCAAACTCTGCTTTGCACCAGCACATTTCCATAACCTGGCCTACCAGGGGACTGCAAACATTTCTTTGCTTACCCAGCCTGAGGGACTCTGACAGAGAAGCTAAGATCACGTCAAACATGCACAGGGACATGGAAATCCGACTGCAAACGCTCGGCTGCTGAGGACCATGTTGTGCCATTGCTGACGTGGGGATGTGCACCCCTTTCTCACCTACGTGGTGGGGAACTCCAAACGTTAAGTCACTTTTTGAGTCTGAGCTGAAAGGTCTGCTCCCTTGGGGTCCAGCACAGATGTCCTGAGCCCAGTCCTCCAGCATCCCAAAAGCATGCTGGCTGCTGCCTTACAAATCCCTACCTTCCCTAGCCTCTGCTGTGCCACCTCCACCATCTACCCCGTCGCCACACATGGTGGAATTAGCCCTGCGCAACCAAACAGCCAGGGAGCTCCCCAAATGTCTCCTCAATGCCAGAAACCTGGATGCCACACACCAGAAAGAGGCCTGGCAGGCTGGGGCAGCATCCAAAGCTGACCGAAGGGTGCCCTCCGCACCCCCTGCCCCGCTTAGCAGAAGAATGGGGTTTACTTGGAAGAAGGTCATGCTGGAGCCGCCGTGAATGGTGCCGTACTCGATGGCTGTCTGGTCAGCCAGGTCATCCACGGATTCGATGGGGACATCCATCCGCTGCACGGTGAGGAAGGCTGCCAGGTTGGCCGTGTAGGAGGAGATGATGATCAAGGTGAAGGCCCACCTAGGGAAAGAGGAAGCGAGGACAGTGAGAGAGACAGTGAGCTGAGAATAGAATCATTAGGGTTGGAAAAGCCCTCCAAGATCACCTGGTCCAACCATCCCCTACCACCAATGTCACCCACTGAACCATGTCCCTAAGCACCACGTCCAACCTTTCCTTGAACACCCCCAGGGACGGTGACTCCACCACCTCCCTGAGCAACCCGTTTCAATGCCCGACTGTTCTTTCTGAGAAGAAATGTCTCCCCATTTCCAACGTAAACTTCTCCACAGGCTGTGTCTGACCTCCATCACCATCCCCTGCCTCTCCATCTGACCCCGAGGGCTGCCTTCCTTTCGAGGAAGGCTGACCTTCTTACCAGACTCCACTGACGCAGCGCGTGGACAACGCCTGGGGGGCGATGGTGGAGCCTTGCTGCATGAAGCCCCCGACTGGAAACCACAGGCTGTTGCCGAGCGAGTACTGGTTGATGAGGAGGTTGCATCTGCCTTGCGAGCAGGGGTGGGGGCTGTACCACTCATACGGCGTCAGCCTGAAAGGAGAAATAACAGGTAGCTCAGGTAACTTGCTAGGAAACGGGGTGAAACTTGGGTGAAAAACAGCAAAAAAAAGTATATAAAAAAAAAAAGGACAGTTGAAAAGCCCTAACTCTCCTGGAAGCAGATTTTTCTGAGGAGGAAACTCTTTGCTGTCAGTCGATGCCCAGGGCTCAGAGCTGTGTGAAATGCTTGCTCTGAGATTCAGGAGCCAGAGGTTTTGTTGTGAGATTTGCAAAAGTTTTGAGAGGCTGTGCTAAAACCTGGCCAAGGGCTGTGGGGAGGCTGAAGGCCTACGTGTGAATTTGTAACGCAGACAAGAGCGGCAATAATAATTCCAGAAGCGCACGGTCTCGATGCAGAATGGAAATCAGGCATCTCCTGCTGCATTCCCTGCCAGAGAAGGAACATCCATGGGAAGTTCCAAAGCAAAATACGTGAGACCTGGCCGAACATCATCATCAAGTAAGAATTGTCACAAATGGTTGCTCCAAGAAGGTCTGGTTGCCCCAGCAAGGTCTAGATCTAGGTCCCAGGTCTGGTTTGAAGCCAAGTGCTGATGTTTCAAAGCATCACAAGCTTTCAGCACTCACAGGGATGGGACGGGGTGGGAATCTGAAACAAATGACAGCATGTCACTGAAGTGATGGCAGCCTGGCTCTCTTTTTGGGCTGTTTTCAATGCTCGGTTCCCTGGTTGCTAAGAAAGTCGTCTAAATCCTACGCTGCGGTTCATTGTATCGCTAATGGTTAGCAGAGCTGCTTCTTGGGCGGCTTATTTTGGGGATACTGCAATACAGCTGCAGGGCTGTGCCAGACTGTGCAGCGTTTCACCCAAACGAAGTGTCAGCTTTCAGCCCTGCATCTCCCACCTCACTGCAGTGCTGGTTATGGAGGTTATTTCTTGAAGACCTCGTGCTGGGGCCCAGGACTGGCAGTAAGACAAGCACTGAGCTGGGACAGAGCTCTGAAGTTTGCAGGGTCAGGAACTCCTCACAGCCGAGCTCAGCATCCAAACCTCTGCCTCCAGAGGAAGCCAGGCAGAGGCACCTTGCTGGAGGAGGATGTTTAAAACATGGAGAGGGGCTGCAAGGGGACCACATCTCAGTCTGCAGAGTGCGCGGCTGCATTATTCAATGGTTTCTTCAGGACCGTGCTGCTGAGGCTGTAACGGGATTCAAAGAAAGCCTTAAAGCCCTGTCAGCATGATGACTTCGGCCATGCTAAGGGACCAAGTGACAGCACAGCTCCATTTTCGTAACGAGGACTGGGCATTAACCACGTCCCAACGCAGCGCTCGAGCCCTGAGCACACCTCGGTGTGCATCTCCAGCTCAGAGCCTACCTGAGAGCGAAAAGCCCCGTCCGTGGCACCCAACTCCAGCAGTTTGCCACGAGGTGAGGGCAGGCAGCCCCGCAGCACCGCCCCTGGAGCGCTGACCCGGTGCCTCGATGGGAGACACGCCGCAGAGAAGCTCAAAGCGCTCGGTGACATTTTTTAAGGCTGATTTAAATTAGTCATAGGGAATCTGAACTGAGAGCTGTCAGGCGAGGCGCTGCACGTCAGCTGGGAGGCTCTGGAGGGATATTAATGAACTTCCCCGTTCTGTACACACTGCATTTTGAAGGACTGACACACGTCCCGCAGTTCGCATTAAAATCTCTCAACGCATTCGCTGGCATCTGCCCTTCGTGGTTGAGACACGCCGTTGGGTTTCTCTTTTGCCATCTGAGAACCCACAGCCAGCAGCACCATTTGCACAGCCCCTGCCCTAATCCCAATCCTTGTCCCACTCTTCCCAGGCAGTTTTTGGCACCACGGGGGCCACGCACGCTCCTGTCCCCCCCATCCCAGCCATGCCCGTGGCCACCCAGCGCTGCCAGCGGGTGATGCTCTCCCAGCAAAATCCCCGTCCCCAGCTAGGGGCTGGGACCACCCTGCCCCTATTGCCGCGTCCCCTGAGCTGGTGGCCTTGGGGACGTGCCCACGTGCAGCCCCTCACCACGGGGCTGGGAGCGTGACGCTAGATGGCACCGCGAGGAAAGGAAAGGCGGCGGCGGCCACATTACCGAGCAACCAAGAAGAGGACACAGCTGACGGCCAGGTAGGCGAGCAGCATGAAGAGCCAGACGCCGGGGGAAAAGGGGTCCAGGAAGGAGAAGTAGCCAGGTTTGCGGCCCTGGAAGGGAAGCAAAACTGAGTTTGAGCTTTTTTTTTCTATAAATCAAGCAATTTGTTCTTAAAAGGAGACAAAGAGACACACCTGGCCTGATGGTGACAGTGGCTGGGAGCGACAGAAGGGAAATAAAAGAAAGAAAATGGAGATTTGCAAAAGTCTCGCAGGGGTGAGACACGGCCACGAGCGAGCACGCCCTGCAGCAGCTCCCCGCCGGGATCCCTCTCCTAAGTCCATTCCTCCCCCTACAAAAACAAGGGCTTTTGTTCCTCCAGGCAAACAAGCAGGTGAACTGATGGAAAGGCATGACAACCGCAGCCCTCTCTCCTCGCTGGCAGGGCGCGCTGCCCCGCTCGCCTGCGGGATCTGCAAGGGGGGAGCCCTGGGTCACCCACCAGGCTTCACACCGCACGTGGTGGCTGCGAAGGGGCACCCCTGGGTGCCAGCAGTGGGTGGGAGCGACAGAGTGGGGAGAAAACATTTTAATGCAAAAAAGAAAAAAAAAAACCCACCCTTTTGCAATATTTCCGGCTTGCTTTCTTCAGCCTTGAAACGTTCCTGCTGTACAAAACTCAATAAAATTATTACTTTTATCTCTGAGAACACGGTATTTTTATCTTCAGGATGCGTCAGAATTTCCTGCTTCTACCTCAGCAACACCACCTTGGAAAGGAGCACCCTCCTTCTCCCAAAGTACCTTCCAAGTTTCACAAGGACACTGCCACCACCGAAATCTCGTCGAGTTTAGTGACGTTGGAACAAAGGGAGGATCGATTTCTGGAAGTTTCTCGCAGGCTGAACACCTCCCGTTCTGCTGGGAGCATTTCTCCTGCCGCCACCAGCTCCGTGCACGCAGCTCCTCTGCAGCACAGCCTCCTCGAGGGGGGGAAGCAGGCGCTGGTTTATCTCTGAGCAAACTCAGTGCCGCTCGGGGGAGAGGCAAAAAGAGAGCAAAAGCCACAGGAGTAAAGAAAACAAAAGCCCCAAAAGCTCTCTGTGCAGTCTGTAATTCCTCCGTGGAGCAGAACGCGCTTTGTTTAGGCACCGTGCACATCTGATGCTCCTCTCCCACCGTGTTCAGGCAACATTCATCGGGCTCAGCACTCTTCTTTGCTTACTGTCTCCTCCAAAAGGCTCCCAGCAAAAACTCACAACTCCTAATGTGGGGCTAAAAGCATTCGTTAAGGCTGTGCGCAGGTGAGCAAAGTCAGTCCTTGCACCACAAAACCTCAGGCTTTAGGGTCTGGAGCCCTCATTTTTCTGTAATCCACTGCCTCCCTCTGCTCATGGCACACACAAACTAATAAATAGCAGCTGGTAACAAAAACCACCTCACTCCAGTTGCTGTAGCAAGCCCGGTGCCTTGGGTAGACCAAAACATTTCAGAAGTGCACTTAATCCCAAGGCAGTGAACGATTTTCTGTTTTCACAAAAAGTCCCCAGGAAACATAGATGAGTTTTGTTTCCTTACACAGAGACAAGAGGGGCATTTTAAATTCCTTCTTTTCTATAAAAAGACTGTTTTACTACTGAAATATTCCTACACTTATGCAAAAACTGAATTTCACAAGGTCTTGAAATTCTTCTGAAGACTGAGATGTTGCTAGAAAAGGCAATAGTTGTTGCACAGAGACCCTCCTCTGACAAAAATATCTAGGATACTGTGATATTCTCAGCTCCAGTCACCAGCTGGGACCGTAGTATCTCTGAAACCTTCTACAGCAAACTCTGCCCTACAAATTACACCGTAACATCTCGTCCCTGTATCCTTAAGGACAAGAGGAGCTGGAGGCTGGGATCTACAGTAGTATTTTCAGAGGTTCTGGCTTGTTAAGCCTTGTAACAAAAAGATGAGTTAAGAGTCAGTGGTTCACACCTTTCCGTGTCCATTTTTGACTCGTGATGCCAACTGGGAGCCAAGGGTAGGTGTTACCAAAGCTTCTTCAGCAACCACACGGCTCTCCTGAGTGCCCCACGCACCCCTAATTCCCTTTATCACCTACAGCAAGGCTCGTTCCGCTGCCTCTCCCTCCACAGGGGTTTGCAAGCTCAGATACAAGCTTGGGAAAGGGGAATTACGAGGTGGGAAGGCACCTCCTGCCTTCAGCCGAGCAAATGGGAGCTTCTCCAAAAAAAATCGGCTCCGAGCAGCTCATCCTTGCCCAGCATCCCAGAGCCAGCAGGGAATTCCCAGGCATCGTCGGCGTCTCAGCCGAGGCTCCCTCGTGAGATGCTCCTATAGCAAAGTCCCTTTCTGTAATTAGGGCCTCAGCGTCTGCTCCGTGTTTCCGGGGCAGTTTGTCAATAAATTATGCTCATTAGGGAAATTGCGTTGGAAGCTGGAAGTTCCAGGCTTGGCAGTGAGTCTCTCCTGTGACTTGCAGCAGTAGTAGTTCTGCTTCTCTTCAGCTGCAGTCATTTCCAGGCTGCTGTTACATATTCTTTTCATTCACAGTCGTGGATAAGAATAAAGATATTCTGTTCCCACGGAGGGCACAAACTCTCTCTTATCTGTCTGTTTTGAAGGTGGGACTGACAATATCTGGTGTCTGTCAGATATTTTTAGCAGGTCCCAGTACAGTGTTGTTAATTGGAAGAGCTATTTTTCCTGGAATAGAAATGTTCAAAGTGCCCAATAATTGATGAAGGCCTCCTGCAGATCCTCAGACAGAGGCAGGAGGGATTCACTCACCCTCTTCGGGGGTTCCTGGAAGTCCTCGTGCTCGGCCAGGCAGGAGGTGGGTTTCTGGAGGGGGCAGATATTGGGGTCAGAGCCTGACTGTGCAGGGCATGCGGGGAAAAGAGAAGGAACCAAACGTCCTGCTGGGTTCAGCAGGGCTCAGGCTCGTGGCAGACACCTTGAGCTCCTTGTTTGCCCCCCAGCACCATGCGCTCACCAGGACAGCCTGGAGGGACTGGCTGGGGAGGAGCTGTGGCATCGGTCCCCCCCAGTTCTTGCATCTTCTGCAGCAGTCAGAGAGCCCCTTCGAGCCTCAGTTCACCTGTCCTGAGCTCAGTTCTTCCAGCGTGCTCACTAAATCGACGCTTTCCCATCTCAAGGGAGAGCACGGCAAAGGTTTTCAGGGCTGATGACCGAGGATCACGCGCAAGCTGGTCCCTCAATCCCTTCCACAGAGGCAGGTGTGAGCAAAACCAAGCGTGTGCTACAAACAAAGCAGACTCCCAACATACCTCCGCGCAGGAAAAAAAAAGCAGCAGGCACCTGCCAAGGAGCACCTGTCATTACCTCCTGCCCTCCGCGGGGCCCACCAGGATGGGAAGGCAACAAACAAAGCGAGCCTTTTCTCCTCGCAGCCCGCGAGTCAGAAAGCCTATTAGAGCCCCCGCGTCAGAAATCCATACTTGATTATATCACAACGAGTGGAATTGAGAAAAATGACAGCCCCATTTAAAGCTGCCATCTTCGGTTATGTGTGATAAGAGGCGCAGCGTGGTGGCTGGGCCGGGTGGGTGGGGAGGAGAAAAGGGGGAGAAAGCATTTGCAAGCGGAGTTATATGGGAATTAAAATAAAATGTCATCACGCTGGGAGGAGACTAGGGCACAGAGGCTACTCCTCAGCAAGAGATGCATTTGTGGTTATTTATTAGCCTACGTCTGAGCTGCGCCGCGATGAACGTGCGTCAGCTGCAATTCCTGACATTGCAGAGACGTCTGCTGGGGTGGGGAAGGGAAGGGAGGGGCAGGGCAGCCGCCCACAGCTGCTCTGCAAACCCCATCCTTCCAGGACAACGGGAGCGATGAGCCTTTCTGTGTTAAACACATATTTACCAGGTTAATGAGTTAATTCTGCCCAGCTCTCAGACAGCCTCCTCAGCGCAGCAGGAGAAGCTGGGGACCCCCCTGCCATGGGAGTTCCCCATCAGCCTCACGCCGTTCGAGGAGCAGGACCTCGCTCGAGGTTGTGGGGTTGATCGGGGGCAGAACACACACAGGACTCAATCCCCAAACTTTAAAACCCATGTGAGAAAGCAAGGAGCTCGATTATAATCCCAGCCAAGTGACGCTGGCAGGAACACCCCCTGATGCACGGGGGAATTGGTGGTGGGAAGGGAAAGGTCGCGGGGCAGGGACAGTAACTCACAGCTGCCGAAGCCTAAAGGGTCTGTCTCTTTCTGATCGGTTAACTACTGATCCTAAATTCTGCACGTACCAGAAGAAATGGAATTTTAACTAGATTTTAATTACTTGTTTGTTCTTGGCAGGAGCAACTCAGCGCGGAGAGATGCGTGCGCAAGTTTGTTTATGCTCGTGCAGAACACTGCATCTCCAACAGCCTTGCGAAGGGAGAGAGGGGGCAGGGAGAGGCAGCTCTAATTGTTTTATCCCTTTGGCTGCTATTGTTGAGCTGACAGGAGACCAGGACTGTAATTCTCATCCCATTTGGCATTGTACAGAGCACACTGCAAAGCCATGGGTTGGGAACAGACGGACGTCCTGTCGCACTCACCTTCTGCAACACCTGGGAAATGGGAGCTTGGAGCTGCACAGCTCCTTCTGGGGGATCCCCCCCAAAGCTGACGCAGGAGCAAGGGTGTCTGAGAGCCCCCCTGCAAGGCAGCAGCACCCCGGGGACCTCCTGGTTCCCTGGGGAGCAGCGAGCTGTGCCCCAGGAGGGAGCCAGCACGGCTGGAGGTTCAGCAACGGGAACCGAAGGCACCGAGCTGACACTGGGTGAAAATGAAAATAAACGTCCAGCACATTTGTGCTTAAATAGGAAAAGAAAATATTTTTATGAGTTATTCACTGTTCTTCTGTAACTAGGCGCGTTTGCATGCAAATAATGGAGGGACGTAAATGGCTATAAAATAAGTCGCTTACCATATGAACTCGGTAGAGAATGCTAATTCCCAAAGTCATGAATGGCTTAGAGAAATCAATCACCTTCTCCCGCTCCGCGGTAATCGTCAGCCCCGCCACTGCCAAATCGGCTTTCTGGAGAGAGAGGAGAGCAGAGATGAGGACCCTGAGCCTGGGAAGAGGCAGGGAAGGGGGCACAGCACGCCCAGGGCCACGCACCCGATCCTGGAAGGTGGGTGTCCCATCCTGATGGGACGGGGTGCGTTTGCTGCAGGGCAAGACGTGGCTCTGGGGAAAGCAGCAGGAGTTTTCCTGGTGATGTCCATGCTCACCGAGCGTGTTTCACACGGACACCCCAAAGCATAACCCACCTCGTGCTCCGGACCACTCTTTGCATCTCTGTAGCTGTGGGTTGCAGCCTCCCGCTTCCAAAGCCCCCGTTAAACACAGCCGCCCCCTTCCCTTCCAGACAAGGCTGTTGTTACTTGCAAGCACCATAGGTAGGAAATCACAACAAAGCACCATTATTGCTCACAAACCCCGAGTCATGAAGTTTACAAGCCTGCCAAACCCAGGCTCCCAAAATTGCAGCTCAGACTCCAAAAAATTCGGAGGACTGGTGTAAAAATTTCCAGATTGACTTGCAAACCAAATGAGATTGGGGGGGGGGTGTAAAATTTATTCCAACGTTAATACCCTTGTAATATAGATAATATTTAAAATTCAAATTCCTTATATTTATTACTGTAGCTCTTTTAATGTCGGTAATTGCTTTCTATAAAAATGAAACCTCCTCCATTCTCTTATACATTTGTTTGCCTGCTTTGCAGGATGACAATTATGCATGTGGAAAGAAAGAAAAAGGGGAGGAGGGGGGGAAGAAAAGCTATTTGCACATGTTGTCCCCGCGTTTCATAAGGTCTGTGCAGAAGCTGAGGCACCATCAGGCCTGAAGACCCGATAAAATATGCGGCTTATCTCCCTGGATCCATGCCCTACTTGCAAATGCACCACTCAAAGGCAAATTTGCTGGTGCACCGCTCGTGCCACGCTCTCTGCCCCTGCTGCTCTCGCTTCTTTTTCCCGAAGAAAAACAGGGCCAAGTGCCTCCTGGCTGAGGTTTGCCCACGTCTTTCACTCCCGCGGCCCCAGAACCACTTTGAGGCAGATGGGGAGGACGGGCCAATAAAAGGCAGGAGCTGCAGGAGCAAAGGGCAGCCTTACTGCAGCCTGAAGGCAGGAGGAAAAGGGAAAGAAAGGCAAGGGGATCAGCAAGCCTGCCCGCTAGCAGGTAAGGGGCACGGGGCACGGAGAAGGTGATATTTCACAGCCTGTGCAGGACGGCTTTATTGGACAAGCCCACTGCCGGATTTTTGCAATTGTTTCCCAGCAGCTATTGCAGGTTCCTGGGAGGTGCAGGCTGGAGTGAATTATGAGCTGGGGAGGATTTCTGCCTAGCCAGACGTTTACCCACAGGGTTTTTAAAAGGCACCAGCAATCATAGCATCGAGTGTGAGCAGTTCAGCCCTATGTAAACATCAGGAGATTACAAAGATGGGATCAATTCATCTGTGGAACATGGCATGTGAGGAATTTTATCTGCAGGGAAAGCCTCAAGCTTCCTGACCCTCTCCTGCCTACGTTAAAAGGGTTTGCAGGTACCATTGTCCCGGGGAGAGCTCTGCCAGCAAAGCCCCTGGTGAAGATACAGCTCATCCTGACAATGGATTTCCTCTCCCAGTTCTCCAAAAAGTGCCACGGGGCGCTAAAGCATCGGGCTGAAGCACCTGGAGAACATCCCGTGGGCATGGGCTTTCACGGGGTGCACCTGCTGCCTGTGCTGAATGGTGTGAAGGCAACTAGAGCCCATCTCCCTCTGCTCTTTTAAAGCCCTTCTCCCTCTGCTCTCTCCCTGCTGTCTCAACTTTTGTCCTCCCAGGAGGCAGCACCAGAGCCCCAGCCACTTGCAGGCTGCTGTTACCTCCGCACACCCACGCTCGCCTCCTCCTTTGGCAGCTGCTCCCCGCAGCAGAGACCTGGCTGCTGGCGGCTTTGTCTGCGGCTCTGCTCCCTCAGGCTCCCTCTCCCTCCGCTCTCCGGGCTCAGAAGCCGGGCAACTTCAGGGCTGCTTTCTGACAGCAAGAAACTTTGATCTGGGAACGGCACGCAGCGCGCTCCCTGCCTGCCCGTCATCCATTTCGTGCTTTCGCCTTCGCTTCCCGATGTTCACCCAACTCGTGTGATTCACCGGGGTCAGCGTATCTTGGTTACAGGCAGCGCTGCAGACCTCGGCGCTCTCCTCCCCTCCCCACCTGAGCACGGGTAGGAGTTAGCGTTTTACAGCCTGAACAATGCATTTGGGGGAGAAACGGGTTTCGTTTCGTGTTTCTGCGCTCCATCCGCGTCCCAGCTCTGGGGAAAGGGAAACCAGGAGGCGAAGGATGGGGGGAAGAGGGGCAAACGCTGTGGGATTTTCAGCCTTCAGCACAGTTGCAGCTATAAATGTCAGCGTGAAATCGGCTTAGAAAAAGACCCAGAGCGTTTTGGGAGTAGAAACAGGCGCTCCTTTAACAAAGCACCGCTCAGACAAGGCCAAAACTCTCACTGGGTGAGAGAAAGCCCAGGTGGGCTGGCGTCGGGGATAAAAGCACGAGCCGCCATGACCGTACCTGGCACTAACCGTGGAATCTGCCGGCATCAGCAGACAAGCTTGTGCTGCCTCTGGAAAGGATGTTAAACACGGAGGCTGAGCCGGGCTCCTGAGGAGGAACAACAATTAAAGCAGCCTTACGAAGGAAATTGCGGGGACTGTCAGTCCGGAGGAGGCAGCCGCCTCCTCGCTGCGGATGCTGACAAGGCTCATCTGGAGGCTAATGGTGATGAATGGGGCCTGACGTCAGGCGCAGCCCGGCCGGGAACGATCCTGACGAAATTCCCAAAACACCAGGGCCGGGTGGGCGGCCCTGCTGCAGCCCTGCTGCCACCCACGAGCCTCCAGCCGGCGGGGAGAGTCCGAGCGGCGCCAGGCTTTGGGCTGTCCGTGCTTCGGTGCGAAACGCACGCCTGGAGGATGGCTCCGGCAGCACAAACCTGGGATTTCTTGCAGGAGGATGAGTCCCTGACTTCAACAGCAGCTCGGCTCCTAAATCCCCTGTGCCCTCCTTGCCGGTACTGCCAACAGCACACACTGTGGCCAAGGGCAGGGGAAGGTATTTCTTATTCTGCCCCCTTGCTGTGAGGTCTGCAGCCCTGTCCTGTGGCACCGTTTGGTTGCTGGATTGATGCACAGACTGCCCATCTGATCTGCGAGGAGCTATTTCGGGTTGTGCAGGCAGCCAGGGACGCACATTCTTGCATTTAAAACCAGGGCCAGGTGAGGGTCACTCAAAACTGTGGTTTTTTTTTTGAAGGATGTCTGTGAATTCTGCCGTATGCAAAGTGACAGCCTGAAAGCCCCGGAGGCTGCCACCCTCCATCAAAGCCACAAAAGGGGACGGGAGGATCAGTAATGAGCGCAGACACCAGCCTCAGGTCTGCCTTCCCCCTGCACTATCTCTAGGGAGGAGAAACTCTGCCAGGCGCTCCTGTGCCCTTGGCAAGAGCCAGCTGGGATGACGCACCGGGAACGGGGACCCTAAAAGCCACCCAGGACCGGCAGGGACACCCACCCAGCTCACACCACAGCGATGTGAGCCTGCACACCGTGTGCACGACAAGAGCAGCAGCACACCACCGACCTCCACCACTCGCCCACCCACACCTCCCTCCCACCTGCCCAGCTCCCCCCGGCACGTTGGCAGCCCCCCGGCACACACACAGACCCCCCCCCTCCCTCCCTCTCGACACCCACACACAGCTTTTTCTCGCTGAACACCAACACCCACTGCAGGACTCCGCCAATTTTGGAAGAACTTCTCCCTCTTATCCCCTTCCTCCATTCCCTATCCTTGGAGCAGCTGAGGAGAGGGCCTCGGAGCACAAAGCACCTCCCCTGGTCACAGCAGTGGAGCTGGAAAAGCCTCACCCCAAAGCCTTCAAGTCCCTTCAGGACTGCAAGACGCTCAGCTTCACCTCCCCCGCTTTAAATAGAGCTTTAATCGCTGCTGATCTCAGCCAGATTCAAGCCACTGATGCAGAAGCCAAAGGCCCAGCACTGCTCCGCACCCCATCGCTCCCCAGACGATGCTGTGCAGGGGGGGACGGCAGGAGCTCACTCTCCCCAGCCCCTTCTCCCTTGATGCACCCTAAGGCACCACCAGCCTCACGCCACCCATGGGGCTTGTACCCATGGGCACGGCACGGGCCAGCACTGCTGTCCCCGTGGCACCTGGCCCTTGTACCTAAATGCCCCGCAGGGCCAGCTCCCGGTCCACGAGCCCACCAGCACGCCCACCACCTTGCACCACCCTGCTATTTAAACGTCAAAAGACGCCTGGGCAGCTGACAGAGGCTGCAGAAAAAGAAATCCAAGTCTGCACGGAGCGTGCTCCTGCCCGGGCTGTGCTGTCCTTCAGGTGAGCGTGCTGGCGGGGACAGGCACCCGGTGCTGGTGCCCAGCTGAACAGGGCACTGGCCCGGCTGTCAGAGGGAGGCCCTGGGAGGCCTCACAGCAAAACCCCAGCACCACATTCCTGCCGGTAAAGCCTCCTGGCAAGACCACGCCACCTCCTGTCAGCTTAGCCCTGTTCCCCGGGGGCAGCCCCGAGGTGGGTGAAGGCAGGCGCTGCTGCTGCAGGCGCTCCCGGGCACAAACACGGCTCCTCAGGAGGAGCAAAGGGTGCTGAGCACCAGCAGCGTGCTGAGAGCTGATGTACAGGCACTGAGCACAGCCACCAAGGCGCTCCGCTACCCAGACAGCAAGTACAGCAGCGGTGGAACAAAGAGAGAGCTGTCGCATCGCCTGGAAAATACACTCGTTGGCTTGTAGCTGAGTAGCGAATTCATTTTGGCTCAAGGACGTGCTGGGGAAGAGAAAGGGAAGACAAGACAACCATCGGGGAGTCAAAGCCAGGCTTCCGTACCGCGGCAGGAAGAAGTGAGACGTAATTCTTTCCGTGCTGTTGTCCCCGAAGGCTCCAAAGGCAAACAATAGGCGAGAGGAAGATTTGCTGTTCCCCCCGTTTGCTCGTTATAGATAGCAGGCGTGTAAGGTGTCAGCCCAGCTGCTGGAGACTGAAGTCTTCTGTGCCAGACCCAGCGGGGCTATCAGGGAAGCCTGCTCCATCCCGAGAGCAGCTCTGCTGCCCTGCTCACTCGAGGGACAGGAATGGTGCTGAGCCGTCCTGCCCCACGTGCGCACGGTGACCGGTTAGCTTGGCGGCTTCCAAATTTGTGATATCTTCATTAAGGAAGGGGTTCAAGTCCTTCCAGGTGACTTCTCCCAGGCTGCATTTCCTTCACCTGACCACGATGCTTACAGGGTTCCCGATCTGAGCGCGAGTCCGGCTGCTGACCCGGAGCCAGGACCTCTGCAGCTCCTCCAACCCCCCCCCAGCCATCCCATTCCTCGTGCTCCTGAGCTCTTAATCGGTTTTGTGAGCAGGTCAATCAGATTCGTGAATCTTATCGACTTGTGAATTTGGGTCAACAACAAATGGATGTTTGTACAGAAACCGTCTCACTCGTATCACAGCGCACAATTAGCTGTAAGAGAATTTTCAGCACTAAGGAATAAATCAATAGCTGGTCAATCCAGCAGCAGTAAAATGAAATATTTTTCCCAGACAGCCCATAGTTGCTCGGAGCAGCTTCAGTGCCGTGGGGGCGTTACAGAAATGGAAATAAAATAGAGGGAAGGTTTTGCATGGAGCTGGGTAACTTTCCGACCTTCTGGTCCTGCACACTTACATGCACATTGGCCAAAGCTGACTGTATGAGAAGCTGATCGGGGCGAGGAAGGAATCCCTACCTTACATTAATACAGCACTGCATAAGAGTCAGGTGCAAGCTTTCCTTTTGGGTAGGATTTGGGATGCTCTGACCCCTGCGGCAGGTTTGTGTCCTGACTAATGCCCTCAAGGCTGCACAGAGCTGAGCTGGAGGGAGAAAAGTGCCCAAGGAATGAATCCCCTGGCAGAGGAACACGGTAGCCAACACATCCTCTGGTGCTTCAGCCTCCAGGCGGGACGGAGAGCAGCACGCACACGGCCAGCTCTGCCCTGCCAGGCCTGGGACCCATCAAAAACTCGCTGAAATCACCCTTCTAAAGCTTCTGAAGGGCCTAGAGAGAACCAAGCAGAGAACGCCTGTTCTCATCTCCGATTTCTGATTCAGCCTCACACAGATTTGCCAGCTCTGTCCTGCTGAAGCAGAAATAAAAATCCTCCTAAATAAAGCTCGAGCTGAAGGAGAAACAATTCGTTTCTCTGCGAAGATGAAGTTAAAACACTTACCGCTACCAAAAGCAATCTCCAGGAGCTCCCATCTAACGGGGAGGTGCTGCCAGGGCCAGCAGGCCAAAAACCCGATGGCTGTTCCCTTCCTTGCCTGCCCAGATCACACGTCACACCCTGCTCCTTCTCGCCTCCCAGAAGAAGCGCTGCAGAACCGTTTGACACGTAGTTGTGTGTGCGGATACACAGAGCGAGAGGTGCACGAAAACTATGCCAATAGCCCAGAGCATTTGCAAACAGCCGTACAGGAGGCTCCTCACCAGAGGCTGCGGAGGAGGAATCTCAGCTGGCACCGAGCTCGCACTGTGCCGGGAGGGACGACCCAGGTGGTGGCATCGGTTGAACGGGGACCTGAGCACGTACCCTGCCCCTCAGCACCTCGCTCAGACCCGGAGCTGTTCCCACCTGGCTTGGGACACTCAAATGGAGCTGCTAAGGGAGGAGGGAGCATCAGCCAGGCCCCCTTTGCCTGCTGGGGGAGAAGCAGCGGGATGCTGGGGGGCATCATGGAGAGATGCTCACCCCAGAGGGATGGAATCGGGTCCGCGTTCCTCCGCTTTGCAGCAGGACCCACCGCTGCCGTAAGGGTAATGATGGGGTGGCTCGGGTGCTCCTCTGGCACAGCGCTGAGGGTTATCACAAACACACCTCCCCACGGATTTGCCACCAGCTGAGAAACTGTCACCGGGTTCTCGCAGGCACGTCGGTAATGACAAGGCAGCGCGGAACCCAGCGAGGAAGAATCGGTTTAAATGGCATCTATCTTAATGTTGGCTTTGGCTAAGCCTGTTTTACTAAGGATCTCGGAGCATTTCATCAACCGTGTTTAAGCTCCGGGATCCCAGGGGAAGGAGCACCTTTAGCTGCGGAGGAAAACAGAGAGCAGGGAGGGGGGCACAGGAGCGTGCACACGCACAAAGTGTTGTCAGACCCAGCAAAAGCAGGCAGCTCTCAGGCTACATCACTGCCACGGGGAGGAACGTGAACAGAGCTCGATCCATGCACAGTGAGCAAAAACTGTTCCTCTCCAAAAACAATACCGGAAGTCGAGGTGCTGAAATGAACCTGCCCAAACTTTTCTGGGTAGAAATGGGATTCTTACTCCCTTCCCTCCCTGCTCAAACAGTGCCTTTTCGCAAGTTTGCTTTGATTTCTACTGCCCACCCTGCCAGTACCTGCACATTTTCCTATGTCAAGTTTTCATTACTTTTTTCCACTGTGAAAAAAAGAACCAAACACCACTCGGTGTCGAGCAGGGATCTCAGAGTGCAGGCAAAGCAAACAGCCTTGAGAGCACCCAGGGGCACTAGCACCCTCCGCGACTTCGCACACTGTCACGCTGACACAACAACTGCATTTACAACCAGGAGAAAACACTGAAGAGGGATCCTCCGGTCAGAGCCTTGCACGCAGACTAAAACCCCCATCCATCCTTATCATCCTGGAGCACTTAAGAAAGCATCAGGCTTTGCCGTTGCCAAGTCCCACTAGAGCACAGCTAAAAGCAGCGGTTAATTCACTTACCCGAGCAATCAGCTCCCCAACCATCCCTGTCCACGTGCCGTTTGCCTCCGGGACTCCATACACCCCGTCGCCGACCAGGTGGATCTTATAGTTGAAGCGCAGGATCTCGGCCAGCTCCTTCAGCATGTCCACGCAGAAGCCCTCGTAGCGGTCGTTGCCTTCCAGCTCCTGATGGTTCCACTTCAGCATTAAGTACGGGTTTTCCTGCATCGAAACTGGGCAGCTGTCATTCCCATCTTAGCCGGGGCGTCCCAGCAGCACGGCGCAGCGGGGAGGGGGCTCCCTGCAGGGGCTGGGATGCGAAAGCTCTGATACGGGGCACCTGGGCCAACTTTTCCAGCTCGGCCTCTCTTTCAGCAAACTTAGTGGGATGCAAGGGAATAACGCCCAGCGTGCTTCGGGGTTTTGAGGGTCTTCCAGCAGAAGTAGTGGAAAAAATCATGGGTACCAGCCCAGCACCGGACAGGGAACTTCTATAAGGGTAATTGCGTGTATTGCCTGTACCCGTGAGGTCTTGGTTCATAGAAGTTGCACCCATCTCAGCCAATTTTAGTAATTTTTATGGGTAGATGGGACAACTGTCCCTTCCAACTTACCAGCTGTACACAGAACAAGAACATCATTCAGAGATGAATGTAAAATGGCAACTTATCCCCATTCCAGCCCTCTCCCCAGCTGCTTCTGAACTCATCAAATATCATTTCCATATGAAACATCAACTTGAGTTTAATTACACTGTCATGAATTGTCCTCAGTGCTGTAATTAGAGATTTGATCGTCTGTTCTTTATGAAATCAGTGTGCAACACTGCATGCTGGGGGCAGAGGGGGGTAGGAGGAGAGAATAATATTGCAGCTGATTGACACCCCTAAGCACTGGGCTGGCGACGAGCTAATGGGAACTGTAGGTGACCCCCTCACTTACCAGGATGGTGGTGACAATGAGCGTGGTGTTGAACAGACTGTCGGATATGTTGGAGGAGAAGATCCTGTTGTCCATGCTGAGTCCTTCAGAAACGTGCCAGTGGCCGATCTGGAGAGAGAAACAGCACAATAAGGAAATTTACAGGACAAATTACTGTACGCTCCCACCATATGGCTCCGGTGACTGACAACCATCCGGCTGGCCCTGTAAAAGGTATTTATGAACGCTCCGTTACTGAGCTTGCATATCAGGATCCTGCTCCCTTATGCCCCCTAGAAGAGCCTTTTATTGTCTCATATGTAGACCTGCAGCTGAGGGAGGCCAGCTCGCTCTCCCCGAGACCCTTTCCTCTCTCCTTTTTCTTCTGTAGATCCTCTCTGATCCCATCAGGTCCCAGCCCATCACTTGCTGAAGAGCTGCCCCAGCCGAAGTCCTCCAACACCACTGAAGTACAGCCGGGAGAGGTGGTGGCTGACCCCAAAATGCACACACGTCTTCACAGCTCCTCCATAAATGTGGGGCTCAAGCAAATCCTTTCGTGGTCAGGGCTTTGCCTACAGCGTGACGGATGGCTGAGGACCTCGCAGTCACCTCCAAGCCCCTGTGCTGAGCCGAACGCAGCCTGAAAGCACCGCCACCCCAGTGGGGGCTGAATCGTCCCGGCTGCTGGAGCAAGCCCTTGCGGGTAACACAACAGGGATCATTCCTCCGAGCTGCCAGCTCAGCACCTTCTGCAGCATCAGCAACGCCCTGCTAAAGGCACTCACTGTGGCGAGGAGCTCTGAACGGGCTGCGAGCACCTCTGGGGGCTGCACCCAGCATGGGGGCACTGAGCCCCTGATGGGAGATGGAGGCACAGTGATGGCTGTACTGGATCAGGTCTTGGGCATCCTGTTGTTTTGACAGCTGGTTGTGGCCTAACTCCCATCACGCTCCTAGCAGCATGGTCACACTGCAGGGCAGGACACGTCTCTGGGAACAAGAGTCTCAGACCGGGAATTTACCAGCCACTTCTCGGACAGGGAGCTCACCCAGCCTGCATTCCCCAGCTCCGCGCCAAGGTGCTCGCCTCTTGCAGCGGCTGCTGAACAAAAACCCCTCTGCTCTAACTGCCTCTCTGAGCCAGAGAGCAGTCATAAACATCACCTCGTTGTTTTTCCCCCCTCCTAGACTTCACAAGCGGAGATTAGTGACAGATTAACTTTAATTTTAACAGCCTTCGCTGTTCTCAGATTCCTCCCTCCCCTGCTGGCATATTGAGACTAATTGACTGCCTCCTCCTCTGACAGCGCAGTGGATTTGACCTTGCTTTGAACACAGCACCAAAGCCAAGCACTCCCGTGTGCCGGGGTCCTTCCACCCCATCCTGGCTTGTTCCAGCTCACGACTGTCCCCTCGCAGGGTGACAATGCCACTAATTGACTCCTCGTGCTGTTCGCCACATCTGAAGTTTGACGTGTCAGAAGATGGCTGGGATCCTCAGATCTCCCCCCTCTCCTGCAAGACGGATGTCAAGGTGATTTTAATCATCTCTATCTACGTATAAAGAGCCTCTGAAAAACAGAAAACACATTCATCTGCAGAACGCGTTAGGGGATAATCAAACGCTCTGCCCAGACGTGGTTAAGATGGGTGTGTTGTTAAGGCTCCGGACTAGGACTTAAGAGTTTTTAGGGTGCGGGAGTTTTCAGTAGAGGCTGCGATTGGTCTGTAAAAATACAGCAGGTGGAGGAGGCCCATACAAAAAGAGGTAGAACAGATTTTCGAAGCTAAAACGATAGCGTTAGCGCAAAAATAAATAGATAGAAACCAGCCAGAAATAAACAGGCTGAAAAATCCGAAAGAGGGCTTCCAACGATCGGAGGAGCTGAAGGAGCAGACCCCCTCAGCACCTCCTGCGCTCAGCCCCGCTCTGCCCATCCTGCCCTCAACGCCTGCAAAGGGTCCTGGGGCAGGAGACCTTTCTTGATATAAGCCCTTGTGATCAGCAGGGAGCAAACGCCCCGTTTCAGTGCAAACCAGCCCAAAAAGCAGCTGCTGGAGCCTGGGACAAGCAAGGAATTGACATTGCCCCATCCCCACAGGCAGGAGAGGCCCCTCAAATCAGCTGCTGTGCACAAGGCATTACTGGGATCGGTGGCACTTAAAGATTTCTTATCTCTGGAGAAAATTACCAGCAGTTAAAGCAACGCAAGTGTGGCTCGCTCCTTTAATCCTTCATCTGCTCCGCTCAGACACGGCCACGTTAATGATGCCTGGGCTCGCGAGCTCCTCGTGGCACAGGATGACAAAAAGCCCCTCGCACTAATGATCTTAATGAAGTCTGCTGCTCAGTGCCCCGCAGGCCCGAACGGCAGCGAGAGACAACATGGCAAGACCTCTCCATAAACTTCAGGAGGCCCTAATTCTTTTACCTAAAAATTAAGGTAAAGCCAGCCTTGATCGTGGATGTCTTACACCAGGCAGGTCTCCAGTGCAGCGAACCCAGCTCTCCTCTGGGCTACGATTAGCAAGCACCGTCCTGAGGATCGCATCCATCACCCCCCCCTCCTCTGTGGCCCCAGGAAAAGGAAGGAGCACGAACTGCTCCCATTTCTCATCAGGCCTACACCTGGAGATCCTGTTGGCACTGATGGGAAGGCCTGTGCCAGCAGGAGATGTAATTAAGTGGGTACTTGGTACACGGTGCCTCCGTCAGCCCAGAGAGGAAGGAATTAGTGTCTGGAGAGGGGGGTGGAAAGGGGAATAAAGCAAACAAATGAAGGAAAACCCTCAGAGGGCGCTGCGCAAAGCTGCCAGGTGGCTGGCACTCCTGAAGGACGCTGCAAGACGGAGGCAAGCAGGCAGAAGTTGGCAGGGGACACACAGAGAGCCAGCTACAGAAACCCGCCCAACCCTGAGGCGCGCACACAGCCCCCCCCAGAGCTCCCCTGTCCCCCAAAGGAGACGACTGACATCGCCCAGGCAGGATGGACGATGGCAGGGTCCGAGCTCGCTGCCTCCTTGCAGGCTCTGTCTCCGAACCCGTGCTAAAGAGGAGCAAGCCCCGCCGAGACCGATCAGCCGCTTCTCCGTTAGAAAGGCTTGATGCGGCGGGGACTGCGGAGGGTCCCGGAGCTATCGGCTGGTAGCTCGTCTGGAGCTCATCAACACCGCAATTAGGCACCCCCGTCACTTCCACTGCTCCAGAGCTGGACGCCAGCAGTCAGCTAGACGCGAGGACATCGCAGCCAGAGCTGGGGACAACCTGCCCCTCGTGGGGCTCCAGCTCTCCCTGCCTCTCCTCTCGCTTTCCCCGGGGCCAGGCAAGTCCCAGCCCCTCTTCATTCCCTCTTGTTGAGCTGCCAAACCTCAGCTCGGCATTCAGTGCAAATCGCTGCCCAGAAGCCTGAGTGATGCTTTTTGTATGGGCAAAGAAAGGGAGAAAATAAAAAGATGACATTTACCGACTCAGTCCTTGTCAGATCTATGGATCACCGACACATTAATGAGCCTGTGCTTTATTGGGCATTCTTTGAGCAGAGAGCAGCTTTCATATGGCTGGGGAAAAATTTCCACTAGTTAAGCTAAATCAGGAAAAAACACGTTCAGTGCATTACATAAATGTATTAAGAATTGGATGTCAAAAAGCCCTGTCTCTCCTTGCCCAAAAGCAACAGCAAATTTTAAAATCTAAGTGTCTCTAATTTGTTTGCTGGATGAGATCTGGATCAGCTTCAAGATTCGGTGAATTCTCTATCAAAGCTGATGAGCTGGAAGTCCCTGTGGCTTCGGTAGATGGAAGGAGAGAGGGTGGGAGAGAGAAAGAGAGAGAAATGGGCAGAGAGCGTGAGCTTGATTAAAAATAAGAAGGGAATAGGAGCGTTTCAAACGAGAGCCTGGACAAATCAGCTAATATAGCCCTCGGGAACAAGATTGCCCCCAGGATGTGAATGCCTGTTCCTTACCCTGTCCCCTCGCGATGGGTTTAATTAAATGATTTCTAATGATTTATTTAGTTATTTTCATCCCAGGAAGCCTGCTTGGCGAGCAGAAGATAACCACCTATGGCGTGGTGGAGAGGCTGCAGCCTCCAGGGCTTCGGCTTCCCTCTGCAGCCGTGGAGGAGATCGCACCAGTGTCTGGGGCCACCGTCCCAGCTGGGTACGTGGGTGACAGTCCCTAAAACCTGCGAGCAGGTCCCACGTGGCTCTGCTGCTAGGCGAGATCCTCCGCGGGGCTGCCTGAGAAGGGGAGAGCCGGCGGCAGAAAGGCTGCTGTGGGCAGACGGAGCAGGTTTTAGGCAGAAAAACTCCTGATGGAGAGGGCTCGCAGCCACCAAACACTCCCAGCAGGCAGCTGCACACACCAAGGGACTGCCCTGCCGTTCCAGCGCTGTGTCGCTGTGACTCGCAGCAATTTGTCACCATCACTCTCTGACGGGAACTTTGAAAACACTCCGCTCCAGCCCAGGCTTCCTGGGTACCTCCGAAACGTGAAGCTGCTTGTTTACCAACCTCCTGCATGCAACAGATCACAAATGGTTTTGCCCTTTCAGATTGGGTTTGTGGAGAAAGAGCTGAGATATTTGTCTTTTAGGCACCAGGTCCCGTTTCGTTGGGATGCCCGCCAGCACCCCACGGCATCGCTCATCCTGCGCTTCATCGCCACTGAGGGACCACAGGGCAAAGGGGAGAGAAGAGGCACGAGGGGGTCTGCAGCCCTCCCACCGCAGAGGGTTGGGAACCAGCACCACCCTTCAACCCCAAAGCAAGCCTGCAAGCTAGGGAAAAGGTCAGTAGGGACAGCACAGAGCGACCCAGCCCCACCTGAAGTACAGGCAGGGACCTCACACCATCACCTGCCCGGGGAGGGGAGATCCTCTCTCTAAGCAGGGATGCTTACTCAGTGATGGGAAGGAAAAGCCATCGTTTCTGTCACCCAAGTGAGGAGCTGAGCTACATCGGCAGGGCTGCCAGGGGTAATGCGGCTCTCGGAGCTCTCGTGGAGCTCTCGGAGCAGGGCTGCTCCAGGAGGACCTGCACACTTAACACGAACTCCCTGCCACGTTCGAGCACATGGAAAATGCAGCAGTCGTAGCGAGGCTTACAGCATTTGCTTCCCTTGCTTGAGCTGAACGTAGGCTCCTGTTAATGCAGACGGGCTTGGATCTGTCACTTTTACTCAGAGCGTGATGGGCTCGGGTAAGGATTCAAAGGGCACTGGTGCTCCGAGAGATCCTGCTGCGGGGAGGCTGCCATCCTGAGCCCTGCTCACCCGGAGCCAGCTGAAGGCAGCATCAAAGCTGAGCTGTCACTTGACAGGTAAGGGCTGGCAGGCAACGTCCTGCCGAGGCTAAAGCTCACTGCTGCCAGACGGCTCTGCTGGTGTGGGGCAGGACAGTAAGACACTACAGCTTTTGTCCTCTGCCAGCATCTAGGGGAAACGGCAATCTCCAAGAAAAAGGCAGGTGTAGTGCTGTCAGCATGGAAATAAGACAGACAAAAAGTCTCTTTCAAGGGCTTCCATATTTTTTTTTTTCCTTTTTCCTGAAGGAGGTTTGGATTTACCAGTAAAAGCCTCATTCCTTGGCCTTGTGTCACTTAATCTCAACAGTTCGATATCAGTGGCACCAAGCTCCGGCCCCCACAGCATCCTTAACTTTGACTGAAGACATCACTTGAACAGAAAGAGGGTAACGGGTAGGAAAAAGGACCAATGCAGTGAGGAATCTACAAGCACTGAGCCAAAAAGCAAACGAGAGCCTGAGAACAAAAGCGTCATGAGTGTGAGCTTGTCACTTGCTGAACACCTCCTCTTGCCAAGGGCTGGGTCTGTCCCCCCCCTCACCCACGGTATCCTGAGCTGAACCCCTGCAAGGATGCACCCAGCCCGTCCCCAGCAGCCCACACCACCTCCCTCACCTGCCGGAAGCCACCGCGTGTGTGCTGCAGGATTTTCAGGGCGTAGTTGGACCTCTGGCCTTTGCTGTTGAATTCGATGTGGCCAGTGAGACCTTCCAATTCTACCTGTCCAAGAGAGAGTGAGTTACAGCGCCCGTCGAGGTGGGCACGCGCCCAGGCACCCTCCCGGCAGCGACGGCACAACGCTGGTGCAGTTTTCGTGTTGCAAAGGGAGCCAAGGTGGGTGCCTGGCCTCGCCGCGCGGGCTGAACATCGCTCGCCTGCTGCCGGAGAGAGCTTCTCAGCCCCAAGGGCAAGCTCCTGCGCCTCCTGTTAGCAGAGCAGAGGGAAGCTGAAGAGTTTTGCTGTCTCTGACTAAGGCTTCACGTACATGGACTGAAGCAGCACAAGGTTCAGGTTCAGCTGATCCTTCCTCCAGCAAAAAAACCCTCATGAAATAAATTTCCTCGTCTCATGGTATTTCATTTGCACCCCAAACAGACTCAAAACCCACGCTCGTTCTGCGTGGCCCAGCTCAGCTCTGAGGGTGCGATCGATAAACTCAGCTACGTGGGGCCTGATCCTGCGCGGGGCCAGGCTGGGTCGGTCCCAGCGAGCACACTTCTGGCTTCAAAGGGGCTCAAAGCCCTTCGCAGGCAGCTCTTCTCTGGCCACCGAGCTCTAAGCAGCTGTACTGTGCAACCTCGTATCAGCTCGAGTTCACTCAAAACAGAACTCACATCACTTAGAAACATTCACACTTAAAAAAAAAAAAAAATTCATTGAACTTCAATTTTTTTGCAGCAAAACCTGAAAAAGGGAGTTTTCATGTACTTTTAAGGCTAGCGCCAAACCAGTCCTCAGATCTCCTCTCTTTTCCCTCCCAGTGCTGCCTTCAAACAGACCGATGCTCTGTGCTCCAGGCCTGTGCCAGCCTGTGCGTGCCCGCCCTTCGCTGCCGGCGAGCTCCAGCCCCGCTCACCATGCGCAGGTAGTTCATCAGGCTGGTGCCATGCTGCCAGATCTGGGCAGAGCCGCAGGACAGGGGCTTCACGCCGATCTCCTGGCTCCGGTTCAGCTCCTGCACGGCGCTCACCACGGCGTACACGGCGTCGAACAGCAGGGCGGAGGAGAGCTGCGGGGGAAAGGAAGAAAAAGAAACTCACTTTTTCTAAGCAAGCTCTGGTTTTTGGTCCTTTGGTGACGCCCGTTCGATCTGCAGCCCACGGGGAACCCTGCACCCACAGGAGGAAACACACCTGGGCTGCATCAGCCATCATTAGGGCCCAGAGGATCCTCCCTCCAGCACTGCTGTGAGTGGCAGATCTGTGAGGAATGAGGATTTGCTAGAGCTGTTTCTCAAACAACATCGTCTTGGCTTTCTGGTGCAACAGAGACCATCTTGTCCCGTGCCACCGCCTCCAGCGTCCTGCTGGCTGTCACCTGCACTGCAGTGGCATTGCTGAAGCAACATCCAGCATCACAGAGCTCGCTCCCTCGCCTTCCCACCTTCGCTTTGTTTGCCTTTAATCAGATTGCTTTGTCCGTCCAGCCGCACAGAGCGTGTCTTTTGCCCACCCACCACCGTTCTGAGGGTTTTGATCTAGTCAATAATTGGCCGTTTGCTCCCTCGCGTTCACTGGCGTGGCTAAGATCTCACTTCTAATTATTGTCACCTCCTGACTCTGCTGGAATTAAGCTGTTGCAGCTCGTTACTGCCAAGGCTACAATTTCCTCGTGGCTACTTCCCAGAGCATCCTTTATGGTCGCAGCTCCGGCCGTGGGCTGGTCCAGCTCCAGCCGGGGGCTCCTGTCCCCTGCCCTGCCCTGTCGGGGACTTCGGGCAGCTCAGCTGCAGCCTCGCGCCCTGTTCCTCCTCCGAAGCTTGCTCAGCTTTGTTCGCTTCTGCCAGCTGCCCTGCGGGGACAATCTCACCCGGTTCAATCCTCCCCAGGAGCCCTGGGCTTCAACCACACGGCTAATTTGGACAGAGCGAGCCAGAGTTAACGCCGCTTGACCTCACACAGACCAGTGGTGGAACCTCATCGACTGCAATGGCCGGGGCTTAGGCAGGTAACGAGCAGTGCAAAGCCTTAAAACATACAAGCTGGCAGGAGTAAAAAGGCACAATTCCAGCCTAATGCCAGCAAAACCCTGACCTGTAGCTCTAACGGCACCGGCAATCCTTCCTTCTCCCAACTCCTCTCCCCTGGTACTGACTCACATTTGCTCCATCTCTCCTCCTGCACGTACCTGATGCTCCTGCCTTACTCAAAGAGTATCTGGGCACCTTCCCATGAGCCCCGAGCAGTCTTGGGTCTGACTCTCCTGCCTGTCCCATCCTTGGCCCCCGTTCAGTGAAGCTCTTTAGCATACATTTAATTTTGACTGTGGACTGAATCCCGTTCCGGTTACAGGACACCATACACAATTAGCAATTGCTCTCCTGGATCAGGAACCACATTAAACGCAGTTGGCCAGTCAAAAATGTTGGGACAGCAAATGCAACCCCTGTGACACCAAAATTTCACCATCTCATACCAAATCAGGACATTGGCCCTGCCTTTGTAATTGTCTCCTGTTGGGTTTTGATTTCCACTTTTTTTCCGAGCAGTTAATGATCTCTTATTAGCTGGTGAGCAAGAGACTTGTAAATCTTAGCGAAGCATTTGACATTATCGACTGGAATATTTTTTCCTTAGCCTCGAACAATTTGCTGGGATTTCAGGTGGTCCCCATGTACTTTTTCAAGCAGTTCAGGGACTGGGGAGGGGGTTGTGATGCAGAAAATTGAGTCATCTCGCTAGGGAACAAGAGGCCCTCCCATGCCCTCAGCGGACCTCTTTTATTGTTGTTGTTGCTGTTAAATCCCTGTGCCAAATTACCTAGCACTGGACTGCAGCAGCTCTTCTCTGTTCTTTGGTCTCTGGCTTTTTTTGGGTAGGTAAGTGCCTTCTTGTGTGGTTACCTGGGGGGTGACACCAGCTCTCTCCTACACGCCAGGAAATCCCAGCTTTCTTCATGTCACCCATAAAACCTCTCACTTCTTTTATGCTCTCGTTCGAACCCCAGCTTTGTCACTGTCACAAAAAGCCAATTTGCCTGCTAACAAATCGATTCTCCTCCTCGCATCGTCTGATCTGTGCCGATCCCTGTTGGCTTCGTACCGTATCTCTGCAAGGTCACGGCTCTGCGAGGGGCTGCACGTGGAGGGCTTGGTGTGTGCAGTGCCCCCGTGCCTCACCTCCTCCTCCCCAGTGCCCTACAGCTCCTCACACACCTTCCTCCCAACACCAGATCCCCTCCAGGCACTAACCACGGGTTAAACGTGGCTACGTGAAAATTAGCACTTTATTTTCTAGGTACAGAAATCCCCCACGTAAAGGCCATGTTTAAAGGCAAGCTGTTCTCCAGGGAAACGTGAGCAGCTTCGGCTAGTCCAGGTTTTGCCAGGCTTTTTTTCCCCTTTTCCTACTCAAACATTGTCATCTGTATCTTTGCCCCAAACATAACACAGAGAATTAAAGCCATTAAAATCCTGTGAAATAGACTTTACAATCTGGATTTTATTCAATGACATAAACACTTAATTACAAACATCTGTTTTAGCCTAAATTCTAATTACCTAATCTAGCCATCTGTAATTTGAATGATTTTCTCTGATTTCCTTTCTTTGCAATGTGATTAATGAGAATGGCATTAGAGCAAGCAGCTCCCTCCTCCTTCCTCAGATGCTTTCTCAGCTCCCCCAAGAAAGCCCTTGGGTCCTGGAGCTCACAGGAAACCTCCCTCCTGTCACTCCCAGCTGTTGAGCTTCCTTTTTCTCTTTTTAGGAACAGAAACCTGCTTCCTGGGACAAAAAGGGGAGTTCTCACAGAGGTGCTCTCCAGGATGTGAGACCTGCCAGACTTCCACCAGCAGACTAAAGTAGAAGTGGATTTCCCTGGCAGATGCAGGAGAGGAAACGCATCCCACCTGGGAATATTTCACGTGTCCTCTGCTCTGAATATTCACAGCCTGAGATACTTTTCTCATCACCTGGGGCATGGCATGTGCCAAGAGAAGCCACACAACTGAGTTTGGGAAGCCCCAGGGCAGGTTCTGGGATGCTCCCGGGCTGGAGCAGCTGAGGATCGGGGTGGTGCAGCCTGGCTGAGCCCCCTCTCCAGATGCATCATCCTCCCTGGCCCGCGAGGAAGCCCGTTGTACTGCTGAACGTTCTTTAGGAATGAATGAAAGGAGCATCCAGCTGGCTTAGCATTGCGCTGATGGGTGATTGAGGTTCAGGCTCACAAACCAAACAGCTCCATTCAGCTCTGAACTCATTCACTCTTCCAAAAAAAAAAAACAACAACAAAAAAAACAGGGAAAGTGCTGCAATGAGGCATACACTTGCATCCGTCCACCTACAGATTTTGCCGGTCGTTTAGGACAACACAGGGTAAGAAGGAGCAATGAGCTCCGTTATTTCTCCATCACACCTGCAACACTCCTCTGCCTATTGTCTTCCCTTTGTGCTATTGGAAGGAAATCTATTTTTAATGCCTCGGAACAGTCCTGCAAACACCAGCCAAAGGGAAAGCTTCCTGGTAGCCACCCTACAGAGATGTAGCAGGGCAGGCAGCAGCTGCCTCGGTGCAGGAGGGCTGGGATAGGGGAGCGCAGGCTGGTCGCAGGCACGTACTTAGCATGGCCTGAGCACCATGTCAAGCCAATAGGACGTGGGCACAAAGGGCAGAAAGCTCCTTATTTTCCCTGCTTAAGATCACTTTGTAGTGATAATAAGATTTTCAGCAGCACACTGCTGCCGCAGTTTGTCGAGGGGACTCTGAGTTCATTATAAAAGCT
This sequence comes from Cygnus olor, assembly GCF_009769625.2. Taxonomy (NCBI): domain Eukaryota; kingdom Metazoa; phylum Chordata; class Aves; order Anseriformes; family Anatidae; genus Cygnus; species Cygnus olor. The sequence continues at coordinate 3,364,834 of NC_049190.1, read as the reverse complement.
GCAAAAGGTTCCACTGATGGCATTTTCTGCCTCCCTTCCCGCAGCTCCAGCCGCAGCCCCCTGCGTCCCGATCTGGCAACGCTGCTGTGCAAACCCTCTCAGCCCCCAGCAGTCCCTGGGGAAGATTTCAGGGCTGGTCTGCATCCAGCAGGGAGATGCCAGAGCACGCAGCACAGCACAGCCTCGTGGCATCTGCCTAAGCCCAAGCCTTTTCCATGCTACGTGCATCCAGACTGCCTCTTCCTCTTGCACAAGCCACTTTCCCAAGGGAAATACACAGGGACTAATTTCCCCTGGGGAACACTGAATCGGAGCTGCATCCCCTGCACTCACACGCAAATACAAATCAAATTCGGATTAGGTTTAATTTAAAGCTGCACAGCCGTTCGAGCGCAGCCAAGCCTTCTAAAGCTCTCCATCCACCTGGTTCCCGACGGTCTCTCACCCCAAAGGGTGAGGTTTTCCTTGGTCTTTCCCTCCTCTGCCCCACGGTCCTGATGGATGAGAGCAGCTTCTGACTCACCGAGGCGATGGAAGGGTTTTACTTACCGCCGGGCCAGTGAAAGGAGCGTGGTCGCAGTTCTCCTGCCAGGACTGGTTGAGGCTCTGCACAAACTCTTGGAAGAAAGCGTGAGACTGGTTGAAAATGGAAAACCCCAGGATGTTGACTCGGTCATCCAGCAGGCTGTCCAGGCGCTGGAGGGAAAACTCCTAAAGCAGCCCAAAACAGAAAGCAGGATCAGGAAAGCAAATGGGCACCCAAAAAAATCAAAACCAGACAATATAATTGAAGGGAAGATTGGCCACGCAGCCAAAAGCACCTGAACCCACCACCTCCAAGCTGGGGCTGAAATCCTCCCACCAGCCTGTAAGGAAATCCGGGGTGCTGACCATGACGGGGCTCAGCAGGCTGTTAATGAAGATGTCAGCCAAGTCCAGCACTTTATTTTTCCAAAAACAGACCCCAAATCCTCCAAAGCAGGTTCTGGAAAGATCATTTCTGAGCCATGGTTTCTGCCAGCCACACCTGAGCTGTGCTAGCAGGCTTGGCAGAAAGGACTTCCCTGCTTCACAGGAGGAAAGCTGTATTTTCAGTATGATGCATCTATGAAGTTCAATGACCCCAGATCCTTAAAACAAACTGTACAGCCACGTCTCACGGGCCTCTTTTAGAAACAGAGTGTGGTGTGGTTTCCAGACCAGCTCTCTGGCAGGAGGCTCCCAGTAACAGAGAGGTTTCAGCGCAGGCAGGGAGGCACCGGGTATTTTTCAGGCGGAGCAGGCAACCTGCTGCAAAGGGTCAGCGATGCCTCGCTTCCCCTGCATGGCTTGTGCTCAGCTAAACAAAGAGCCGGGGCAATTTCTTTCTTGAAAGAGGGTGATGGGGAAGGCAGAGCCAGCTTGCATCCCCGGGGGATCTCAGGGACGCCCCAGCTCTGCTCTCATCTCCGAGACAAGCGCTCCCGTGCAGCCGAGAGCCCCAGATGGCGCGAGCACACGGGCACGGGCTGTCCATCCAAACCCCGGCCAGGAGGAATCCCCAGGCCAGCAAGACCACCAGAGTGTGAAGGGCCACGTCTGGAAAGAAATTAGTGCCATTTGCTCCTCTTAATTTCCTCCGAGAGCGCCTGACCCAGACTCCAGCTTGGGCTGTGGACATCAGGCGCGCAGCGACGGCGCCGCACCGCCGTGGTGCCAAGGCAGCGACACCAAGCTCGAGCCGATAAACCGGGACAGGTCCCACGGAAAGCACAACCCTGCAGTGCCACCAGGTGCTGGGAGGAGATGCCACCCACCGGAAAGCCCTACGTCCCTGGGGAGGGAGCAAAGTGGCCAAGGACGATGTTAAAATAAACCACAAGCAAAAAGGGAGAGCTCGATGCCAATGGAAGCGGTTGTGCAGCCGGACATGCTTCCTGGAGGAGCGTCCAGCCCTCCCCGTCCTATTAGCAGGAAATAATGGTGCCTTCCTCGCTAATTTCTCTTTTGCTAATTGCTAAAATGGAGCGAGAAGGTGGGAGTAATAGTTTCAGAAACTGCTGGGTGCCCAATCTCTTCCATCACTAATATGAATGTCTTTTGGCTCCGTGGACTAGGGGATCTCAGCGAGTCAAGTCATTTTTTATCTTTCCTGCGTATGTGTGCGCGTAGGAACAATGCCTGTAAATCTCCGAAACATGGAGTTACGAGATTGTTCCAGCCCGGCAAACTCCCCCGAGAATGCGATCAGACCCAGGATTAAGTGCATTTTGGACACAACCGCATTAACGTTAGGTAACATGAAATTGCCTGTGAACTATTGATTCATTTGAATGATATTATCCTCCTGCCTTGCTGACAGGTTATCCATTTACCCACGGCATCCTGTCAAGCGGCGCAGCGAGGGCAGATGGCTAATGAGGACCGGGGCCCGAGGAGCTCCTGGATGCAAAGGGAGCAGCAGGAGATGCGCTGAGCCCCTGCAAAACAACGGCTCCCCCAGCAGAGCTGCGAGGCGAACGGTGCACAGGGCGAGTGGCCTCCCGAGCGCCCCGCACGCAGAAGGAAAACGAGATGCTGTGCACCGAAGAGCCCCGGATCTGTTGGGTGTAAATCCTCACATCAGCTTTTTCCCAGCTCGCGCTGGAGGTGGATGCTCGTCGCGAGCTTCTGTCTTTTCCTGCAGCCTCCTCTCTCTGCATCTGTCTACTTCTAGGCAAAACTCCAGCTGCAGAAAACCCCATTTCTGCTGCAGTCCTGCTCAGAAAGCAACCGTCACCAGCACACGGGGACCACGGGAGGCGAGCCCCGTCCCTGCACTGCTCCTGTCTCTCCCCCCTGCTCCAGCTCCAGCCCTCTTCTTTCAAGTGTTTTTCCATGAAACGTGCACAAGTGTTTCTGTGGGTCCAGGTGAGAAACGAGCAAACAAACCACACGCTACCTGTGCAACGAGACAGACAAACCGTCCTTGGGGCACATGCTTCTTTTGCAGTGGGATCAGACAGCTCTGGTAAGGTCAGGCTTGCAACGGAGGGCAAAGGGGCGAGAGCATCCGGCCACCCCCTAGCTGCCAGCACAGCTTCTGTCCCTGTTCCTTTTCTCCCTTTCCCCCAGGGTCATTCAGCACGCCTGGCACCTCCAAGCCCATGTTCTGCAAACACCAACTCATTTGTTGTTCAAGGTCTGCACCTCCCAGCAGATCCCAGGGCTCGGCACCCAACCCGCCGGCCCCGCTGTGCCTCCCAGCAGCAGCACCCGCGTTCCCACAACGGCACGGAGCATCCCCTAATGCTGCCTGGGAAGCAGCGAGCACGGTGAGGATCAGGGATGGAAATCCTGCTGGTGGCACTGCTCCTCTGCCAGGTACTTGCACGCAGGCGGTACCACGTTTACCTTTTCAGACTGAGGTAGAGAAATACGGTTTGTATTTTTGAAACGAGGCTCAGACAGGCAAACGGCTCCATAGAGGGCGCACAGGGATTTGGTGTCAGATCCCAGAATTGCTCATTGAGGTCAGCTCAACAGGACACACTGAAGATGGCTTTTACCTAAGCCAGCAAGAATCTTCAACAGCAGAGCTGACACAGAACAACTCCACTCCTCTCTCCTCTCCTCTATTCTACTCCCAATGATTTTTCCCCTCCTTACCCCATAATAATCACCATACCTGACCAGCACTTTGCCCCCCATCTTGGACCAGCTCCCTTATGCCACCAGCGCAACCCGAGGCACAAAGATCATAAAAAAAACGCCTCCAAGCCTAATTTCAGATGCACGAACCCCGGCTGCCTGAATTCTCCCCCCTCTCCGAGTCTGTTTTTTCAGCGCACCCACCAAAAGTCAATATCCTGTTTCATGAGACGGCAGAAAAAGCAGGCCCTGAAGGTCCGCAGCCAAAATTAATGAACTTTTATAGAAGAAAAGTCCCCAGGCTTTGCTCAGATCACAGCAAAGTCTGCAGCAGCACCAGGCAATTACAGTGCAGATTTTCTGACTTCTGCTACAGGGCTGCAGCCACTAAATACGTGCCGTTAAATAACAACACTTAGTGATTCTATGGCACTCCATATTTTCAAAGCACTAGGCACACATTAGCTAATTGAATACAAAGGGGTTCCCTGGGAGACGACACTGGAGGAGTTATTAGAGGATGAAGTCACTCTTGGGTTGGCGTGCTGCATGCGGCACTCGACCTGCCTTCTCACTTCACAGCAGCAGACAAAACCTCGGGAGCGACCCGGGCGTTTAGATCACTGGGAGAACCTGCCTAATAAAAGCCACCCGGCCAAGCTCGGTAATTCATGATTTTAAAGCCACGAGCTCGGGTTTCGTGGCGTCACCGGTGGTGAGTTACGGCCGGGAGATTTACAGGCGATCGTCTCCGATCCGTCAGGAGCACAAAGCCGCGGGGTGCAGGCACATCGCTCCGTGCCCGCTTCGTGCCGGCCCTGTGATAGCAGCAGCACTCCGGAGGCACCTGCCAGGTGGTTTTGTACCCATTGTACAGAGGAGGAAACTGAGGTGCCGAGAAAAAACAGCAAGCAGTGAAAAACCTGACAGCAAGGCTCAGCCTCCAGGAGACGGGGATTAGCAAATTTGGTGCAAAGCATCAAAGCCATCGCTTAAATTCAAGCAGTTTAATGAAGCATCCTCCCAGATCTGCCCTTAAGTGACCCACTCGTGGACCAAAGCAGACCCCATGAATATTGCCCAGGTCCTCCCTGGCTGCTGCTCTCACCCGTCCGGGCAGACTTCCACCTCACCTCATCCCAAACCCACGCAATAACCAGCATTTGCTCACTGCACTGGTACCGAGATGCCTTCATCCCTCCCTCCGCTCACACCCGCACACGTGGTTATCTTCCTCTCTTAATTACTGGTAGGATTTCGCTGGAGTTTTGGCTCTGCTGGTGAGCAGCCCCAGGGACCCGCCGATGCTGTCACTGCCCGGGGTCGGCAGCAGAGCCTCCCGGTGGTGCTCTCAGCTGCCTGCGCTGAGCTCAGCCCCGTCCCAGCCAAGGATGCGTCCCCCTGACAGAGGCTGATTTACACCAGGAGCTCCAGAACATGCTGTACTGTTCCTCCTCTATTTTTATGTGGGATAGGAAGGAGAACGCTGGGCCAAGGCTTCCATTTCTCTATTATTAAGACCTCACGCTGGCAGAACTTCCATCGCAAGGGTGCTTAAGTAAGCTGTCACCCTCCAAACACCGATTACAGTTCCCAGGCTGGCACTCTGCATCCTGCTGCCCTCGGGGCTGAGCTGCTGAGCGCGCTAATCATTCCTGAGCTCCTCTAAGACACTTATTTATTTACTGAAGTGGGCAATATTATGTTAAGCATTTTATGGTTTTCTTGAAAGGCTCTGCTTATTTATAAACTATCGGCAGAGTCAGTAAGTTTGTAATGGACCATGCGTTAAAATCAATTTATCTGGAAGAAAAAAAAAAACGTCACGGGAATGAATCGTGGCCTTTTGAGGGGATAAGTGGATGTGGACGACCTTCCCAACTCACCGTGTTATTCGGCTGTTCACGTAGTTAAAGGGGAACCGGGATCTCGGTGAACTTGGTGACGCTTTAGGGGAGCCGTCCCTACATAATCTGGTTGCTCTTCCGAAGTTGAAGCATCACAAAAGCATCGGAGCCGTGTGCTGGTAAGGAAGGGCCTTTTAACAGCTCTCCTTGCATGAGGAGATAGATTTTGGAGGCTGCTCTTCAAACAGAGCACTTCAGGAAAACGCGCTGCCCACATCGTTAGTGCAAGCGATTGACTTCAGCTTCCCCGCAGGGAGCCTGGGGCTGAGGAGTGACAAAGGCTCAAAGAGGAAGGGGTCAAGTGGGAGCGTGGGGCCTGAAAAGGACGGCTCGTGGAAACAGGGGGTAGGGAGAGAGACAAATAGGACGAGAAAGCGCGAGGAGGGAGGAAAAAAAAAAAGAGGTTTGCTCTCACAGCGGAGGGCCTGGGCTGTATCTGAGAGAATGATTTACTCACCAACTGGAAATCAAACACGGGCTGGGCTTCCTAAAGGACTCTGAACAATGCAGAAAGAAGACCCAAGACAGGTAAAAGGGAGCGCAGGCAGGCAGCAAGATGCAGAGAGGCACAAATCGGTGCTTTGCCTAACTCCTCCTCTTCTCATGCTAACCAAAATAAGGAGAAATGGCTTTGGCATCCCTGCACCAACCTGATCTGTTTGTCCTCCTACCCCATGCCACCGAAAACACAAGCCATAAACTCGGGGAACGACCGGGGCTCCTCAAAAAGCTTTGCATCGGCTACGGGGAGCCGGGCAGGTAGGCTGGCCGGTGAGGTGAAATTTGTCAAAGCCTAACGAGAAAGTCTGCGCCCTTCACTCGCACCGGAGCCCAGGAGAGAGCGAGGGATGCTTACGGACCTTGTGCAGCGGGGCTGAGCACCACGGCCCGCGGTGGAGCTGAAATCTGTGACATTTCCCGGGCCGTTTGGACGCTGCTTGCCTCGCCGGTCCCAACGGGGCATCCGGAGCGACAATTCAGCTTTGGAAAACTCGCCCTATATGAAGAGCGACCTCTTTATAAATCACTAACAAAGAAGGAACAATAGGAAACAAATAAACAAAGCCAAGCGGATTTATCTGGGCTCTGGAAATCGAATACGGCAGCTGTTTTATCAGCAACAACACCTCCGCACAATATTGTCGGGGAACAAACCTGCAGCCACTCAATAGACCGCCTGACTCAAAGCACGAGTAAAACTCCTTTACACCTCCCTTCTTACAGTAATAATTTTAATTGTTTCAATTATTTCCATCTAATCTCCTCGATAAATGTTTTGAAATTTAAGCCCAGCCTGAGGTCCATATGTTATACTGAAAAAAAAAAAAGGAAAAAAAAAGACAAAAACAACAACAAGCTACAGAGAATTCACAAGCTACAAGAATTAATTGTACCGCAGGATTTTGGAGGCATCCAACACCCCTTCTGCTCTGCACTGCTGATCTCCAGGATTTCTAGCACCAGGAGAAACTTTTTTTTTTTTTTCCTTTTTTCCCAATTCAAAGCAGCCTGCCTGCACTGCTTTACCTATGCACTGGCCTTATTAGCAGCATTATCATAAATCTAATTGTCTACCGGGCTTGGAGTTGTACCCTTCTCCTCTCAAACATTACCTAGTGGTGTTCTTCAGCTTGGGTCAAACCGTGAGATCCTACAAGGTGGACGAGGACAAAAGGGGGCTCGGTCGCCCCCCGGCTCAAGAGCACCCGTTACACAGATGATGGACAAGGGGAAGGAGCACGCAGCAGCCCTGCTCTGATCTGCGGGTTTCATTTGGGCTCCAGGAAAATTTGTGGAGCTTCTGCTGCTGACAGAAAGGGTCCCCAGAGCTGGCTGAAGGCGGCTGATAATGAATTCGCACGCGGTAAATTAGCCCGTGGATATTTTTACATCAGGCTGCTCGCCTCGGCTCCAATGGAAACACACCGGGGGCTGAAGACTTCCTCCTTGTTTGCTCCCGCAGCCTCGTGCCAAAGGCTGGCAGCTGCTCTCGCACACTGCTCTGCCTCCCCTCCGAGCACCGATGGCACCCCTGGGACCCCCGGTCCTGTCCCCACGGGCTGGTGGCAGAGGGACCGTGGCCGCTCGCCTCCATGCAGTGCTCCGCAGAGAACTGGCTGCCGGCCGGGATACGCTCGTTAAATAAAATTAATGCCAGAAGACAGGAACAGAACCCCCCTCTAGTGCCGCGGGGCAGGTGTTTAATTCGGCATTTTCACCCCTTTTCCATCCTTTTTTTGGCCTGTTTTTCCATCTTCAGGTAGCTTAATGCTGCGCAGACCGTCTGCTCCCCTTCTGATGGGCTCTCTCCCCATTTAGAGCCATCTTCTTGCTTGCTCCCCCTCGCAGCAGCTCGCTCTGATTTTATCTTTTCTATTAGGCAGTGACTGTAAAATCTCAGAGGGTTCATTAGGGGCTTGATAATCCCTCCAGATTTATTAGTCTAAATTGCTCGCTCCCGTCTCTCATCCCCATTTAAATATTACTAATTTCCTTAACCACCTCGCCCATCTGCCCAGGTTTTGCCCGATGTCACCTTTCTTCTTCGGTAGTCCCTGCCAAAATTTCCGTTAGCTCTGCTCAGGGCTGGTCTTTTGGATAAAGTGGTGAAATAAAGCAGGGGAAACAGAACAACATCCTGCGGGAGCAAACGGCAACGGAATTCGTTCCTGTCTCACCTGCCTCATATCCTCATTACACTGGATGAATGGGTTTCAAAGACAAACATCACCTCTTAACCCCAAGAAAATGCTTAATCACACCCATGCTCAAAACTAGTGTGGTGATGAGCTTAATTAAGCAGTGGGGAGCTTAATTTCTACAGTTACTTCCATCGTCCAAGCAGCATCCATGAATACAGACTCCATTGTGCTGGTGACGTGCAAGTGGAAATCTCTGACCATGTCTACTATAGTAGCACTGACAAGCCCAAATTATGGATTAAGGCCCCACTGTGACTGCGGCTAACCAAAACTTAGCGTCTTTTCCTGCAATGCCGTATGCCTCCAGCACGCAGTGTGTGATGGGCAGGCGTTACACGGGCTGCAGACCCTGCTCCTTACCAGCTCCACCAGTACAGCTGCACTGGGTGGCACAGGGGTGAGAAACCACAGGGCAGCAGCTGCTGCCTTAAAATAAGTGATCTTCAGGTCCCGGGGCTTAGCTCTCCCCCAGGTCCCTCCCTCCCTGCCCGGTGCTGAGCGTTTACATGAGGATAAGTCAGAGCAGTGCAGCTCTTCCTTGCGGGGCTGGTACTGAGCAAGGTCAGGACCTAGGGGTCGAGTGCTGAGCAGGAACCGGAATGATGTTAGTCCAGGTAGGAAACATGGATTTTCCCTTCTTTTGTATTTTTGCCTTTTCTGACACCTTTCCCCATCCTACCTCAATTGCTACCTTGGCTTTCACCCCCTTCCTTCCCCTCCTTTCCCCTCCCCTCCCCTCGAGCTCCCCTTCCCACACGTTTGGCTCCATCCGCTCCCGTCTGTCTCCCACCCAAACACAAAGCGTGATTCAGCTCTCGGCTTTCCTGGCACAAGCACACCCTGGCATAAATATTAATAGAAATTAGAGACTATGAGTATCACCGGGGGTTGGAAGGCACCGTCGCTTCATCATCCAGCCCGTCCCGCGCGCTCCGGTTGCCATCAGCCCCCACCAGCAGCACCGGGCAGGTCCCGCTCTCCCCGTGGGCAGCGCTCCCCCCACCACTTGGCAGCCCGTCGGAGAGCCTGCTGCAGCACCAGAAGTTTCTCTCATGTTTATTTTGGGTTTCCTCCTGCTGCCTCCTAAGCCCATTACTCCTTGTTCAGCCCGGTGCTCAGGGATTTAGCCACACAATCCCCCATTAGCGTTATTAGCTGCTATAAAGCCGAGTCACCAGGGGCTGTGCTGAAGTCATGCCCGCTCTGCCTCTCCACATTTACAGCACCATCCCTCCTCCATCCTGCATCCTGCTCTTCTCCCAGAGCAGGGAGCGGGGTCCTGTGCTCACACCTCCAGCGTGCCCCTTCCAGAACCACCCAGGAGCCACCCATCCCCTGGTGGACCCCAGATCTCACCGCATCTCTCCCAAACCCTTTTTGCATCCACAAACCCTGCTGCACGGCATGGAGCAGCGCTCTCACCTCCCACCAGCCTTCCCTTAGCCAACGGGGTTTGTGCGGGGACCCGCCCGGCTCCTGCCCCCGCCGCCCCACACGCAGGCAGCTCTTCCCCGTGCTCCCCGGGGTCCGGGAGATCAGCTCCCATTAACATGGCTCGACACGCACGCCCGAGAAAAGCTGCGAAAAACGTCTTACCAGATTAGTGAAGATGTACGTGTAGTAGGCAGACGCCATTCCCAGCTCGGCTGCCTGTGAAGGAGAGGAAAGGAGATTAGACCTGAGCCTGGCAATCTTCCATCTCAGCTCCAGCACAGACGCGGGGCCACATTTCCTTTCCCGTCCTTATCGCTGCTGTCTCCCCACGTGTCGGGATGGCTGGGACACAGCAGCACAGTGTGGAATTAAATCCAGCAGCACCAAGCCTACCTCGAGGTCTCCTCTCCGCACCTGCACAGGGGTGCCTGGCAGCTCCAGACCCCGCGACGAGCCCTCGGGGCACGCCACAAAAACACCCTGCTAGGAGGAAGCCCCTGGGAGCAAAAGCTTCTGTCCCCCTCCCAGCAGCCCGTACCCACCCCCGAGTGGGATCCTGAAGCCTCCAGAGCCCCTGGGCGATGTTCCTTGGTTTTGCCGTGTTTTGAGGAAAGAGAGGTTAGGTGAGGTTTGCTTCCCTGTTAATTGGTACTACTTTTCTCCTCTTCAATTATCAACTTAACGAGGGAAATTTTTTAACTTAATTTTTGAGCATAATGAGGGCACGCAGCAGCTGAAGGGGCTCAGTGCTCATCTCCTTTCGCTACGAGCACCGGGACGCGGCGAGCGAGGCAGGAAAAGCTCCCGTGGAATTGCAGAGAAAGGACAGTCATCCCAGCGGTGCCTTCCCCACGTACGTCTGCCAGATTGGAGCTCCAGTCCCGAAAATTAATTGACAGGAACGAAACCTAGCAACTCCAACCGCTCTCCAGAATTTAACAAGGGTTGTGATGGCCTCGGGAGCAGAAAAGAAGAGGGTGAGAGTGTATGGGGATGCAGGGAGAAGGACGTGGATTTGTCTGTGAGATGATCTCTTCTGGAGACCACGGACCAGATCATAGAAGTTATTCTCCAAAATTCAAAGTTCTCATTAGACCAGGAGTTGGTTGTTGGAACAGATGCTCAGGATTAATCTGCAAATCCTCCCGAAAGCCTGTGTCTCGCTGCCAAGCACAGCTGGTCTCAAATCAGCTGCCGGACCTTGGCGAGGAGGTTTGCCTATCGCCCCAGACCGCCCGGAGGTGCTGGAGGCAGGGAGGGACCGATGCTGGCTTCGGTCTGGCTGTGCCCAGCCCGTCAGTCACACGCTGACACCCTGTGTCCTTCAAACAGGGGCCAAAACGGCCACAGCAAAAAACCATTTGACCAGCAGAGCACCGCGACCCCACAGCAAGCATTCAGCCCGCTTTGCAAAAAACTGCCTCGTTTCCGAACTCCTGCACAATAAAAGGTGGCACCCACGTCCCTCCCTTCTCCCTTGCTGGGGACAGCGATAATGTCAGCGCCGTGTGACCTACTTTGAAGTCAGCCTGTTTGCTTTCAAGGGCAGAAAATCAAAGGCAGCCACAAAGCGGCTCCGCAGCAGCGCTCCCAGCCGCTCGGCGTGCCCGCGGCCAGGTGGGCGGCTGGGCCAGGCTGGTAATCGAGGAAGCAACCATGTGTCCCCAGACCATATGTGGAGGGTGAGATGAGAAATTGCCGTTTCCCTCGTCGTCCAAAGGCAGGCCAGCTCTGCCGAGGCAGCTCCGACACATGGCGCTTTCCTCCTGCTTTCGGTCACCTTTGGGCAGGGCGCAGCTCCTCAGCCCCTGCTCCGGCTGCAGCTCCGTAAAGAAAACACTTCCCAGCCTCCCCAGGTGCTTGTGATGCCGCATCACAAGCCCATTATTTACAACCTCCCAATCCTACAATCCTCTGGCCGGGAAGACTACACCAGGTTTTACTGAACTGCTGGAAAATCGCAGCAGTCTCTGACATCTCCATCAGTGGTGGCAGGAGGATGCTCGAGCAGGGAAGGGAGGCTGGGGGTGCCCGAGCGCTGCCCTGTGCCTGCGGGAAGTCACTACAGCAACAGGAGGGAGGGGGGCAGCAGGCTCCTGCCCTACTGACATGGGGACCAGGGAAAAAACACCCCAAAAATTTAAAAAAAAAAAAGGCATGGAGGTGCCTCCAGAATACCCCAAAGTGCCTATTTAGAAATGCAAAATTGCAAGAAGCAGAATAAAAATCTTCTGTTAGGGGGGGAATAATAAAACAGCGCTAATTTTTTCAGCTGGCTGTCATCAGGGATAAACCTGAGACGGTGCTGAAGCGCCCTGAGAACACAGCCAGGACACCGTGGGTAATGCCTGCAAGAGCAGCCAAGGGGAAGGGGGACACCGTTGCTTGGATTCGGCCTTGATTCAAAGAAGCACTTCTTGTTCCTTCCAGGATGTGGGGAACTACACACAACTTCAGGCTCCATCTGGAGCCACTGCTCAATTTTGAAGTAGGCTATCAAAACAAATGCTAAAAATTGCAGCAAGAGACCATTTAAAAATAAACACGATTAAAATAAAATCTTGGTTAATAAGACAATCAAAGAGGAAGCAAAAAGTTAGAAATGTATTTGGAGAAAAAAAAAAAAAAAAAGGAAAAACGATTGGACTGATTGACTAATTTCACAGCACTCAGCAGCCCCCCGGGGCTGTTTGATGGCACCAGGAGCCACGGGCAGGCGCCGCTTCCAGAAAGCAAACACACCAGCTCCGAGCAATTAAACCTTTGTTTCTGCAGTCCTGAAAAGCACAAGGAAATTATTTCCCCCAGAAACTCCATCAGTGGCAATTCCTCTCTCAGCAGAGAACGTTTCCAGCGTCACTGCAGGAATTTTTACGCGCCCTTTTCAGGTAATGCCTGCACACGCTCGTGCATCGCACGCTGTCTCCGGCTGGCTGGAAGCAGCAGCACTGACAGCCGTGACGCTTGGTCGGCACCTACCTTCTGCAGAATGGTGTGGGACATGGAAGCGTTGGCGTGCACGATGATGGTGGCTGTTTTGTCGTCCCTGATCTCTTTCAGCAGAGGGGTAGGGTCCCGGCTGTCATCCAGCATTCGGACCGAGAGCGTGTCCTTGGAGATGAGGAACTGGCGAAGCAATTTCTCTAGGTTTAAAAGGCCTGCAAGTAAAAGGGAGAGGAGAAAATAAATAAATAGACACCTGGATGTTTTAGGCGTGGTTCCAAAAGCACCTCTACCCTGCCCCGCAGTCACTCCTGGTGGGAAGCAGCCCCGCAGCTCCGTGGCTGCACGTGACAAAGGAGAGGACCGGTGGCTGCAGCCCAGGCTCCTTCGTGGGGCAGCAAGGACTGGGGAAGGATGGATGGAGCCCCTCCACGTGAGTACCTGCAGCAGGGAGGCCTGGCCCCCCCCGGCCCTCTGCCTTCTTGCCTCCGGCACGGCCGGTTGAAGTTTCTCCCTGCAGAGAGGTCACTGCAAGGGCTCCTTCCAGCATGGCTGCTTTGATGTCTAACAAGACGTCAAAGCTCCTGCTGCAGCTTTTCTTAGCGGAGAAAGAATATTTGACAGAATCTGTCTCTTCCAGCCAGCTGCTGGTTTTCCTCGGGAAATAACCTCCTCTGTCAACTTTGATTGACCGGAGGCCACAGGATTTAACCATTAGCAAGGCACAGACAGCTAGCGTGGCCACACGGCCCAAAAGGAAGGAGAAAAGCTGAGCTGAAGGAAATGCAGGAGCAGAACCACGAGCAGGCGCCAGGCCGGGACGATGGAGGGGCCAGGCTCGGGTCAGAGCCCCGCTCTTCACCTGCCCCTTCCTCACCAGGAGCCCAGGGGACACGGAGCCACCCAACCCAGCACGGTAATAGCGGAGAGCACTGCTTTCACGGGCTCCCAGCACCTCCCGAAGGTAACAAAGCAGCGTGCTAACGGGCATCCATCCAAGCCAAGCAGCCTCTCCTTCACAGCGAGAGGTTTCCAGCAAGCTGAGTGTGCCCTGAACTCTTTACAACGCTTTTGCCTCTTGCATTTTCCCCAGCTGCAGGTGGGAACTCAGCAAGGGTCTCAGCAGCAGCCAAGGCTTCTCTGGATCACGTCTCCTCTTGATCCTTCTCAGCAGCCGGCGAACTCCCCCCCGTGCACAGGAGGCACAGCCTGGACCTCACCTGGTTACTTGCTCCATGTGCTGGCTCACGTGAATGGCACATTTGCTTCCTGCAAGGTTTGTTTTCACCTTAGCCCACCTCTGCAAGGGATCACACAGGTTGCTCCCAACAGCAGCCCCATTCTATTCACACAGCCTTATTCTATTCACCACTGCGGTACACTTACGCTGGCCTAACTCCATCGACTTTGAGGGTCATCTTCTGCTCCTGCCAGCAGAAACGACAATCAGTCCTCAGAGGAAGGATGCGACTTCTTCCAGTGACAGTACGAGCACGACGGGATAGGACCCAGAAGTCCCATCACACAGCCTTGTACTTTAACCAAAACAGCTACGACTTTCCCTCCAGGGAGCTAAATAATAACATCCTTCAAAACAAGATTCTCTCGCTGATGAGCAGACAGCTCATATACTCCCTTATTTGCCTCCGGGGAACCTTCCGAAAGCCCAGAGCGCCTCGAGTCAGTTGTCTGAGGACTGTGCCTAGGAGCACTGCTTGTCCTAGGGGAAAACGAGGGCTTGTGCTCCTACACAAAGCTGGATTCTGCCTTTCTTGCGCTCTGTAACAGTCAGAGCAAGTTGTGCTTCAGTCCTAGCTCAGATAAGGTCCTTGCTGAGCACAAGGAGCAGGAGGCACTGGCATGAAAGGCACCCATCCCACTGCTCCCCTGGAGCTGGGCTGCGCAGCACATCCTACATTTACCCAGGAACACCAGAGGAAAATGAACAGGGCTGATCCAATTAAAAGGGTGATAACCTGATGCAAGCAATTGCCAACCGAGGTTCTGATCCAGTTAAATGAAGAGGCACATTAACACCAGGCTGCATTCAAGGGGAGACACCTGTGGGTTTTGGTTTTTTTTTGCAGGTAGCTGGGGAGAAGGGCGATGAGCTGGTGTGTGTGCTCTGTGCCTGGCAGCAGCAAGGGCAGGACTGAGAGCACGCTGCACGGCAGGTCGGGACACCCAATTATCTTTTCTTCCTTTTTTTTTTCCTTCCTTTTTTCTTTTTTTCCTTTTTTCTTGAGGTTAGGGTTCCACAATGAAAAATTCCAGCGCTAAATGTAACGCGGAAGACTATTTGAATTATTTTAATTGCAGGATTTGGGTCAGGTCCTCTGCTTGGGTAAAACCTGAGCATGCCTACCAAAAAGCAATTTAATGATTACACATGCTGAGGATGTCATCTCCTCGGTTCATAAAGCAAAAAGAAAAGGCAAACACTGTCTTACTCCTTCTGTCCCTGTGCAGGAGTCTGCCACAACAGTGTGCCGCTAGCCCAGCTGGCGGTGTGAAGTCTGCCTGTCCCAATTTAGGAAGGATGCTGCCTCTCCTAGATACTCAGCCCCACCATCGGAGACTGCTAAGCTCTTGCCAGCACTCCAGGGCTCTCGTTGGATCCATGCACACCCTCTAAGTCCCTGTCTAGGCTGGTAAGGTAAACTGTAGCGCTAATGAATCTGGCTACCTGAAATTAAAAGCAAAATGGGCTGGGCTACTCCACACCAGCTACCCGCCCGCACGCTGACTTTCCAGAGGCACAGGACACACTTTGCTCGAAGCACTGGGATGCAGAGCCTGCTCCTGCCATGCTAGGAGAGTTATGCAGAGATGAATCCGGGCTCGCTGAGGTGAACACTCCAGCATCCAGATGCACAATTACCAGCAGATGTATGGCTACAGAGCCCAAGAGAGTGTGCGGTGTAGAGGCTATTAATCAAGTCCTGCTTTTAGGCCACAAACTGCACGTGGGTTTGGGAGAGAGATATTTCAAAAAAGTGAAAAATTGCCTAGAATAATCTCCAGAAACAAGCTTAAGACTTTTTTTTTCCCCCCAAACCCACCTGTGCAAGCAAAACACTCTACAGATAGTCAAACAGAAGGCAGGCGAGTCTCTTCCCCATGCCCTTTCCTCCTCCAACAAACACCTCCACAGGGCACCAGGGTGGAAAACGTGCCCGGGGGGGGGGGTCTGCCTTGTTTCAGGCTGCTCTGCCTGAAGAGCCCCTGCTACAAAACCTTGCAAGGCAGCACAGCCCCCCAGCTGTCACACACCAGCCACCCCGGTCTTTCCCCAACGAGCACCGAGCATGCAAAGGGAGACGGAAAAAAAGGGCAACCAGGAGCGGGGGGGCTGCCAGCCCCGCCTGGGAATGACTTACATTCAGCTTTGGCGCAGATGAGGCAGGCGGTGGTGCAGTTAAAGAAATTCAGGATTCCTGCCACGGCCACGCTGATGTCGGTGTTGCTGGGGTGGAGGTTGAGCGTGGTGAAGCGCTGGAGCTGCAGCTTCAGGAACTCCTCCGGTGCCACTCTGAAGTGAGGAACCTAAGTGGGGAGGAGGGGAAAGGGAATATAATTAGAGAGGGAAACAAGAAATCAAAACAAGTAAATCTACCATAAAGGACCTTTGGTGTGAAACGCACAGCATGCGGAGAGTGAAATGTCCCAATAAAACCGCAGAAGCATCACTGGAGTGAGGAGAGGAGGGTGGGATCTGTGCAGGAGCAGAGGAAAATAATTATCACAGCCCTGAGAAGCCACGGGAAGGAGTGGATCAGGAAAAGTCTTGCTGAGCCACTCAGAGAAAGGCAACGGGGTTTGTGATTACAGCACAGGAAACCATTCCGGATGACTTCAGCCTGATTAGACTGGGTACTAATTGTAGCCGGGCCTGCACTTCATTTCGGGCTTGCTGCCTGGGTAAATGCGGAGGCTGCTCCGCAGGCAGATGCCCAGCCCGTGCTGCGCTGTGCTGCCTGGCTGAAGTGCTGCCCGGGCGCCTCTGCCTGCAGTCCCCGCGTGCCACCAGGTAATTAGGAGAGATGAAGGGAGGAACACGATGACCCTGCACCGCTAAGGCTCGCGAGAGAGAGGAACAGATGCAGCAGCCAGAAGCTTTGGGGTTTTTTGATCAGCAGAGAGGTAACAGGTGGCTGTGCAGCGGGCAAGCTCCAGCAGGGCTGTAACCACCAGTCCCAATATCGCTGTGCTTGTCGTTAATAAAGCAGAGCAGGAGGTGGGAGAGGGATGTTTCTTCCCAGGGTGCTGGGGGCAGGGGAATGGTGATGCCACCGTGCTGCAGGAGAGCCCCCGGGCTCCCTGCGAGCAGCTCCGCTGCCACCCTGCACCGTAGGAACCCAGACACCAGGGGGGCAGCCACGTGGGGGCCAGTAACATCATTTCCCTTTTGCCGAGTGAATTATTTGGAAGAAATGGAGGACAGAAAGGGAAACATCTGCTTCTGCTTCATTAGAGGACTGTCAAGTCCTCTTTTCTTCCATTATTAGCCCTTCCAGAAGCTATCATCCCGTGCCTCCGATCTCTCTCCTCTTGGGAAAGGCCATTAGTAGGTTGTGATGGCTGCTTCACTGACAGCGTAAGCTGTTTGGTTAGCAACAGGAAAGTTAAAGAGCAAGAAGCTGCTATCTGCCTCGATTTCACGCTGCAGCCCTCATCCCGAGCGCTGTTAGCAGGGGAGGAGCAGAGCGCAAGCATGAGGCAGGTTCCTGGAAGCAAAGCAGACAGGGCAGCTCCTGTACGAGCCTGTTGGTTGCTTTTGGGAACCAGACGGGGTCTGAGACCTGCAGCAGCAACCGCTAAGAGAGAGATGTGGATGGGGGGGAAGGCAGCCACCACCCCGAGCTGATGGCAGCCCTGGCTGCAGCTCACGCTCCGAGGCCTCCTCTCCTTCCCCAGGGCTCTGCCCCCTGTAGCTCCCCTCCCTGGGCAGGAGGGAAGGGAATCTTTGGCAGGCAAGGCACCGCAGGAGATGTAGGTGCCTCCCCCAGGTTTCCCGCAGGCTCCTGGTGAGCTTCAGGCCCATCACTCCTCCAGCCGGTGCCCGAGCAGCACTACGGGACACTTTCTCTCTCTCCTTCACCTGTGGAGGTCTGTGAGTGTGACGTCTCCGGCTGGGCTGCTACGCTGCATTTAGCACAACGGCACCAAGCGATGCTCCCGTGATATAAATCACGGGGAGCTGCTGCGGGTTTACATCACTGGGAGGGCAGCTGGGATCATGCTCAAGAATCAAGTACCTCGGAAGTGCGCTAGCACTCGCCCTTCATTTCTGAGAAAATAAAGGGACTTAGATCAGACTCTGAATGGGGATTTTAGGGGAAAAACATTTGCAATCTGTTACTGCAGAGTCGCCTTTGCCTGGGATGGAGCACGTGTCTGGGACGTTTAACTGCAGAAAGCACTGCAAAACACACTCAGGAGACCCATCCTGCTGTAGCCCAGAGCACTAGGTCTAACAGACCTCCTCCGTCTCCTCAACACTTGCAGTTCTCACAGAACAAGGGACAGCACTCATTTGTGAATGCGAGTTACTTCCCGTGCTCCGTTCAGGCACTCCCCTCGCTTGGAGGCTCCTGAACGTCCACCAAAGGGCTGAGAGATGTTATCTGGCTTTAAAGGGATGAACCGGGAGAAGAGAATTCAATTTCTTCCCCGTGACCAGAGCTAGATCAGAGTAAGACAGTTCAAGGCTTATAAAGCACTAAATCAGGCACGCAGCCTGGACACAGATTTATAGGGCTTGCACTGGTGGAACAGCAGCAGACGGCAATGGGTGCAGCTTTCCAAGGGGACTGTGCAAAAAGTGCACGGAATAACACACACAAAGTCCCTTGGACTGGGATCTGCATCCTCCAGAGCAAGCTGGGGTCTTGCACCCATCAGCACTGATACTGGCATCGGCATTGCACGTGAGGGGAGCTGAAGTTAAAGGCGACAGAGACGAAAACAAGGACCAGGGAGGCAGAAGTGAGAGAGGAAATGGCAAAAGAAGAACCTGCAAGAACGTGAGCATTAAGAGGAGGGGAGATAAACCAACCTGCCAGCTCTGATCATTAGAAGGCACGGTGGATCAGAGCACAGCAAATAGATGCCTACAGCAAGGCCCCTCTGCCAAGGGTGTCCTGCAGTGCCACGGGCCGGTCGCTGCCCCCAGCAGCATCCCCGCGCTGCCCCGCAGCTGGGACACGAGGACAGAAAGCACTGGGGGTCGTGGGGCACCTGGACACCGGCTGGAGAGGGCCTGGGGAGCAGGGATGGAGAGGAGAGGAGGCAAAAGGAGTGCCAGGGTTGAACAAGAAATGGCAGAGGCAGAGCAAGGCGAGGGAGGAGGCAGAGCTGGAGGTTGGGTCTGCAGTCGGCTGGGTGGCTGTGGCTGGGACTCAGCACAGACACGATGGTCTCAGCTGAAACCCTCTCAGCTGCAGAAAGCCCTTCTGCTGGGGTCTGCACGATGGCATCGCCGCTCAGGGTAGTGGGAACTTCAAAACCCTGATGCAGGCTTCCTAAACCCCCCAGCCAAACGCTGCGCCCCCAGGGAGCCCCAGCAGCACCCGGCAGCCGGTGGGTGCAGGATGGGGTGCGGGGGCAGGATCTCTGTGGGGCCCCAGCACAGGATTTGCCCACTTACCTCTTTCTCCCCGCAGATATTGCTGATAATAGAGCTGGAGGCTGGGCTGGAGGAAGGTCCCAGGACGCCTACCACCCCTTTGGGAAGGATCTGGCACACTGTGGGCAGCAGAGAGATGAAACATGCATTAGACTCCATCCTGCTTCCAGCTGGCAGTACCTGCTTCACCTTGCTCGGGACAGCATCGCCTCCTGCACACACACAATACCCTCCCTGCCATTTGTGTCCCCCCAAAATCCCCCTGTTCCCTCTGAAGCAGTCACCCTGCCTGTGGCATCCACCTCTCCGTCTCTGCCCAGCATTTCCAGATCCCCCCCAAGCTCTCCCCGAAGCCCCCCATCCCCAACCCCGACTCAAAACAAGGGTTTCTCTCTTAAAATTTTGCTTTTTTTTGCCCCCCGCTGTTACGCTCCAGGGACGATGTAAACTGAAGTTTATGGAGGCCACTAAAGGCAGCAGTGACCTCGCTTAAAAGCATCCTCCAGCAGCAAACAAACTTGTCTGAGTTTGGTCCCTCATCCCCTGCAGAGCTCAGCGGCAATACTAAGGATCACATTACCAGGTTTGATTTATTTTTTTATTTTTTTTTCTGGCAGTAGTTAATCTTCTGGCTCCGTGCCACCAAGGTCAGCGAAACAATCAAAAGGCCCTGACAAAATGAAGAAGTTAAATCTCTTCCCTCAAGCTTCCCGGGCTAAACTGCAACCTTTTGTCCTTTTAATTTGCTGCACAAATTTCGGCCGAGTGGCGCTCCAAGGACTACCCCAGCTGGTGGCACCTGCCCGCTGCAATCCCAACCTGCTGTGTCGCTCCGAAACGCTGCTCTGGAGCACTTTGCTTGCAAACAGAAGGCAAAGCCCCTCGTGCCTGGATCCCAGGGCCCAGGAAGGCTTGCTGCCAGCTGTGGCTTCAGCACCACCACGCACGGATCCTTTCTCCCTGGACAGGAGAAGCCGCAGGAACACCGGGCAGACAAAACTGCTCAATGAGCACCGAGCGACTTCTTCCTGAGTAAAGACGATACCACAGGGGAGAAGCGAGGCACCACAGCTACTTATCAGTGCTGTCAGGAACAATCTCACAGCACTGTCATATGTAAAACCAAACCAAGGTATCAAAAAGCTGAGATTTTAAAGATGCTGCCTCTTCAGTACGGCACGGCTGGTCCGCCTCAGCGCGCAGCCCCTTCAGGTCTCTGGTTTACGTATCGGTGGCTGCAAGAAGTCAGCTGTGTTCAACAGCTGGAAAGAAGAGCTAGAGAAACTCAAACCAGAACATATTTTTTTTGTAGTGAAGAGAATTCATCATCGAAACTGTCATACCACGGAGCAGAGCAGGTTTTCTATCAGCTTCAGGTCCTTAAATCAAGGCTGGACATGAGGTGAGGGCATACACTGTGCTGCTTTTGGTTTTGTTTTGTTTTTTAAACCAGCAAGATACAGGGCTGGGTGTAGCGTTCAGTAGTCAAATGCCTACAGCCCACCTTCTGCAGAAGACCAGACCAGACGGTTGAGGTGGTCCTTTCCAGCCTTACGCTCCATAAGCCTCTGTAGCTTCATGGCTGAATTACGAAGCCAAAAGCTGAGTTTGTCCCTTTGGGGATCTTTGTTTTACTTCTCTCCAAGCACTACTTAGAAAAAACCTCCATACATTACATTACATACATGTCCCTACACATGGTAATTGCCCCGACTTCTCGCAGAAAGTGCCCATGATAGGCAAACGCCTTCCCTGGCGTTTTCCTCCCCTCCGCGCGCTCTCGCCCTGCACCATCTCAGTCTGAAGCAGAACACGAGCGATGTTTTCCTGTGGCATCTTCAAAGGAACCCTGCGCTCGCTTTTCCTCTCTGCTTAAAAATTTACAGGCGCTTATACCTCTTCCAGAAGATCCTTTCGAGTAAGAGCCCTGGCGTTTGAAAACCCCGCACGCCGTCTCAGTGGCACTCAGACAGCGGCGGCCCCTCGGGTGCTCTGCTGCTCAGCACCAACATGAAGGGGCTGCCGAGCCCTGCTCAGCCAGGGGTCAGCGGGGCAAAAGTCCTGGGGGGGGACTTGCTTTGAGCACGCAGGAGAAAGTTTGGCGAGCACTTTTCTTCTCATCTCGCCCGCCGAGAACAAAAAGTGGGTTAAGTAGCCATGGCAACGGAGATGCAACAGCTGTCAGAAGAAAAAGAACCCGCTTCGCTCTCCAAGGGTGTAACATCCAGTGAAATTAAGGAAAGTGAATGGAAACAAAGCGGAGGCGCCCGAGGCAAAGGCCTCGACCATGTCGAGGAGAGCTTCTCCTCCTGTAATCCAAACACGTTTCCCATTTCACAACATTACCTGGCGCTGTTGGTCTCTGCAGGAGGAGAAGTCTTAACCCTGCTACCACCGTGGGCAGGGTGGATTCAGACAGACGCTTTCAGGAACGTCGGCTCGGTACCAAAACCCATCCCCGATAACTGCGCAGAGCAAAACCCCAAACACTGGCGTAGCCCCTGCCACTCCAGGCTGCTGTACCCCAGCACACGGGGGCCACGCAGGCTGTATGCCGTGCAGGTGTCGGTCGATGCAAACTCACGTACCTCTGCCCAGGGTAGCATCCAATTTTCATGGGCTCCAGAACTCAAAATCCCACCAAATACTGGACCCTGGGGTGACTTCACACACACGTGAATGTTAAAAACCACCCACGTGGACGCACAGGCATATATAATGCAAGAACTACCCACTTGTCGTTGTGCCTTTTTGGGTTCAAAGACAAACACGTGAGCACACCCACTTGGTCAGGCAGTGCCCTCCCAGGACCTCGGGGTGCTTTGGAAGCATTTACACGAGCCCTGCTTGCACGAAGCAGAGCTGGCAGTGCTCCGGTGTGAGCATCCCCCTGCGGTGCAGAGCACAGCACCTCCTTCGCTGCATACCGACACCTGATGCGAGGGTTGGAGGTGGCAGGCAAAGAAGCTTCTTGCCTCTAATTGAAAATAAATGAGCAGGGAAGGTATGCAATTACCTCAGCGTTTCCATGATTGCAAAATATATCAGGGGATCTTGAACAACGGGGAGCGGTCAGGATGGGCTTCTCGTGCAAAAAACACCAAGTGCATGAAGAGAGAGCGGTACGGAGAGTGCGAGGAGTGCTCCGTGCAGCACCCTTCATGCTTCCTAGCAGCAACACAACCAGCCCATCAGCTGCAGCTGGCTTAAATGCAAACTCCAGCAGGATCACAAAAACGACGGGACAGTTCTTAGCACATTTGAACCAAAGTCACTGAATGGGCTCTGAAATAGCGGTGTGAATAAATAGAAATTAAAAATCATCTAGTTGCTCACTCTGGCCGCTGGCCTGCCCTGAAATGTTGGGATTAACAACAGAGGGATGCTGAAAAGAAGGATGAAACGATAGGGGACAGGGTGACAAGTAGAAAACCCATCCCTCCCTTGGCATCAAAAGGAATAAGGTGTTTTAGATAAAGACACGATTAAACGAGCTGTTTTGGATCTCTGTAAAAGGAGCTGAAACATCAAACACAAAGAGAAAACAAGCTTTACTTAGAAGGGCAAAACAGCTCAATCCCCAACCTTCCACTACAAACCCATCTCAAAGCGCGGGGCTTTACAGGTGTCACTTACAGGAACAGTCAATGTTTGTCTTCATTCATACATAGAACTGAAATGGCAAATCAGGCATGAATATGATTAAGATTGACTCAGATTTTACCTGCTACGGGAACTGTGATTCTGTGGTCCCTAACTGGAAGATGCCTGAGTCAGTCAGGAGAAAAGAGGAAGGAAAATAGCTTGGAAAACCAAGTCTCAAAAAGTCTTTCCCCTCCTAAAGCTCCAGTCATACGCAGAACACCACGACGGGCTGTGGCAGCAGCATTCCTAGGCCAGCCAGGTGAGCGTGCTGTGATATTTAAGGGGGATTTCAAAGGGCATGAGATTTGAGAACAGTATTATTAAACGGCTGTCCAACTGCTTTGCAGCCATAGGTTAAAATACCTAAACTGCTTTTATTAATATTACGTGCGATAACAAATATCAGTGCTGTGTTAAAACTGAAAAGTCAGACAACTGAAAGCTATGAAAGGCTTGATATTTAAGTTACAGGATCTGATTTACCTCTGCTAGCAGAATAAATCAAGAACTTCAGTGACATTAATGGCGGAATCATGCAGAATCCAGATTTTTCCTTCTGTAAGAAATGCTTCCAGACATTTTTCCCTCTGAAGAAAAGGCAAATAACATATTGCAGGATTCTGTGAGTTCTCACTTCACCGAAATCAAGGCATTTTGCTCCAGTTTCTGCTTCTTATATTCTTTAATCAAAGTAAAGAAAACAAAGAAAATCTCCCTGAGGTAGAAATTCAAAATGGAAAATTGCCTCTTCCTCACTTAGCCCATTTCCACGTTCTCCCAAACACCACATTTGCTGAAATCAACAATTTCTTGCATAACGCTTCCTCCTCGGCAAATGAGTACTCTTCTGCTCGAAAAACATCCCAACAGAAAAATCCCAGAGCAACGTCGCAAGCGACAGAGAAACCCAGCTGCCGGCCCTCCCCGCAGCTGTGGGGTCACCTGGCGATCGAGCCCGCAGAAACACCGCCGCACGCCACGGGTTTAGGAGAAAGGAGAAAGAATGGATCTGAAAACTGTTTCCTTCAAAGGCACAGCAGGCTAAGGCACGCTGGCAATTTTGTCATTTCTTACGAGGCTCGCTGGGAGACAGAGAGTATTTTTTTGGGACAAACTGAGCAGAGCCTCGGAAACACACAGGCTGTCCCCGTCCCTTTTGCATCCTACAGGTGACCCAGCCAGTGCGCCTAGATTCGCACAATCCCGGCCAGATGGGAAAACCAAGAAAACCCTGAAAAGAGGGATCCAAAAAGACAGAACCGCTTGTTTTAAACACCCCCTGCAATGCTGCACGTGACGAGCTTCATCTAGGCTGCCTGATGGGCGACAGGCGCTATAAATAGGCGCCCAGGTACTCGCTGACGTGCACTTTATTAACCGAGCGCTTCTATAAATAATGCAGATGTTAATTGAGGAAAGGAAGGTGCTACCTGCTGGTCCCGCCGGGCTGCTGGTCCCATCCTGCCAGCTGCCTGGGGAGCTGCTCCCGCCTGCTGGGCTCCCAGGCACGGGGATGCTCAGGACCGCACAGCACCGAGACCAAAGCTACAGGAAAAGGCAGCCTGCTCCGACCCACAGCACCCTGCTGCGCCTTCCTGGGATGCCCTGCAGGATACGCAGGCTTGGGAGCGAGAACCATGGGGGTATGAGTCTAAAATCCCCGTTTAAATGATTTCTCCAGCTTCTCCAAGACAACTTGTAATAAAAAAAAATTATAGTCCTCCCCTGAACTCAAATGTTGTTGCAGAAAACATCCTAAAAAGAAGCTATCATATTGCAAAACGTTTTTCCCTTTTACAAGAAGAATCTCTTGCAGATCCTTTTGGCCTCTGTCTCTCCGGCTCCCAAGAGGCCTGTGGGACATTGACCATCGGGGATATTTTATTCACCAGCGTGCAGTTACCGCGTTGGGCATCGACGTGACCACCTATCCCAGAGACCTGTTTGCATTAGAGGATTTTAAGTAACATGGAAGGCGTGCTGCTCTTTCAAAAATAGCTCTTTTCAATCCACATGATTTCAAACATCACTTCAAAATTCCACTTTGTGTAAACAAATCCGCTGCCAATCTAAAGCTCTGAGAGAGCCATCATGTTTGCTGACACACAGCCTACCGCGGGGTGTTAAAAATAACTTAATTGCACTGAACTTGCCCAGAGTCTCTTATTTGCACACCATCGAGGGCTTTACAATGGAGCAGCACCTCCTGTATCACTGCTCCTGTTTACTGACACGCAGAGTGAAGAAAATAACTTGTCCTAAACTGCTGAGCTGAGCGATGGCAATGCTCATGGTGGGACCTGGGTCCAAGCCTCAGCTATAACAAATCTGTGCTCTGCAGCGAGCGCAGAGTGCCAGGAGCCTCCAGAAAGGAGGCAAAGAGGAGAGCAGGGGAGGACCAGCCCCACGGAGAGATACTCACTGGTTTCTGCCGTCTCATACTCGCTGTCCCGCAGCAGCTCGAAGATGTCCACCTCCACCTTGGCCTTCCCCGCCCGCTCGGGCGCGCGGTTGATGCGGTTCTTGGCCAGGGTGATGGAGAGCCGCTCCCCTCTGCTGCACTCCATCGGGTCATCCAGGATGGCAGCTGCGGGAGCAAAGGGAACGGCAGAGGTTAGGCTCAGAGGGACTTCACGCACCCCAAACCCCCGGGCTCTCCAGCGCCGTGCCAGCAGCCGCCGCAGCGGCGTCACTCCCTCCCGCGCCCGGCCTTTCGCGCCGCTTCGCCCACCTCCAGGCCTTGCCAGACACGGGGGCGGCCAAATCTCCGCAGCAGCGGCCGCGTTACCTGCCGGCACGCTGTGGCTGCCCACGCTGCTCAGCTCCGGGTGGTACCGGCACCCGTGGCACCCGCGTGCTCCGGATGCTCCCGCAGTGGGACCCCCGGCTGTGCCACCCCCGGCAGCACGGACCAGGGCACTGCCCCACATCCCGACGCACCAATGATGAAATAACGTCCCCAAACAGCCCCCTTTTGTTCGTAAAAATGCGCTGGTGCTGTGCTGAGAGCAGCCCATCAGTGCTGATAGCTGGAATATTTCGGGAAGCACGTGGGCAGCCGTGGGTGGGGAGGGACAAATATTTTTCAAACAGAAAGCACTTGACTCTTGAACTCAGCTCCTGGGCCCACCCACTCAAATCTGTGTTAGGCAGAGGGAGATTGTATGGGGTAGTATTTTTATTTTCTTGACGGAAGGCAAAAAGCAGCCGGAGCCGAGCGTTAATCGCAGCTTTTCATCGAGCTGGCGCAGCTTCTGCAGCCCCCCCCCGGCTCATGGGGGGTCTCCTCCAGGTCGCCTGGGTTTTGTTGGGTACATCAGAAAGGCGCCAACGCCCGTCTTCCCTTTCTGAAGTCGCTCCAGAGGGAGCCACGCCGTTCAGAAGAGCTGCCTGGGCTGGAGCAGGCCCTGCACGTGCAGATGAGCGGGGCTCCGCTGGGCTCTGGGGCAGGGAGCTGTGGCGCTCACTGCAGCAGCTGGCTGCCCTCTTAAAGCTTTGAAACGCGTCGTCGTGCTGGTTTTTCCCCCTTTTCTGCCTTCTTACTTACCCAGTTCCGCATTTTCAAACTTGGGAGCGCACAGAGCCGGTTAGAAAACGCGGGTGGGATCGTAGCACAGCCATACGTAAAAGGAGAGCTGTCTGCTTCACGGGGACGGACGTGTACCTGGACTCTAGAAGGCTGATGTCCAACAGTCCTGTATTCCATGTAACTTAAGGGACAGCCAAAAAATTCACCTTTCTGCACCATTTGCGAA
The DNA here is from genome assembly GCF_009769625.2 of Cygnus olor. Classification (NCBI taxonomy): domain Eukaryota; kingdom Metazoa; phylum Chordata; class Aves; order Anseriformes; family Anatidae; genus Cygnus; species Cygnus olor. The sequence goes on along the minus strand of NC_049190.1, from coordinate 3,338,211 downwards.
TCAGGAAATAAACCTCGTGGAAGGTAACCGGGCACCAACCCCGCCGGCGAGGCAGAGGTGGCCCACATTACCCCGATTTACTTCGCACCCCAGCAATACCCACTCGGGAACTCCTCCTCTTCCTGCTCTTCCCAAGTTTTATAGGAACGTGGCTGAACTCGGGACTGACGAGGAGCGACGCAGCAATACTTCTCGGAAGAGACGCACAGATGTCTTGGCGAACGTTGCCGGTCCTCCAGGCGACACCAGCTTCCCGGCTCCGCGAGCACGCAGGCACCAGCGTTATCTGCAGGCTCAGGCCGTTAATCTCAATCTCATTAGGCAAGGAAAAAGGTTGTGCTTTTCCTCCGAGGCCGGGAGCACGGATCACAAGTTTTGTCAGATGTCGATACGGCTGGTGACCGCTCTTAATTACAAAGAAGCCGGGAGAGGAAGGTGCCCACCAAGCAGCTTGCTCAGGTGCCCCCTTCTCTGGGAAAGCAGCAGCAGGCAGAGAAGGTCCTGAACCGCCCCCATTTCTCAGAAGAAGGTCCTGAACCGCCCCCATTTCTCATCTACAAAGCCATTTGGTGCCTGTACACTTCACCACGGCCCTGCTTCCAGGAAAGGGTAGGGCACTGCACTCAGTCAGATGAGCATCACAAAAGGCCTCCTGCCTCCCAGGTGCTGACGGAGCAGAATTAGAGCCCGGCGGGGGGAGCGTGCGGCAGCATCCCACACTCATTATTCTGCAATTTAGGGCTTCAATAACCACTACGCCGGACAGCGTTTCCAAGTCTGTTATTCGATTGTCATTTTCCAAACAAAGTTCACTTTGCTTTTCCACCGCTATATAGTTAAACACATTTTTAAAATGAAAGACTCGAAGCTGAAGTGGTTCTAATAATTTCCTCGGGTCAGCTAAGCACACGTGTTTGCACAGCGATATTATGTCTCTGTTCTGGATGATGGCTCTTTTTTTTTTTTATTGCTATTTTTGGAAATCTTGAAAACCTCCCTATGGCTGGTAAAAAATACATAAATTCCCTGTTCAGTTCTGACTGAAACTGAGCTTTGCAGCCCACCTGGGGCCCAAACCCTCTTCTCTGCACGCCGCAGGACGCAGCCAGCTGGCCCAAATGCCACGATGGAGGTGGTGGTGCCACGCGGGGACCAGCCACCAAGCGAACTGCAGCACCGTGTCCCACCTTCCTGCAGAAGAAACCCCACAAAACGTGTAGTAATCCCACAAAATTTGTTTGCTTGAATTCTGGGAGACTAGTTAGTTTTAACCACACATTAAACCGGTCCCCAGGACAGACTGGGTAATGAGACTGAGCTAATCTTTATGTATTAGAGCGAGCGGATGGAAAAGGTCATTTAATGTTTAAAAAAGGTTGGTTTTAAAACTTCATGTCTTGGGATGCAGTGCCCAAGCTCATCTAATAGTGGCATCATTAAGTATGAACGAAAATCTTTATATAAATTCCCTTTCATCTATTCCTGTCTATTAAAAATGGGAAGCTGCATCAAGTAAATCTTTAATCCTGAAAACTTACAGCAAAGTCTTTGAACTTTGTTGGCCTCAAAAATCACTTCTCTCTTCCCCATCATAATAAATGTCTCCAATCTCGACTGCCTTCGCCACGAATTATGGGGAAAATATTTCAGAAGGAGCCGAGAGCACCGGGGCTGGCGATGCTCGGTTCGGGCTGCAGAGGATTTCACGGGGGCTGAGACTCAATTGCAAGTGGAGCCAGCGAGGACCAGAGGTGCTGAGCTTTTCTCAGGAGGAGCTGGCTGGCAACATCTTTTCCCAGGGGATATTCCCATCATGATGGATAAAACTCCTTGTTGGAGTAATAATTCTTATTTTAGTCAATACACCCAGGTTTTCCTTACAGCTAAGACAAAGCCCACAAATCCCAGAGGCTAGAGGCCGGGAGAGTTTATTGCTTTGGATGTGCACTGGAAACAGTTGCCTTACAGTCACTCAGGAGTCGAGCAGCAAGGGACTTCTTAATTTGAAGTTTCCAGCGAGCCCAAATTTCAAATTAAACACTCCGAGTTGGTGATTCAATAGCCAGAACCAGAAGAGAGGCACCGCTGGTAGCCAAAGACACGCGAGGTGGCACGATGGGGCCTCTGGGAACCGCAGGATCCATCCCTCGCCTCTCCTACATCCATCACTCTCACCTCCGGGATCTCCCAGCCCTTGGGGGCACAGGGACACGAGAGCTTTGCCCGGACGGGTTTTAGGCAGTCCCCAGATGTGACCTCCTTAAATTCAAGAAGCCCTGACCCGCGGCACGGGCACACGTGGCTGCCCTTACGTGCCCCGGGGAGCTGACATTTGGCTGCGGTGTTTTCACTCCCCTTAAGCAGAGCGCAGCCACAGCAGTACGAGAGGCAGGTGCTCCAACTCTGCTTTTCTCCTCTTGCCCTGAAGAATCTCCTCCAGGAGAAGGACGGGCATTCATTGCCCTGGACAACTCAGTCCCACTCCCTTTGGCCAAAAAGCTGTCGGGGGACAGGCGGCGCTGTCAGCACGCGTGGTTCCAGACAGCTGAGACGCAGCAACTCATCCTATTAAATGCACCAGCCGGTTCACAGACACCCGAATTCAGTCCTTTCCACCCTCAGCTGGGTTTCAAGCAGCACTAAAAAAGCAGAAAGCCTTTATTTTTCTGTTCCCCTCAGCCACGTGGCTCCCCAGGGTGCCAGCCGCCGGGCTCAGGGCACGCGCACGCTGACAAGCCCAGCACGATTCAAGTTTTACTGCGTATCACTGCTTAATTCATGGCCCGAGCAACATCTAATGAAGCAGCATTTTTATAATAATAACAGGGAACAGATGCTACGGGGAGGTTTGTACACTGCTACGACAAGCAGCGTGCAGCTGACCTTCCCCCGTTAACTTTATTAAGCGTTGTTGAATTTCCTCAGAGTCTCTCCATGCTGCCGAGGCGTAACACCAAGCTCAGAAACACAAACGTGCGCAAACACATCTCTGTTCTGGTGGCTTGGAGACGGAGGTTTAGCAATGGCCTGGCTGAGCAGACATGGGATTTCACCGTCCGTAACTGTCCCTCTGAGTTAGGAAGATGTAAAGCCCCCCACACTATTTCTCCGGTCTCTCCTCTGACAGGTTGAGATCCCACCTCTGACCTCTTCCGATTCATACTGTAGGCACAGTCCCGCGATGAATGGGCGAGAATTGTCACCTCCTCTCAACCAGATCTCGACACTTAGAAGAGCCAACGCCTCCCCCAGGAGCCGATCCTGGAACCAACACACAGCAGTAACGCCCTTCAAAGCTCACGTGTCCTGCTGGGACTCACCGGCCCCAGGAGATGCCCTGGGCCACGAGGAATTGCCCCCACAGCTCCAAGCCTTCCCTTCTTCCTTCTCCTCTCCCTCCTCCTGCCCATCCACCTGCTGCTCCCCGACCCCTTTTGCCACCATCACCACCCCAAACCCACCTGCGCCTGCTCCTGACCTCATTAACACCAAATTAACTCAACCAACGAGAGGCTCCGGGCTCATTTGGAGGTGGGGGGGGGGACAACAGGCTAAAGACGGGTGCAGGACCGCCTTGTTTTGCAGGCTTCCCCTCTGCTGCATACAGCATCAGCCCTTCAGGCTGTCAATACAGCAAACGATAGGGAATTTGCAGACTTCCTCATTACGGGGCTGCCAAGTATAGCTCCAGTGGAGAAACAGGTGGGATTGTGTTGCCATTACAATCTCTGAAGTGCTGCTTAAAATTAAAATAAAAAGTTGTCAATATGCTATCACTCGGAGAGGAAAGAAGATCTCATCGAGGAAAAAGAAAATCTAAAAACATAAACTCGCTCCTTCACAGACAAAGAGACTGGATAATGTTTGTCTGATCCGCGCAGCGCAGGGCTATTTATTGCTCTTGGCCAACATTTGAAATCTGCATTTAAATGGAGCTTCCCTCTCCTTTCTGCTATCCAAAGAGAGCGAATTCAGGAGAGACGGGGAAGGGGAGACGTGATAAAAACAGCTCAGGGCTTTAGTTTCTGCTGCTTGAAATGCAGCCTCCCTTTTCTCTTCTTTAATAATTGCTTTGTGCACATAAAAGCGGAACGGCGCTCTCTGGGAGGGGGAGTTTCCAGGGAGCCAGGCAATGCTGCTTCCCTCCCCTGCCCTCCTCGAGCTCTCTCTGCAGAGCTGGGAACCCCACAGCCACGTTGGTTTGGGCAGGTAAAAGCTCTGCCGAGTCCTCTGGCAAGGAAAAAGCATCTGTAAGACAGGTGTCATCTCATCCTCTCCCTCCTTTGCTCATGTGCAAGGAGGAAAACCCACTCAGGAGACAAGGTCCTGCTCTTCCCCCAACGATCGCCTGCTTTTTCCAGAGAAAAAGCTCGCCAGGAGGCAGCCGGCGAAGCACCTGAGCTTGGAGACAGGAGCAGAGGTGCGCAAAGAGATGAGGAAGGGGTCTGACATGGAAATGCCACGTCCAGACCTGGATCTCGCCTCTCGTGCAGAAGCAGGACAGCAAACCCAGCTCCTCCAAAGCCAGCCGGCAAACTGCTGGGGGTTTCCACCGCCACAGACCACAGCTACTGATAAATCCCGAGCTGCAAATTCAAATAACGCCTTTGCAACCAGATAAGTCACGTTTAATCCCTTGAGAAAGCCCTCAAGGGACTTCCCAAAAACAAGGAGAAAAAGCAGTGAGAAGGAGAGATGGCTGCTTGAACCTCCCTGAGGGGCAGGGGCAGGCTGAGGCAGGGAATACCGGTCAGGGCTCTGGAAGAAAGGGGGGCTGGAGGAAGGAACAAGAAGGCCTGTCCGCCTTGTGTGAGTAGAAAAGAGAAGGAGGTGAAGGTCTAATGCTAAAAACAGAGCGACGGGAAGGCGTGATGGGACACCACTCCCTGCAGGCATCCCAAGAGCCCAGACACAGAAATTGCACATGGAAGAAAACAAGGGCCCAAAAATCTCCCAGCAAGAGCCAGGCAATTCCATCCCTGAGACCATCACAGCCTGGGTGCACGTGCTGGCGTGGTGCCTTGCTGCTTCCCCTGCCACCCTGCTCACGGCAGGAGGCGTTCGTAACGGGGCTCTCCATTTCCCAAGTATCTGTCAAACTGGACTACCAATTGCCACAGAACTGCAGCTCCTGGCTGGACACTCACCCGTATCCACACGCAGTCAGAATTAGTGCCTAAGTCTTGTTTTCTTAGGAAAGCGGCCTAAATCCACTGAAGTTGTGAACGTGGTTTTCCTGCCTGTCTCTTGCTTCAGTAACGTCAAGCTGAGTTGAGCTTCACGAGGAAGATTTTCTGCCCATTTTCTTGGTCCCAGGTGACCAGCAGCAGCTGTGGTTTTTAGGAAGAGAGCAGTGGGAAGACCTGGTGGGGCCAGCAAATTTGGCGAGCCCAGTAAAGAAGCAAGATCTTAATTAAGTCAGGAGAGAGCGTAAATACAAGAAAAATAACCGCACAACCCCCAAGTGCCACTGCCAGGCAAACAAAAAAGAATAACGAAGGAAGAAACAATGCAGAAAATTCTAAGCTTAAAAAAAAAAAAAAAATGCCAACAAACAAATGGGGAAAGTCCACCAGGATTTATAGCTATAATCAGAGATCGGAGAGGTGGCAATGCACAACGCAGCCGTGGGGCTCTGGAGGCTGGGAAGTGGCTGCAGAGCCCCAGACGATGCAGCACGCTTTCCCGGTCACATACACACAATAAAGCATGTTCTGTACCTACAAGACAGAGCATCACAACAGCCCGGGGCTCTGTCCCCAGAGGTGGCCGTATTTCAGTGGCAGCCAAGGCTGCTCCAGCGCACGCGGCTCTCTGCAGCGCTCTGGGATTTACGGATTGACAACGATGCAACGAGAGCAATGCTGCCCAAACGGACACTCTGCTCCTCTTGCAGGTGGAGCCATTTCTTGAACCTCCAGCACGCGTCAGGATGAGAGGAATTTAGGACCAGTGGAGTTTCATTTCTGTAAGAGGGGTTTGGAAAAGGCCTTTTGTGACCATTTTTCCCTTAACCCTTCCTGGTGTCTTTGCATTTAAGAGCGAATTTGCTCTTCTTTCTGCATCTCCCTCCTTTCAAGGATGCTAGCTAGGGTTTTGGCACCGCTTGCTGATTTTTCCCGGGTTGGCAAACACGAGCGCACTGCAGAGGAGGCACAGCTCAGACCAAGTGGTGGAGTAGAGAAGTACCAGGCCCCACTTCCAGGCTCCCCCCAGCCAGCTGATTAATCGCATACGCACAGACAGCAAATAGCCTTGGATGTATCCCCAAAGTCAAGGTGAGAAGAGGAAAAAAAAAATGCACTGAGAGATCTGGGGTTCTGCTCTCACCGGTAAGGAGAGCTTACAGATGTTTTGCACCATTTCTGCTCTTGTTACAAATCATTAGCCCTTGCTATTATTACAAATCTCTAACAGATATACCCAAGGACAAGGACCTGCCATGCTGGATGCAGATCCCAAATATGACAGTGCCTTTAGAGGTGGGAGACAAATGATAGGTGGAATGGCTTTCAGTCGCTCTTGATGGATGAAGAACAGAGGCGCGATGGGATGAAGTGTCTCCCCAAGGTTTTGTATGAACACATGGCAAATAATCAAAGGTAAAATGCCAAAAGACTTCAGAAACCCTTCTCTAGCACCTCAGCCTTTTTATGTGGTGCCACCGAAACTTGATGTTTCTGCTTCAACCCGCAGGCATCCGGGTACATCGAAAAAGCCAAGTGAGAGCTGTTAGCTGAGCTTCGGGGAGACTGGAAGCTCCAGGAGAGGCAGTATATCAAAAGAAACAATGCCTGAAGATAAATAAAGACCAGGGTCGGTGTTACTTGGCTGCGCATGGATGGAAGGCTCAAACTACGCGTGGAGCCTTTACCAGCAGCTGAGAGGGTCGGGACCCACAGAGGACAATTCAGGGCCCCTAAACCAGGTCGCAATTTGGCCGTAACAAGCACGAGTTGGCCTTTGGAGTCACTGCTCCGTGCCCCGGCCCCATGGGGAGCTCCACGTCCTACCTGCCGGCACCTCCTTGTCCCCACGCTGCCCAGCTGTCGGTGCACAGAGCTGCAAGAGAAGAGCGTGGCCTGGGAGGAGGAGGTGGCTGCAGAGAAGCTGAGTAGAAGATGGGCGAGGGTGGGAAAAGGTGACCTTGGAAACCTCACCCCGACTGCAGAGAGCCCAGATGTATTAAGCGACATGGAAGAGCTTGATCCAATTACCAAACAATGACACCCGAGCCCTTCAGGATTGTTTTCCTCTCTTTGTTTTACTGTCAGAAAAAACAACTTTTCCTGCTGAGTCACACCGAAATGAGATGCTAAAGAGCTGCCACACCAGATGTGGAAGCCCTTCAGATCCAATTTCCATCAATCTACACAGCCTCTATTTATTTATTTTTTGCCACTCAGCCCTCAGCGATTTAATAGGTTACTTTAATGTCTTCCTGCCTTTCCTCCCTGGCGTGCTCTGCTCACAGCATTTTTTCCCCTGACTTTCAGCTTCTGGGTGGGAGAACAAGACAGGAATTCTCTTTGCCCTGGATTCTGACGTGGTTTTCCCCCGCTTTGCATCCCTTGTACTAGGGAAATGCTTGTTCACCTACACCCAGCTTGTATACCTGATTGATACGAAAATGATGATGTGTTGATGGAAAATGGCTTTTTCTTTCCTTGCTTGTGTACAGTGGCTCCCGTCCAACCCCAAAGCAGTGCCTGTGCCCACTTCCCTAACGCTGAATCCACACTGCAGCTGAATGCACGACTGCAGGGCAGCAGTGCTCAATAGCAAGTGATCTCTTCTCAGACTTAGAGCAGAAAAGGCACAGTGCCACCACCGAGGTTTCCAGAAGCCCGTCTTTCGCCTTTAGCACGGAGCCTTCTGACACCTCCTGCAAACTGTACCGTCTCTAACACAACTTCCTCGAATATTTCTCCTCGGGGTACCTCCACGAAGCAAAGAAACACTACCGTGCCCCTTCGGAAGAGGTCGAGAAACGCGTGGATACGCAGGGAAGCTGAAATGAATTGCGATCTGCAGGTAACGCGCATCAGTTACAGTACATTACATTCTCATGTGGGGGCTCTCATTTGGAAAAAAAAAGCCGCTCCGCTTTGTTGCTAGATTACTTTTTAAGGCAAGGAACCTACAGAGACCTAAGGGTTTCTCGTGCCTGAAGTGATGCGCAATAACAGCCCTGCTGGAGGCAATTTGTCTTCGCATCCTCTGGAGAGCGTGCCTGTGCGGGGTGACAAAGACTGCCTGGAGAATCATTGGCACAACAGAAAATAACCACAATCTCCTCAAACATTGCTCAAACTTTTCCCAAAGTATCTCTAGGTTTCTAGTACCACGTTTCTGTAGGAAAAGAAGCACTTTTAGGCAAATGGATTTTGCTTTCAGCTTGGGAGCTCATTACGGATTCCCCTGCATCTGTGCAACGTGGAAGAGAAAAGTTTGAAATATGTAAAACTGGAAAGGGTGGAAAGAAAGAATATAAAAAGCAAAGATAAATAAAAAGCTCAGCTGCACGGACTAAATCAAACCAGACACAAAAGTTCTGAGTGAACGTGATGGAAGAAACCCACAGGAACAGTCCCGCAAACTCCAGCAGCTCAGGTACGAGGTGGTGGAAGCAGCACCGCGCTCACGCAGGAGCAGAGAGGAATTGGCACCAACACTGGGTCACAAATGAGACGCACCAGCACCAGCCACACTTGTCTTGTAAAGCAGGGGTTGAGCAGAGTGAATTACATCCCCTGCAGTTTACTACGATGCTTCTTCGAGAGGATGCTGGATTAGTTACATTAATGCAGCACGGAACTGGATCGGGTTCGCAGTGATAAGCTTAATTAAACAACAGAGTTATCCATAGGCTGTGGTTTATGGTAGAAATACGCAACGCTTATGTTGATTAATTAAATAAAGTCATGGTTCAGACCATTAAATCCTCCTACGTCCAACCACCTTAATGAGGAGCTGAATCTAGCCAGACATCTCGATACTGTCAAGGCTGGGCACAAACCGGGGTGGGGGGCTCCCACCGCGGGCAGCCGGGGCTTCTCTGCTGGGGGCTGTGCTTGGTGCTGTCACCGGGACAGGTAGGGTTGCTAGCTGCAGGTGGCACCGTGTTCCCCCTGGATCTCAAAATCTGTAAAAGGCACCTTAATGCAACGCTGAGAACATCTCTGAGACAGCGAGCTGCGTGCACTGCCCTCGCTGATCCGATTTGTTCTCATTATCCCAGCCAGCAGAACTCGCCTGCAGAAACAGCGCTGCTTTGTCGTCCTCTGCCCACGCTGGAGGTGTCCAGGGCCTCCTCCAGGACAGCAAACCGCTGCCTCACACCCAACACCCAGGCCTCCCATCCCCATCAATCCCTCCTCGCCATCCCTCTTTCCACCCACATCACAGTGCAGCCCCACGCTCCGGCTGACATGGAGCACACAGAGTTAAAGGGAAAAGCCCTGGTCCTAGAGAAATCCAGGGCAAAACACCTCCCTCCGTGAGACGCGATAGGAAACAGGGCCGACCCTTTCCTTCCCTCTTTTGCAACTTCCTACTGTTTCCTCCCCGAGCCTGGGAGGTTTTCACACCCCGAGTGCTTCGGGGAGCGACCGAGAGCGAAAAGCCAGCTTGGGGGCTGGGGTTTGCTACCGCTCACCTCTCACAGCCCCTCCCAAACCCCATGGCCATTAAAACCCAGAGCTGGTCTAATCACCATCATATTTTGACCGCATGGAGAACATCATTACCATCCCTTCCTGCTTCCCTCGGCCTGTTCTCATGAATCGTTCATGAATCCACCCCGACGCCCGCGAAGGGCCGGGCTCACGCCCTCTCGTGCCACCGACGGACGTGACAACGCACGGGCTGAATCCAGCCCGCGTGCCGGCTGCTGCCAAAGGGCACTGGCAGATGCCGTGCCGGGAGCGCGCGTGGCTTGGTTACGTGACGGGCGCGCAGCTGTCGGCGGGTGACGGACCCCGGCCGGCGCCAGTAACTCACGCCGTGCCCGCGGCCTCGCCGCAGCCACCTACGGCCCAAGTGAATTACAGGCGGAGGGAAGGGGCCGCTCTCGGGGAGTACAAGATCGTGCCATCTGCGTGCCTCCTGCTCCTTACGGGACGTGGATCAAGGGTGCTGTGATGGGACGTCTGGCACTGACTCTGGGGGGGGGCCGAGACGCGGCCCTAAGTCACCACCGAGCCCATCAGGCGGTCCCGGCAAATTCTGCAAGGATGATTATCAGCCCCGTCAGCTCTCCCAGGCTTTTCCCTTTTTCTTAACACAATCTTACCAGATTGGGAACTGGCTAATAGCAATAATAATAAAATAAACCTCGTTTACAATCAGTCACAGGATTGGAGCTGTTCCCTCCATCTATTCACTATCCCAGAAATTGCCTTTTAAATGGATAACAATGATTGTGAGGGTCCAGTTATTACCTTGAAACCTCACATTTTGATCCATCCAATGTTGTTCTCTTATATAAATAACAGTTATTACAGTAAAGTGATTTTTCCCCTCCGTACTTCCAAAGAGTTCCTGCAGGAGATGGCAAAGAAAATGGGTTCCATTAATACCTCACTTAGGCCCTGTTGCTTTCATACTTTAACTCCCGTCATTAATCTTCTAATGTGTCTTTAAACAAATGTCATTTATTCCAAAACTCTCTGGCAGCTATTCTTCCCTCTTTTCTCCCATCCCTTTCCCCCAGTATCCTCCGCCGTGCAGTGGGAGCTCTTCCTCCCCTGACTCATCAGTGGGTGGTGTGCTCCTGCCAGGCAGGGAGAAGCATTTCGGCTCTTTTTCAGGCAGTTTGCTGGTAATTACAAGAAAAAATATGAGAGCCCACGATCAGGAAATACACATCTGAAGGAGCCGTGATGGGAGGATTTCTGTCCTCTCCGGGGCCGTGCGGTAAAGATCGCAGGATGACTTTGCTAAGAGGTTATTCTGCAATAATCCGAGGGTGCCAGTCACCTCCGCGGCGCTGGGTCCTTGTGCAGGCTCTGAGCGCCGGGAAACGCTGCCTCTGGCACGCAGCAGCCTCTTCTGAGCACGCTACAAATGCAATTGCCAGATGCCACTTTTAGCTGATTCGATGCCGATAAACAAGGCTGTTCATTTCATTACACAGTCACAGGTCAACTGGGCGTGCACCTACCAGCCGCTTGCACAGGGCGCTGTGAAACAGCCTCCGCCCTGCCCACAGCACTCGAGGCACGAACCCCTGCACCACTTCTCAGCGGGGAGGGGAGAAGTGCTGTCAGCCCCATTTCGGGGGCAGCAGAGGCAGAGAACGGCCGCAGCCCCATTCGGCAGTGGCATTTACACAGCAATCCTGCCCCAAGGGGGTGAAATCCCTATGTCAAAGACCTAATTTCTGCAGGGGGGTTACTAAAATTGGGCTCATGCAATTTTAAAGCCCCAAGGGTGTAAGGGACCTGCCTGTCATCTGGGAGAGGGAACTGAACGTGCATCTTCCCCATCCCAAGACCTGCTTCCCTGGAGCAGCCCTGCCCTGGGGCACAGCGCTGTGTCCCACGTGCAGCAGCCACTGGCTAATTACGCACTGACCAGGAGGTGCATGGGCACAAATCCAGGAGACCATGCTACGTCCTGCTTACAAGCTCTGTACGTGAAGACACGGCACTCACAAAGCCATCTCTACTTCCCCATCACCATTTGCAAGGAATATTCGGCGACTCAGTGCCCCCTTACACCGTGTGGGCTCCCCAGCTGCAACACAACAGTGCAGGACCCCTCACCAAAAAAATTGTTATCATAATTGGGTTAACAGCAAGACCAAGCCGTGATGCCAACATCAAAAGAAAACAACCTTTATAGGCTACCCACCTTCGAGATGGGAATTTTCCCCTGCAGCCATCAACCCTGGCACCAGAAATAGCAAGGCTTAATGTCTTGAGTTGCCTTCAGTAACTTCTGGACGTTTGGACTTTTCTGTTTTCCCTTCCTCCTAAGAGTTATGACATTCCTTCTACCCTTTCTCAGCTACAGCCTCGTCTTCATTAGCATCTGTCAAGTCCAATTAACACGTGCACCAGCACCAGGGAAGACGATTTCTGAAGCCTCCTGCGCAAGGCAGTTGGCAGGAGCCTCCCCCCTGGAGAAACACGAGCAAGCCCCAGCAGGGGCAGGTTGCCAACCCAGCAGGTTGCCAGCCCTCTCCAAACCACCTTCCCCAGGGAGCCTTGCAGCATCCTTCCATGGTGACGGAGGACATTTTGCATGCTGGGGAACATCTGACTGCTTTCTGACCCTACAAGCCCGTGATGTCTGAGATATATCGATTAGGTACCTACTGGTCTTTCCAGCAGCCTGCAGGGTTATCAGGTGTGGAAGCAGCGGGGCGTCCCGCAGTGCTTGGTAGCTTCATTCTGGATTAACCCCCGCGTGGAGAGGTCAACAAGGCATCTGTGTGCTGCTGTAACCCTTCGGATAGGGCTTAATGGGAGTAAGTTGTGCAGAGGGCTGATGCTCAGCTCCTGTGAAGCGCCGTGGATGGTCATTATTTTCCGTTTAAGCAGTCGTCCTGGTTCTGATCAGCTGCTGCCTACAACCCCCCCCCCCCCGCTGTACCCCCCTCCTCTTCCCAAGGACAGCTGATGCTGCAATGCCTACTTACAACCCTCGTGGACCTGCGCACACCAAACCTCACCAGCAAGATGTGCCCCATCCTCCAGTTCCTACCCGGCACTTTTAAGATTTCAGGCCAAGTTTCGCTGTTTGCAGGTGCCTCCTCTGAGCTGCCTTGCCCCCTCCAAACTCAGCATGCCTCTCCCAAAAAAATGCCTGGCCTGGTTTCTCGTGTTCCTGATTAAGCAGTTAATGAGGAGTCTGGATAGAGCAAAATGGACAGGAAATAGAGGCCATATGCCACTACAGCTCTCCGACTTTAAACAGGAGAAAACACAGGGAAAACAAAAAAACCCAAACATTTCCCTCAAGACGAGTGGCAGAAAGTGACAGGGGAAGAGGTGAAGTGCTAAAGACCCCACTCACCCCGGGGAACACTCATCACATCTTACACCACTGCACATCCTTAACCCCATGAAGCATGTTAACGACCAGCGCGTTAACATCACCGGTGCTAAGCAATAACCCGCGCTCCTCTGGGAACAGTTTCCGATACAACTGGGCCCGACTATGTCACTTACGCATGAGGCCTCTTTTTTTGCTATTTCTTTAGGTGGATAGCTTTGCCACAAGGTTGTTTCCTCTTTGTTTTATTCATCTATTTTTTACTAGAAGAAGGTCACATAAAGAACAAAAACAAAGAGACAGACCCAAGTAATCTTTTGTTGGCATGAAAACCCCCGACAATGTCTTTTAGGCCCAAACTGGTTTGTTTCAGACCATGAAAGACATTGAAATTTCTCATGGAAACAAGCCCAGTAAATGTTTTTTTTCACAGAGAGCTCTCGTTACATCTCCTAAATGCCTGTTTCGTTTTGTGAGTCGGGATTTGTGCAGGAGCTGGTACGTGGCTCCTGATGAGAGCTACGAGATGCTACAGCAGTACAGCAGATGTAAATCACCTGGCCATAACTTTATTTTGTATATAACCAAAATCTAATACATATGTGTGTGTGTAAATATGAATAAAACATGGAACGATAACTTTAGTTTAAAACCAACCAACCGACAGGCTAATGGGTCTCCAGTGCTACCAGGAGCAGCAAAATCCCATCCCTTTGCTTGCAGGAGCTTGGAGGCAGCAGCCCCATCTCCCCTCTCCCCCGGAGCAGGACCTCGCATGTCCCAGACCCAAGGACCTCAAACATCCCTTCCTTCTGCACCCAGCTGGAGATAAAGCGTGGCCACCCCGCCTTTCTCACCCCAGATACTAAAAACCGCCACGTACCTAGCCTAAAAAGGTTGGCAAGACCCACGGCTCGACATTCAGAGCTTCAATTAAATCAATTAGCATCCCCATACACGCCTAATATTGGAGACATAGGAGAGGCTTTTCTGTCCAAGTAGAAAATCAGTCTGTGTGTCCAGATGGTCACTGGAGGCGCTGTAATTGCCATCCCATCACCGTAACTGCGCGCGTTTGGGCCCGTTTCAAAGGCGCCGGCCCCGTTTGTCTGTTTGGAGGAGAGCCTGTGCCATCTGGGCGAGACGAGGTTCGTTGTCTGCCTGGCATCGGCGGGATAAACACAGCTCCCCCGTTCACTGCCACTTCCTAATATTGACTCCGAAAAGGGAGGAGAGGGACGTGCAAGGACTTTTCACGGGAAAGCAGTGGAAGAAGCCTCTCGGCACAGAAGGGTGCCCCAGGGAGGGGCTGGACCAGGCTGCGTGGTGCGAAGGGCTCTGAGCCCTCGCTGCGCTCCAGCTGCAGAGGGTGCCACGGGGCTCTCGGGATGTGATGAGGTATGGAGGGAGACTTGGCCAAAGCCAGAGCCCCAAACCCTCCAATTTTCTGCTCTTCATCATGAGCCTGCAAGCACAGAGGAGCTAGGTGGGTTTCATCCTCATGTCACCACCGCCTCCGATCTGTTCCTCATGTGCGCTCTCCTTTGGGGGGGTGCAGGGAAGGAAACCCGCCTACACAAAACGCTGTCTGGGGCAGTGGTTTTTAAAGGCAAGAGGCAGGAAACAGACACCGAGCTCTGTGCTCCATGTCTGCATTGCTCTTCCCTAGCTATGCAAGGCGATGCAGCACCTGAAAAGGCAGCGAGCAAACCAGCGCCCCTAGGGCAGCCAAATTAGCTAGCTGTGCTTCCCACGCTGCAAAGGTGCTTAAAAAAAATGACTGAGGTCCGGCCCCAGCCATAAAGCGAGCAGAATGTGCACAGGACGGGCTCAGCCATAACTTTTGAAAGCACATCAGCTCCCTACCTCGCATCGTAACGACAGGAAGGGGATGCTCAGAGCCAGCGAAGCCTCTAACTACCTTTAAAAACCTCCTATTAGTTTCCTTATGTCATCTCCCTGTCTGAACGAGCAGGAGGATAATCCTTCTGTTGTCGCACACTCAGTCGAGTCCAACCTGTCAGCAGCAGCACGCATTATGCACGTACGTATTAAACACACACGGTTCCTCGCTTACTGCAACGCAGCTATTAAAACAAAGGAAGCAACAACACCAAACACTTTTGCCCGTGCGAGAATAAAACCTATTATAAAGGAGCTCATTATTGGAAAGAAGATGGGAAAAGTCTGACAAGATGAGAAGCCCGGCGTAATTCTGCTAAGAGCAAAACAGGTTACAGAAGGGAGCCCGGGAAAATGGAAGCATCGTTCTCTCCTGACATGACACTGCTTCAATTAAGTTTTCTGACTGAGGTAACCCGGAGCCAGCACAGCGAGGTAACAGATGGAAGGGCTGCCCGGGAGGGAAGGTGCAGGGCTTTCCTGTCCGGAGTTACATGAAGCAATTTATTGTTCTTTTTTTTTCTTTTTTTTTTTTCTTTGCTTGCATTTAGCGTTTCTGACGAGGTCAGCAGGGAAGGAGTGGAGAAAGCCGGGATTCAGACTCACATTTCAGACATCAGAGGGGAAACGTTCAAATTGAGAAAGCTACGAAAGCAACAACTGGAAATTATATGCGTGCCTCTCCTCACCTCCAGCCCTGTTTCTTTATCTTCTTTAGAACTGTTGCACTAACAGAGTTTTCAAGAAAAAACAACATAAAGCTCCTGTACACTTCCCAGCACCGTCTGCTGGTCCGCACCAACAAAGCAACGCTCCCAGGACTGCCCAGGCTGTACCGAACCCCAGGGGGTCGGGATGTCTGCGGGCACCCAGGGACGATGTTTTGGGAAACGAGCAGAGGCAGGCTCCGAAACAGCCCCCCGGCCGCAGCCAGCAGGTATTTTGGGTCCTTCCTTGCTTTTCCTTCCTCATCCAGCATCCGCAGCCCGAGGTGCTTTCAGCAGCTGGCCAGAAAGCCGCCGGGTTTCTGCTCTTACAGAGACCTCACCGAGCTCGCTCGGCCCCGTGTAGCCCTCGGGCTACAGCACCGGGCTTTGTTTAGAGCCAATCCTGAAACCACGCCACTACTTCTCCCATCCCTGCTCTTCGCATTTCACATTAAATTAACCAACAGCAAGAGAAAGTTGAATCCTGCCTTTAAGTTTCTGAGCTCGTTCGCTCTTTGGTTTTTCCTTTCCAAAAAAGCTTATTTAACCTGATGTTCTTAATTCTGCGTGCCCGGGGAGACGACGCCAGAGACGTGCACGGCTCTGGCACAGATCTCCCAGAGCCACGGCGCTCTGTCTCTTTTCCCAGTACTTTTCCTGGTGACGATCCCCATCCAGGGCTGGGCACGCGTCCAGCTGAGCCGGATGACAGGGAAACCCAGGGGACGGAGCGGAGCCTGGATGCAGCCAATGTACAAGCACCTCCAAAAGCATCCCTGGCCTCGCTCAGCCATCCTTCCTCCTCCTCTCCTGTGCCTGAGGCTGCTGCTACTGCTCCTGCTGCTGCTGCTCTGCTCCCATCTCGGAGCTTCTGGAGCCGAGACCAGCAACCAGCACCCTTCCTCCGTTAGCCAGGACGGAAACGGTTTCCCTGCCAAGCAGAAGCAATGCTAGCAATTTCATTTCCTGCGTATCTTTAATTTTAGTCTCGAATATATATTGCTTGCTTAAAGCACACAAAAAAAAAAAAAAAAAAGAAAAAGAAAAAAAAAAGAATCACACGCCCTGCAAAGCCTCCTTGCAGCTTTAACTCCCCACGGGGACAGGTGAGAGCGTCTGCGAGACAGACCTCTGTCGATGGCAGAAACAAAAGAAATCGCTGTCACAGCCCAGGGAGGGGGAGATGAGGGGCAGCAGGGGCAGCAAAGTGGTCCCTGATACCTCTAAGGTTACAACTACTGTGCCTGTGCTGAGACCGGTGGTGATAGATGGAAAATTTCTCCCCCCAGATCGGCACCAGGCACAGCCGGTGGGGCTCGGCCTCCTGCACGAGCCGCCATCGGACCCGGCGAAGCGGTGCTCGCAGTGCCGAGTTGATAAGGTTAATTAAAAACACGACAACACACGCACACACCCAGGCAGAAGGAAAAAGAGACCTGTTAGGTTTCTTGCTCCCTGTTTTATCTCGCTGAAGACATGCCGATAAGAGAAAACACGGCGAGCAGAAATATGGATTTGTTATTACCTCTGTTTGCTGCAGGGACAAGGGAAGGCTTTGTAGGAATGCAGCTCGTGAGTACAGGCAAACAAAGCCCCTTTGTTTACTGATTCCTGGAGCAAGTCTACAACTGACAAACACAATTAGCCCAACAGTGGCAAAAGGAAAACGCTTTTCCTTACAGGTTACGGACAGCACCGGGCCAGATCCCCACCCGTGCGTCCCTCCCAGCCAGGCACGGTGCTGCCCCTTCCCGCAGGACGTCCCCAGGGAAACGCTCTCAGGCTCACCTACACGCCACGACTCCGGTGGGACAACCAGCCCAGCTGCCCCTATTAATTAATTAACAACGCTGCCCTTACCCTCACGGCTGCTCTCGATGTCACCGAAATCTGTTTCTCGCTGTCAGAAGCCATCCAGGCTTCCACTGAAAACGAATCCTGCAAGCGGAGGCGGTGTGAGCGGGGTGGGGAATTCAAGCCCAGGGTTTTCCCAAGGAGCCCCGTGAGCTGAGCCACCTCGCAGTGGACGAGACGCCGGAGGAAAGCCCAACACGAGGTTGGAAGGATGGGGAAGGAAAGGCTTCGCAAGAGGCCAGCACCACCAGTCCGTGCCTTACCCTCTGCTGTGTCGGACAGAAGACCTAGCGCAGGGAAAAAGAAAACTAAGACTCACAAAACTAAGGTTGAATACACGGCTTATACACGTCAGGCTGAATAAAAAGTAATATATACACGATATACCACACAAAAAGCTGTCTGAGGCTAGCACATGAGCAGCATCACCTAAAATCTCTTATTACTTTTTTTTAAGGACAAAAGAAAAAATACCTGACATCTCCTCTTTCGTCTTTGCTACCAGATAATCTGCCTAGACAGATACTCGAAATAAATACTTTTGATTTAATTTGGGGCTTCCCGTTCCAAAGTACTGCAAAATCTATAGCCTGGTTTCAGCCTGGAATAGATCCAGAGAACAAGCAGTCTTATTAACTATAAATAAATTTGGGGGGATGAGAAGAGACCTCCTGGTTCTCCATGAGACAGATTTCATTTGGGGGCTATTCCTGTGCAGGAACTTTCTGCTCACCACCTCCAAAGAGAACGCTCCCAGCAAGGAAATTATTTCCTCTTTAAAACAGCCCTGTCACCGACGGGTCCGCCCTAAAGCGTGGGAGTCAAGAGTTCAACATTTGCCTTGGAGTTGGGTAAAAATGAATATAACAAATAACATAATAAATAAATAATTACAGAGGCTCACGGGCAGCTCGCGGGGCGCGTGGAAGGCATGGGCCATGTCCGTCGGTCGGTACTAGAGGCAGGGCACGAGGGCTTGTGCTGCTCCAAGCACTCCTTGCCCATCCCCAGCTCTGTTCCACGTCCACTCTCGGCACCGTGCAAGCACTAACTGGTGGCCCAGGGTGACGGTGACTTGCTTTTGGGACGCATCCACGTGGTGCAGGCTGAGCAGGAGGACGCATCCCAGCCGCTGCAAGGGCAGCGCCAGCCCTTTCCCCCACGCTTTGCAAGCAAGATGCTGCTCGTGCATCGTCTGCCTGAGCACTTCTCATCACAAGCGGCTCAAAAATGTGAGCACTGAGCATTTCTGCTCTCAAACGGCTCAAAGCCTGCAGGGATCCGGCTCAGTCTGGGAAGGCAGAGGGCACCGTGCCCTCCTGGGGCCGAGGCAGGTTGTTTCAGCGGCACGGAGAAGGAGCAAATTGGCAGGATTGCCGCAGACCTGACAACTGCAGTGTCCCTCCGGCGTGCCCTCCTCCACAGCCAGGGCTGATTTAGTTATTTTTTTTTTATAAAACTCTTTTCTGTTTTGTTTCCAGCCCTTTCACGCCAACTTTACGATCCCTTCAGCAAAGCTCTGCACCAGGTTATATTTTGCAATAACCGAGACAAATGGTATTACGATAACTCAGACTCCGGGCATGGCTATCGTTAACGTTCTTGTGTTTACTGCGGGTGTACGACATTCACACAACGACTTTTAAAAAGCCTGCTTTATGGGCTGATGGAGTAGTCCTGGGTTTGATCCCTGACGGGAGGAGGAGGAGAAGGGAGGTTTTCTAGCTCAGCTTTCTCCTCGTTCTTCTGCCTCCATTACATGCAGATTGATCACAAAATGCCCAGAGTTTCTGCTCTCTTGGCTCTAATTTTTTTCATCGATGTCCTCAGCTTATGAATTTGCACTCTGGGCTCCTTTCTCTTCCTTTGAGCCCTCCGGGCCCCCCTGGAACAAGAACCCTGAGCTGGAGCAGAGCCTCTGCAGCTCCTCAGGTTGCAGGTCCCCCCGCTCGGGTGGGCATCGCCAGCTGAGCTCCAAAAGGAAAGGTCGGGCAGAATAAGCTCCCAGGTAAACTCAGGCACAAATAACTTCAGCCAGCTAACGCTGGGTACACAGAGAGGTGACACCAGAGAGCCTGGAAATGTCAGTGACTTCTCCAGCTCCGTGGGCTGTGCGCGCACCTCGCCTGGGGTGGCTGGAGTGGAAACGAACACACAAGCCACGAGCTAGAGGGAATGATCTACGCCGCCTGATTTTAAGGGGCTGGTTTATTTTGGTGCTCACAGCTCGGCGTTAAGGTCTTCTGTCTCCCTCCCCACCCGGATGTGCGCAGCCCCTAGCAGTAAGTGGGGCTAGCCGTGTGCGACCGCTGCGGCCGTAAAGAACAGCGATTTACCAACGGATCCAAGCAAGGGTGAAATGGATTTATAAAAATCAACAGTTAAACCAGCACAGCATCTGTTGCCTGTGTAGGATCTTGGCTGAAACACACTTCCAGGAGATTCACAGCCCTCTTCCCCTGCCTGCACGCTGCTCAGCTCCCATCGCAGTGTTTGCAATAGCTCCATCCATCTCCCAGCCAAGCCACCAGAAGCCATCCTGGAAGGAATAATGATAACAGGTCTTGGTGCATTGAAAGCAAGCATTAGCCAAACACTTCGCTCCATATTTTTCTCACCCTTTTAAGCTGTCTCATTTGAGAAGAGACAGTAAGCTTTATATTGTGCAGGAGGAGGTGGTTGTGTGTCTCTCTGGGGCTGAGGCAGGTGTTTCTGCACAAGCGACCTCCAGATGTTTCTGCCGGCTTCGCAGGTAGCAAGGGAGAATGAGTCAGATGTCTAACTGCAGCCTGTGTGTACCCTTTGTTCCCCCTGACCCTCCGAAATATCCTTCAGAGTTTCCTCAAGAAGCTGCTGCAGCAGCAGCCTCAATTACCCTTCGAGCACCGCGGCCATAAATCACGCCGAGACAAACTGCGTTAAAGTGCTCTAACCAGCGAGGATGACGGGGGCCTTGTACAATAGCCAATTATCGCAGGGGAGTGAATTAATAACATAAATATAAGTGACGAGGGCCGATTTCTAAGTACGCCATCCAATTCCCTAAAACACCCTTCTCTCCGTCGGCGGTGAAGCCGGGCTCCGCGAGCTGCAGCGGCGCGCGCAGGGACGTGCGGGGAGCCGCCGGGGTCGAGAGCTCGGGCAGGACAGCTCGGGCAGGACACACGGACGGACGGCAGCGATCCAGACCTGGGTCTTCATCGCACGGCACGTGCAGGAAACGCAACATCTGACAGCACACGGACAGACCTCGCGGCAAGGAGCCGAGTCCTGGGCTGAGAACATCAAAGGACAGAGAGCACCGAGCTCTGACAGCCCGCTCCAACGCCCAAAGCCGTCCTCAGCAAGGACCGAGCGTGCACACTGGCTCTGTTTCATGGCAGCTACCAGCCCCATCAAACAGAAGATGAAGTGTCGCTTTACTGAGCTAATTACTGAAGCTTTTATAAAAATGTTGGACACCTAGGGCAAGATTCATCAATATGGATTATTAAGCATGTGTAAAAAGGGCTAGAATGTATCCTTCATGTTCTCTGTAAACACTAAAGTCAATAAAAGACAGATATATGCTTTGAAGACAGATAATCTATTACAACAGAGTTCTGCAGGTTACTTTTAAGCATGGTTTGATTAGCAACGTGCTTATAGTTACACGCTGTACGGGCTGCCCCGGCAGGTAACTGGTACCATTAAATTATTCTCAAGAACGGTGTAGAAACTTTGCCAAGGCTTTGGCCATGTGCTGACATCCAGTTGAGAGAAATAAGTAGTGTATATTCAAGGACTGGTTAGATCCTGAACCAAAAAAACGTCTTCTTTCCACCATCTATGAATGCTTGAAAAGGTCTGCACAAATACCACCGTAATGTACCGAGTAGGGCCACGCAAAAATTCAAAGATTAAATTAGGCATTTGTCCCACAGGCATTAAAAAAAGAAACTGCATATAATTTTCTCACAGATGGAGCAAATTTTTAAACAAAGTTTTATTTGCCTGATTTTTTTCCTAATATTAAACCTTTGGATTCCCAGTCTGGTTTGCCTTGCTGCTGAATGCATTATTGAGAGGGGATTTTAAACCCCACTGGTCAGCCCGTGGATGGCAGGGCAGAGCTCGCTTTATTGCTCTTTTCCCTCTGCAGCCATTCGTTGGGGTTTTGTTTTCTCTTACATTAATTATGACGACTTTTGCTCTGCGTGCTGGCAGCCGGCCAGTTCCACGGTTCTGCTTCACTGGAGTTCCCCCGGTCACCTAGCGAGATGTTCGCGGCTGTGGCCTGGTGGCTGCCCGCAATTAGAGCTTCATCATCTCACCCTGCAGGAGGAACAGGAACCTCAAGGCTCCTTCCAGCCCGAGTTCTTCAGCACGGAGCGGTTTTTAGGCTGCTTGTTCAAGGAGGCACCTCGAGCACTTTGCAGGCTGGCCCGAAGGCTCATGCCCCTCTCACCTCCCTCTCCAACCCTAACCAACGGGTTGCAGCCAGAAAGTGCAACCAAAAACCAGACAAGACACCGAAATGCAGCTGTTCCTGGTGTGAGACATCACAAGGGGCAGCCTTTCCTACCCCACCCCGTGGGAAGAAGGATCCATCGCTAGTCACAGTGGAAATGCTGACGTGCCGTTATAAATGACTGCAGTTTGAGTTCAGTCAGCAGCACTTTGCATTACTAAATACGGGTTTACATTCATTTCTCGTCTGAGAGCCGGTTAATCTGAACGGTAAACGCATGCTCGTTGCTGGTACAGTTTGCACTGGAAATATTCAGCATTTTTCTTCCACGCCCAGCTCCTGGAGGTACGTCCCACCCCCACGGCTGATGTTATTGCACCAGCCTCAGAAGCTTCCTCCACTCAGCGGTAAGTTTTGGACACGTGAAACCTGCTACCTGACGAGACCCAAGGCCAGAGGCTGACTTGAGAAGGCAAGCCTTCAGCTACCTGCCAAGCCCATCCAGCGACTTGTAGAACGAACTCCCGGGCAGACCGGAGGCGCTGAAGCAGAATGAGAAAACGCGGCACAGATGTCAGCCGCTGGGGAGGCTCAGACCAAGCAAGAGCACTGGTGTCAGGCCGAAGACCTCGTCCCTCTGCACCGGGGACCTGATGGTGGGTGGCAAGGTTTCGCTGCAGGGCACAGCTGGGTAAACACTCAGGAACTCTAAGGAAAGGTGGAAATCCACGGATTTAACAGCAGCACCAGTCTTTGGCCCGTGTTCCCGAGCTGTCTGTAACACGAGTTTGCCAGAGTTAACACCGCTGCCCTCAAAACGAACAGTTTATAACTCGCTCTTGTTTATCTGTGTCTCTATTGCTGCCTTTAATATTTAATGTCTCTGGAGTAAAGGCTCCTCTCCAGCATAACAAGCCCTGCTGCAGCATTAATCAGAGCGGCAGCAGCTCGGCGCGGCGCTCGCGGGCTCCCACGACCGGGGGCTGCCAGAGGCAGAGGGGCACGGGCACCCTGCCAGCACCACCACCGACCAGACTGTGTCTGGGCTGGGAAAGCATCAGCTCTTTCCCCTCTCATCCCACCAGCTGCTGTAAAACTGGGCACCCCCTGAGCTCTCGGTGTCACTCTGGGCTCTGCAGGCAGCCCCATCCTGACCGAAGCCGGAGGCAGCAGGGAGCTGAACCCGAGGCTCCAGGTCCAGAGCACTGTCCTCAGTATTCAGCTGCTCTGACCACAGCAGTCTGGGGAGAAATGAGGAAGAAAAGGCTGACCCTGTCCCTCTGGAAGCCGCAAAAGCTCCACAGACCTTACAAAAGCCCCACAGACCTTACAAAAGCCCCAAACAGCAGCTTATCAGAGCACGGTGTGCCTTTGGTGCGCCCCTGTTAACGAACCCCTTCCCTGCACCCACCCACGGATGTCCTGGGCCACGCTCTGGGTAAAAGCCTCGGGGAACAAGGGTCAAAAGCTGATATTTGACGGCACCCAATTTGTGCCAGTCCTAAGTATCTGGAGGTCATTAACTTGGATAACCGGAGCTTTGCACTTTGATTTAGCCCAGTGGAAAGTAATGGTGAAGAAGAGAGATCACGATGGATGAAGGGAACAAGACGGGATCGTTAGTTTACACAAACACGCTCTTCTAGACAGCCTCAAATCCCAATTACGGACTAAAACAAAGCCAGTCCATCACAAAGGGTTTCCCATTTGCCACAGCTCCCCAGCCCGAGTGAAGGAAACGAACTAATCCCAGCTCTCCGGAAAACATCCACGGCTCAGAAAGGCTGCGCCTGCTCCACCACGCACACAGCGAGCTCCAGAAATCCTTGCACGAGCAGTCTTGCTCCAGCACTTACACCAGAGATTGCCCACGGACCAAATTAATTAATGCTTGTAACAGCTCAAAAAGGGAGAGCGAGGTTGTATTTACCCGGGATCACACCTGCAGGGATGCAGAAGGTCCCCGTTAGCGCTGCAGGGCACGGGTTAATGGCCAGGGCTTTTTGGCACGAGCAGCCTGGGTGAGGTGACGCCTGTGCTCTTTGTTCTATTGAGCAGAGATTTTTGGTCCAGCCCTTCTTGATGGTATTCAATTAAGTAAAACACAGCCTGAAGAATTATTTCCTTTCCTTAAAACGTATAAAGCAAGCTCCCCCTTTTCCAATCTCAGCTGCCAAGTCTCGGCCCTGAACTTCAGTACCAATTTCTCCTTTATTTACTGAAAGCTCACTCTAAATCTTTCCATACTAGAAATGCCAGTCCTCCAAACAATTACTCTGCCTGCAACATTAGTCATTTGCTACATTTTCCATCAGCATTAGTCATTTAATGGCATATCATGTTTTCTATAACAGGATCCAGGCCATCCCTTTTCTGTCCTGCCCTCCTCGGTGCTTTTCTACCCACGGCCTCCCAGATTTCCCCTCCTGCTCAGGGGGCACCAGGCGTTGCATCTCTCTCCCTCCCCAGCCACCAGGAAAGATCGATCTGCGCGTGGCTCCAGCCAGAGCTGGTCTCACAGAGGCAACAGGGGGCATAAACACCAATCTACTTTGTAGCTACTTGCGAAAAAATCAGAGTACAAAGGGGTTTTTAAGGCTAGAGGTCTCCTAATTGCAGTCCCGGGGATGTCCCTTTGAACCAGTTCATAACCAACAGCGAGACTTGAGGCAGGGGGCAAAGAAACCAGCCTGGAGCCGAGCATCACCTCTGAGCCCTCTCCCACCACGAGGCAAGGCACCAACGGGGCAACTTTGGGGTCTTTACCCAGTGCCGAGGGTAAGGAGACTGCTCGCACGACAGGAGTCTTACAGCTCAGACTCCAGGTGGGTCAAGGACTGGAGTTATCCCGAGACGTAGCCCCCACCTCCCCAAAAGAGAAACCTCAAGGAGAGGGAGATGAAATCTAAGAGCATCTTGTCCTACCACCAGCTCAGCAGCTTCCAGCACGCCAGCTCTGGTCTCGTTTCGGTCCAGGGTTCGTGCGCAGGCCCCGCTGAAAACACACTGAGGCATTTTTATCCAAGGTTTTCTCCCCTCCCTCGTGAAATGCTTTGATAGAAAACTTAAGGCTAAAAATGGAACTTTCCATTTTCTGCTGCACCAGAAAAAAAAAAATAAACTAGTGCTCTCTTTCTGCATACATATGCTTGATGTCAAAAAGGCAGAGCAGGTCATTCTTAAAAAAGGCACTTCAAATACCAATACTCCCTGTCATCTCGGCTTTCCATCACAAAATGACAGTCTCCTACTTCAAAACAAGATCTAATGAAACCACATTTATCCCCATCTCGCTGTAATCACATTAGACAGTTCGACCAATTTAACTTTATTGGTTTCTTAGCTGTCTGAAAAAAAAAAAAACCACACGGAGACCAACCCTACGCGTTGCGCTCCACTCAAGCAGCCACCTGCAGCAGCCTTTCAACAACAGCATCCGACGGTCAATAGAGCCTTCTGTTTGGTTTCAGACTTCCTGCTAACATCTCGTTTTCTTTAAGAAGTGCATGCAGCTTCTCAACACATCGCGTTTTGTTTAAGCAAAAGCCTGCAGCATGCGCTCGGCCATTATAGGCACGACCGGTAATGTTCCGGGGCTCACCGGCGTGCGAATGCTCACCCGTGGGAGAGCTTGGGTGCGAACACGGATGAGAATATTGCTGTAAACTGCTACCCAGGCACCTACGTGATGTGCCCGCTTCCCCCTGCAGAGAGAGAGGGGGCGGGAGCGTTGCACACCTGGGGCAGAGGTTACTGCAATACCAGGGATTCAATTTTGCAGTAATTTTTCATCCCTAAATGCTGCTTTGCAGCGGCACCCCGGCCAAACGCAATTAGCCTTTGCAACATGCCACCACTTGCTGCAAGCACAAGCCAGCGTTGCTCCCCAGGTCCCACCAGAGATTTCCATAAAGAAGCAGTAGGTGTCTCCCAGAGAAAGAAGAAGCTGGCCCTGCTCCAGGTACCAACGATTTGGAGAAGAGACCAGCAACAGCCGCCGGTTTATTCGTTGCCCCGGTGAAAACCTCAGCCGGAGGCTGAGCTCCCGTCCCTTTCCCCGGCTCAAAGCTTCCTTTGAGCTCCCGTCCCTTTCCCCCGCTGCTGACATTTGTTCTAAAGGTGCTGACACGACGTGTACTGGGGGCACCTGCAAGTGGCCACGGGAAACAATCTGTTTGGCGGAGGGTTAAACGTTCCTCGGTGCTCTGAGGGCCCCGGGGATGGGATGCCACCCCCTTGCACCCTCTGGGCATCGTCAGGAAGTGGCAGCAACCCCAAGCCGTGTTCGTCCAGGCCAAGCCCTGCGGTACCATCCCTCTTGTATCCTCCTCAGCCACCACGATCTCCAACAACGAACAGAAAGCGACTCCGCAGCCCTAGAAGTACTCTTCCCTTCCCCCCCAAACCCCTCCAAAGTTGCCTGCAAACAGGTTACTAAAATAAACCAAAGCTCGAGGCAAAAGAGACAAGCAAACAGCAACGTTCCCCCCACGCCCCGCTGCCTGGGGCTGGGGAAGCAGCGAGATGCACGCTCCCCCTTACAGCTGGAGATGCCGCATCCTATTTTCTGTAGGGCTGACTATTAGCGACGTCAACTCCTACCTCCACGAACGTATAAGCCAAGACACGCACTTGCAGACACCTCTTGCTCTTGACGGGGTGTTTGAACACACACAACGCTGCACAGCGAGCAAAAGCTAGCAGGGGAGGTGTTTCTAATTAGCCAGAACACGGAACGGGAAGCAGCGAGTGGCTGTGTTTTCGTAGCACCAAATTAGGCTCATCAGGTTACCCTCTATGGGCACGATAATTTTTTAAGCGTTCCTTTGAGGCAGATAAAAGATAAGAGAAATTATTTCAGCAAAGCACTTCAGGCTATTTGGCTAAAAGCAGCTTTTGTCTCTTCTGTGCCTTAGTCGAGTTGGAAAGCAACCCCTGAGTTCCCTCTTTCCCCAGACCCCAAGGCCAAGGGGTGCTTGGACCGCCGTGCCCGACGCATTGTGCTGGCTCTTGGGAGCCCAAACCCCAGCACAGAAGCAAAGAGCAGCTTGGCAGCTCTCAGCGCTTGCAACCATGCCGATGCAAAAGCCTCCCCGAGCATCCCTAACTCCACTGCTGGGGGAAGGAGGCGAGTCTGTGCCCTCAGCTCGGGCTGCTTCACTTCCACATCAGCGCGTGCACAAACCAGAGGTCACCAGCACGAGTCTCTTGTCGCACGGAGACTCCAAGGGATGCCCCACGGCTCACAATAAGCAGAGATTGCCAGGTCCCAATTCCTAGTCAAATGCACCAATTCCTTGCCTGCGCTCTCCAAGCAGAAAAAAGTAGACGACGAAAAAAGGCAGCTTGCTTTGCAACATTAAGCGTCTATTTTCCTTTAATAAGGCACACTGGCAGCAATTAGAAGACAAAGCCATTAGGTGAAATTTGTTTAGCCAAATTAGTGACAAGCCTGTGTCAAAACACGGGCTCCCCAGGGCCCTGACCTCAGCAGAGGTTTTGAGGCCGGATGATTGATGGAGCTCCCGGTCCCCTGTCGCCTTCACCAGGCTCTGGGCTGGCTCGCTCGTGAGATGATCTCAGCTTCCCAAGGCCCGTCGGTTATCAGAGCAGAGCCTCCCTGCTGCTGCGTGGCCGTCCTCTGGCAGAGCTCCCCGGGGCTGGTGCACCATTGGGCACCACGTACCTGGTTTAAGCGAGCGCCCGCCTCGCGCACAGCCTGCAGCATCCTCCCAGCATCAGCACGCACCGCTAACACGTGCCGGCATGCAGGAATAAGCCTTCCCCGTGGATCTGTTGCACCAGGTACAGCTTTCAGTTCCTCAGAGCTAAGCATATCCAAAAAAATAAAAAAAAATTAAAAAAAGCCATCTGAGGTGTTTCATCTTGCGAGGGCACCTTTCATCCCCGTAGGATTTCGGTGAGATCTGCGCTGGGTGTGCCCGCAGACGCAGCCACTCAGCCGGCCTTCAGTCAGCTACAAAAGCAAGCGAGCACTTAACTTGCTGCACGCCTGAGGTATTTCAAAAGGATTTTGGCGAGGACCTCCAGTGCTTTGCTGGGCCCGGTTCTGAGAGGCTCCTGCACACACGGCTGCACAGCGATACAGTGCCACGCTCCCAGCTCCTGGGGTTAATTGGCCCTTTGCATCTCTGGGGCTGCTTCCTCCTTTAATAGGCAATTAGGCTTTATTAGCTACGTTGTCATTTACATCCGAGGCTCTCAGCAGCAGTCCAGGAGCTACAGATTTGCCCCGGTAGCCCTGCTTGCAAGGCTGCACGGCCTTTTACATCGCAAGCTGATCGCTCTGCTTAGCTTGTGGCCTCGCTGCGGCACCGCTCCTGGCCAGCCGCTCAGAGCATGTCCATGGGGGACCTACCTGCAGGGAGCCCGAAGGGAAGACCCAAAAAAGCTTTAACCCATCAAGAAAGAGGCCGATCTGTTCTGTGCATCTCCTAACGGGCCTCAGCAAACCTGCACATGGACATTTATTAAGTGGGCCACTGTCTGCCCGTAGCCACCCGCCAGAACATGTTGACATAGTGCAGCACAGATCAATAGAAAGAGAGCTAGATAATGGCAATTGATTTTGCCCATGTAATAAAGTTGTTGAGTCTCTGATTCACGCATTAGTAAGTGCTCATTTTATTGACCTGAAGGGCAAGGGGACTGAGTTGTTTTGTTGTTTCCTTCCAAGCAGCAAGCATCATTTGCTAATGAGAGATGGCCTGGTTCCCTCCTCATTATCTCTCTGCTTCACCCTTCCCTTCTCTGCCTCATCCAGCTGCTGCTGAAACCCACAGAGAGCTTGGCAATGACTGGCACTTTGACTGACAACGCTGGTCGCTCACCCTCTCACATCCCCACTCGTCTCTTGCCACGGAAAGTTCCCAGCCCACCCAGAGCAGGTCTCCCTCCCTGGACCAGACGGACCCTAACTCCTTGCAGAAGCCTGATGCAAAGCCCTGACACTTATTGCTTCTTCAGAAATTGGACCTACACAGACATCAGCTGCCTCCATTCACCCGCATTTTTTTTTCCTTTAAACACTCTGATCCACACTGCTTCAATGAGGCCAGAGCCAGATGCTATCCAAGATTTTTGCAAGAGCGATGAAAAGAGTCTGCTGCACTCCTGCTCAGCTGTCAGATTGGAAAGCTAGGAAAGGACTCGTGCCAGCTTCTAGCCTCTCTGTGCCTCAAATATTTACAAACTTGCAGAGCTGGCATCCTTTGGGTTAATAATTATTATTCAGATCACTGCTTTGGACTACAAGAGGCAAGACTTCACACTGTCTCTGGCAAGAATCAGGCATCCAGCATCTGGGAGGACACAAGGAGGAAGACATCAAAAAAGAAAAAACCTCCAGAGAAAAGAAAAGTCCTCGTCTCCCAGCACCAGCTAGGAAAGTTCCTGCGTGTGCCTATCACCGAGTCCCATCTCGTGGGCTTTCAGCATCAAGGGTGCATCAGAAGACTTCTGGCTTGAAAAACAAGGCTGAAGAGAAGAGGTAGGGGAGACTGAATTAGAAAAGGACTTGCAATAAGGAAAGATTCAGAGGCATATCACGGATAACATTAGGCCAGGACATAACTCCTCCTAATGGAGTCTCAGCGAGGTTACTCTCATAGCACTACGCGTACATACAGAAAGATAAAGCAAGGCACCCACAACTATAAAAACAGATGTTGAAATTAGCAGGGATCCAAAGGAGGTTAATAAAATGCTGGAAAGAATTGTGTGTCAACATCTACGTGGAGGCTGAAGGAGCGTAACATGCTATTCCTAGAAAAGGAGCAACTAAAACTGACACATGAGAGGGTAGAGAGATTGGGAGAGCGAGACAGCTCCGCCGTAAAGTGCGAGAGAAAATCACTTAGATGAAGATGAAGAAGATATTTAAGGATGGCATTAAACGGAAGAAATGAACATGAAACTATGGAAATGGGAGAAGGGCGTTTTTTCACGCGAGAAAAAAAACAAACGAACGAACTTCGGTTTAAACTAATTCTGCTTCCCCAAAACCTGGGAATGATTGCAAAGCAGAAGTTTCCGGTGCTCGTCTTGTGCAGAGACCTCCTCAAAAAGCTTTGCTGATCGGTTTGCAATAGCCTGCCTGGCCCAGAGGAGTGCCTGTGGCTGCTGATGGAGCTGCAGCACGCGCTGGCCGAGCTTTGGAGGGTTTCACCCCAAGCGTGGGATGCCGAGGGGCACTGCACCCCGAGACGCCCCCCTGCACGCAGTCTGCTGGCAGCTCCTGCTGCCCCCAGAGCAAGCGGACACTTCTGGCTCTCACCACACACATCGGTATCTGCCTACCGAGAGCAGCACAGCTGCCGCTGGTCCCCCTGCTCCTTTGCCACCCCACGGCTGCTCCATCCCCGAGCTTTTCGCACCTGGATGCCCCCCACCCCGCACGCCCCGGCTGCGTGTGCCGCTCTCTGCCAGGCTGGCGCACCGCCAGCTGCCCGCCGGCATCCCTCCCTGCTCCACGCATCCTTGGGACGCCCTCGCTCCTGGTACCTCCTGGCTGGGAAGGCAATTTCATGCTCAGGCAGTGCTGCTTTCTACCCTACGCGTGCGTGCACGCTGCGGGCTCCCAGGCAATCGCTACCAGACGCCCGGGGCAGCAAAAGCTCCGCGCACGGGCAGCAGCGAGCAGCGGACAGCAAACTGCTCCCACCTCCGTGCGCTGCACCCAGCTGCTGGCACCTGCTTGGCCCCTTGCGCCTGCATCTGCTGACACGGCTCTGTGGTGCTGCAAGGTTCCGCTGCCTGCTGCTCGCGGCCCGGCGGATTTCAACCCCGTTCAGTCTTGAAGGACGGCGTACCAGACGGGGAGTTGGGAGTTGCAGGTGTTAATTTGAGAGCTTGCTACAGGCGATTCCTTTCATTTTCTCTGTGCCTCTGCTTCATATCTAGACCGTAAGAACGAATGTTACCGTCAAACCAAAAGTCCATCCAATAATTCGCACTAATAGCTTCCCAGCCTTCAGCTATTCTCAGGTTAGGAAACTTCTGAAACCGATGTTGTTTATATATTTAATAACTCTTAAGTGCTTTTCTCTTCTCTCTGCTTGGCCAGAGCCTTAAAATGTATGGAAACTTTTTGTACTCAGAACATCCTCTGAGCTCAACGTGTCAATCACTGTTGAACAAAACCAACACCAATGTGGAATCGTACAGTCAGTTAGGTCGGAGAAGACCCAGAAGATCATCAAATCCAACCATCACCTAACACTACAAGTCCACCACTAAACCACGTCCTTAAGTGCCACATCCACAGATCTTAAATATCCCTGGGGATGGCAACTCCACTGCTTCCCTGGGCGGCCTGTTCCAATGCATAACCACTCCTTCTGCCAAGAAATTCTTGCTGATACCCAGTTTAAACTCCCCAGGTCTCACAGCAGGAGACACGCAGAGCAAGTGATGCTCTCCACCTTGCCCATTCTGCTCACGATTTCCGTTCCTGTAAGCGCTTTGGTACAGACGTGGCCTCCCGTTACAAATAACACTGCACAGCAGTGGCACCGAGGGGGCTCCACCTCAGCTGGGAACCGTGGCCATCACAATTTGTGGAAATTAGCGGAAAAAGCTTCTCAGTGTGCACTCGTACAGCGTGGACACCCGCTCACCGTACACCTGGGGCTTGCTCAGGGCTTCTCCGGGCACAGGCTCCCTTCTGCACAGCGGCTGAGTCTGGCCCTGCCCGAAACCTGCAGCCCCATTACCAGCTGATGAATTGTTTTCTGCTCTCCTGCTTGGCTCCATATTGGGTTATCTGCGCGGAAACGTAATTTGTTTGCTGATATCAAAATGCTGCCACTCACCTGCGGGATTAACACCGTGACAAAATCGTTAGAAACCTGATGGAGTACCGGAGGCCTTCGGAGTCTGCAGAAAATTCATCCTTCAGCCTAATGAACGCCGGCTTCCCAGCAACCACAGCAGCACCGCCCCTGCTCCTCGGGTCCCCCTGGACCAGCCAGAAATGCATGTGGATGTGTCAGGGCTCAGCTCCTAGACGAGCTCAAGGGCAAACAACACCTGAAGGTGGGGACAAGCGCGGGGGTTCAGCAGCAACACCCCAGCGTTGCAGCCCTCCAAACCCCGGCGCGGCACGGGGAGCAAATCCTACGCCCTGGTTAACCAGGGCAGGGTGCCAGTGCCCTTCCCTGCCGCTCTCCCGGAGCCTGTTTCCCCCCGGGCACACTTCACAGGAGACAAAAACATCCCTCTTATCGCTCTCCCTGCCAGTCACCGCTGCTGCATGACGCCATGCGCTGGCAGCGAGTCACCAGTCACCGCCGCTCCCGGGGAATAACGGGGAGAGAAGCGACCTTCCTTCCACCGACGCGCTGCCAAAACCCCCCCGCAACGCAAGCTGTCTGCTCCGTGGCGCTGCCTTCCCCCCCAGCAGGCTGCAGAGCGCCTCGCCACTGCCCTGCCACCAAGGTGACACCATCAAACATTTATTTTATTTTTTTTTTCCCCCCTCTCCGAACAGCGCTCCAAGCCGCCGCCGAAATTTGCATTTCAATTTGAGTTCGTTCTCGCGGTTGAGATGAACTTCTGAAACACCTCGTGGCGTGTGGTTAAGGAGCGCGCTCCCTCGCCCGGGCTCTACACACGGATGTATTTTTAGCCCTTGATCCCTGCATTACAGAAAAGTCACCCTTTTAACGGAGCGGTTTTATTGCCAGGCGATATTAGCACAATGAAGAAAATCGCTCCTAATTTTTATAAATTATCTCATCATCTGCAACTAATTAGCAGCTGCCGAAAGCTGGGAAATCATTCCTCGCCCCGGAGAGACTCGCTCCGAGCCACGGGGAGTTCAAACAACCCCTGATGGCCAAGGATTTCACGACAGGCCTCCAGCCAGACCCGGCACAGCTCGTGCGGGCTGTCCCAGGGGCTGTGCACCCTCAGCACCTCCGCCCCGAGATCTGGATGTGATGCAGCTTAGCCAGAAACTTTATTAGGATCCAATCTAATCAAGCTGCTGCGCCTCTCCATTCTCCTTCCCCTCGCTCCCAGGCGCTGGTGCCTCTGTCTGTGCTGCTCTAAATGTGTCTATAAAAGTAAAATGAGCAAGCAGCCAGCGGCTAAATGGCACTTAATCAGAAGAAAATGTATACCCTGGTGGATAGTAAACTGCTATTAAGTTGGGGGGGGAGAGAGAAGAAAATAATAAGCTATAAATGGACAACCAAATAAATCTCCTCCCATACCAAGTGAGAGCACATCTGGTTAGGTGCCACCTCCAATGAGTTGTGAGCAAAATATTTATTTGCCGCCAAGCACCTGGCAGCAGGAGAGGGAAGGGATTAGAGCCTGGAGAGCAGCGCTGCTTCCGCTGCCTCCCCGCCCGCCCTTGCAGGCAGCGGCACGCCGGCCACCTGCCCTCCGTGGGTGCCCAAAAAT
Organism: Cygnus olor; assembly: GCF_009769625.2. NCBI lineage: Eukaryota > Metazoa > Chordata > Aves > Anseriformes > Anatidae > Cygnus > Cygnus olor. The sequence goes on along the minus strand of NC_049190.1, from coordinate 3,304,866 downwards.
CCCTTCTAAAACAGCCGACCATCCATCGGGCCCCAGGCACCGCTGGCCAGGCTGCAGCGGTGCCCACGGCTGGTGGGGCAGCTCCGTCTCATCCTCTCTGCTGCTAGGACACGGATTTGAGGTTGAAAAGCCGTCTCCAAAAGGAGAGCCCCTGGGGCTCCATCCCTACCCCAGACCCCAAGAAGGTCAGTAAGGCAGCAGGCCATACAGCTAAACTACCAGAGACCCCAATGCCATAAATACCAAAGGACCTGCAGACCTCTGATCCTTTGGAGAGCCTTAATTTAATACAGAGCACTTCAGCATTAAGGGAAAATGGGATTTGGGACTAGGAAGTCCCCAAGGGAAGAACTCCTTGGAGAGGGACACCATTGCAAAGGGGATTATCACCATAATCACAAGATTAGTCGAATAATCCCAGCCTGAAAGAGAGTTTCTGCCTTCTGCAGGATGCTCAGCATCCTCCAGCTTTCATGGAAATGCAGTGCGAAGCAGGATCAGATTGACTTTGAGGAACGATTTGAGGGAAAGAAGGACCTGCTGCAGCAAATTCTGTGCCTCACAGTCCCGTTCAAATTGCTCAGTACATTTCTGCTTTGCTGAGTGGAGGTGGATGCTCACCTGCTCAGCTCCTGCCTCCCTACGGCGGCAATACAGCACAGGCACCAGCTTTTCGATTCCTCACTGCTGCAGACTGAGGGTTTTGCTGCTGGTTCCCCTCGTTGCTGATTTAACACAGTAAAGGGGTTCAGGGCTCCCACAGATGGCAAAACCAAGCGATCCCGTCTCACCAAATTAAAAGGCAACGTGACAGGGAAAACAAACTCATCCTCCTCTACTAATCACCTAGGCTGCCTTTTCTAATGCAGCTCTTGCACTGTTGAATTGCACAAAGTAAAGAAATAATTATGTGCTATTTTCCACCATAGGTCAGGGAGCACATTAGCGAGCTGAGACTGAAATCCAAATCATGGTGTGTCATGCCCAGGCCTATTGAAAAAAAAAAAAAAAAAAGCCAGCAAGGAGCACAGCGCTGTCCCTTAGCGCGGCGGTCAGCCCCTGCTGCTCCCCGAGAGACAAACTCTTCTGCACAACAAGGAATCTGCTCAGTCTCAGCACTCACACCTCAATTTCCCGACTAGAAAAACACCTATAAACAATGCTAGTTTTTCATGTATATTTCCAAATGCTCAGCTTTCAACTTAATACCTTTAGATTTATTAGCTAGGCACAGATTTTCTGTAAAGGGAAAGACCGTGTTTCGCATTTCGTCTGGAAGTGGCCAAATGTTGAAGCCAACCCAAAGGTCTCCGAACCCAGGTGTGCACTTGGCTGAAATCTGCTGGCAGAATCAAAAGGGAAAGAAAAGGGAGGTGCAAGAAAAAGCAATGCCTGAATTTAATTCAACTGCATTTTCCATTTATGCACCCGAAATCAAAATCCATCCCCTCGGCAGCACTGCACCACCAGGAAGGATGCTCGGGGTGGTTAGGAGCTCTGGTCAGGAAGCACTGGAGAGCCTGCTTGACTCCGCTCTGCTAGAGAGATCGATAAAACCAGGAGAGGAGAGATGATATCCTAAGCATCGAGAGCGAACCACCGTGAACTATCACGGTGCACAGCAGAGCCTGTGCTCCTGCACCTCCCGGGACAGCAGCGAGCTTCAGCCCCGGAAAGCTGCACTCACCTGCGCAAGCCAGGAGGCTGCGGATGGGCAGCCCCCACTGCCCGCAGATGACAATAAAATACATAAAATAAAATAAATAAATAAAATAAAATACAAGGCAAGCAGACAGCAACCTGTTGCGCCGCTCCCGGCAGGTGCTGGCCGTAGCTCAGGCAGCTCACAGAGAGCCAGTTCTGCCTTTTCCAGCATGAATAACGCTGGACTGTTTCCAGATGGAGGGGTGGGGGACAGCAAAGAATAGAGCCAGGACATTTAAAATGGAAGCGTGCAGCTACATTCAGGAAATGACTGCTTTTCAAAAGGGCTTTGGGTGTTAGTCACTCTGATGTTCTTTCCGGCATTTCTGCTGGAGGCTTGGTTTGGTTTATTTGACATTTGTTCTCAGTTTTAGTGTTAGAAAGCATCCATGCTCCACGCTAGAGGTGACTCCTAAGCCAAGGCACCAAAGCTTTGGGAGGTTCATTGATTCCCTAGGTGTTGGGGCACGTCCTTCAAAGCACGCCTGGTGGCACGAACTTCTGCTCAGAGACTCTCTGCGTTGCTAGCTACTGCCTGAAGCCGCTTCCCACTTCCTCGCAATAAAATCAGTCCCCCCAGGACACCAAACAGCCCCCCGTCCCTTGCAGTTTGCCGCCAAAACCCGCGGGACCCAGGCCACGAGGAGAAGAGAAGGCAGCAGGGGGGCCGTGACCAGCTCAAAGCCATCCCCAGCGATGCACGCCTGCCCCGGCAGCCCCGTCCCCACCACCTTGCAGAGCTGGGGGACTGAAAGCATCTGCCAAGAGACCTCCGTGCGAGAGGCTGGCTGCCAAAAAGCTCCCGTGGACCGTGAGCGCTAGAGCCGGCTGAGATGACCGAGGAGAGGCTGTGACTTGATAAGCAGCGACTGCTCCTCCAGAGCTATTATAGACTATCAAGTAAATGAGACATGTTATAGGGGGGAAAAAAATAGTAAGGAGGCTGTATTTACACAGGAGCCTGTAATGACTCCATCGCTGTGTCAGCTTCACATGCTTGACAAGACAGACGCAGGCGAACCTTGAGCCTCCTGCCTTCGATTCATTTCCTTTTCATAAAGCCAAGCACAGTGGCCGCAGATGAATTTTTCTCTCTCCTTTTCTTCCCGGACTTCCCTTGAGATGCCCTGATATCGCTCAAGCGCAGGGCGAGGCTGGGCTTGCCTCCACGTCACCCTCCAAACACCCCCTGAAGCTCCGGGCAGCAGCAGAGCCCCGGACGACCAGCGGGGTTAGCAGCAGGGCCGAGGCGTGCGGCACCTTCGCGCTCACGCCCCGTGCTCCTGCTTTGTTTCTCGGAGCTGTTTGCACCTTCTCCCTCCCGCCCTCCAGCAGAACGCACAGCATCTGGCAGGATGCTGCTTCCAATTTATTTTGGTTTCCACTGCCCTTTGTGCCTGCACTTTATGGCTCGTTTTCCATCACCTGCAGAGAATTTGCAAAGTCCAGAGATGGAGGAAACGCGGCCGTGCAGCTTGCTGTACGTACCAGGGGCAGGGAGGACGGCCCCGAGAGGAGCTGCCGCTCTCCTGCCCCAAATATGCACAGTGAGGCATTCAGAGAAAAACTTCCCATAGCGACTCAGGGGTTCTGGGCACCATTTCCCAAGGAAACAGTGGTGGCTGTGTCCCCCCCAGTACAATTTGTGATGCACTCAGGGCACCTCATTTCCCCTTCCCGAAGCCTGGCTGCGTGATCCTGAACCGTGCACACCCCGTCTCCTCCATTCATTTTGTTTCCAGTATCAACAATTCCACCAGCAGCGTTTGCAGGGCTGTTGGGACCGAAAACACACAGAAATAGAAAACAGTAACCTAGAGACGGGGAAAGGAGGGAGTTCAAAGAGCTTTCCTGCTAAATGACAACCCAAAGCTGCCTGCAAATAAAACTCTGGAGCTCATCAAGTAACTCTGACCACTGAGGGTGCTTAATAAAGATTACTTTGCTATAGCTCCGCTTGCCTGAGGCATCATTTGTTTCTAATGAGATGCTCCATGGGATTTAAGCGCGTGAGAGAAGAGGCTTTTCAGCCACAGCGATGAACACAAGCTTTCTGCTCCAAAACCCAAGTGCTCAGCCCCACCTCCTACCGTAGCAATGCTCCTCAGCCATGCCAAGCTGGACACGGCAGTGCTTGGTGCCAGGGGACGCCACTGCAGCCCCACCGGGCCCCTACAGCCCAGCACCAGCTCCTGCAACAAACCTGCACAGCTGGGGAGGCTCTGGCATGGGTTAGCTAAGACTTTGCACAAGTACTGCAATGTTTTGGTACCGACCCAACCATTCTTTTGCTTTGTGCTGTGTTATCACCAAGATCATATTTCTGAACTTCTTCCCACTGTACCAGGGCCCCAGCGAAAGGAGCATGCCAAAAAATTCCACATGCGACCGAAATGGGTAGAACCACAGCAGATAATAAACGCTAAAGGTTCGCAACTTGCCAAGCTATCTTCTGTGCAAGGGACGCGGAACAAAATGTTCTGAAGTGCAGGAGCCAAATGACAGAGCAGACTTTTGCCGCTGGTCAAATGGGAAGATGCACAGGGCAGCTGGGTACGGCCAGAAAACAACTCTGCAGCGGCAGGAGAGGAGCAAGGATGATTAGGGGCACCCTGCCATGGCAAAATTAAATGCTTGTGAATCAGACCTGGTACAAGGTGGATGCTGTCAAATGTGTTGTTGGACCCCATGGAGGGCGCACGCATATTCAAAAGCACAAATCCTGTAGGATGCTGATGACTGGAAAACTCTGGAGCAGCGAGATGGGACAGCCGACCCTACCTCTTGGGCACAGGTTGGTGTATTTGTCTTGCCAGGCAGAACCACCGCAAATCAGGGCCGGGAACGGGCTGGAATCTGTAGCCAATGTAGACATCCTCAGACAAATCTGAGCTGACACCACGTTGTGACTTTTCCGACTTCGTTACCCTTAGGCTTGGCACGAAGATCACAGAAATCTTAAGCTCGTGGGCGATGAGCCTAGGGCTAGATCTGCGGTATTCAGCCTGGCCTGCACCTCTGCGACACGAAACCAGGACTCGTTGCAGAGGACACGGCACATACTGATCAGCCCCGCTGTCTGCACTGTGCCAGAGCACAGGGCTGGAACAGCAAACCCCTCAGCCAGAGACAAAATAAGGGCGCACAGAGCCCCTTCCCTGCTACCCCAGCCCTAAAATTGCTTGAAAATTCTTGTATTTTCCAAGTACGGAACGTGCAATATTGTGAAACCACACAGTTACACGGCTGAGAGTAAAAACCCCTCTGTACCTCTCACTCAGCCCCTCCTGCCTGCTGTAAGACCCAGGGCTCAGGTCCCGGCGGCAGCAGCAAAAATCAGTCCCACGGAGCTGCGAGCTGACTGCTCAGGCTAAGGTCAGGTCCTTCCCTCCATGGATGGTTTTAGAAGCATCTGGAGCAATTATGCTTTCGCAACTATCGCTGAAGAGAGAGATGGGTCAGAAACACGTGCGATGACAGGTGACACCTGCATTAAGTCAGGTGGGCAGCTAAAGTCAGCTAGAAGCACCTGGTTGCTCTCCTGCAACAGATCCGCTCTTGCAGAAGCAGATAATCAGGGCCTATTAATAATTACTAGGCTCTCTCTTCGTAATGAAATTGCAGCCCTCAAGATTTCCTGTGCTCTCCTCCCCTCCTCCTGCATCCAGCGAGGTTTCCTTCGCTTGCAGCGCTCCCTCCCAGAGCCCCAGGGGGGGCTGGCCACGTTTATTCACCCTGGCAGCACGACGTGCTGCGTGGCTCCGTGCTAGGAAAGCCACGCAGGGACGCGCGGTACCCAGAGACGGTATCGCCTAAGCAGCCTCCTATCAAGCCAGCAAAAGAAGCGCCCAAGCTTGAGCAAAGATCAAACCACTTACCGAGCAGCCAACAAGATCTTCATAAAGCACAAAGCACTCACGGGCAAACCATCACCTCCCCTTGACTCTCGTGGCTCTGGAGGATGGAGGCACAGCCCGTCCTTCCCTTCACATGGACATACCCCACAGGCTAAGCTTTTCCTCCAAAAGCCCTACAGCAGATTAAAACTCAGTTTATTAAATAAGGCCGTGCTCTAACAAGGGTAATCCACAGATAATTTCACTCATTTAAACCCTATTTCATCTCTACCAAGTAGACTTATTTCCATTTAACAATCTTAATTCTTTTAGCACTTTCCGGCTCCCAAATTGGCTTCGACAGCAGAATTGACATTCAGCCATCATTTTCACATAAAGTTCCATTTAGCCTCTCCAAATCCCTACAGCGTCTGGAGGTGCAAGAGGAATTCATTAGCGGTGGCTTTGGGAAAACGAGCCACCCCTCCCTGCAGCCTCCTTCCAGCCACCGTCCTCGCTTGGCAGGGCTCGAGGCAGAGCTGGCAATTGTCAGACTGAGCTGCTCCTCCACGGCAGATGCCCCCTGATGCTCCCCTCCAGCTCCCTGCTCAGGTCACCTCCGCGCCGATACACCAGCACCTGCCTTCTTTGCTTCTCCGCCCACGGCGCTTAGCGCCGTGCTTTTATCTATGGGCCACAGAGCAAAAACCTTGCAGTCTTTACCCTGCTTGCTCCCTGCCTCCCTCGAGGCCCAGGTCTGCATTTTGCCCCTGCAGGGAGGTCTCTGCTGGCCCCGAGAGCCCCTTCGCTCCCAGCCTGCTCCCCCTGGCAGGAGCCTGCGCCCCCAGACCTCTTGCGGAGAGGGCGCTGAATGCTCCTGGGCAGCACGCAGGGACGCTGAAGGCATGAGAAAGGCATTTGGCTGCTGGTATCGCAGGTTTCTGCGGTCCTCATCACGGCACGGACTGATTCCCCCCCTGTGCACATCTCGGGAATCAGCTGGCCCCGCAGGCACACCGGGAGCAGCACCGTGCTCCTTCCTGCACCCATCTCCCCCCCGGAGCTGACACCTCAGCAGCGGGCTCTGGGGAACGGCGCTGCCCTTAACGTGATTTCGCCCTCCTGGACCTTCCCAGCAACAAACGAAATCCATGCTGAGGACAGCCATCCCTCCTGGTTTGGGTAGGAATTATGCCCTGGGTGCTCTCCCCTCGTCTCCCACACGCACACTGCTGCTCCAGCCCTCTAGCACAGCCCGCGGCTCTGCGCTTTCCACAGGAGACATCCTACAGCAAAGCAAACCTCGTTCTTTCAAGGTCTTCCATCCTTCCCCTTCTCCTCAGCTCCTTCTAGCCCTCAGCCAGTAGCTTCAATCCCACCACGGTGAGGTCCTGGTGAGGGAGAGAAGGAGCAAGAGGAGCACAAAGGCAGGAGGCAGGCTGCGTGGGGAAGGGCAGGATCAGCCCCTCGCAGAGCCCCCGGGGCGCCTGGCAGCAGCACACAGGGAGCCAGGATCCGTCCCAGCTGCTCCGTCAGCAGGTTGCTCTCTACCTCGGGTCTTGGGGCTTTTTCAAACGGTAGAGGTTCAAAACACCTGGATACCAAGAGCTAGAGCTTCTGAACGTACGCCAGGACAATTTGGGCTTTTAGCCTTACAGGCTGTGCGTATCTTACACGGAGCCACGAGCAATTAGCTGCAGAGGGGGCACTTGAGATAAGCGCCCTTTTGGGTCAAAAGCATCTTTTCTGGGAAGGTTGCCCGACAGCCCTGCAGTGCCTTACACTTGCAGGAGGGCTTTAACACCTCACCGAGCTGCCTGCTGCACGCGTTGTGCCCAGGAGAGCTGCTCCCTGAGCCTGCAGCCCTGAAAGGCAAGGACAAGTGGGCTTGCCAAGAGTTACCCAGCAGGAGAAGGAGGCATAAACCTCGAAGCACAAGGCATAATGCTTCAAACAGAAGGAAACCCTACCTTACGCTCACAGCGTGGGGACCTCGCTCTGCTCCAACAGCCTGTTACGAGCGGGAGTTGCCTCGCTGCCTTTGTCCTCCCATCTGCCACCCTCCAGCTTGCCTTCTCGGGAAGGTTACACCAGCTCACGAGCAATGACTTCAGCTTCATCTCAGCTCACCTTCAGGAACTTGGGCTGCTGCCTCAAGCTGCAAGGCCATATTCTACCTCATGTCCTGAAAACACCTTTAAAATCGTGCCCCAGTCACTGGGGACGTGCACCTGAGGACGAGCAACCACGTCCTTCAGCCACAGGTGCCCCAGCCTCAGCCTTGCACCAGAAGCTGCAGCTTGGAGCGAGGGCTTGCTTACCCTGCGTGATTATTCCGGTTTTGTAACTCAGCACAGCTCCTGTCCACATCCTGCTCAATTCAGGTGGTGCTTTAAATGCAAGGCAATTGGTCCACAGGGAGGAACAAATTTAAAGCTCAAAGTATTGCTGACGCCGGCGCTGAGTTTTCAGGTCCTCTGAGCTGCCAAGACAGCTGCTCTCCATCAAACGAGCACTGCCTTGCAGTGTGACGGTGCTCGCTCCAGTGAGGGGCTGCTAGGGACATTCAATTCTGCTTTATTCTGCCATGAAGTCAGGCTCACCACCGAGCACGTGAAATCCATCCTTCCTCAACTGGCCACAGGCAAAGCCAAGGGCGAGGCGCTGGGCAGCGGCAATCGGTAACGCAGAGCGGTGCACGAGCCTGTCTCAAGCCGCACTGGAGCTTTCTGCAGAAAATCCAGCTTTGCTGAGTTTGGCTCCGAGCTGGAATTAATTTTGGCAGCTGTTTAGGCAGGGAACCAAGCGTCTTTCGTTCATGTAATTGACTTTTTTATTCATATATATATATATATGAAAAAATAATGAAAGGCATGACAGAGTAGCTCTTGCTCTTACTAGCTTTCACTCTATGAAAGAAAAAGATCCCCACTAAAAATGCCTGAGTGGCTACACACACACAGCGCTGCCCAGGGGCTGGGGCGGTATTTAGATGTAAAGCAGGTTGTGTGGCTCTCAGATCCCGATCCTTGGCTCGGGGACACTCCTCGACATCCAGGAGCAAAAACCAGAGCTCTAAAGCTCTGTACGCGCACCTCTCCGTGTCCGTCCTCTGCCACGGAAGCGTGCCTGTAAGAGTGATGCGGGACATTTGCAGCCATCAGCCCCTCTCCCCCTGCAAATTTTCCACTTCCTGCTGAATTAGGAGCTGCAGCGTGGCCAGGCAGCTTCCCCAAGGTCCATACCTGTGTAACGTGCACGTGGATGTAATAATGAATCAAAACAAAGCTCGGGGCCTCTTGGGGTGTGCAGCGTAGCCTGGTCTCCGGCACGAAGGAGCAGATCAGGGAAGATAACTCCTCCACGGGGGTACAAACGCACCAGGAGATGCTCCGTCACACCGAGTCCAGGCCTCCTTTCACGCCGTGCCCTGTAGCATCGATCCGAGATATAAATCTGCTTATAATTTATTATTCATATTATTACAGGGCTGGATTCCTTAGCCGTAGACCAGCGGCTCGTTGTGTTTCGCGTGGCAAAGGCACAGCCTGGAGACGGACAGACAGACAGACAGACACGCCTTACGCCTGCCTCCCAGGCAGGGGACATCTGGGGACAACCACGAGGATTTGTAGCCAACGAATTGCTCCGAGGGCCTGCCATCTCCACGGGTGATTTTTTTTTAAATAAGGATTTATGCACAGAACTCAGAAAACATAAATAAAATATCACTCTCCTGGAAGAATAACGAAAACAAAATTAAAAGGGCAAATAGTTAACAAATTGGTATTGTATTTCTCTCTTCCTCTCCCCACTCGGTAGCAAATGACAAATAACTACCAATCTAATTCACCTAAATGAACTTAACCGGGCCTTTTTAATACTGGGGGAAATGAAACATTTATAATGGCTCAGCCAGACAAATTTAGCAGGTCATGCATCAACGAAGACGTGGATACGTCTCCTCCTGCCCAATTCTCTGTTTCTTCAGGCGCTCAGGTTCTAGGAAAGTCCTGTGAAAGCCTTTTAAAAAAATAAAATCAATAGAGGGCGAACCCTACACGTGAGCGCTCAGATGAGCCCAGCGAAGCAGAAATGGAGCAAGGGAAGGAAATTCAGGGACCCATAGCAGGGGGCTCAGCGGCTGGGGGTGCTGGTGGCCACATCCAGGCGGGTCCCTGGGAGACGGGCAACCTCGGGGCACCCCCAGCAAGCCTCCAGCTGGGGCTCCTGGGGACTGGGACCCCGACACACGTTTGGGCAAGCAGCTACCCCCACCTCAATGTCACCCAGCTGCAGCCCAGACTCGCTCCCGCCACCGCAGCATGGGCACAGCTCTCGCTTCTCCAAATTAAATTATTTTTAAGCCTCTAAAAACAATAGATCCGCACACGGAGAAGCCGGATAATCGCACGTGTCTCGGTGACCTGCTGCCTTCCCAGCCCAGTGCTTCCCCTCCCGTGCCCATGGGACGACTGACCGGAGGAGAGGAGGCACCCAGCCCCTGCCAGCAGCTTTGTTTTATGAAACACTCGTCATAATTACCAGCAGAAAGGTTTTCCAGCAACAGCACCACCACGTGAGCCTCAGGCATCGTCTCTCTGCTTTCAGCTGATGGCAGCAGCCTGGCTGCTGGGTTCAAAGCCAGGGTAAGGCCATTTCTCTGCTGGGGAATAGCACGTTGGTGAGCAGCAGTTTACTGCGCTCGCACTGCTATCATCCACAAAAGGGCCGCGATCTGCCAGAAAGCAGCGCTGCGTACGGAAGGGAGCCGGTGCTTTGTCTGTCGCGGCACCAAACGCTGCTCTGCCTCCCGGCACGGGCAAGGGGAGCCTCAAGCTGTCGCCGGGGTGCTGGGGCTGGCACCAGCCGACCTGCCACAGCGCCTCGGCTCTCCCTGCCTGCCCTAAGAGGCACAGGCACGTCCCCCCCATCCTGCTACACAACCCTGGCAGCCTTTCGGCCTGCCCCCGGGGGCTAACGTTGGCATTTTGCCTCTCGCAGCACCCAGGGGCTGACTGCGCCTTCACCATCAGCATCTCCCTGGGTGAGGTCGGTGTTAAATAACGCGCTGCCGCGTGGCATCTTCTCTGCAGAGCCTTCAGGAGAGCGACGGATGTCCTCTGGGAGCTGGGGGAGCCGGGCTAAACGGTCCCCAGCTCAAGTATTTGAGAAGACGCCCAGTCCTGCCTGCTTCTTCATCCCCGATCTCAATCAGCATTTGAGCATCTATGGAGAGAAAACCTCGCTGACATGGACCAGGAGAGCTGACCGATCAACAAGACTCTTTGAAGAGAAGCTCTCGTGGATGGAGCACGCAGGTCCGTGTTTCTCCCCACAAGGGTCTCCCAAACAACATGATCTAGGAGACCTTCTCCGGGACGGGATCAGAAGGGAACGCAGAGTTTAAGCCTGAAGAAAAATGCTGAAAAAAAGGCTCAAGCCAGTGGTGTCTCTTGTGTATCGAGGGGAGAGAGAGAACCGTAACAGCTCCAAGTGGACAGGAGGCTACAAGTTGTGCCTGTGCACAGCAAGGCTGCGAGGAAGGGCACCCACAGCCTATGTTCTGCTCCCTTTTTGCACAGACGATGCCTCTGAAGCTCCCTGCAACGCAACACGCAGCGGGTCCTGTCCACGCCAGCAAAGCAACGCAGCCCTTCCTCACCGTGTACTCGGAGCAATCCACCACCAGAAACTCCACCGAGAGGTGTCAGGGCCAAGACCCACCTGAAGCCCCGGGAAAGCAGCAGCAGGGGGGCTCAGAGCTTGGTGTGAAAGCCGAGTGCCCCCGGCTCAGCACCATCCTGCCTCCTTCCAGCCAGGCGCAGCAGCAACAACCTCTCCAGCTACTTGGTGAGGAACCAGGGCAGGGCACTGCCTGCGTTCACCTCGCACACCGATCGTAAAACCGCGCCTTTCAGCGGTCCATTACCAGACGGCTCTCAGAACGATTCCGAGTGTTAGCTTGCATTTTCTTTGAATATTCAAAGGCTCGTGCTGGTCTGCTTTCCTTCGCGATGCAGTGCATTGATTTATGTCGCTAGATGCCGTATCCCCCTGCCTTGCCAAAAGCATGCTTTGGGGAATGATTTCAGGGCTGCCAGTAACATTTTTCCTCTCCTTTTATGTTGTACTTCATTTTTTATTAACCTTTTGGCTGGATATATTTTTAAAATAAAGCTGTGTCTCGGAGAGACAAAACCAAAACCCCAAACCCCTCCGCAGCTCTTCGCCCATCTGCTTCAGACTCCGTTTTCGGAGAAGTTGCTTTAGACTTCAGCATGGGGGGGTTCACTGGGTCCCAAATCCCTGGAGTCACTCCTTAAGAAGCTGTTCCTCCTTCATGAGCTCGCCCAAGGTCAGGACTGCTGGTGTCCCACTCCCAGGAGGTGGCGGGTACCTGGAGACCCCCAGGACTTGGCCGCAGGGTCTCTGGCCACTCCGACATTTAACACCGTCTGACACAAAAGCCACAACCTCTGGTGCATCTTAGAAGGATCAGAGTTGTTCCTTCCCATTCCCACAACAACGTTACTCCTTCTGCTGAAGTCCTGAGTTCTACGCCCCCTTTGCAGCACCCAAATGCAAGTGCTTCAGTCCGAGGCAAATTTGCGCTTCTTTGCCCTACGCAGGCTAAGGAAATCCAGCGTCTCTAACCAGGACTGGGCAGCGGCGCTCTAAGTTTTAAGAGCAACGATTTCTGGAGCAGCTCCATTATTTTTGCCACGAAAAGTCAAGAGCACAGAATTCCTGAACGCACAATGATTTTAAAACTGGAGAGAGGGGTCCAAGGGAGCATGACCGCAGCGTGAGGGAGTGCAGAACCACCCTCGGAGCAGCCTCTGGGATGGAGACCAAAGCACCAGAGGAGCTTTGCTGCAGCCCTGGGCCTCTGCAGGCACACGATGCTGGTGGGGAGATGCTCACATTTAACCAGCGTGTTTGTGCTGTTCACCACCCTGCATCCCTGCTGCGTGCAACTTGGACATGCGAGTGATACCCACGAGTCATTTATACTAGGGATGTGACTTAAAACCCCAGCAGAGCATCAAGATCTCCTTTACCAGGAGCAGCTACCAGGTACGGAAGACAAAACCAGTACCTGGAACAGACGGAGGGAGGAGGACTTCCTGCCACCACCGCAGCCGCTCGTGGGTAGTGTCCCAAACACTGAGACCCCAGCTTCCTCTCGCCTGCCCCCAGAGACCAGCAGGGACTTGGCCTCACAGCGGCCACCAAATTCATCAGGGGACCCCTGAGCACGCACAAACTGAGCCACGGCAGGCAGATCCTAACCCGTCCATCCCCATCCGCTGCCTGAAGTGGAGGATCTGCCCATCGACGTGAAACGCAGCCCGCGGAGCAGAGACGGTCCAGCACAAGTGCTCCACGTGAATCAGGGATGCCGGGGCCATAAACCACCCCGGCTCCTGCCAGCACGCACCCTCCCTCGCTGTATTTCTGAGCTGCTCCATGCTCTGCTGGCAAAGGGGGGAAGTAATTTGATTTCGAGTGTCACCCGTGAAAGTTGCAAACGGGGATGGGAATAGATTAGCTTATCTGCAACAAATAGTTACTAAAAACAGCTGGTAGCTCCAGAGAGAACAGGCAGGAGAAGCGGTTTGCTTTCCAAACAGCAGAGCTCGGTGTCAGTGCTGTGAAGCAAGTTTCATTACCAGGTTTCCGGATGCATTTCTTTTCCCTAATCCACACAGGCAGGGAGTGAAGACGACGGTGCCTCTTCCTGAACACTTTTTAATAAAGCCCAAAGGAGAACAAACGCGAGGACTCTCTTACAAACAGAGCATTCTGGAGTTATTAATGTTCTCGTGGCACTTTCAGTTTGGGCTCAAACACTCCTTGCTCATCAACGTGGGGACAAATAAATCTGCAACAGAAAACCATTTCCTTCTGCTTGGAGCTCAGGCGAGCATCAAGGGGGGGATGCAGGGTCAGGGAAAGAGCCTCATCCCTCAGCGTCTCCTCGAGGAGTGACTTTCACTTCACATTTATACAGAGAGAGATTCCCATCAGGGAGCGTTACCACCGTAAAAATCAATGCAGATGCGTACGCTCACCATACACCGCGTTGCGTTTACAAGATGGGGACAACATTTCAGGAAGGCAGGCACGAGGCCGGAGCTCTGCAAGCGACCCAGCCCCATCGGAGCCACGACCACGACCACCAGCAGCCCAAAGACCACGGGCAGAGCTTTCTCCCAGCACACCTACGCGGAGCGGTCCAAGCAGCCAGCGGAAGGTCGCAGCAAGCTCTGTACTCACCGATCCTCAGGGAGTGGGGGCTGGCAGCGATCCTCATCAGCCACAGCAGAAGGAGCACCAGAGGCGCCAAGACACGGGGCATCTTCTATAAATCCTCATGGAGCCCTTCGGTGGTCTGGGCATGACATAACTCTGCGGAGAGAGCACACACGGCACCGTGAGCACCCCGGCTCTCCAAGCGGCGACTCAGCACGATGACACTGCTCGGAGCGTGCCAAGGCAGGGGGACAAAGAGTCTATTTACCAGAGGGAGGAGGAGGAAGCTATTTACAGACTATGAATTATTCAGGAATTCGAGTCGAACTGGGCGAAGAGCTTCTAACAAAATATGGAAAAGAAACCCAAGGAAAAGTCCAAATATTTCATCTTGGCATTTTTAGAGTTTCCACAAAAACAAGCGGAAATCAATATTGAGTCACATCTATTTAATTTCTCATTTTTTTTTCTTTTAAATTTAAAGCAGCCTGCTACTTAAAATATTACACTGACTTCTGCTTTTAGGGTAGGACCAAACATTTTCAGAGCAAAACACGCGGCGAGGGATGGGAGTCAGAGACTGAGTCACTTTGGCAACCAAAGCAGAAACCAGTTCCTGACATTGCTGCAGGCCCAGTGAGCGATGGCAGCCCCCGTGTCTCCTTCCCTCCCCTTCACGCCCAAGAGGATTCGGATTCAGGATGAGCCAAAGACCAGGTCCCTTTCTTTCTCCTCCCACCAGGCAGCCCCGTTCCCAACACCTTCCAAGTCCAAACACCGCCAAAGCAACGAGGGATACATGAAGAACCCACGGAGCCACCGCTAGTGCAGGTATCAGCACACGTCGTCCCGCGGCAGATTCCCCCAGCAGAGCTGAACAGGTTGTTAACAAACACCATTTCCAACAGGGACACGGAGATTTTACTTAATTATTGTCCTTCACGTTGATAAAATTATCTCCATGAGCACTAATGTCCTTAAATGCTGACTCTGAGTATTTCATGTTACCTTATCTCTCCCTTCTCCGGTTTTCTGGCAAAGGCTCTCGCGCTATTCCATTTGTCTAATTCCTGGGCCAAACGCTGAAGTCCTGACACAGGCAAAGTCTTTAATCTGCCTTTGAAGTTACCAGGAGTTTTGTTCGAGAAAGTTGTAGCTTTTTCCTCGCAGTTTTTCAACGCAGCTACTTTTAGGTTGCGTTTAGACCCCTGCCACCTTGCCTCAGCGCTCCCCAGAGGGGCAAATCCCTTTTTACAGGCAGGGAAGGGATGCAGAAGAAACACTGAGAGGTGGCCAAAGGGATGAAGACGACGCAGGGGCTGAACAGGGAACCACTTACGGGTCCTGGGGCTCGGTCTCCTGCGTCACATCGCTACCAGGAAGCTGAGTCCCAAAGCTCTCAGCTTGGAGAAAATCAAAGGACCCCGTGCTCAGGTGCCAGCCGGACATCTCCAGTGTCCTGCTTTCAGGAGGTGCCTGCTCGGCACATTGTGATGCAGCAGAAGCTGCCAGAAACCCCCTAAAAATCATTAGCCACCTCTGCGAAGGGCAACGGCAATTTTCTCTTTTTTTTTTCAGTGGGAGTTATAGTAACGCCTTCGGGGGAAAAGCCCTAAAAGGTTAAGCACATGGTAAATTGGCTCCTCAGAAGCACCGGCAGCGGCAGAGACGGATAGTGGAGCAACACAGCATTTGAGCACTTTGAAGCGGTTATTTCAAAACTTTCTGAGAGACTGAGAAAAACAGCAGGGTCGAGACAAATTTCCCCGCACAGGCGCCGCAGCCCGGGCCGCAGAACGGGCACCGATGCCGCACGCGTCCCCTCCCAGACCTCTCAGCAGAGATGCAAAGCCAGGCAGGCCTGGGAAGATGGCAGTGCTAAAACAAATCTCCCCGTCGCCGTGCTGAGCTCCTTCCTGCGACAGGACAGAGAGATGACAGCCTGGGGCTGCACTCCTCCCGTTCTCCTCCCGTCCTCCTTCGCCAAAGGTGTGCTCCCACGTGGCCGCATGCAAGTCTTGAGACTTAACTTTGCGCAGGTAACTGCGACCATCCCACCGGCAGCAAACATTTTGCACCCAAAAGGCAACCACGGTGGAGGAAAAGGCAGCAGCCTCATTGTACCTCGGGGCTAGAGCAAGGAAAGGCAGAGGAAATAAACCACGGGGTCCAGCCAAAGGCGACCTGCATGAGGATGAGCTCCACCTGCACGAGGATCCGGGCAAAAGACCCAGGACTTGCAGCTCCGAGGGACAGACCTCAAGGCCGCCTCTCCTGTTTGCAGCCGGGTTTGGTGAAGAGGCAAAGCACGCGATCCCCGGGCAAGCAGCTGCCTTCGCATCCCCAGCCCGGAGTTAACAGCAAAGCCAAATAACAAATCCGGGGCGCCCGCTGTGCTCTGCTCCGTGAGCGGCGGGGCTGTAATTACCTAGAACATGGAGCACAGAGGGACGCTGCGCTCACCTAACGCGTTACCCACTGCTAAGAGCAGCTTCCCAGCGCTTTGCTTTTCGAGCACGAACCCAAGCAACAGCTGTCAGCAACAGAAATACACCTTGGGGTTCACCAGACAGCAGAAGCGCACGGGCTCCTACCACCCGTACCCCGAGCCCATCTGGTGGATGGAGGTGCTCGCAAAACCCCGAGTGCGGCACGGGGACGCTTCCCCACAGCACACCTGAGCCGCCGAGCGGTGGGAACAAACGGAGGAACTCAAGACGTAGGATGAGAGGGAGGGGAGAGCGTGGATTTTTCTTCCTAGCCGAGCATCAGGGTTTCTACTCTCAGAGGAACAAAGAGACATTTCAGTTCTCCCGGCTCTCTTCATCTCCCCGGTGCCCCAAGTTCCTCCTGCTCCCTCCTCTCTAAATTCTGCCATGAAAGCACCGTAAACACGGTTCAAACCCCTTTGTCAAGTCACTTCTGCCTCGCTGAGCTAGTCACGCTCCCAACAGCTTTTGCTTCCTTGCGGCTGCGAGGTGCATCTGCCTCCCTCTCGTCGCCCCATCAGAAGCCTTAAAACATTTTCTGCCCAGCTTCGGCGATGCCTCACAGGTACGGCCGGGGGATCTGCCCCACGCAGACCGAAATTCTGCACGGGCAGGGACGGAGACGAGATTCTGCTTTCACACAGCACAAAGCAGGAAGCCTCGGAAGTCGAGGCTGAGCAGAAGAGAGCAGGGATGTTTAGCAATTCGCCGCGCTAATTCTTGTTCCTGTGAAGATGACTTATCCCGACTCACCCTCGCCACAGCTTGCTGGAAATGCTTCAAATGAACTTCCCCTATTCAATTCAGCCTGCGTGGTTACAGCTCCTGCGTTCGTGGCTCCTCTTCGCTGTACTGGCAACCTGCTGAGACAGCAAGCGAGCCTGGCTGAGGGACAGCTGCTTATAAAGCAGTCTGAATCCGCTATATCCCCCCAAAAGCCTCTGAATCCCCCAAAATGGGTGGGACGGCTGGACAAAAAAATTCGTAAGGTCACTCCAGGTGGTGCCTGCATTGCTGGAAAGCTGGTGGTGGATCACCGACTGGCCGTTGGCTTCTCTCTGCACAGTACAAGCACGTAACACTTTCTTTCCCCTGTTAAGTCCCTTTTCGAGTTTAGCTCTGAAAATTCAGGAGGAAAAAAAAAAAATAAATCAAGACTATACCAAACGGTTTGGAGCTCTCTCTGGAGATAAAAGTCTCTAAATACTAGGCAGAATTATGAACGATTTGCTTCTCAGAGGAAGCAACTCGCTTCTGAAACTACTTCTACGTTTTTAACGACCGTGCGAGATGGTGCTCTTCTTCGCTGCCAGTGCCACGTCCTCCCGATACGTTGAGATTTCTGCAGGAAATTTCTTCGTCGGCACAGCAAGAGCCAAAAGGGAGAATAAAATGTTAAATCACAGGATAAATCTCTCCTGCAGCTGCCACTCCAGTAGCGAAGACACCCCTGAAAGGCAGCCACCTCTCGTCTCTCCCTCTCGCTGCCCCTGCCCGACCTGCCAAGGACACTCAGGAAACCCAGGTGCGTTGCTATTTCTGCTCAGCGCCTCCAAGGATGCACCTGCCCCACAAAAGCCTTGCTCCGCGTGCCCAGGCTTTCAAAAACCCCAATGCACGCTTTTTCCTGATTCGGCCTCCTTTTACTTCTACAGCAAAAGCCGTACGCCGTGGTCTGAGGCTCGCTGAGAAACCACAAACACCCTTCAAAAACCGGCAGCGAGGTCGGTCCCAGGCAGGCAGGCAGGGGAGGCAGACTTCCACCCAAACGCTGCTCTGGAGGTGGCTCTGGTGTTGATGGATCTCTCCGTGCAACACCAGAAGCCTGATGAATGGTGAGAAAATGCAGCTCGAGCAAAGCTAGAGTAATCCTCGCAGCTGAGACAACAAATTTAACAGCTGCAGAACAGCGAGGAATTCGGAAAAACTGTCAGGAAATATCAACAAACAACTTAACGGAGCCTCTCCCATTCTTCCACCAGGCAAAGAGCTATTTCCTATTGCAAAGCTTCATCTGCAGAGAGGCTCAAATTTAAATGGAACTGACAGGAGGGAAAGAGCCTGAAAAACATTTCAACAGGTGACTGGTGCTGGGCTTGAGAAAGCGCCTGCGTGGCTCAGGAGGAGGGGAGGAACTGAATTGCGAGCCTGCCCCAGGGATACAGAGATGTAAGTTCAATTAAACTGAAAAATCACTCCATTTAAAGCTGCGAACAATATGTTTTCCTCTGCAAAATGCATAATTAGCATGGGTAAATCATTACCACTAGGTATTGTTGCAGTCAAAACCTCAGCGAGATTGAGAGAAGGATCAGGCATTTATAAAGAGGATGAATAGCTCCTATTACAATAGTAAAGTGAAAAAAAAAACAGGAGCAAGAGAGAAAATAAGCTTTTGGACGGCGTGTAAACCCTTCACGCTGCAAGGCGCAGGCTCACTCCCTGCGTTCGAGGGTTGGAAGGATCACCCCTGGGGCAAGCCTCCTCGCCCCGCTTCTTGAAGCAGCCAGCTCTAAAAAGGGATGCTCAACAGTACGAGGCGCAGCTCGGTTCCAGTCTGGCAATTTCTGTGTTCCGATAAAAGCCCTGTCTCCTTCCAGCTTCCAGCAGCACCGAGGAGGCCGTTTGACTTTCAGCCACCTTGCCTTCCCTCTTCTCGCGTTGTCCTCGCAGTATTCGTGCTGGGTGAGCTCGCCGGGGTGCAGGAGGACCTCTGGCCCCACACCACACCAGTGGTGGCACAGAAGGGGCATTCAGCCAGCACCACAGCAGGTGATATTCAAGGGGAGGGGATACTGGAGATAAACACCTGCTCAGCTGATACCCAAAATGGATTTTTTTTCCCCGTTCTCCATGCTGTGTTCTTTTATTTTTTTCTTCCTCTTTCCCCCCTTCGTGACTTCCAGAAAAAGCAGCAAGGAACTTCGAGGAGCAGAGAGTTCTGGAGGCAGCGAAGCAGAAGGACACGTGTGTTCCTGACGTTTCCCATGCCCGTGGATTATTTTCTTTAGCTTTCTCTCTCCACAATCCTGAATTCTCGCCTCACCTTTCTCAATCCTCCCCAGCATTGGCAAAGCCTGACCAACCTCTGCTACCATTGCTCAGGGATAAAAACAATACGTCCCCGCCCCGATTCCTCATACAAGCCGTGCGGAGGCTCAGCCATCTTCAAGTCAAATTTTCTGCGGCGTTATCAGCCCCAGGCCTGTGAAAACAAGGAGACTTCGGGGGTTCGAGCCCCAGGCTGAGGCACAGGAGGCTTCCCTTCAGTGATCTGCTCCTCCGCAGCCTCCTCGCACGACCTAGCAGGCCCCGCAGGGCCGGGCGCTATCCGAAAGCTTTATTGGCATAGCCAAGCGAATTAGGAGTGTGAACGCCGCCCCCCCCGCCCCCTCAGTCATGCTTACAGAAGTCCCGTTACAGGCAGCGACTTGATAGCATTAAAACTCACTTGTTGGGGCAGCTTATGTTGGTCTAGGGGACTGGCTTAAGCCGATTCTCTCCTAGGAGATGCTGCGAGGACAGGCGGTGGCTGGGGCACACGGGGGATCCTGCCCGCGTGCTGCGCCCCCATCTCACCGCCCTGCTTCACCGTGCAGCGCACAAAGCCTCCAAACACTACAGCATTAAAAAAAAACCAGAGCAGACACGATGGGCTCGTAGAGCACCACGAGCATCCAGCCTGTAAGGGATGATCCGCATCGGAGCAGCTGAGCCAAGGGGACGGGGACAGCGCAAGGGGATGGGGACAGCGCAAGGGGCTGCAGGACCAGGAGCCAAAGCACCCCCAGCACCACCACCAGAGATCAGCTGCCAAAAACCTCCCTGGCTCTGACAATTCACATCTCAAGAGTTTATATTAAATTAAAAAAAAAAAAAAAAGGGGGGGGGGGGGCGGGGAAAGAGAAAGCTCAGATCACGTGGGATTTTCTTCCTCCCTGGTGCCCACAATTTATTTTTATTACCAAACAATAGCAGTTAAAAGCACTGTGGTCTCACACAGCGACGTCTGCTCTACCCACTTCAGCCACTCTTAATTGGCTCGGAGCTGTTATCTTGCAGGAGAAATCACGACAAGGCTGGGGGAAGGGGAGCGGCTGGAGGCGGGAGGAGAGCGGCAGATTTGCTTCCAGCTGAGGACAGCAAGCTGCCATCGGGCACAGGCCGGAGCTGCCCTCACCGTAGCTGCTCTTGGGATTTAAGGAGCTGCATTTCTTGACATCACCTCAATTTTTTAGCCGTTTTAGGCACACTGGTAATGATCATTACAAAGATGAGGGCTGTTAACCTTGGATAAAGTTTCTGGCCGTGTCTGAGACTAAATCACCTAAAAAAGCAGCAGGAAAAGCTCTGCTTACCTCCCACACCTGGCACACACGAAAGCCTCAGCATCCGTCCTCGCACCAGCTGTTCCTCCCGTATAAAGAGGCCGGGGCTCTCCTGTCGACCATTATCCCACACTTATTCAGCAGAAGCATCCTGCCCCCTCTGCAGGTCGTCGCTTCCATTAGAGCACCTCTGGCACGGAGGGAGCAGCTGCTTTGTAGCACATCCAGCCCCAAACCGTCGAGGGTTTTAGGATGGGGCACCTACCACCACCCGTGGTGGCACGGGGAAGCTCCAGGGCCAGCAGCATCTCGGTTGCCCAACAACCCTCTTCTTACAAAGAGACCTGGGGGACCCCGAAGAAATTAAAACAGCCAGAGCCTTGGCTTCATAAAAAGCTTAACCAGACAAAACGAAAAGCCTTAAAACCAACTGCTGTTTCGCTTGAAAAGCGGGCAAATAAGAGCAGAGGTTTGAAATTACAGTTTTGTCCTAGTGCACAACAAACCTGATGCTGACACGAGAATCTCGCTGGGAGAGGACACAATTTTAGTGGCCGTGTATCTAGCCCCAAAGCAGTGTAAGACCCAGGTGCCCGGACAGCATGAAACCTCCAGTTCTTCAGACTTGCTTGGCTATTTCCCACCAAGCTGTGACGTGACCGCACGTGTCGGAAAGGAAAAAAACAGCTTCCAGGAGCCCAGCATCACCCTGTGACAGCATTCAGATCGAACTGCTGGCCGAGACCCCTTCGGCGAGGCCTTCTCACAGCGATGCCCTCTGGCTGCAGAAAACAGCCGCTCAGAAAATCATTCCCCCATCCTCCTCGAAACCGGTGATTTTTCCGGTTCCGCCACATTTTCTTTCCACAGCTCTTTCTCGGTAAATACATACGCTTTGGGGAAGCTGCTTCCAGCCGTTTGGCTCGCAGCAATTGAACCTTCCCGAAGACACCCATTCGTGAAAAATACCGACTTTCCCTTTGAAGTCTTCAGCGTTCCCCCCCCACCACCACCCTCAAAGATGGATATTTACCCCAAAAATTTCCTTTTATCAAAAATGCTTTGATGGAAAATCTTCAGCTCTCTCCGAAGAGAAGAAACCCACCAAGCACTACCCCCCGTTTGCTGGTGGTGAAGAATTATTGCCGCCACCGCGTCTCTTTACACATGAAGGAAGTTCTAAAATATGAATCGGATCCGTGACCATCTCGGGAGTCTGGGGGGGAGAAAAAGCTCTTAAATGCATCAACCTGATCTCTGGGCTACAGAAAGAAGATTAATCTATTTATTTCACTTAACTCCCTGGCAGATTCAAGAGGGGAAAGAAAGGAAAACAAAGGAGCCTCTACCAAATCAACCTGCAAGAAGTAGTTTATGGCCAAAAAGAGAGCTAGTTTTGCTTCTTTTTACAGCTGCCAAAACCGTAAGTGAAATAAATAGATTCATCTGCCATCTATCGCCCAAAGAACATTTTGATACATTCCAGCTCCAAAATCCTGCACTTTGAGGTTGGGAGGGGGCTGCTCAGGACTGGCTGAAGACGCTCGGAAGACTCGGTTGGTTTGCGTACCGCCATGGGGCAGCGATTTTGGGGTACGCACTTGGAAGACAGCAAGCATATGTATTTGAAAGGAGATGGGAAAGAGGATAGATGCCAAGGTAAGAACGTGCACAAGAAAACACAGGGGTGGTGGTACATTTCAGAGCAGACAGAGGAGGGGCATTGGGGAAATCTCTGCAGACCAGAGTAAGGAAACGGGCACAACCAAAGGTACCCATGGAAAACCATCACAGGAGTCAGCAGGTGAACATCCGTGCAACACTAGGGCTGCACACGACAGCCAGATGCAAAAGAGTTGGCGCAGTAATGGTTTGTAGCAAGGAATAAATAGTCTTGCACAAGAAAGCAGGACCGAAGTCCAAGCCGGTAACTGATGTCGCATTTAAAAGGAATTGATTTGCATGAGAAGCTTTTAATCCTGCTCGTAACATAAGCAATACAAAAAAAAAAAAGGCTTAGAACCAGAAACCTATGTGTTTGATTAACAGTTTGACACCAAAGGGCATCCAGTTAGAGGTGCAGCACCACTGGGTTGCCAGGATGAAACATGCAGGTCCCAGAGGGACGGAGGAGAACGGGCAGCTCTGGCGTTTTTCCCCTTCTTGTTGCAAGGACGAGCAGATCCCACGGGGAGCAGCAGCTGGAGAGAGGAGAGAGCAAGGGGATCCCTGGGCACGTGAGGAATGCCGCTCGGACAAAGTGCAAATGTACAGTATTTCTGCCAAAAAAATAAATGCCAACCTTTCTCACCGGGCCATGTACAGGACTGGACCCTGAGGGATGAGGCTCTCCAACGGAGATTTCTAAGAAGAGCTCGCTGGGAAGAGAGCTTCTCCTTCCTGGAGCAGCACCCTGCTGCTGGGAACGGTGAGCACACAGAGGAGAGGCAGTGTTTGCCAACAACGGGACATTTCTGATTAGGCCTGCTGATACATAGCTGAGCAAAAGACCAGAGAGGTTTTTGGTTTTTTTTTTGCCTAGTGACAGCAGAGAAAACGCAGCAAGAGACGTGACTTCTCCCCAGGCTTGGCTCTGGCACCTCTCAGTTTCTCACCATCCTCTTCTCTCTGTCTCGTGGCCTTTAATGTGCTTGTTCTCGTGGAGTCTTTTGCGTTCTGGGGAATTTGGGCGCGGAGCAGCTTGCCTGATGATACGAGAAGTGCTTTTGAACAAACCACTCGAAGCTGACACGCCTGAAGATAACCGCTCCGTCTGGCTTCTCCTTTGTTTCTCTAATCTCCGGCCACTTGAACTCACTTATGGCCATAACACACACAAATTGTGTACAGCTCTGGACTTTACGTATGGTTTTGCGTAAGTTCTTTATCACCTCTCCTGTAAGCCACACGCCATCAGCCCTCCCACTCGCAGAGAATTTGCCCAGACTGAGCCAGCCCTGCAAGAGATCTCAGCTCCTAAACTCTGCTGCACCTGGAGGCCAGCAGGGATCTTTAAATAGCCATGACTTCTGACCTTCAGAAAGCCCGGAGTAAAACTCCAGACCCAGCAAAGAATTTCACCATTGCTTCAAACAGAGCCTGCATTTTACCATCCCTGTGCAGAGTTAGGTATGGGATAAATCTCAGGGACACCTGAAGGCCTCTCCTTAGTTCTTTCCCTCCTCTCCGCAGCGTGGTATAAGCAGAAGAATGACACCACGCTTGTGCATTGTGTCCTGGGGTTCAACGGGGAGCAAGCAAAGATCGCTCGGCTTCACCAACAAAGCACAATGCACAGCTCTGCAGAGGCACGACGCCTCGGCGTGAAAAATAAATACGCCCACAGAATAAATCCCTTCTGAACACCTCTGCTTGCCGCAGCTCCGAGTTAGCTCTAATCAGGCTGCCTGCGCTCCTGGCTTTGCAGCGTTCTCAGAACTGCTCCCAGAGCACTCATCCTCACCAGCGACATCCAATTTCCAAACCAAGCAAGGAGCGACCCTGTCCAGGGCTGGCTTTTCAGCCGTTCTCATCACTGGCTTAACATCAATTCCGGCTAAATGAGGAAAGTACAAAAGGACTAAGTTATGCCCACGCTGAGCACTCCGAAAACCCCGATCACATCATCCTCTTCCAGCCATAAGCATAAGTTGTCCTCATTAGCCAGCCTTAGCCCAACTTTAATGTTTGCATCTTGACCTATAATCCATCCAAACTCCAGCCCCGTATTCCGATGCAGCTGTTATCCCGAAGCCTCAATTCGCAGACTGTCTGGCCAGGCGAGCCAAGGGGGCTCAGACATCCGACAGCCTCGATTTGCTCTTCCTGATCCGTGTTTTGCTGGTCTTGTCCAAGCACCAGAGCACGCGCGCCTTACACAGTTGTGCTTTCAATACCCACTGATGTGCCCACTCCCAATCAACGGGCAGTCTGATGACCAGTTTTCAACCAAATTCCAAGCAGATGCAGGCTCCCCAAACTACCAGCCTCTATCGGACTACGAGCCTCGTGAAATAACACTCCAGCAGAGGAGAAAGAACTGCAAGTTCAGCTCGAGTCCCACTAGGCACCAAGGCACCCACAAGGGAAAGGCATTATGCACGCCCCAAACATAGGAGAAATCATCAGTCAGCGCTCGCTGAGCTCCGCCACGAGGCACACACCATGAACGAGGCTGCCCCAGCTCCCAGGAACTGCTTGGGTTTTCTCCCCACGCCCTCTGGGACCCGCTTCTGCTCGGGTTCGCTCCAAGCACAGGAAATTTTGAGCAGTTGTGACTCAGCCCAGCTCATTTCGAACCAGTCTGGAGCCCAGCAGGCTTCCCCCCACCCCAGCCCAGTTGGTTTGGCTGCCAGACGCCAGCACAGCAGCCTCGTCCTTCTCCCACCCCAAGAAGAAAAGCTGTTAACGCCCCTCTCCACATTGTCCTTTCCCGAAAGTAGCTTGGACACTGCTGGCGGGGAGGGACAAACGCACAGAGGGACATTTTGGTGGTGAGCGAAGGCAGCCACACGTCCAACCCCAGCCCCAGGCCCTCGTCCCCGCTTCCACCGTTCATCCGACTTCGCCAGAAGTTAAAGCACAGACACCGGGGGGCCATTTCGGCTGTGGCACCCCCCCCCCCCCCAAACACCAACGCTTAAACCACAAACCCGCGAAGAGCGCGCCAAGACGGCGACCCCAGCACGCAGCCGCCGGTGTCATCAGCACAAGGGCAGCCTGCGGTGTGCAAATAGACCCTTAAATTAAAGGCAAAACGAGCGGCCATCGCCTCGGTCGCTTCCTCCTGCCACACAAACAGCACGCCTGACCCGGAGGCACGCTGCGTAGGAAGCCAGCCCTGTGCCCAAACAGCCGCTCCACCGAAGCGGCTCCTCTGCTGAGACGAGGAGGGCAATTTCACACCTGGATTTCAGCCACAGATTCGACCTGTGGGCTCGGACAGGACTCATTTCGCTCTCCCCAAGCATCAGCTTGATGCTGTGTGCATCAGCACAGGAGACGCGGTGTGGGAGGAAGGTGGCTCGGGAGGCGTCAGGATGACAGAGCGCTGGGTAAGCGCACGGCCCCCGACCTGCAGGGACACCCCGCAGGAGCCTGGCCGCACGCACAGCACGAATTCCTGCTCCTGCAGGAGCGGTGTTAGTGCAGAGATGCGGCGAAGAAAGATGGGCGCGGAAATCCTTTGACACACCGAAGAAGAAAAAGAGCATAAACAGCATGTAGTTTCTTGTTAATGAAGTGCTGGATTAACTCCGGGCCCTGGACGGCCTCAGCCACATCACCCTGCAGGACACGCTGTGACGGCGCTTCCCAGAAGCTGCTCATTAAAGGGCTGAACAAACGCCCTGCCCCTCCAGGTCCATCTTCTCTGAAGTCGCCGTGCCTTCTGCCTCTCTCCTTGCTGCACGATCCCAGAACCACTCGAGCCTCCCAAAACCCAACTCCGTTTCTCTAGAGGGTTGCTGGGGACGTTTATCCCGCTGGCTGCCTCCCGGCCCCGCGGCTCCCCAGCCCCTCGGACGATGGGCTGCTGAGACGGGGGCAGCTCATCGGCCTCGTCCGCCTCTGCCACTTGGTTGTGTGCCTGGCCGCCTTTCTGCCCATCTTCGGGGGAGGAGAAACCAGCACCTGCCCTCCACCCCTATGTAATGCAGCCCCCAGGAGCAGATCCCTCTGTCCTCCCCATCTCACCTACTTATGGCTCCATTTTCCCCAACTTCTTTGGCTGTTTTTTTCCCCGGAGCACCCCTGCAGAGCAGGGCAGTGCTGCTACCAGCACCTCGGCTGGCACAGGGGGGTCCCAGCCAGTTTCTGGTGGGCACACGCAGCCCCGCGAAGCCCCCGCAGGCACACTGACACCAGGGCCGCTCACCCCATCGGAAGGGACGGCGCGAACCGACACGGCAAGGAAAGGCACCCCGGGGCCTAACGGGAAACACCTGGTGCTTCGCAACCCCGGGGCTGCAGCAAATCGGGCACCGCTCCCAGTTTCGTTGTAACGCTGCCATTTCTGACTGCCGGCCTCCACCGGAGTCCGGGAGCGCGGTACGGATCTGTCAGAGCAAGGGCAGCTCTGGGCGGCATCCTGCAATCTCTGCCCTGCAGGGCGTTTTGGCTGGGGCTGCTCTGCTCAGCCAAAAGCACTCCTTGATCCCATTTGCCCCCCTCCTTCACCTTCCTGCAATGCCATCGGGCCACCCTGCTGGGAGGCGTGGGCGGAGGAAGACGAGGACAGCTCCAAATGGGGATGAGGAGGTGGAAAAGCCCCGCATTCAGAGCTTGAAGAGCCCCGTTTCTGCCTCAAATGCAGCAGGCTGGAGACAGGAGGAGAGCATCCAAGTCCCAGGGTAAGAATGGCCGGTCTCCAGCTACTTGAATTTATGTCAACCTGGAGACTAGACAAAGACCCATTAATCCCTGGGCTGTCCAAGGGAGAATTGGACGGGTGACAACCTGAGCATTACGACTTCAATGGACCATCTCCCCGGGGTGCCAGCGAGGAGGTGCGCTTTCTGGCTCTGCTGCCCGAAACTCCAGGAGAGATCCAAGCCCACCGCAGCCTGCCGTCCTCGCCTTAACAGCCAGGAGCCCTCCTCGTCCTACGTGCCTCGAGGCGGCCGATCGAGAGCTGCTTGGCAGCACTGCAGGCTCTGCTCTTCCTCCGCCCGCCTCCACCCTGGCCTCCTCTTGTGAGAGCGACTGCCGCTCAGGCAGGAATTGGTCTCTGGGGAGAACGGGGGGCACAGGATTTTCCAATCCCTCTTTCCTGAGCTGACAGCAGCCTTTCAGCCCGAGAACAGCTCGAAACGCTTGCGAAGAGAGGTTTTTATGAGCCCCCACCCAATCCTTCCAAGCTCCTTTTCGTAGACGCTTTGAAATAATTAAAGTCTTCCATCAAATTATGCTGAAGATCTCTATGAAACGCCTTTAATTTCCACTCACTTAATGTAACTCCAACCACCAGATGAACTCCGTGGGGGGCTTTTTTGTTTTGGGTATTTCTTTTCCCATCTCTTTTTCCTTTTTTTCTTTTTTTCCCCCCTCCTAAAATATCATGCTGGGAAACTTTAATTTGATTTTAGCCTGACTAGCGTTTGGGGCTGTGCAGCATCTTGTCAGCCTATCGCAGCTGCAGGGGCAATCTCCAGCTCTCTCTGACTTCGATGTGTTGCATTTAATCAGCTCCTGGTCAGCAGAAGCAACATCTGCGCACGGCTGGGACATGGATAAAGCCTCCAAGTTAGCAAGAAACCCGAGCACCGGCATCTCCCCGACCCATTGCTTCCTCCTGCAGGAGGAAATACCCAAAAGCGGTGCAGCAAGGGGTGGCTCGCAGCGGAGAAGGGAAGGTTTCATGGTTTATCTATACATAGGGTATATATAGGGGAGGTTGCCACGCTGACCTTTCGCTCACGAGCCGCGGGGATTTGTGACAGACAGAAATAGGTCCTTCCACCCCAGTGACTTTTTCATCTGATAAACTCCCTAATGAACAATAAGCTTCCCCACAGAGCCACGATCCCCTTTCAAGCGTCCATCAGCAGACGTTGGACAAGCCATGAAACAACACCGGTTAAGAGTAAAACTGCAGGAGCTGCTGCGGTCGCATCGGGACCAGCCCAGGATGCCCCCAAGGAAGAGTAAACGTGCTGGGGATGTCCTCACGTGCACCAAAACCTCTCGCCGCAACCAAAGAAACCAAGCCGAAGAGCTTGGGTACCTGGCTTTCTCAGGGCCCAGCACGCCCACCCTGGCAGTGCCGTAGGAGAAGCAGTGTTGCTGTGCAAAGAAGGGAAGCTGAGGCTCGAATCAAACCAAGATCCCGCAGCCAGCCCCGATATTCTCAACAGGAGAGGACCGAGAGATTCGCACCCAGCCTGGGGGACGAGGAAAATGCCCACAGCTAAGACAGGGGCTTGAGCAAGGGTGGCACGGCGTTAGCTGCAGCCAGGGAGCCAGACACACGCTTGGCAGATATCCGGGATGGTGTGAAATGGCTTTTCGGGGCCTGTGAAGGTTACGCACTGAAGGAAAAGAGCTGAAGAACAAACAAAATAAACAGACTTCGGCTGTTAATAGCTGAGAGCCAGAGGGCAGGGAGCAGAGAACGGCAGAGGGACACGAACTGCTGTGTGCCGTAGCAGGGGGAGACGGGAGAACAGAGCTGTTCCAGGAGCAGCCCGCGTGCCGGGCTGGCTCACCGATACCACTCAGCCCTTAAACCTGGTTTGACCACACTAAGCTGAGGATTACGTCCCAGCTGCCTGATAAGCAAAGGGATGTCTCTGTGCTTGCAGTCCCTTCCCTGCAAAGCTCAGGACCAGACGATGCTGAGGGACGTGATCCTAGGGAGAGCACAGTCCCAAATCAGCCACGAGGCTTGCTTTTCCCCAGGGCTGTTTAGCGAGCTGCAGCAGCTCTCATATCCCAGAGAGAGCCTGGCAAATTTATGACACCTCTGCCCGTGCTTTGCGAGCAATCTATGACAGTAAAAGCACTGGCATGCGGTACTCACAGCAGCTGCTCAGCAGAAGGGTGATACTGTTTATAAACTCGTGTTTGATTTTGTCATTGTAAGCACAGAGCAGATGCTGAGAGACGGGGTTGGGAACACTTTATGGGGTCTCATTGAAGCTAACAGGCCAGCAAGCACTCACGAATGAGAGGTATAAGCTTGCTGACCTCCCACAACAGCAGGGCTTGACTTCGAAATCAAAGTACCAGGAAGGTTCAAGAGCTGGAAAATGCAATGGCTCCTCTGAGGCAAAGCAAGACTCCGGCCTCCAGGAAACCAGGCTTCATCCCCACTTCTGCTGCTTGGAAAAACTGTTCTCTCTTAATGCATTACTTTTACCACCGTACGTAGTGAGAATAACATTGCAGACCTCCTCAGTGAAGGGATTTGAGGTCTCGTGATGAAGAGTGTTCTGCGAGACTCATCATCATCATGTCCAGCCAGGAATAACCCGGGGGCTGGAAAGCTGGAGCAGCATTTTGCCAGCTGTGCTTGGAACACGTTTCCCTCCCTCGAACCCCAGTAAACCCACACCCTGCTCTTCTGCTTCGCTTTGGCAGTTATTTGACCTGTGACTCCAAATGAAATCCTCACCCCCAGACACTGAGCTTCTGTCATCCAAGCCACGACAAGCCCACGGCCACACGGCAACCAAAGTCAGAAGGGAAACCCAGAACGGAGGGCAGCCCCCACCGTGCTCACTGAAAGATGCTGCCATTAACATCGCATACCTCAAGTTTCCAGCCAGAGCCCACAGACGGGACTAACATCTAGGAAAATGAAATGATAACATGTTTTAACAACACTGCCATCTCCACTGAATTTCACAGAGCTTTTCCTCCTGCAGCGCAGGCAGCTTGGCCGTTCCTATTCCCCTCTGCAGTGGGACAGGGCATACGAAAGCCGCTCCAAAACCAGTAACAGCGGAAGGTGACTGCAAACCCAATCCAAATGGATTATGCGAAGCAAATTCCTTCTGTAGAGTCTCTCTCCCTCACACCAAACAAAAGCAGCTGCCAGCAATTTACCAGCTCGAGCGATTCTCATAACTCTCCCGCTGACGGCTCAGGACACGCGACACGGCTCCAGCACCGTCAGGTCACCGCTCTGCCTCAGAGCCTCGTCCAGGACAGCGCTGGGCTGAAGGTAATTAACGATGTGGTAACTAATCTGTTTAGCCATCCGCTGTGTCTACAATTCATTTCTGTCATCTGCAAATAGCGTATCAAAGCTGGGCGGCAGCTCTTGGCGGGCAGATTTGCTGGGGTTTAGAAAGGAGCCTAAGCAGCCCTCTCTGAACAGCCACGTCCAAATAACGCCGGTATCGCCACTAGCAAGAGCCAGAAGGAAGCAAACACCGGGATCCCTCCTCAGCCTGCTTGGCGTACTGCTTCTCCTCCCACCCCTCGGTACCAGCATCCATCCTCGCTTTGCAGAAGACACAAAGAGACAGAACTGTTTGTCCAGAACCACGAAGGGAGCCCGCGGTTGCCAGAACATCGACCTGCGATCACCGAGCACTGAAACATTCCAGTTTTCTTCTTCCCACTGAAAGAAGCCAAAGAAAACACTACGGACAAGATTTCACGAGACGGAGCTGGCAAACTTCTTTCAGGTTTTGATCTCCTAATGTCTGGACTCAGTAGGAGTCCGGCAGGTCTAGGAATAATGACGGCATTTTCGGAGCATTCAGACAAGATTTGTGTTCGGCAGCACCCGATGCACCTGCCAACAAAGCAGGTTCGAGCAAATACAGAGAGGACCTGGTCTCAGCCGCACGCTCTGTTCCACCCACCGGAACAGGGCTCCGATTTTTGCATGCTCAAGGGTGGGGAGAGGCACAAGTTTCATGGTTTCATTCCCATTTTAGGCTCTGTACGAGACTGGAGGGGACAAAATCACAGCTCACTAGTCCGTGGGGGAATCCGCTTCCCAGGAAATGAGCCGCTAGAAATAACAGATGCTTCTCCAAGGGTTCCTAGCTCGGTTTGGTAGACCCAAGGGGCAGACGTTCTTAGACTAACAGCCAGGGAAATTTTGGCAATGCCTCCAAAATTGCCTCACAGTTTTCAGGGTTCACCCATCAGCAATGTCTGACACAGCAACTGAGATTAAGACTGTGTGGGTGGGTACATGATGGTGCCTGCTAGTGAGCCTGTAAAAGATAACACGCGCAGCGTGATGGTTTGGTCTACTGAATTGGGACTCTACAAATCCACTTTTAGCTCTGCAACTGCCCTGTTCCCTATCCTTAAATAACTCGCTGCCTCTTCTTCCCACTGTTTCCCCTATACGAAATGGGAAATATTCCCTACTAGGCCTTCGTGCCCAGGGACTGCATGGATCTAGCCAAATGAGCTTCGGAAACACCTTTTCTGTTGCGCCACACGCTTGCCGGGAAGTCCCGACACTGCTTCAAAGGTGGATTGTGACGACTCCTTACCAGCTACGTACAGAGAAGATGCCTTCAACTCGTTCTCAGAGTGCACAGCAACATATGCTCACGCTGACAAGGTCACACCTCCCTTTCTAAAGAGGTTGGAGAGTCAGAGACGAGAAACACCCCAGAAAAATTAAATATCACTTAAAAAAAAAGTTTTCCATATATATACAGGCACAGCTCGGCTCTGAGGTGGGAAACCTCTCCGTTTGCAGAACATATGCCTGGAGAGGTTGGATTCGACAAGATGCCAGGCACTCTGGCCCCGCTCCAGCAAAACATCCAGGCATGTGCTCGCCACCACGGAGCTCACTTCGATGCCTGGCTTTTGGGCTCAGATGACTCTCATATGGGAAGGTGGGGGGCACCCAAGCATTTAGCTGGGTGGGAATCACAACGTCTGCCACCAAGATACACCAAAACCCCAGCACTAGATTGACTT
The DNA here is from genome assembly GCF_009769625.2 of Cygnus olor. Taxonomy (NCBI): domain Eukaryota; kingdom Metazoa; phylum Chordata; class Aves; order Anseriformes; family Anatidae; genus Cygnus; species Cygnus olor. The sequence goes on along the minus strand of NC_049190.1, from coordinate 3,272,850 downwards.
GAGCCTTTGCAGCACACAGGCAGAAGACAGCAGTCAGAAATGCCCTAGGAAGTTATTGGTCTCCGGAGACTAAATTCAGATGCTCTCTTCTTCTCCGTCCACCTCCATCTCTTACCATTTTATTGTGAACATTTGTGGTTTAATTTTCACCTTCCCCCACCTTTTTTCTTTTCCAGCCCCACTAAAACCTTGAAGGTTTTAAAATCCTTGCATGTCTTGACGAGAGAAGGGCTGAAACAGCTCCTTTGGGGACAATGGATTACGTTCTCCTGCAGTGTGCCTACAAAGTCAAAACCAGATTATTCCTTTTTATGGGAATTCATTCAAAGCCCATTGATTTGAGCCTTCCTCCTGGTCTTAACAGTCTCTTGGACTGAATTTTTTGGTTCAAGGTTTCTAAAATGACATTCAGGTTTGCTCCCGTACCCGCTCTATCAGCCAGCCCAGAGCCCTTTGCCTCCTCTCGCCCCAGAGCTGGTCCCCACCCACCAAACCCGACTCCTCGACAGAAACACCCTGCTCCGTCTCCCAGAACAACCCCCCAAATTTGCACCTGTGCTCCCCACCAACACCACCGTGTTCAGCTTTTCCACGAGGGACACAGGTGTGATTCCTCACAGATGCCACTGCAGAAGGTGGGTATGGCTGGGAGGATTACGGAGCTGGAAATCGCTCCCTTGGAGTCATTACAAGCCATTACCGCGCTGAACCAAGGGACTCCTTACTGCCTGAGTTATTGCTCTGGAAGCAGCTCTTGCAGGCTGCTAAAGAGGTTGAAAATGAGGACTTGTGCTTATGGATTGTGACAGTTCGGAGTCACTCTGCTCAACTGCGTCAAGGTATGGAAACTTCCATGCACAAATAGCCCTACGAGTAGTCGCTTATGGCTCCTGCCTGACCGTTCCTGCACACTTCAATTGCCCATGCAGTCATTGGATCATCCCACCTGATCTCATCAAGATCGTTGAGCAAAGCCATCACTAACTTGTAACCCTCACGGGCTTTTGAGCGCTGGCAGCTGGGCCAACACAACACAGCCACTCGTACAGCATAGAAGGATAGCACCAACTGTGCCAAACCCTACAAGAGAGGGCTGGGAAATTCCTGACCACAAGCAGCCGGGCAGTACAGGACCCTACCTCTCCCTCCTCTAAAAGCGTTTCCCTTGTAGGAAATAATCATTAATTTCAAGGATATAGGTGGTACCCACGCCTTGGCATCTCCCTAGAGCTTCCTGCACCATCCCACTTTTCCAGTCTACTGTAACCCAGCTCCAGCCAGTTATCCCTCCCTGATGTTCTCCGAAGCACCAAGTTTCCCTCAGGCCAACGAAGTTACACACCCAGTGTGTCACCAAAGCTATGAAAGCGTAATTCTCCCTCTCGTGCATGTTTCCAGCTCCCTGATAGCCACAACCCGAACCAGATAAGGGAGGACACAGCCCCATGACCTGAAAAACTTGGTAGTGAGCACGAGAGCAGAGGCGGGCAGACAGATGGATATGCAACAGCGAGCAGAAGGCAGCAGTGAGATCACCGAGATGCCTGGGAGAAGCAGGAGCCCCAGATTTATGTCCAGGTTCGAACGTCTGCTGGAGCAGAAGGTCAGGGGAACAACCCTGCCTGCCAGAGAAGAGCGGCAGTAAATCCTGCCTCCTCCCACAGCTGGTTTGGAAATTACAGAAGAAGGATAAAATTGTTCTCTTACACAATCCTGCACGATGACACGGTTTGCCCAGAACGTTCTTGGTACCGTCGCTCTCAATTTCAGATCTTCCCAAGTGGACTGCTGAAATCCATAGCTCTATCACTTGGGCTCTGTTACTGTAAGAAGATTAATTAGACCCAAACAAGGAAGCTGCTTAAGATAAGGCCAAGCCACAGCAGGTTAAGATCATGGGCACAGCCACAGGACACTGCTCCTAAGGCGGGGAGACAGCGCCAAGAAAATCAAGAAGCTCAAGAGGCTTAATTTGAGCCTATCATCGTTTCAGGCAAAGCACACAGAGACAGCGCTAGTTTCATACAAACGCAACTGAGAGAAAAGTAGGGTTAAATGGATGCCAGAACCTTGGAAAAAAAAAGGTAAGGTCTGAAGAAAAAAGGCATTTTATGTGTTTTAATTAATAAAGCACATTTTCATTCATCAGCATTCAGAAAGTCAATAAATACTGGACTTGCCAAGTCGTAATTATTATGGGTTGCTTCTTCCCCCCCTCCTTCTGAGAAAAACGTCAGAATTGGGGTTCTTTATCACCAGTCCGGTGGGAATAGCAGTGCCAGGTGCTATTAATAAGAGGCTGCCTACAGCCTGGAGGAACTCAGCCCTTCCTACCGGGACTTTCTGCCCATACTCACATTTCAATTTTCATTCATCAAAAAATAATAATAATAAAAAACCCTTTCAAACACGCAGAGTGGATTGATACACGCTTGCTTTTTTTTCCCCTCTCCTTTAATGATTTTGCCAAAGGAGAAGAATAATTCAGATACGGCCAAGAATGGCACTTAAAAGTGTTTGTTGTTTTATAGCCGTTCATTGTACTTAATTATAGACGTGTTATAGCTTGTGTGATCTCCTTCCTTTCCCGAAGTGAGTTACAGAACCAGCCACAACCACACGCTTCCACCTACAACACCACCACCATTGCAGCACGAGGGCCAGATCTCGCTAAGCAGTCATTTCCCAGCGCTTTTTACGGAGCGACACAAACACGCAGATGCTCATCACCTTCAGTGGTCCTCAGGAAGCCCATCAGGCCACGGCAAGAGGCAAACACCAACGTCTTGGTTTATTCTTTTTTCATAAACAAAGAGCTGAACTTACTCTCAATTTAGAAAAGAAACGCAGATGTTGCATGAAAAATGCAGGACTTGCGGAACTGCAGCTTTCCGGTAAAATTACACGCCCGTTCATACAACAAAATCGTGGAAGCTGACAACTTTCAAACTGTTTCAGAAGGCAAGGTGCAGAGTGAGGGCATGCACGAGGAAGCACGCACACAGGTGCTCCAGAAGTCTCGGGCCACAGCAGCCCAGTTAAGCCAGCAGCCTTGGTACTGGTACACCAGCAGGGGCCAGCTGATCGCGGCTTGCCACACAGATGCACTCAGCGCATCCGGCTGCCTTGCAGATTAATCAAAAGCTTCAGCCTCCAGCCACGCCAGAGACTTCAGAGCAACTTATCACAGTAATTAAAAAAAAAAAAAAAAAAAGCGCTACAAGGGTTGTGGAGACAGCCATCGCTCAAGGAGCGGAGGAGGAAAAATGCCTTGCTGGACTCTAACGGGTTACCTTCTATTCGCCTTCTCCCCGATAACAGATCATTTCAAACCAACACGAGGAGACGACAGCTTCAAGTTCACGAACCCATCACTTCACCGCCCTTTCACACCATCCCTTCGCTTTTCTTCCCCCTTCCTGCCTCCCTCACATCTCCATTCACTTTGTTTCAGCTACCTAACCAAAAGGGGAAGGAAAAAAGGATTAAGACATAAAAGTTTATTGATTGATTTAAAATTATGCTTTGAAACAAAACCCTCTGGATCAGAAAGCTTGTATTTCAACGTGAAAAGGGATGGTGGAACACAGGAAACACACCGCGAAATAAACAGCCTCATCTCAGAGCATATATTTCGTCTTCATTATGCCCCTGAGAAGGTGTTAATATACAGTCTACAATATATTAATCACCCCTCTAACTTCCAAATGCGAAATGCATCATTAACATTCATGTTGTTTTCAATTAGTTTGCTGTATGGGAAGGAGGGGAACAAAGACAGGTTCCCTCACTAAATTTTGTTTCATTTGCAAAACACGGGGATCATAAAGAGCAGCCTGAGTTAAACTCCTGCGCTCCTACCGTACACAGGGGTCTGCTGACAGCGAGATGCAGAAAGGCTTTTAATTGACGTGCCTATTAGAAAAAGCCGAAGCCATGGATAATGTTTTCATGCAACCAGGTAATTCAGAGGCGTAAGTTCCATTTCCAGGAGTGATTCAAGTACTTTGGGACAGATTTTCAAAGGATATCATGTACTAAAAGAGGCAGACAAACACCTCGTGGGATATTTAAGAGTCCCTAAACTAATAAGGCCCCTGACTCCTATCGATACTTTCATTTAAAAAGAAAAGCTTTCAAGCTTTTTTGATCCAAAATCTTAGAAGCTCTCCAGTGCAGAGACGAGCTTTCCTACGGAGAAAGCCTATTTGTTTATCATCTGCGAAGCTCTCTTCTTCCACAGAGCCCTTTGCCACGGACCACAGGTTCAAAGTCCCTCCCTTTGGGCTCCATGCCTTGGTGACCACCTGTCCCCAAGGCAGCAAAGAGCCTGCTGTTAGGAGATGTTATCACTGAAACCTGAAAGGATTTAACTTCTGCGTGCTGGCCGCCTCCAAGAAGAGAGAGAAGAGCACCCTTGAGAACCAGGAGGGCAACACCACCGCCGGGTTCACCACGAAATCTTCCATCCAGCCAAACTCTTCAGACTCTCCTGGCCATTCTGTCAAGAACTCCGCTTCAGTGGCAAAGCTGGAGCAGTCTGAAAGAGCTCGTAGAAAAAACACGTTAATGCAGGGCTCTCTTGCTTATCCAGCTCCCACTTACAGATCAGCAAGGATCCCCGCAGCCATCCAGGCCCCCTTCCAAAACAACCAGCCACGGGCCTTCTTGAACTCGATCCAACTTCGACTAGAGCACGTCGTTCAGAAAAAGCATCCGATCGCAGTGTAGAGTTGCCATTCATGGACAATTGGCCACAAGCCTTCGGGGAGGTATTACAGTTCCTAATTACTCTCGCTGTTCAAAAATGTGTTATATCTAGGCAGGGTTTCTTGAGCTCCAGTTATTTGCAAGTGGCTCTAACTGTACTTTCTTAGACAAAGACGTGCGGTCACCTTCCAGCTGGACGAAAAAGTAGGATTTTGTAAAGAGAAATCAGACACTGAGCCCAGGACGATGCTTCGTACCTGAGATACCTCCTCCAGAGGGATCACAGACCAGCTCCTGTATGCTGGCTTAAGAGGGAGACGATGCCTCATCGAAGGTAGGTGGGATGGGTCCAAGATGAGGTATCCCTATGAGAATTGAACTCTAAAATATCTGATTCCTAGCCAACACAGATGTGTCACCGCTCAGCCTGTGCAGGGCCCGGCTGTTCAAGTAGTCCCATAGAAAATCCATGGCTTAACCCACGAATTTAGAATGACGCACCCAAGGCCAGACACCTGACATGGGGTGGTGCTCATGTTCCAGCCACAAAGACGCAGCGCTGGCTCTGTCACATCCCAAGCCGCCATCCCTACCTGCAAGCAGAAGCGCACCGGTGACTTGATGCAGAAGGCGACAGGATTCAGCTGTCGCTCCCCAATGGGAAACGCAATAATCAAAAAACTCCCACACAGATGAAGGCAAAGACAAATACTGAGCCTCTTCTAATTAGCAGGAGTTACGTGCTTCTTCCTTTAACTGCGGCAGCAAATTCCACTTAATCCCCCTCATTACATCACGTGAGCTGTTAAACAAAATAGCCTTTTGTTTAGAAGTGACACTGCCAGTGACAGACAGAGCTGCCTGCCTCGCTCTGACATTCAGCACAAACCCACACCTCGCCCATCCCTACTAACCACAATCCTCTCTAGATGGCTACAGCTCGGCATCCCATGGGGGATAAGCCAATCCAACAAGGTTCCTACGTTCTCCAGACCTGAAACCACCCAGCGGAATAGGTTGCTATGGTTGCCAAGATTTAATCCAAATTGATACAGGTAAAAAAAAAAAAAAAAAGGGGGGGAAAGAAAGAAAAACGTAGTGATTAAAAATAAATAAATAGACAAATCTGGGCCTTGTGCCATGAAAAATGTGAAGTTGTCCTTGACTCCGGTAGCAAATGAGGCATGAAATGTTTCAAAATGTGATATTGAATATAAGGATGTATTTAATATTTTACAAGACTGGAAGTCTTGTTACAAAACAGTTAGATAATAAATCAAGCTGAGAGGGACCAGTTCTTCCCTTCTCTCCCCTCTCTTTACCTCTAATTGTTCTCAGAGCCGAGTTGGAGTGGCTGGATCATTTACTGGAGAAAGGCAAGCTGAACATCACTCACAAGAAAACTGGAGGTGCTTCATTTGTCCATCAAGTGCAATAAATTCTCATTAATCATCTATTCTGCTTGAAAGTCGCTGTTAATTTCTGAAGATGTCTATTGTCCGCAGCTCTTTCCCACAGCCCTTCAGGAAGGACAGAGCTCTACATAAAGGAGAGCTCTGCAATCAATTAATTTCACCAATTGTGTTAATTGCTTATCTGGGTCACCAGTTACCAATTTACCCGTAGTTATTTGCAGAGGGAGATTTGTCAATTTACTCTCCCAACCTGATTTTCCCTGCCCGCCCCGATTTTCCCTCCTCCCTTGTTGGCTGCTGAAGACGAAGAAGCAGGAGAACGCCAGCGGCACCCCAGCAACTCGAGAGCTGGGGGAGCTCACCCAGCCGAGCGCGGGCTCGGCAGAAGGGACGGCGTCTGTGCGGGAGAAGAAGCGTGTGCTTCGCTTCGCATCGCCCAGGCACCCGCGTGCTTCTCGTCGCTGCTTTTGTTTAAGCACGCTCCTGGAAATGACTAACGCTGAAAAGGTGAAGTGATTTATGGAGGCTGCGTCGACAGCGGAGGAATGGATCGTTTTTCAACGCGCTGCCTGCCGTTTAACTAACCCCCGATAGGTGTGGATGCGCTACTCGCCCAAAACAAAACCTGATGCATCTAAACCCTCCTCCGCCGGCTAGCTAGCAGCTCCGATGCTACCTGCCCCAGCCTTATCCCGTCTGTCACCACGTTAAAGGGCATCTTCGTTCCCACAGCCCCTCTCCCCAGTAAAAAACCTGCTCCTTCCTCCCCCTGACAGTCCACAAGCCGCTCTGCTGACGCCCCCAGGGTCGCGCCGAAGGTACGTCTCTCAGATCTCTCGCTACCCACCTCTCTTTCTGACCTGCTTTCCTATGGAAACCAGCTCCGCCGAGCAGCTGTCTGCCAGCCGCCCACAGCCAGAAATGAACCCACTAGCCACCTGCAGCCAAATCCGATGGAGCCAGCTCCCTCACATACCTCCAATTTCACAAAAATAGTTGTCAGACAATAGGCAGTCCCTCAGCATCCTCACAGACAGGCAGGATGCAACGCAAGCTCACTTCTTAATAGCGAATTTACACACAATACAGCTTTTCTGAAGCTTTTTCCATGGCCAAGGCATTCAGTCAAAGCTTGCACTTATTTAGTTATCAAAGAATCCAACCATGAGAAAGAAATCCATAGGAAACCAGGCTTCATTACTTCCACCGCTGATGATACCAGCTCAAAGACTGGGAGGAAAAAGAAAAACATTGGTACTTGAAGTGGGGGAGCTTCCAACACATACCCTGAAATTTATTGCCCAGAGTAATTGAATTGCTGCTTTGCTGAATCGCAAACAAACACCTGCTCGAGGCTTCGGGAAGTTCAGCAGAGACAGAGAGAGGCTTTGCTCATGTCACCACCCCCGCAGACCAACAAAACCCCGTGTGCCTTTCCCCCAGCCAGCGGCACGAGGGACAGACACCCTGCGCCTCGCCGGCTGCTCCTCAGCCAGCTGGGAAAATATTGTTTCAGGCTGAATAAAATGCTTTGTTCCAATTTCAATATTTATAACCTTAATAAAAAGATGAAGCACATTTCAAAACAAAATTATTTCTTAATGGAAAACAATCAAAGCTTGTTATTTATAAGGTGCCAAACTAGCACAATTTACTCTCTTCTGGAGTCTCAGCTTTACCCTTCCATTTTTCTAAACAATTTCTTTTGGTGATGAGTTTCCTAAAAAATTCTGGCAATGAGCTGCTCTATTCACCGGATACCAAACGACCCCCGTCTGTGCTTTAATCACTAAGCCAGGACCCCAAAGCGGTGTCTGAGGTTAACTCCCACCGTAAGCGAGGACAATTAGGGGCAGCAGGGTACCGAGGTACCTGGCTTACTCCCCTCTGTGCCTCCCTCCGAAGCAAACCTTGAGCTAACGGGAGGGTGCCGAGCGCCGCCAGGCAGCCACAGCCCCTGGGAAGGCGCAGGTTCGCGTGCCGATGACTCTCACCTTCCTCCTGCTCTGCAGCACCGCCGCACCTTCGCCGGCTGCCACCCACCACAGCCTGCAACAGGCTCCCTTCGGCTGCTGTTTTAAAGCGGTTGCCTCCCTTCGGTGAAACCTCTGTAAACATGAATCCAGCTTCACGCGTGGGTTGGTCCCGCATCCCTGCTGGCAGCGACGGGCTGCCCTGCCCAGCGTCAGTCCTCCTCCCCCGGCCGGACACAGGCGCTCTGGCAACACGGCTCCGCTTTAGTGAAGCTCCGCGGGGGAGCCGCCGGGCAGGACAGCTGTGGTCAACATGGGGAGAGGGAACTGCTCGCTGTTTGCCTGTCCACAATCACTCGGTGTAATCTCCAGCAAGCAGCAGCCCATCGCTGGCCTGTCCTCCTTAAGGAGCAGCATCCTCTCCCCAGCAGACCCCACGTACCGGCACGAGCAGCGCTTCCGACCCAGTGCTCTGCAGCTCCTGCTGGAGCAACCACAATCCGCCCTTCCCTCTTATTCAAGTGCCAGGAACTGCCTCTGACATCTTTATCTCATTCTCTTTTCTTCTTTCCCATCTCCAGAAGACGTTTCCATCCAACATTCTTTGCCTCAGCAACTCTAAGTAAAACATACGAAACAGCGTCTTTATTCATTTCTCCTAGAAGTAATTAGAAGCAAGAACAGGAGTCAAGAACGTAGACATTATCCTTCCTAAAGGAAAGCAGATTTCTAATTAGTGAAGGGAGCAGTTTCTGTGGGATTCTTTCTCCAAACAGCTGTTGCTGAGGGATCATCTGTCTTCTTTCTTCTCTTACCCTTTTGCAGTAAAAAGTTCATTTATTTTAACATATATTACCGCTGCGGTATCCAATTAAGGCAGACATAGCAAGACGGGTATGAAGGGACGCCGTAGCGGAATAAAGACGACTCGATGAATCCTAAACCATTGCAGGAGGAAGGCAGCCAGCGCCCTGAGCCCTGCAAGCAGCCACGGAAAGCCAGAGAGCACAAAGTGGCCGCTGGGATCCGCGCTCAGCCCTGCACCCGGCCCTCAACCTCACACACACACACACCACTCACAGCCTCCTGTTTTTTGTGTGCCCCACTACATTGATAGAAGAGGTGGGAAAACAGTGCAAGGACCAGCTCAGCTCAGAGGAAACGGGAGGACACAAGGATTCGCGACTGTAAATAGATGGCAATCAGAGCCAGCAGCTCATCGCACCCACCCTAGGTGTTGGTGCAGATCCAGCTGGGTTCACTAGTGACAAAACCCTGGGTGACAAGGGGCTTTTTTCCACCCATCGCTGAGCAAATACTTATACTGCAAAATTAACCATGCACAGTTGAAATAACTATATAAAAATCTGCATACAGCAACGAGATTTAAACAAACAAAACAACAACAAACAATCGACAGCACGCAAAACAAAACCGACAGTCGTGCTGTCTCCAAGCTGAACACAGCACGGCCAAGGCAGGTGGTGAATCTGGCCACCCTTTGCCGTGCTCCAAGGACGAGAACGCACCATTTGCTGAAGGTGCTGTATAAAAAGATTCAGGTGAAAGCTTCTCAAGCACCAAATATAGCAAGTTAACATTTTTCCAGCCATCTGTTTTCAGGCTTCAGTCTAAAAGCTGCAGCCATGTGCAGGAAGTGATGGTCCCTCCTCTGGCCCTCCGGCAGCTTCCACCCAAACAGAAGCAAAGCACACCTTTCTGCTCTGGTACGACTTCCTTTCCTCCCTCCCAGAACATGACAAAGTTGGTGGTTTTTAAGCTATGCAAAAATCAAAGCTGTGATGTTGCTTCGTACACACACAAGAGCTTGTCACATCAAAAAAAGACATTTCCGTCGAAGAACATTTCTCACAAGGTACCTTTTTGTTACCAATTGTTATTTGTTTTTCCTCATTATCATCTTAACTTGGGAAAGCCTGAAGAGTTCTTTTGAAGTGGTGCTCTGTGGAATTGTAAATCATCCCCTGCAGAACAGCATTGGCAAGGGCACCTTTTTCACTTCATTCTGAAAGGGAATCTCAAGCAAAACCCAAACGAAGTAACCAAGACCCCTCTGTATGAGTATTTATGTGCAGGGATAACATTGGCACAAAAATGAATGGGGCTAACCAAGCTCAGAATTAATTAAGGCTGGTGTTGCCATCCATTAGAGCAGCAAGGATCTAGAACAGCCTTCCCCCTAAGTAACAACTTATACTATAATATATAAAATAGTAGTTTTGAGATGGTGCTTGCTAAGTTTTACCAAGACAGACACCTGTGATTACAGGGACTATACATCTCCTAAGGTCCCCTTCTGGGCTTACATCCAATATTCCTTCAACACGTCACACAGAGAGAACAGAGCAACGCATACATATGTGCCACACACGGTGTTTTCAGCCAAGCCCTGCACTTCTTGCAGATGAAGGTAGCCGTGGCATACACAGACATATTGTGCACTCAAGATACCGCATAAACAAACACACCTACAAAGGCGCTTCCTGCTGAACTGGTTCCTCTCCAGCCTGTATGCCACAGCTTCCACTTCTGGGCGAGCAACCCGATACCATCGATTCAGTTCTCCAGCCTCGGCTGATCCTTTACCGAGACCTAAAGAACCAGAACAAACAAGCCAGCATCAAGTGCTGAAAATTGAATGATCTCTTAATAATTCAAACTCAAGCTGCTTCACTTCTGTCTGGACAAACCACCCACGGTCTGGGCACGGGTCCCTTCCTGGGCTGTTTTTGCCTGGCAAGGCAGGTAAAGGAATGTGCAGGTGTGAACCAAAGGGGAGATACAGCCCCCTGAAGGACCCTGGCTATAACCAAAATGCAGGTTTGCCCAAATAAGCCCCTTTTGGCAGCCCACAGCTGAGGATGCAGGCAGACACGATGCTAAAAGAGCTCTAGCGCTTGACAGCTGGAAAAGGTTACACGAAGCATCTTCAGTGACTGACCTCTGAAAGTCCATATGTGCCCCAAGGCACCCAAGCTTCCTCACCACCTTGCTCCTGCTTGCAGAAAACGCTCATGTGCCCACATGGAAGGAGGAAAAAAAATACAAGAAAGCCATAAAAATAAACGCAGTCAGATAATTCCTGAGCACTCAGTTACATAGGAACTAGCACAGACACAAATAAAAAGACTGTATCTGTACCAGCACACTGGACCTGTCACACCATGGGTGCCACCAAGAAACTGATAAAAACCAAGCAAGGGGGAGGGCAGAAAAAGCCCCAGAGCAGGACGACGTATGTACCAAAGGCAAAGCAGCCTAAACTGCGTGTATCAGGGCTGTTCCTCCTCTGCACAGACGCACGTGTACCACAGATATCTCTTGCCTTAGCCTCAGAGAAATGCTGGCACTCTGCAATCATACAGGACCATTGGCAAAAAGGGTCAAGAGACAGATGCAGCTACAAATTTTCCAATAGCTGAAATGGTGTTTGATCAAAGGGATGTTTCAGAAATCACTGGTGCATTGCTGGTGGAAAGAATAGGAGCAGACATTTCAAAAGTAATTCTTCACTTGCATCACTCAGCTCCTGCCAGAAGCCAGCACCTGGTCTCCCTCCCCATCCTCACAGGCTGCTCGACTCCAGCTCTTGTTAGTTGGCATATTTACATCAGGTTTCCTTTGCACTTCAGTTCATGTTGTACCATCTCAACCCAGTGTTATAAACCAGTCCATCATAAACATCAGCTTGATTACAGAGATTGCTGCATATAATAAATGTGTATAATGTATACGTAGGAAGAAAAAGACACCTCTATATTTTTGGTTTTGTAAAGACAAATAGCCTCAATTGTTTAATCAATAAAAATGCCTCTCCAACTCCTACTGTTATTACAAAGCAATTTCAGACAGAGTGAAAAAGAACCATTGCATCTATATTCCTGTCAAAGGAGACAGTGGCTGATCGGCCTGTGAATGAACTACCTGGACACATCCTCTGTGCTACTCCCAAAATCCCAAATCTCACTCCAGACCCTTTTTTTAGCAGTAAGGACGCTGAATCGCCACTGCATCCCCATCTTTTCCTAGTACCTGGCTTCCATTAACCTAAATGGGGATTCTTCCAGGAAAGGACACTGTACCTATGCTGAAAATACAGAATCGGTGAATTATTCAGCAAAAGTCAATTACGGCAAAGAGGGACATGCTGGCTTTGAAGGGTTGTGCTCGACGTGCACAACTGAGAAGCAGCTGACAGTCCCAGGAGCTGGGAGATGGGGAGCTAAGGAGGCAGGAAGCGATTTTATTTGAGCAGGGATGGAGGAGATGTGTGCAGAGGAGGCTCGAGCAGGTGCCACTCCAGCAGGGAGCACCAGTCCTGCAGCACAGACCAGAGACCCAGCTGCCAGGAAGCCTTTGGAGAGGCAGGCAGTGCTGGAGCCGTGGTTCTGAAGTGCCAGCCCTGCCATCCTGGTTGGAACAGCAGGGACCAGCAGCATGCGAGGTGTCACCATATGCCTCAAAACTTGCTCACTCAACAGCTCCAGCTTAGAGCTGTAGGGAACTCTGAACTCAAACGACAAAGAAATTTCTTAGACCTTTCTCTCCTCTTCCCCCCCAGCACGCCTTGTCTTTAAACTCACTGCTTACAATCACAAAAGGGAACAGATTGGAATGACAGAATATCCCGAGTTGGAAGGGACCCACAAGGAGCATCACTTCCACCTCCTGGCTCCACACAGGACCACCCCAAAACCAAACCCTATGTCTGAGAGCGTTGTCCGAATGCTCCTTGAACTCCAGCAGCTCGGTGCCACGACCATGTCCCTGGGCAGCCTGTCCCAGTTCCCGACCACCTCTGGGTGCAGAACCTTTTCCTGATATCCAGCCTGATCCTACCTTGTCACAGCTCCATGCCATTCCTTCGGGTCCTGTCGCTGTCCCCAGAGAGCAGAGCTCAGCGCCTGCCCCTCCGCTCCCCTCGTGGGGGAGCTGCAGGCCGCCATGAGGCCTCCCCTCAGCCTGGGCTCTGGGCTGAACAAACGAAGGGCCCTCAGCTGCTCCTCGTGCTTCTTGTCCTCCAGACCCTTCTCCATATGAATAGCCCTCCTTTAGACACTGATATTTTTACGTCCTTCCAATATTGTGACACCCAAAGCTGCACACCGTGCTCGAGGCAAGGCCCCACCGGCGCAGAGCAGAGCGGGCCCCTTCCCTCAGCCTGCCAGCAGTGCTGGGCCTGATGCACCCCAGGGCACAGCCAGCCTTTTTTTGTGTTTTTTTTTGCACACTGCTGGCTCATATCCAACTTGCCGCTGACCAGAACCCTCAGATCCCTTTCCACAGGGCTGCTCTCCAGCTTCATCCCCCAGTCTATATATTTATCCAGGGTTGTCCCATCCCAGCTACAGAATCCTGCACTTGTGCTTGTTAAACTCCATCCCACTGGTGATTGCCCAGCCCTAGTCTGTCAAGATCCCTCTGCAAGGCCTCTCTGCCCTCCAGGGAGTCAACAGCTCCTCCTAATTTAGTACCAACTGCAAACTTACTTATTACACATTCCAGTCCTGCATCCAGACCATTTATAAAAGCATTGAAGAAAACTGGCCCTAAAACGGAGCCCTGGGGACCCCAGTAGTGACTGGCCGCCAGCCTGATGTAACCCCATTTATATAACCCTTTGAGTCTGACCCATCAGCCAGCTGTTCACCCAGCGTATTATGCACTTGCCTAGCTGCGTGCCAGACATTTTGTCCAGAAGGATACTGTGAGGAACAGTTTCACTGAAATTCACAAGATTACATCTACTGGCTTCCCTTAGTCGATTAGATGGGCAATCTTGTCATAAAAGGAAATTAAATTAGTTAAATTAGACCTTCCCCTTGTGAACTCATGTTGGCTCTGACCAACTCCTATGTTGTCTTTCAAGTGTTTTTCAGTAACTCCCAGAATAATCTTCTCCATAATTTTACCAGGCACTGAAGTGAGACTGACAGGCCTGTAATTACTAGGGTCCTCTTTCTCACTCGTCTTGAAAACTGGGACAGTTTTCCTCCCATCACCAAAGATTTTAAACTCTACTACTTCATGGTCACTGTGGCCAAGACAACCACCAATGACCATTCATGAGACTCTCCAAGCAACAAGTCTAAGAGGGCACCTTTCCTGGTCAACTTCCTTAGTACCAGTACCAAGAAAACAGCCGGGTCTGCTGCCTCAAGCACAAACCTCCTGCCATTCCCCCAGATTTCTTAAGTCATCTCCTTCTGCTGGGTTAACTTTAAAGTCAACCTTTGCGATCTGCAGCAAAAGCAGATAGCCTGAGTTCCTGCTTTGTGCCATAATGGCCTCCTGTTCAGGGCTCAGCTTCAGCCCCTTCCATCTTTGTCTGACCCAGAACCTTCCTTGGTGGCAGGAGAGAGCTCCTGGACATGGGTGTCCCTCAGATCCTCAAGATGCAGTTTGCATTGACTAGGACATCTAGGACTAGTACAGTAGAAAGAGGAGGAAACCCAAGAGGCAAGAAGATTCCACGTATTCCCACATTACCACTCTCTTCCATAGCACTTGCTTCCTTGCAACAAAGACATTTTTTCCCCTTTTCTTTTTCCATTTCTTGTCCTGGAGGCTGTAAATTAACTGTCAGTTCCCTGGTATTTCATACACTGCTCTTTCTGGCCCTTTTCCAGATCTCCAGAGTATCATTCTTTTTTTTCCTCCTCCTTGCTGCTCTTTCTTCATCTCTCCAGTTCATCTCCCTCTCCCCTGAGGTTTCTTCATCTCCACAGCTCCTGGCTGATGGACTCATGGCCACCAACATCCAGCAAAGCTGATCTCAGCTCTGTCCCTGTTGGGTCACTGTCTTCTTGCCCTTGGTTTTTGCCCTCTGGGAATGAATGGAACATGTGCCCTTTCTTCTGCAGGTGACAAATTCCCAAAGGAAGGCAGGGAAATGTATCAGCACAGCCTACAAATCCCAAAGATCCCCAGCCTATCACAGCCTGAGCAGAGCTGCCCTTCAACCCTGTCAGATTTGAGCACTTGCTGGCTAGGGAAAACAACAAGTCATTTTACCTAGCAGTGCAGGAATAAAGATCAGAGATGTTCTAGAGTCTGGAGAGAAAAACCGTGAACAGAGAGAGAAAAGGTACTTCGGGGGAGGAAGAAGAGACATTCACTTGTCAGGTGCAAGTAGAAGCTAAGGCGAGAAAATAGGCTGAGAAGTAAAGAAGAGACGGGAGAAGGGTGAAGCCAGACTACAAAGAGAAGATACTGCAAACTGCTCTGCCCTGTACTTCAAACCAATTTTGAGTAAAGAGAAGAAACCGATGCCACAAGCTTCTTCCTTCTGATGTGAGCAAACAGAGCTCGAAGCACTCTGACATCAAAAACAAAGGAGGAGGCAGGAAAAACGTATTCTCTACAATTTCCACTCCCCATTGCCATGCCCTCACACCACCACAGCCTGCCTCCCACTCCCCCTGCATGCACACACACACTTTTTCCCTGGTTCCTGCACCACAGGCTCAGGACACAGAGATCTGATGCAGCCTCAGGACCACTGCAGCTGTCCCAGATGTTCTGCTAAGGGTCAAACCTGCCTTTCCTGAGCTCCCCTTCTCTAAGATGGCCCTATAAATGCACACAAAGGAGCAGCTAGGAATGCAAGGAGCCTACCCTAAAGTACTTACAATTAACACAGAAAACTCATACAACTCATACTCATTCCCTTCCTGAAAGGGAAGCTCAATGCAAGAGAGCAACACTAGATGCAAACTGCAGTATTTTGGCAAGGGAAAAAAAAAAAAAATCTAACTTCTTCACTTACAAAGGGAGAAAAGGATAAAACTTGGCTTATGAAGACTTCTCTCTCTGCAAAATTAATCCTGACAATACAAGGACATACATGAGAAAGGAACAACTCTCAGCAGAGCATCCATGAAAGGGGAAGCCAAGTTCAGTCAGGAAAGATGATTACTTTAACGTAATAATGCCCCCCATGTATTTTGAGAAAACCTGTTTTGTGTTTTCTTCTATTGGAAGGCTGTAATATGCCCACAAACACTCAGTCAGCTACAATAAAACCTACATCACAATAAACCAGCTGAAAGACCATTATATGAAACATTCTGAGTAAAATAAAATTTAAAAAAAAAAGAGAGGAAAAACAATAAAGCTAACATTTTCAGAGAGAAACCTCAATGCCTCTTGCCCACCACTTTCATGGTCATACTTGCAAATTGCCTCCGTTTTAAAAGATTTCTCTGTTTTTCACTTTGGGAAGGTTTTGTTTTGTTTTTTGCAGTTTTTAGCAGCTCTTATGAAAACACACTTTGCCACAAGTCTGCGTTCCCAGGCAGTCTGCCTGGATGGATGTGGGAGCGGGCAAGACCTTATGCCCTGGACTAATATTCTGACGCATGTGCAAGTCATCCTCATCAGCACAGCAAGGAGGACAGGACACGTTCCTGATTCTTCCCCGGCTGTGCAAAACCACCACGGTGGGATGCCTTGAAAGGCAGCACCTTGTGGGGTGGAGGGCCAGCAGGTCATTAAGCTGAAGATAATGCTTCCCAGCAGGGACCCAGCCTCCCCAGGTCAGACTCGTGGTCCCTTTGGTCTGGCTGTCAGGGACTGACAGCAGCCAGCACTGAGTGCTGAAGAAGAAAGTGCAGAGACAGAGGAGAGACAGCTTGTCCTGAGGTTAGGTTTCTGCTCAGCTCTCATTAAATAGAAGTTAGGTCATATCCTGCAGCACAAGAATTTATAACTTTCTATTCACTTATGCTTTTACACTTACAACTTCGTAAAAAGTCTGATAAGCCATATAAATATCTCCTCTCAGCTTCAATTATACTGTGTGACAATGAATACCAAGGGCTATTTTTCCACAATACTTAGGAATTAACCCACGTCAGCATCTCAAGTTTGACTTTAAATTACCTTGTCCTTCCTGATGGCTTTGCCCAAATGATCCATCCACGCATTTTTGTCTGCTCATCATAGAGGAAGCCTTGTACTTTAAATGCAGCAAAGCAATTTTTTGGTATGAACTTGTCTTGTCAGGTGGGGCTTGGTCTCCAGATCCCATTAGCAGAAGTCCTCTGAGGCTGACACCTCGCAAGGAGCACAATCACAGTGCTGCTGTGTGCTGCTTCACAGCACGTCTCCTGTGAGCCTGGCTGACTGCAGAGGAGCAAGAAAGCCCAGGGGAGCTTGGTGCATGGCAAAGAGGAGCTTCAGCAGCTCCATGGCCCCTGGCACCACGCAAAATCAAAGTCACGCAGCAGCAAGGCCACCTCCTGCATCAGCACTGCCCGTCGGAGCATCACTCTCTGGGTTTCCCTGGGTTTCCCTGCCTGGGTACCCTGCCAACCTTCCCTCGGTCAAATACAGCCACGGCGAAGTGGGAAAATATGATGAAGTGAAGGTGATTATTGCACCCTGGCAAGCGAGAGACGCACGCAGTGCTCCTCCCTCCGTCTTGTAGGACTGCACGCACTCGTGTCATCCCAATGACAGGCTGTGCTCCCGCACCTGATGCTGAGCACGCCATGGCTATTGCTATTCCGCACACAGCCGCTCGTATGGCTGTCAGGTGGCAGAGCTGATCCTTCCCTCCTGCAGAGTTACTCCGGTGCTCTTCCTAGCAAGGCTAGGAACTTCTCTGCAAACACCTCGTCTTCTACAATAGGGAAAAGAAGTGCTGATGGGGGCGCTACAGTTCCCTCCTGTCTCCTGTGTGTCAGGAGAAAAACCCATTACGGCCTTTTATTATTCCTTCAGTTTTAAAGTTATTCTCACAAGTTCTTAAGATGTCAACAATGAAGAATCCCATTGTTCTCCTAATTAATTCGGCAATCGCAGTGAAATAATACAAGATGCAATTGTAATTCCAAGCTCACCCCTCGACCACTGGAATCAACTAATTAAATAACAATCAGCGCTACCGCTTGCATTTAGAAGATGGACTATTCCTTTTTATTGCTGCAATTAGGGAATGCACTCAATAATCAGAGCGAAATACAAATTCACCCGAGAGCCCACTAAATTATGACCATTCATACTTTGCTTTCTTTTCAAACTAGTAAAAAAAATGGCACTTTTCCCCCTTCCCTGCTTCCTCGGTTGGAAAGGGCAGCCTGGAGACACACGGGAGGTTACCAGCTGCAGGCAGCCCTGCTGTGCAGGCAGCATCTTCTCTTCCTCCCAGTTAGGATAACCTCTGCGGTTTTGATCAAGGTCCCTCATAACCATCTTGGACTGCATCCTTAATCGAATAAATCAGCATGGGGCTGCAGACATCTACACGGAGATTTCAGCTACGCAGGGATCCTGGTATTGCTGGTAGGATTCAGGACATGTAGGCCAGCTGCCCTGCTGCAATTACACCAGCTCAGATTTTAGTAGAAACAAAGCAAAGCGGTGACAGAGAGACGGGACGCCTGGATGCTCATCCTGCCTTGCCATCCCTTGAGGTGTCACCACCCCTCTCTGCCCGTGTCCTCGGCAGCAAATTAGAAATTCTTGTTCTCTCCGGAATAATGCCTCCGAGGGATGGCCAGATCACAGCACATTATTTCACGCGAGTGCTAAGTGTTACAGACAGAGCAAAATCAGTATTTAGAAAAATAACTGGGGAATAGCCATCCATTTTAATTGGGGATACGTTGCTGTGACCATCGTGCTTCGAGGCTTTTTCCTTTTTCTGTACTACAAACCTGTACCTCCATCATCATGGTTAAGAGGTTCTGCGTGTCTGCACAGAGCAGTGCCAACATTTCCCTCCCATTTCTTCTAGCCTTGCTCCAGCTGAGTTGGAAAAATCCTCTGAGGAGATAAAGCAGGGTCCAACGTGAGTTACCACATCCTCTCTAGCCTTGTGCTAGACACTAAACTAGAGGGGAATAGGTCCCACATCTAGTGAGGAGCAGCCTGTTGGCTATTAACCTCTGGTAAAGGAGTTCTGTACAGCCACTGCCCCCCTGAGCCTGGCTATTCTGCCTCTGCCTTCCCAGCCTGCTCTAAAAGGTAACAGCAGTCTGAAAAATAGGATGGAGCAGAAAGCATCCCTACTGGCACATTAGTTATTGCGATCAAATGGCTCCGGATTTCTCTGTTAAGAGCACATCATTGTCTCTGTCTCTCCTCTTAACTGCCAATCCTGCAAACTCAGACCGGAGCTGGAGCTTCATGCTGGGCCCTTGCCTTTTTGGCCATCATGATTCATAAAGATCACGCTCGCCAAATGCGGCCAGCAAGGCCCCAGGGCCCTGGAGGTTCTGGCTCTGGTTTTGGGGAAAGAGAAGTGCAATTGCCTGACCCTTCGGCTGAGACTTCGTTAGCACTTCTGCTGGCGCACGAGCTGGAGCAGATGACTTCTCCTCCGGCTGCTGTGCAGGGCTCGCAGGAACAAGGAGGAAAATAAGCCCAGAGGAGGTCTGACTGAAAGCCCACCGGTGTTTTAAGGGTGAAAATACATTAAAGTGACTGTCAGATGGGCACTGCCATCAGGAGGAGATGCACATTTAGGAGAATGGCTATGTACTGTGCTTAAAATGGGAACGGCTATGCCCCACTAAGAAAACCCATGCTAACCACTCTCCCTACGTTCACCATCAAAGCTTAAAAGAGAGCTGTAAAGATGTCCTACGGCAATAAGGTTTCTTCTTCCCAGCCGGGGGAACCAGTCCCTGCCAGTGCCTCTGGGACAGCAGCTGTGCCACCAACTGCACCCAACGTGCTGCTCTCGCCCCGGTGTTGCAATAACACAGACGACCACACAGATGAATGGGCTTGTTCACATCGAAACCAGCACGACTTCAGCCCAAATTTGAAATTAACTTTATGCTTTAGTGCTGTCTTGATGAGGATGTGAAGTCTTTTCCCCCAAGACACGGAGGGAGGCTGTGGTAGGGTCAGCTCCAGGACCGGATCTCCTGGGTTCACGGAAGCCAGCTTGGGATGGGACGGGAATCTCCAAGGCAATTGCTCCAAAAAGAGAGACACCCACTGCAGAACCACGGAGATAACTGGCAAGGACAGCAGCAGCAGGAGGAGGTGTGAAAATTAAATTGGGTAAAAGGCAGGTGTTCGGGGAGGAGTGGAGGCTGAGGGGAGGGGGAAGGCGGGAGAGGTAAAGCAAGCAACTAAATAGAACGATACCGGCATTGTGCTGCTGTCACTGGCACTTCAAAACATTTTCAAAATGCTCCTGTCTGCTTCAGGGAGAAGAAATAGAAGGAGATCTGGAGTTTTAAACTGCATAATCAACCCATGAGGAAGAGTCTAAGAAAAGCCACGTCTCCATCAGGCTCTGGCCCTGCTGCAGAGGCCAGCAGCCCAGGACAGGTGGACGCACCTTCGGTCACATTTGGAGACCAGGGGACAGATGGGAGCACAGCAGGAGCACGAGGCTTTTGGGGATGGAGGCGGTGATGGCAGGAAAAGGGGCAGAGGGGAGGGAGGGAGGAAGGAAGAGTCCTGCTTCAAAGCAATGCGGCAGAACAACACCCCTTAGTTCATTTTATTTTCACTTTGACCACCTCCTAAACTTTCCAAGAGCTTTACATGAAGGGAGGTGGCAGCAAGGTGAGGAAAGACAGCAGCCTCGCTCTGACCAGAGCTCCTTGTTCCTCCAAAACCAAGCTCAATAGCCACGATGCTCTGCTACACTGTGCTGCAGGCATGACCAAGGGGGTTGGATAGCATCCCTGCAAAACCAACACCTTGCAAAGCTCAATCTCCACCAGGCAAAGCATGCAGTGTTTGATGGAGCCCATAAATTAGGTTGTCCCCAGACTGGCTGCAGAGGTGGGATGCTGGGGTTAGAGGGGAGCCATTGCACCTTGCCTGCGGGGTCAGGAGGGGAGAGCAGCTCTGCTGCTGCCCAACCACTCCCCACGTACAAGATTTCAGACGAGGCAGCATCCGTGCTTCAGAAATAATGATCTGTGATTACACAGGATGGTGGCCAAAACACATTACAGCTAGAGCCGGGGAGAATTTCTCAAATAGTTTTTGTCAAGAGAATGGCCTTCTTCCAAAAATTGATAATTTTTGCAATTCAGCCCCCTCACCACGAAGTTTCCAATTTTTCCCACAAGCCCTTCAAGTAACATTCTCAGTTTCCATCTCCTTTACTAGGGGTTACTGGAAGAAAAAAAAAAAAAGCTCTTACCAAAAGGAAAGAACATAAAAAAAAAAAAGAGCAGAAGGGAAGAGAGGCCGTGAGAAGGAGGAACATGACTTTTGCTTGTCACCTCCAAAACAGCAACTATTTTTCCACGTATGTATTTTTCCCCATCCTGGAGCCTCCTCCGGCTCTCCCGGGTTTACTCAAGCCCACGCAGAGCAGGAGGCAGATGGGATAATTTGGGTTCCTCCACGCCACGGGCGATGTCCGGCCAGATCAGCCTGGGATTAGGGCAGAGGAGCTTCCCCTGCAGGGCGATGGGGACGTGCGTCTCAGGAGAGCCCCTGCACGAGGAGCTGAGCGTGGTGGCAGCCAGCAGCCCTCCCTGCCCTGCACACACACAAATGGAGGAGCAGAGGGGGCTGACAAGCAGCAGGGACGTGACCTGCAATTGCCTCCTCTCCCCAGCGCAATTGATCCTGTGACCTGGAAGGCAATTGCCTTAATGCACGGACGCAGCGCTACGCCAGCCTGTTAATGCAAGCTAATACTCTGGTTGATTACGGTATTCATATATTTTACATATAAAAAAATTACTGCTTTCCCTTTCACTTAATGGCCTGAAGAAGTTTCCTCTGATAAGTGCTCAGAACCGCTCCTCTCCGCCTGACCGCTGATGCCCAGCCTGGCCCTTCCTTGCTGCTGGGCCACTCTCCTCCAAGCTCTCCACCAGGCAAGGCATCAAGATGCAGCACAGGGTTATTCCAGATGCTGTCACTGACTCACTGCAAATATTTCCATTCCTTTCTGTCTATCTGCTGCTGGCAGAAGGTGCAGCGATTGGCAGAAGTGCAAGAAAGAGCCCAGTGCTGTGCACAAAGCATCCCACCGAGGGTGCTACGTGTGCAGAAAGGCTCCCGTCCTGCCCCTGCTCCCTGCCTTACAGGAGCTCCAGCAGGTGTGAAAGAGGGCCTACTAATTACCCGACCGTAATGAATGAAAGCAGTTTGCAGCAGAGCTGTTACGCTCAAGTCAGGAGTCTCTTCTCTTATGAATCAGCGACCTGAACATTTTGGCACAGACCACAAAAACCCAATGGATGCACAACTCTCGTTGTGCTCACAGCGGTCCTAGGAAAGAGCCTCCAGATAAATGGGATTTTACCTGTTTGCATCATCTTTTCACAGGAAAGCCGCTCAGAAATGACTAGAGGCTTTTCCCATAAGAAGAGCATGAGCAGTTAGACTAATTGCAGACAATTCATCCACAACTTGCAATTTGTTGTAAAGCTGGCTTTACTACCAAGGCTGGAAAAGATTTCAGTATGTTGGTTCCTTAGTCCGTAGCTCACAGAAAGCCTAGTGGCCCCTCTGAAAGGGGTTTGCTGGAGTTAAGTTTCTAGAAACCGAGATCACCATCAAAATTTATGGATTGTTTCAGAAGATGAGAGCATTGCCATGCCCACTCCTAGACCTGGTCTCCGGCCGAAGCAGAAGATTCGGAAGAAGTTGCAAGGAAAACCAGATTAACTTGTCCTGAGGGAGAACTATGCCTAGCCTTTGCCACGTCCAGCACCAGAAAGACTTCAAACCTTTCTAAAATAAATAAATTCCAACTCCATAATCCTTGGTCTTTGCAGCTTTGGGCACTCGCTAATTCAAGCTTTCACATCCAAAAACCAGGAAGTCATTATTCTTTTTCTTTTTTTTTTCCCCTCTACAGAGGTGATAGGACTTTCTTAGCAAAAAAAAAAAAAGGAAAAAAAACTTTTGCCAATGCAACTTTTAAAAATCATTCTCAGATCAATTAATCAAAACAATCCACTTTCAGCAGTGAATTACAAACTTCTTTTCGGGGGGGGAAACAGCAGGGTACCTCTGCAAGAAGGAGAAAAAGGAAACCAGAAGCACAAACCCCAGGAAAGGTGCTTCTGTCATCAGCGTATCGAAAGCTGTAATCACAATCCCATAAATCAGTTACCTTGATTAGCAGAGCCTCTTTTGGGCGAGCTTCCCCCACTGCTCTGCCTTGTTTCCCTGGCAGTGTTTGATCTCTTAAATGCTTTACATCCCCCTTCCCAGCACCGGGGTGCTGCAGCCGGTCATTACAGATTCAGCAGGCACCGCACACCGCCTGCCGCTGGTGCTGCTCTCGCCCTCTCTCTAATAAAGCCTGCCACGCTAATAGAAAGCCAGATTTTAGTGGTTTCCTTCCCCGTATCCCCCCACTTCCCCAGTTGGAACAACTTGTCCCAGTCCCTGCCTGCTAATTAAAGCAAAGGAAGATCCTGTGCTAAGCTGGGAGATGTTTTCCAGCATCAAAATCTTCACAGCAATTGGGCTCACCACGGCATTACTGTAACCCACACTACTCCAGCCATACAGGACACACATTTGTGCTGCTAAAACACAAACCCGGTGCCCCGTTACGTTGCTCAGGGCATGGGGAACACATCCCAGGGCTCTGGGATGTCCTTTCTGCAGCTGTCCCCCAGCATCATCTCCCAGAGATGGAAGGGGAGCACCAGGGCCAAAGCAGCAAGTGCTAAAATATAAAATCAGGGCCGGAGCTGCCAATAAACCTGAGAGCCTGTTTGCCGTCTGTGTTCCCAGGGACACATTTCCAACAGGTTTCTTCCCCCGTGTCTACAATATTTCATCTGGAGGATGGATGTTCTTACGATACACAGTGAGCTGTCAGGGAAAATGGGTTTCTCACCTAACTTTTAACACATCTCCTGGGATGCTGATGCTGGAGGATGGCATCCTTCGAGACTCGCTGGACTGATTGACATCGGTACAGGGCCAATAATCTGCTACAGCCAACACCAGCACAGACTAATTGCCTGGTCCAGCAATGCCCAAGCAAGCTCTGCATGAGCTGCTTGCCAGCAGCCCTGCCCTCCGCTTACTCTTTTATATGCCTTTGGTAACACGTTGACGGCCCGTCAAGCGGGAGGCCACTGCGGTAGGCAATGACCAGCAGTTCTGAAACACAAAGGGAAAATAAAACACCCCACGCTTAACTAAACCCATGGAGTTCACTGCCACAGGAAGCCAGAAAATGGCAAGGATTAAAGAGATGGACCTTTTGCAGGGGAAAAGCCCCACGCCTGCATGTAAAAGGGCACATGTGGGAGAAGCACAGCCCAGGCAGGGGCACAAGGAGCATTTTGATCACCACTCCCAGAAAGAGACCTGTCACCTGTGCTCTGGCACTGTCAATCTGAAACACATCCGTTAGGTTTGGTACTGCAGCGACTATATTTTTTCAGTCCTCTCACACATTTGATGGGGAACGACCCCTTTCCGTGCCCTATGAAGGGATGTCTCCATAGGCAAAACAAAACACACACATGAGCAAGAAGGTATACCGAAACCCTGGCCTGTTTGCTCTCCCCTCCATCTTCTGGCTACCCCTGCAGCCATCACCAGACACCTGCATCCTATGCAGCTATTAAGATTATTAATTTTTAAAAGTCTCATTTATTTCAGCTGGTTCCCTGAAAGCCAGCCCGAACTCGGAGCCCTTTTGCTGACACAAGGCCTTTATAAAAAATGCGCCTTATTGTCGCTGTCGACGTTTACAAATTCTGCTGTATCCATCTGTCCAGTTAATTACTTTGTGCAGTAGCCTGTTAGCTTCTTAAAAAAATGAAAAAAAGACCCAATTATCATTCTGGGCAGCTCCTTCAATCCCAGAGAAGCAGCACATCCCCAGTGCCACCAGTGCCTTTGTTACCGTTTCAAGCTGACAAACGGGCAGGCAGAGAGAGGAGCGAGCGCTTTGCAAGCTCCTTTATTCCCGCGGGACGGGGGCACGATTTCCAGCTCTCGCGTACGTCGTGCCCTCTGCCTCGGTGACAGCTCTCCCTGATCTTCCCTCCCCTGTCCATGCCTGGGCTCTCTCGCATCCTTCTCCTCCTTTTCTCATTCCCTGGGACTCGGCCACCTCCAAATACCAGGGACGTGGCACGGGGCAAGCGGCTCCCCGGCGCGCACAGGGATGTCGGTGCCATTCGGCAGAAGAAAGGCAGGAGGGTTTTGCTGGGGCTCGGCTTCAATGAGAGCATTTTTTGCTGGAACAAGGGGCTGAATTCAGCTGCCTGGTGCTGCCTGATCGCAGTTAGTTGCCAGAGTAACGGAGGCGCTGGAGCTGCCAGGGCCACGCTTCAGGGGAGGGATGGGGCTGCAGCCTGGCACCCTGCTCCATCCCCACCAGGGCTGGGGACATGGGCAAGGGGTCCCCAGACCCTCTGCAGGATAAGCTAAGACCCCAAAGCTGAGCAGGAAAGGGGTGAGACCCCTGGGAATGTAGAACTGGCTCCTGGCACCTGCTGGGGATGTCCTGGGGTGCCTCTGGACTGCTCCATCCCCGGTGAAACGGGGACACCACGCTGCCCGCACCCCGTCCCCAGGAGCTCTGCCTCTTGCTGCAGCCCCAGAGCTGTTACCCCATTGTTCCAAAGGTTTTTTCCCCATCTGAAGGCCCAGACATGCAACTGAACACAATGGCAGTAAGGATGCTTGACAGGTTAACACGTCAGCTCTCTCTCCAAGAACGTACTTCAGTCTGAAATAAAACACAACGCTGTCTTCTGCTTTATATAGCAAAACCTGGCCTTAGGGACCCAGCAGACCAGCAAAGGCTGAACAAGAGTGGTTTTCTTACACGGGGAGGACATAATTTGTGCTTTGTACAGTGAGAGTGCCAACACAGCCCCCTAAGACAGAGACTGCAGTCTCTCCAGACCAAATAAAACACCCTGTGATTTTCCCTGCTAAGGGAGGACGAGTTACAAGTTATCCCATCGCACGCCCGATCCGTAAGCTTCACAGCACATTACGGCGCCCAGCGGATCACCAGGAGACCCACGCGTTTCTCCTCTTTTCCCCTCCCCCTGCTCATATATTTGTAAATTGGATTTTCATCTGTAACCCACTGCTCACCTCACTCCCCAACTTCTCTTTGCGGAGATTTTGCAGATTAAAACAGACAGCCAAAGCCCACACGTACATGCCCCCCAGTCTTCTCAGCACTCCTGTATCATAGCGCTGCAAACATCAGGGAAAACACTTGTAAGGCACTCAAATAGCTGTAGACACAAGCAGGCTCAGCGCTGCACGGTGAGAGCTCGCTGCTATCCCCCACGTGCCCACGAGGACCTCCGAGCACGGCGCAGCTCTGTCTCCCCACTGATTCCCTCGCACAGCCTCGCTGAAGCCAGGAGCCCCAGCCAGCCCCGCTGCGCGCGTTGGCTTGCTCCCTGTTTTGCAATTTTAATTTCTCACCTTCCTAAACATTAAAAGATTTATCATGCTTTTGACAGAAATATTTAATTTTCCAAACGTGTTTTGTTTTTTTTTTTCCCTTCCAGAGGTGCTGAAAGTCTCGAGGTATAACATTTCCGTACAACACCTGGCCCGATTTCCATAAAGCCTGCCTGAAAATAAAGGGCTTCACGCCACGGGGAGCAGAACCCCAGCAGCATGCACAAGGCAGGCTGCAGAGGTGCTGATAATGGTTTCTTATGCAAAGTTTGGTCCCGTTTGCATTTGTAGGAATCACAGGAGGCAAGTCCAGACCCAGGGAGGGAAGGAAGAGCTCCGCCAGCCCACCTGCCCGTCCTGTGGGCTCAGCCATGCCAAGCCATTTGTCTAATCTGCTCCTTAAAATCTCCAGTGGCAGAAACTCCGCAAACTCCCTTAGCAATTTATTTTAGTGCTTCACCCTTTCTACTGCTCGGCGGCATTACCCGACGTCCAGCCTCAGTTTTTCTTGCTGCAATTTATGCCGTCGAGAAGAGTTCATTCCCTTGCTTTGAGATTGTTTCTCCTGGAGTCCTGTGGGCATGTGTTCAGTGCCGAGATGGCCGCAGGTTTCCGTGCTTTAATAAATCAAACATTACAGAGCAGCACTGATGGGCCATCTGATTTCGGCTGCCCTCCGCGAACCCAGCTCGGAAATTTGCTCTCGCTGCGCTGCCATCCCAGCCCATGCATACGGCAGGGCTCAAGCAAGAGCACAAATGGGAGCTCTGGGCATTAAGGTCTCGAACTGGCGAGCAAGATGGAAGCAGTTACAAACAGCCTCTCTCCAAAGGCATTGGCCTCGTTTTTCCTCACACGCTGGCCACGCAGACGCTGGAGCCTGGTGCTGAGGTTCAGGAGCCCAGGGGGGGCAGTTTCTGTCCAGCCAAGCTAATTGCCTCCAGAGATGCTGCTGCCAAAGGGTTATTTTCATACTTTGACTGTGGACAGCAGAGTTCAGCCTCAATCTCCCAACTTTGAAATGCTGCCTGGTGGCCTCGGGAAGGCAGGAGGAGAGCAAAGCAGCCCCGTGCCAGACAGCTGGGACCCAGCGACCGCCAGGCAGGGCCAGGGCAACACAGGCTGGGATTTTACCAGAGAAAGAGATGGGGAAAGACGGGAGCACGCCGGGAAGGGAATGCAAGAGAAACAAAGCTCTCCGAGTAGCCACAATGCACAGCAGACAGTAAATCTCACTCCTGTTGCTAAAGCAGAACCGCTGAGCAGCCCTTCTGCTCCCAGCCCCTCCCTTACACCCGGAGGTTTTCCCTGTCCACCCAGCTCTGCCCCCCTGCCTCCTGTGCACGCTCAGCTCTGAGAACGATGTTACTGTGCCAACACGGTCTGTAGTTCAGGCCCAGAGCCCATTGCATGGGTTGGGCTGGTGCCGCTTGGGGCTTCAGCAGGGCTCCGCAACTGCACCCGTATCCCCTACGGGCCTCAGCAGGAGCAAGGACAAGCCCCCAGCACACCTCTGCAGCGCTCCTCCTCTTTTTCATTCTTCCAGGCTACTCTCTAACGCCCCTACCCTCGTCGTGTCGTTTCTTTATCTTCCTTTAGTTCTCACAACCTTCCTTCCCCTTCTCGCACACACTTTGCCCAAGAAGGATGGGGCAGCCGGCCCTAACCCATCATCCGCGACGTTAACAACTGCATATGCAATTATTTGCCAGCCCTGTTCCCCTGATGAATTCCATCCTGTGCCTCTGCAGGCTGTATCCATTTTTTCCCTGCCTTTTGCTCCCAGATCCCATAAAGAACTTTCCCCTGTCATCATTAGGGCCGGTGCCTTTCCATATTCACTGACTAACTGCTCCCGGAGGCTCCACCTTACCCTGTGCCTTTTAAAAATATTCCATTGTTACTTCAGTTCTGATGCAAAATAACAATGCCCCAAACACAAAACAATTCTGAGCTCTCTTGGACTGGAATAACGCATGACAGGAGCTCACACACCCCTCGCTCTGCTAGACCAGGCTGGCAATGCAGACACCGATCACACCAAACTTGCATGCTCCCTGTTGTTTAAATTAAGTAGGCACATCCACACCTAGGAGAAAAAAAAGCCAACTTACACACAGCAGCTGGCTTGATAATTCCCATCCACCGAAAGCCATTTCTCCAATAATTAGAGGTTTTAGATGCTTTAACGAGGCTAACACCGGCTCCACCCACAGGGCAAAGTTCAGTACAAAAACCGGCAAGAAAGTGAACAAAAATGTGCACTGAATTAAAACTCAAAAGCTAGGCATCTCAGTGGGAGCATCCAAGTATACAAGTCAACAGCTTCCTTTAGCTAAAAAAAGTCATCTCAATCTGTTTTCCACTTTTTTTTTTAAAAAAAAAGCCTAGGAAATATTTCAAATATTTGAAACTTTCATTAAATATTAAGTGCCACGTGCCTGTCCAAAGCTACCTGTTTCTACATCCCACATTATTCACAGCTGAAGAGGGTGACATTGGGTCATAGAGATGCAAATTCTCACAAAGACAACTCCCTTTTTAAATACATAAACACAGTATTTTTGGAAAATGGAGTGAAATGCCAAACTGAAATGGATCTACCCGCAGCACTTGCTGTTCCTAACACTGCCTCATGCTAACTCAAGACCCTAAAAATGCCATGACTCCAAATCATACCACAAGTGGTAACAAAGCCAGCTTGTCCATCACTATAAGGCTGAACTCCATAGATGTTTTCTAGTACCAAATTCATTTTTTTCCAGCCGTTTACCCCTTTGTGCTGGGATCCCACACGACCAGACCCCATGCCGGTGCTCGGAGCGCTCTGTAGGCACACCGCAGCCATGGGACAGCTTTGCCCACACAGCTCAGGGATTCGCGTCCCAGGTCAGAAGAGCTTCCCCGCTCAGAAAAGACAAAAAGCTTTGCGCTTCCCTGAGCCACGACCCGAGGGGCTGCTTGCACAAGCAGGAGCGAGCAGGATTGCACGGTGACGCCAGCCCTTGTGCACCACCGAGCCCTCCCTGCGGACATCCCTTCTTTTCCCTCCCTCCCAAACCTCTCAGCCTTCAAAACAGGCACTTGGCCCCGTATTTTTCAGCGTGCCTGGGCCTTGAAAAAGCAGCAGATCGGCTGCTCTCCGGGCTGCTCGCGACAACCACAGCCCTCCTAATTAAAAGAGAGCTGAGAGAGCCAGAGCAGGGAATGGATGCGCGGGGCCCCCGGGGCGAGCACGGTGCGGATGCAGAGCAGTAATCACAGCCCTCCCAGGCACAGTTTATCACCTGCTCTCATGGGGCCCTCCTACACTCACCTGCTCTGCAGGAGACTCTCGGAGATTAGAGCTGAGCCTGGTATCTCCCCTGTCCCTGCTCGAGCTCCTCTGCTCTGTCTCACCATGCCTTCTCTGCGCTTTTAAGTTTGCATCATTAAGTGGCCTTTAAAAGTCTATTATGCAGCTCTGGTTAGACAGGCTGTATGTGAGAAAGGGAGAAGGAAGTACAGGGGGGGAAGTGAAATAAAATTAGCCGAGGGCTGGCAGAGGAAACATGCCCAGCAATGTCATTGCAGAGCGGTGACTTCGTGCGCGCAGCAGGCGGTGGCACGGCAGGTCTGGGGGATGAGCAGGGTCAGGGGGTGCACATTTACCTCTCGAATTGCCCCAGTGTTTTCACTTCATCCTGGAGGATAACTGCAGGACTTGGTGAAGAAAAGGGGTACAGCAATGCCCTCACCTAAAGGTGGGAAGTTGTCTGCAGCAATGCACAGCAGGCAGCGCCATGGCACAGCCGCGTTCCACATCTGCTTGCTAACCCTCTGCAGGCAGCGACACCGAGCAAAAACCCCACTGCTGGCAGCACTCCGAGAGAGAACTCTTTTGTCCTCTTCCCTGCTCTCTCCATCGTAACTTCTCAGTGTCCTGGGACTGAGAGAAAATGCCCAACTGCTCGAGGTGCCCCTACTACAAAGCGGTCACCATAGTCCTCTGGGGGCACATCAGCTCCTCTTTTTTTCTTGCCCACCTCCTGTCCCCTCCCCATGAGCATTCCCAGTGCTGACTGACCCTGGAAATGCAAAGAAATTACCAGTTCGACCTGCAAGAGGTGGGGGCGTGGGGACTTAACCCAGGCAGAAGGCACAGCAGCCTCCAGGTCACTTGCTGGGCTTCTCAGTGCGGAAGACAAAGCCTTGCATAAAAAAGGCAGAGGAAAGATAAAAACAATGGCACCAACCCTGCAGTCAAGCAGAAATAACTCAGCTGTCCCCAACACAGGTGTAAGTTGCCGCGTTTGACCTTGCTGAGATGTTTCAGGCCAGTGCTCATGACTGTGGCCATCGACAAACAGAAAACACCAGTAGCATTTGCATCAAATGATCCCAAACAGGTCGCTGGCTATGTCGGAGCTGGGAAAACACGCAGGGACACTCACACCACAAAGCCAGGCCAGTTCCTTACACACTCAATGCTTCAGATTTTCACGTGAAAAAAAAAAAAAATTCATCAGTAAAAAGAATCATTCATTTACCAGATTGGTAAGCACATGCACCCCAGTAATAAAACAAACTCTATTGCAACTGCCCCAGGAAAAGGCAGCACGTTTCCTTGTGCCCCTACCAGCTCTTCGGTGCCAAATTCGGGTGGTGGAAAGCAGGAGGCTCCCCTTCACCCAGCTGGAGTCTCCACTCCAGAAAAGGGCTGCAGCAAAACTCTTCATTAGTCACGGCTGGCAAACTTGAAAGGAATAAAAGGAACCAGTGAGTAATGCAAAGCTATAAAAACATAACAACCTCAATAATGGGAAAATCAAAAGCCAGCACAAAGCCTCCACGTAAACAGACCTACAGAAACAGGAGCACTTGAGCCAAGGCATATAGCTCAAAACGTCCATCTGTATAACTGCGCCTTGAACATTTCACCTGGAGTGCTGTTACACACACCAGCTTGGAAACGGTGGCTTTCCAGTCCTCACATCTGCACGGACATGCAGATACAACCCAACCATCGCCTCCACTGCCCTGGGAAACCCTTCTGGATGTTGCCATCCCAAGGGGACGGTGAGGGGCAGCGGCTCTACCGGCCACACGTGACGGCTTTAAGAGCTGCATTTATGCAAGCAAACGGCGCGCATCGGCTGCATTAACACCAGCGCCTGCAAAACGGACTCGGAGATTTTGGCCAGAGATTTGCTCAACATACCGCCAAGGAGAGAGCAGCGCTGGGTTGTGCTTTCACAACAGGATTTCTGCCTCCCGTGGCATTGCCTCGCCTTTATCTGCCGCACACCGGGAGCGCAATCTCGTCCACGCTTTGCACGCAGGGCGAGGCGAGGACGGGCTTTCCTCTGCGGAGCTCCCCACTGGACATCCAGCACATGGAGAAGAACACAAACTGTTGCAATTTGCAGCAGGATGAACCCTGCGGACCACTACTGGCAACGTGCAAATTCCATCAATTACCTCAGATAAGGGCTACAAAGAGCTTTAAGCCGAAGCTGATTTGATCATTCGTCTCATGATTTCTAAAAGCCCCAGATCCCCAGCTCAAGAGTTTGTAAGAGAATCCCAAGCTTTGTTTTAACAAGCTGGTGGAGGATAACTTTCTGGTCCCTGTAGCCCTAGAGGGAAGTTTAAAGCTGCACCGCGCTGCCATGGCACCGTCCAAAAGGGAGCTGGAGTCGGGGCACAACCCCACAGCGGGCAGGAGGCGGGCATCACAGCTCACCCTGGGCATGGAAGATGAACAAGGCAGAATACATCACTCCTTTCTAACCCCTTCTGCTTTCTCAGAGGCTTTTTGGGAGGCGGCAGCACTCGTGCTTGGCAGTCCAAGCCCAAGGAGCTGCTCTCCGAGGACACCGATCAATACCTGGGCTGAACTAGCTCATCTTTTTGCAACAGCATGAGACAGTGATGGGAATGCCCCACACGAACAGCCACTTCCCAGCGTTTTCCAGCATCTCTACCCACCCTGCAGCCTCCGGAGGAGGCCCAAAAGCAGGAGGCCAAAAGCTCAGTGCAATACAAAGAGATGCTGATGAGATATCTCTGCGCTGAGGGATTTAGGAGCCTACGGGCCTGTGAGGAGTTCCCTGTCCTTGCTTGGGTCTGCAGGGCGGTTGAAAGCAGCATCTCGAACACATCAGCAGAGCTCTGACACCCCAACACCACCCTGCATGGCTGCGGGGGGGGGGGGGGCGGGAAATCACTTGTACCCCAAAGTCGGGGCTGGAGAGGGAGGGAAAGCACGCAGGGAGCGCACAGGGACTTTCGGGACCACCTGGCAGCAACGGGACCTTTGCTCAGAGCTTATGACAAGGTCCCCAGCAGCCCAGGGTGGCCAGAGCCCCCCCTGCTTTCAGGGCCTGCCGCTCGCAGTGCGATAATAAATCCACACAGACACTGGTCAGGTAATTCCCAGCCCCTCTCAGACGTTGTCTGCGTGGCTCTAGTCACGAAATTAAAGCAGTCTGAACCAAAAGACTATTTGAGGACAAATTTGCTTCCTCATGACAGCTTTTCCACAGAACTTAATGGACTCTAACTCATATCTGTCAGCACCCCGCTTTCATAAAGTCGTTTTCCTATTCCTGGGTGTCACCTGTAGGGATCGCTTAACTCATGCCGTCCTTCCCATTTTGCAACAGCTAGAATAAAAGCCTGCGGGATTTTCCTCCTGACACAGTGATATTCCCAGAGACCTACGAGCTATAGAGAGAATTCTTTTACAATACGATAATTGACTCAGTCTCCAAGGGATAAACATGTCAAGATACGAATATCATTTTTTTTCCCCTTACCAATGCAATGAAGATGTGATTGAAAATGTCGTGTTCTGGGTGTATGAGCAATATTCTCATAACTCATCATCCAAAATAAATTGTTCTATCATTTGTACTAGTTAGAAGCTATTCCAAGTCAGACAAGCTGAAAGCAGAAGTTTAAACATACTCAGCATGGCAGCAGGAATATTAATTTCGCTTCCCCCCTATATAAATGTTAAATCACAGTTTCTCACCTAGGGTTAATTAATCTTTCAAAAGTGCTCGAGTCCACCAAGCACGCGGCAGAAAGATCTTAAAGACCAGCCAATAGCTTCAGAAAAGCTCCCTGCAAATCTTGAAGATTTCCTGCAAATTCCGGCCAAAGAAATTGGATATGCAAACCCACGCCGCCATCCCCGCGTCACGCCACGAGTCTCATTCTTTGCAAAAAAAAATAAAATAAAATAAAAAATGCAATTACTTCGGACGCGTCGGATCACGCAGTGGATACAGAAGAGGAGCATCGCTGAGTGCAGGGGATTACTGGGATGTGCTGCCAGCTCCTCGCCTCGCGTTAACAAAGCACTCAAGGACTCGCGGGTCCGGGAGCTACATCAAACCCCGCGGCTCTCCTGCCTGGTCCTGCCACTTCCTCCCCGTGTGTCAGCGGAGTGATGGATTTGGTTTTTCTCTTTCCCCCATAAAGCACTATCTACTCCCATAATTGAACCTTCAGCAACAAAGAACCTCTAACGGATGAAGCAATTTCTGGGGAAACCGGGACCCTAATCCTCCCAGACAACAGCTCCTGGACCGCGTTCAAACGCATCCCCTGGTTAAATCCGTGTTTCAGGCTACTTAAAAGCCTTGAAGTATTAGGTGCATTAAAGGTACTTGCGAGAGAACAAGGCTGGCACGCAGGCTGAGGTGCCTTCAAGGAGGAGGAGATGATACTAATTATACTGCTGGTAAAATGGAATCACTGGGGGAGAAAATACAAACAGTCAAGACAGCCACGCGGTACGAGAGCAGCAGTACTATTTTATCAGTGGTGGGCCATCCCTCGGAAAGGGGAATAACAGATTACATCAAGGCACTGACAGACAATCAGTGAACACTCAATTAACAGCTACAATATTACGAACTTAAGCAAAACGTGGCTTTGCAAATGGCAAGCTCTCCCTCGTACAGATAAACCCTAATTTCATTTTCTTCAACGCACCGATATGAAACATCAATAGGGAAAAATTCGGATGCCGCCACCCGAAAGGAAGTACCCCCAAGTCCTGCAGAGCCAAAGGAGCTGGCCCAGGGCTTTGCAGCCCAGGCAGAAGGGTCCTGGCTTGGGGGCACGGCCAAATCCCCCCCTGCCCCCTTGGTTTCAAGGTGCCATCTGTCCCTGGATTTTCTTGCTTCTGCTCCTTCTCCACTTTTGCCTGGCTTTGCAGCTGTAAGGGTGGAGAGGAGCTGGGTATTAGCAGAACGTCACCCTCCTGAGCACACCCTGCACGCTAATTAACACCCAGCCACTGGCTGAATGGTAAGGACGCCTCTTCATCTCCCTCCCCGAGTTTGCTGAGCATGTCTAGGTGGTGGCACAGGGGATCTGTGGCTGCAGCAACCTTTGGTTTTGTGCAGCAGATGCCAGGGGCTGTGTCTAACGAAGGGGCAGGAGGGGAGCGGGGCTGAGAAAATCACAACCCCATCAGCCACCCTGCAGACATCCAAACACCGGCTGCTGGGATGGAAAACCAGGGGCCAGCAGGGAAAGAGTGTTGCTCCTGAGGACAAGAAACCAGGGGTGCCTGCTGCACGTCGCTGTCCATATGACAGAAGGTCAGCACGTGCCCGGACCCAGCACCACCCTGTTAATGCCAGAGCTTCTGGCCAAGTCCTAGAAACAGGCTCTGCTGACACCAACCCCATCTCCTCCAAGCTACAGCCCCATTCTCTGGTGAGTGTTGCTTTCTGCCTTAAAAGTAAGAAAAATGACTTAATTAAAAGTTTTGAAGGCCAATAACGACCACTTTGAAAAGCTTGTTTTATTTGTTATTTACTCCTGCTGAGTTTTCCCAAACCAAGCCACCACAGCCTGCAGCTGACCTAAAGCAGCTCCTGCAGAGGTATCATTTCAATTTAAAAACACCAAATATACCAAGTCCCGGGTACTTCGCTCCTGTGCCTAACTATAGAGCAGTACGAAAATAAAGCAGGCCTTTGTTTTTCTTCATCTGAATTGATTTATCTTGAGCATCCAGCCACAGAACCACGTCCTGCCTTTGAACCTTCGGCTCGCAGAGTCTTCTGCCCTGATTAAGTATTTACAGACAGCAATCAAATCCCCCCTTAACCTTCTCTTCATTAAAAGACACAGATTGAGCTGCAGCCTCTCTCTCCAGCATCCTTTACAGACCTCAAATCATCCTTGTAGTTCTTCTCTTATCTCTCACCAGTTTGCCAACATCATTTTTAAAGTATAGATACCAGAACTGCACACAATGCTCTCCCGACTTGGATTCATTATTTCTTTGCTTAGATTGCCAAAGATAGCACCAACACTCCCCGAGAATTCACACCACTGTAGGACCAGCAGGTTAGTGATAAGATAATGAAATTAAGCTCCAGCTTCTCACCTTGACGCGGCAGCTCCCAGGGGTTCCTCTCTCCAAGTGTGAGTTTTACTCCCTGCTCCCGTTAATGGGGATTAGTAAGTTATCACATGCCAGGCACAGCCTGCCAGAGTTGTCTGCACATTTACCCTTTTTCCCCCCCCATTATAAACAACTGATAACTCGACTAAACTTCACGCCCTTGCTCAAAAACCCTCACGCTCATCACCTGAGTGCAGGCTCATGGGTTGTGCCACATGAACCCCAAAACCAGAGCCTGCTCCAACATCCATGAGCGAATTTCATAGCTGTCGGGGGCCAAAGCGGAAGGAGGGAGCTCATTTGGCAGGCAGGGTCCCAAGCCACGCTTCGTGGTCCCAAAGCAAAGCCAGCTCCCAGGAGCCACGAGAGCTCCCTCCACCAAACCCCAGCAGCACCAGTTTGCCCATGCCAGAGCACAGCAAACGCTAAATCCCATGGCATTCATACCCCTTCCAGAGCTGCACCTGCAGCCCCTGCTGCTCTGACACCCGTGGGACAAGGAGCTTGCAAAATCCCCCACCCACACCCCAAACCCACGGGGACATTTGGGGCAGCGCTGCCAGGGCTCCGGCACCCGACACCAGATGGAAATCCCAAACTCACTCCGTGTTCGAGGGGACGCAGAGCCGGGGTTTGCTTTAAGAAGCCTCCTCTCTCCCTCTTGTTAGCCCTACCAGTTGGAAGCTGATACGCCTGGATTTTTCCACCAATCGTCGGAAAAAAAATTTGTCATAGGAAATGTGCAAGCGCTGACATCTTAAGACAAAAAAGATGCAGATTTCTCAACTGTTTGCAGCACATTATGGAAATACATTCTTAGGGACTATTAAATATGGGGATTATTGACTAGATAACAGCAGCTCAATGGACTAGCTTGCAAATATGTCTTTAGACCATTCTTAAAATGCAGATTAATTATCTAACAGACCAGAACATTTTTTTTTCCTACAGACGTTCTAATGATCTGTTGCATAAACAAACAACCAGACAGTTTTGTTTGCATTTGTGTTGGCTGCGATGTTCTTCAATAACTAAATAGGGACTGAGGAGACCTAAATCTTGTTTAACACCCAGCAGGAACAGAACAAAAGGCGTGTCAGTCCAAATCACTGAAAGACATGTTACTTTAAAGACTCCTGGGAAGCCCAACCATCATAACACCAAAAGGCACCGGTTCTCAAGCACACAACTTCAGACACGCCAAGTAGCATTAAGTTTGTTTTTTTTTATTTGCCATTAGGTTTCATTAAAGAGATTACAACGTTGACTAGAAACCACAACATTTAATGGCTAGTATCCCTATCAGTGCCTT
Source organism: Cygnus olor (assembly GCF_009769625.2). NCBI lineage: Eukaryota > Metazoa > Chordata > Aves > Anseriformes > Anatidae > Cygnus > Cygnus olor. The sequence continues at coordinate 3,235,659 of NC_049190.1, read as the reverse complement.
TTTAAATGAGCAGGGCGTGTTATGCTATGGAGATATCATTCAGGGCTCTCTGCTGACTCAGGAGAACATCGCCGCTCCCCAGGATGCTCGAGGTGGGTTTTTTAAGATTTATGGCATGCACAGGTGGAAGTGAGGAGAACCATTACAGAGCCCTGCTGCTCCGCACAGACCCTCACCCACCAATTCCTGCACAACAACTTGAACCCTTAAATTCAAATATAAGAATCCCATCTTGACTTTAAATTTGCCATTAGTATAGAGTTGACCATGGCACTATTTTTTTCAGCATAGGTAATTAACTCGTTATTTGTAGACTACTTCTCCTCAATTTCTAGTTTCACCTTCTCCTCAATTTCTTTATGCTTGGGTATCAAAACCACTGCAAAGCAAGTGTGAAACATTATTATTCCAGCTTCACACCCACTTTCCCTCGGTGTGAACAATAATGCAAACCGCAAGACAGTGATGAATTGGACCTGGAGAGGACCAGATGCTCTGTGAACATCAGCACAGTCTCTGCCCCAAACACTTTTCAGTCTAAAAAGAGATGTGATAGCCTGCTCTCAGAGCTGTCCGTGCACACATACAATCCTTTAACGCCAGATGTTAGCAGATCACACCCGAGGTGGAGCAAAATGGGGAACAAGAGGAGAGCAAAGAAGAAAAGAGCAGGGGCAAGTAACGAGTACAAGTGGAGTGAAGTACAGTTTGCTCAACCTGGTTTGGGATGAAAAATGAAGCTCTGGCACGCGTTAACAGCCCGTGGGTGAGCACTGGGTTCAGAGAAACACATCCTAGCGGCCCCATGCTGCAGCCCAGCTCTGCCAGGGGCTCCGTTATTCCCCAGCCTCGCCGCTCCGCCCTGGATGAGCCACATGAAGAGCAATGCCTTCACACACAGCAATTTGCTTCTCCATCGCCGCCTACAAGAGGAAAGCACGAGGTCGATGCCCAACACAAGCCCCACCACGGATCTAAACGTCGGTGCCAACTCGCCTTGCCATCCCTCGGTCCCTGAGCAGGGCCAGAGAGCTCGACGAAAAAATAAATCCGCTGCACCAAAAGACAGCGCATTCTTCAGAAAAACGTCAACCTCTGCCACTGAACCAAAACCACGCTCGTTTTCAGCAAAAAGTTAAAATATAAAATCTAAAGGCTGAGCACGGAATGTTGCAGGATTTTTTTTTTTTTTTTTTTTTAAAAATCAGTCCATCCCTCCTGCTCAGGCCCAGGCTATCGTTGCTCTCAGGGTCAGATGCCCGTGGAGGAAGGGATGGGTGCAGCTTCATGATGAGGCAGAGGTGTGACCCCACAGCCCCCAGCCGGCAGTGCCCCGACGCTGGAGGCTCCAGCCCCACCAGGGGACGGCTCCGTGGGGCTCTCCAAGGGGGGGACGCAGCCACTCACCCCCGCTCCCACCCGCTGTGACAGCCCCAGCAAGGGAAAACCTGCTTTGTAAAACCAGCCAAGTCTTCCAGGAGCCGAGCACATGCCTGAGTGGGTGGGAAATTAGTGTTATTATTACTTTGTGCTCACGGGGTCTAAGACCTCAGATGACTTGTTTGTGCCCAGAATGAATTTCTGCAGACTCATTACAAACCCTTGCAAAGCAGGGTTTATAAGGTCACAGGAGAATTTCCCTTAATGGTAGCCTAGCTAGGGATTGCCAGGATGATCTATTTCTCTCATTTATGCATATGCAATAAGGCCACGACGAAGCTCCTTTGCTTTATTTCCACATCATTGTGCTGATGCTGAGCTAACCAAATAAACTGGAAAGCGGGTGAGGAGGGGAGGAACAGAGAGGCTGAAGGAAAAAAAAAAAAAAACAAAAAACACACGTACGCCTGGCTCTCTTCCTCATGAAGGATGCAAATGAATTCTGCAGACTTTGAAGCTGGGAGATCTCAGCAGAGATGAAAATCCCCTCGCGCTGGAGGGCTCACCGGGTGCTCGGCTGAGACGCCGCGCGGGTGTTGCATTATGCGGCCGCTGCCATGCGAAGGACGGCCGGAATAAATATCGGAGCCCCGACACCTGATGGAGCCCTGGCTCTGGATTTGCAGCCGGGCAGGAACACGAATCCTCCAGGCTCGCTTTTCTCCAGCACCGCTGTGAGACCACAGCCTCTCCGCAACCCACGCCTGAGCCACTTCACAATAACTCGCTCCCTTCCAGCGCCGCACGCGCTTCCCAAGTCTCCAGTGAGAAGCAAAGCAGGTCCGGAGGGGAAATCACCCAGGCAGACGGACAGCTGGCACCCTCAGCTCCTCCTTCCCCAGAGCGATTAGCACAGGATCCCCTTGGAAAGGCACGGGAAGGAGCTGGGGGAGCTCAGCGGGGCTCCCTATGTCCTTTGGGAAGCCAGCCAGCCCGCCGGGGTGCCCGTGACCACGGCCCCATCCGGGGCAGCTGCCTGGCTCCAGCAGAAGGAGTCCCTGGTCTGATGCCAGAAGTTTTGGGTACAGACCCACGGCCACCACGGTGCCACTGGAGCACGCGGTGCCCGGGACAGGCAGCAGTTTGCTGGGTCAGAGCATCTCCTGCCCCCGCTCCTTCTCCTGGCAGAGCCCCACAGAAGCATCACTGACCACACCAGCAGGAAAAAAGCCCCATTTGCTCCAGTTTTTCCTTTTTCACACGCTTGGGGTGCTCCAGGCTGAGTTACGCCCCGAGCGCTGCCCGAACCGCTGGCGTGCTCAAACGCAGCAGCCTCGCCTGTTCATTCCTCCAAATGCTCAGCAGCAAAAGCCCTTTCCATTGGCATGCTCTGTGTCTCTCACCCAGCTCTGATCCATTTCCACCTCCAAATCATTAAAGATCACAAATAAACCCAGCCTCAGCATGAGGAACCTTCCCATAATCACCTATCTGCGCTCCTCCATTCCACTTCTGTTTTCTAGAGGTGAACAAGGAAAGCTGGCGCCGGACTCTTCCCCTTACGCCGCTATTTATTGCCCACATTCTGCTATTTATTTCCTAAAATAGTCTCTTTGGGTTGGATCTAATGAAAACATCCAAATAAATGAGGTCCGTCGGTACGTCCTCGGTTCCCATTTCATTAACCTCCCAACCCGCCAGCAGCATCAGGCAGGCAGGTTTCCCTGCCGTGCGCCCATCCTCTCATAAGCGATGGTGATTTGACCCCCAAGGTTAGACCCACCAGAATATTTGAGCGATAATTTGCCCATACCTGCCTCATATCCTTGCTCTTCCTCAGGTTTGTTTGATTTCTGCAAAGGCATTGCGTGGCAAAACCACTCCTGGGGGTGCCTGGCAGCTCCCTTTGACCGCTTGGGTCTGTACCTTGGTAGTGCCCCAGCACAGGGAAGAGCCGTCCCTTTTGCCAACAGCTGCTGCGATTTCACACCATTTATTCTGGGCCCCTGGATGAACCACCCCGGACCTACAGATTTACAGCACCTGTGGTCCATTACAAGCAAAAAGCACTGGTGTTAACCCCACGGGCTGCCCTTCCAGCCCCTGTCCCACAGGGCAGGTGGAAACTCACTGCAGGGAGCCTTAACAGCGCTCCATCACTTCCTCATGGGTCCTGGAACTTCTTTTTTTTACCTCCCCAGGTGCCCCATTTCTCCTGTCTGAGGACCCAGGACCATGTCGGTGTCTCTGCTGGGAGCAGACGGGCAGCCAAAGCGGAGTTTGGGCTCCCCTGTGCACAGAAGCAGCTCTGCAGCGGTGCCAGCAGCCTCCTTCTCGGCACAGCCGAAAGCCAGGAGTTGCACTCCTACGTAAAGCTTTCACCGTGAAGCCGCTGAAACCCCACAGGTTTCCCTGCATCGCTCCCCCAGGTCTAAGAGAAGACTTACAGAAACTTCTGTCTCACGTTCTGCGTATTGCAAAATAAATAAAATCTGACCCTACCGATAGCTGTGCATAAAGATCTCCCCCCCAGAGTCAGTGAGAACCGATACCCACAGCCCAGCCACGTCAGCAAGCCTTTAGAAAGGGCAAGGCACTGACCACCTGCACGTCCTCGGTACCGACTGAATGCAAAATGAAGCTCAAAGCGGCTTCAAGGAAACAGAAGTTTGTCGCACTGGTGAGCTCTCTGCCCGCGTGGCCCAGCGATACCTGCTCCTGAGCACGCACCCGCTCCTCCCCGGTCCTTTATGGCTTGTGTCACCCCGGGCTCGTCCCCTTTCCCCCCTTCCCACCCTCGGCTCACCCCCACGGACCCTCATTCCCAGCCAGCCCCCCCACACGTGTGCCCGTGCCTACCTGCCTCGCTGGTCCCCCCGCGGGGCTCCCCAAGGAGCAGCTCCCCTGCCTCGCTCGCCGCCCCCCCAGCCTGCCGCGTGCTCCCGGGCGCTCAGGCCTCTGCCAGCCCGCATCGCTCCTTGGCTTCTTTTCCCTGCGCAGCTTGCAAAAAGAAGTCTCCAGCACGAAGCCGGCGGGCGGCAGCAGCGCAGCCTCTGCCCGAGCTGCAGGCGGCTCTGCTTGGGGACCCTTGGCTGCCTTCACCCCGCAGCCGTGCTCTCTGCCCTTCCCAGCCACCCCAGGACCTTGTTTCGGGGCTGCCCGGTGCCACCACGGTCACCAGCCCCACAGGGGCTGCCTGAAATGGCTGTTTTAAGGAAGAAGGAGCGCTCGTTGTGCCACATCTACAGCTGCGCTCGTGCTCATGCTGGCTGTCGGCTCCCTCTGCCCCACGTCCCGGGCACAGCTCCCTGCCCACGGCACTGACTAACGCCGGACGGGAGCAAAGAAACCCCTGCGAACCAGAGCGAGCCGCACAGCAACTTTCCCAACTTCTGGCTCTGCTGATCAGCCCCGACTCCCAAACGGACACCGACAGGGAAAAGCTCCAGCCTCTTGGCATCCATTCCTCTGCCCAGACGGCTCCCTGCAAACACCCAAATGCCCAAACACCAAAGCGGGCTTGCAGCAAGACGCTTTAGTAACGCCTTGGCGTGGTGGGAACCTCACTGCAGATTTCTTCCGGAGAGCAAGCTCCCGTTAAGTGGTGAAACGAAGAACGAAACGAGCCACAGCAGAAAAGCACCGAGCCCAGCAAACATCCCCCTGCTACCTGCGAGCACGCACGTCCTGGCCCCGGGAAGCGCTGCCGGCGGCGGGAGCACCAGCGGCGGCTCCGCGGGGATGCTCGTTCCCCAATGCCGTGGCCCCCGGGACGGCTCCGCTCCCGCTGCCCCCAGCCTGGGAGGAGAAGCTCAGCGAGACAAAGGGATCGCAGCTGGCAGGGGCTGGTGGAGCTCGGGGCGGCCGCAGCATCGCTCGCCACCGGCAGCGGGGCCCCGGGGATGCTCCGGGAGCGCCTCGCCGCCACGGGGGCACGTGGGGGAGGCGAAGCAAAGCCGGGCTGAGCAGCTCCTGTGAACTTTCCCCAGGGTCTCAGCCTTCGGGGTTTGGTCCTGCAGGGCTGGGGATGGGAAATACCGGAGAGCCGGGGGGTGTTGGACGGTGCTTGGGGCATCTCAGCCAGGCGGAGCTGCGGGCCGTGCCCAAATCCCGGGATGAAGCTGGGCCTAGGGAGAGGTCCCTACGCGGAGTTTGCCCCCAGCTGCCCACAGTGGGTTCATTTAAGAGAGCCTGTGCCAGCACCAAGCCCGCACGTCTGCGCACGCCGCGAGCGCCTGGCAGATTCTGAATTATTCACGAGCCCAACTCCGCCGGAACGCGAGCCCCCAGACCCCAGACCCCGGCGTGCCGGGGCAGGATGCCCGCGGAAGAGCGTCCTCCCCGCGCCCAGGGCCACGGCAGCCGGGCTGGGCGGCAGCACCGGGGGGCTCGGGGGGCAGCCCCCGGCCGGCTCCGGGCTGCTGCTGCTGGGGGTCCCCGGGGGGGTCTCCGGGTAAGCCCCGGGAACTGCGCCCCCCCCAGCCCGCACTCCTTCAACTTCAGCTCTCCCCAAAGCCGGCGCAAACTCTCCCCGCGTTAAAACGCTGCGGAAAACAAACCGGGGGCGGGGGGGGGGGGGGGGGGTCGGGGGATGCGAGCCAAGCCCCCCAAGGTGGGCACCCCCCGGCAGCAGCCGCCGCCCCCCCCCCCGGGCACGTCTCAGCCCCGGGCCGAGCCGAGCGGCTCCCCCCCGGCTGGGGGGGGGGGGGGGTGGTCTCGGGCGGGCACCCCCCGGCCGGAGCTGCGACCCCCGAGGGGGTGTGTGGGTGTATAGAGGGGGGTGCTGCCCCCCCCCCAGCCCCCTCCCCGTGGGATGCGGGGGGACCCCCGGGCGGCCCCTACCTGGCGGCGCTGCTCTGCCCACGGCGCGGCTCTGCCCGCGGCTGCCGCTGCTGCTCCCGCCCCGCTCCCGAGGCTCCGGGCCCCCGGCGGCCAGCGGGGGAAGTGCAGGGGGCGGGGGGCGCCGGGGGGGGGGCAGGGGGTGGGGAGGGGGTACCGGGGGGGGGGAGGGCGTGCAGGGGATAAGGGAGGGGGTTAAAAGGGTGGGGAGGGGGTGCAGGAGATAAGGGGGTGGGTACAGGGGATGGGGAGGGGCAAGGAGCAGGGGAAGGATGCGGGGAGGGAGGGGGGGGGCAGAGGAATGGGATGGGGAAGGTGGGAGGGCAGGGAAATGGGAGGGGGATAGGGGCAGGAGGGGGGATGCGGGGAGGGAGGGAGGCAGGTAGGGAGGGAGGCAGGTAAGGAGGGAGGGAGGGAGGGAGGGAGATGGGGATGCGGGGAGGTGGGATGGAGGGAGGGAGGGAGGTGGGATGCAGGGAGGTGGGATGGATGCAGGGAGGAATGGAAGGAGGTGGGATGGAGGGGGCACCCGGAGCAGCTGCTCCCCGAAAGCAGCACTTTTCCCAGACTCAGCACTTCTGGAAGGACCGCTTGATCTCTGGAAGGGCTGCGCCTTCTCCCCACGCATCCCAGCTCTCAGTGCCTGGGGCCAGGGCCCTCCCTCTCCCTCTCCCCGTGAGCTTTCTCCTCCTGCCCTGCCTGAGAAGGACAGGACAAGACACTCTTGCACCCACCTCCTAAAATTCTTCATGTTAAGTATTAATCTCTTCTTTGCCCCCCGCACAGTAACACGTGTGGGCAAGAGGCATCCCCTGGTGCTGGGAGCCAGCAGTGGGGCCGAGGGAGCTGTCCTATAGCGCAGAGACAAGAAATGCAGCGCCAGCCAGGGCCAGCTTCCCGAGCAGCATCCCCGTGGGCTGCAATGCTCCAGCTCTCCCTGCCATGCTGCAGCTCTGCTTTCCAGTTTGTTTGTTTGTTAATAGCGAGGAAAAACAAAGCTTCTAAACCATCAATTAACTGGACTCTTGCGTTAGGAGCAATGAACTGCTGCTTGATGGAAATTCATCTTCCCCTCCCGCTGCGAGGAAACCGAAATAAGCTGGAGGAAGAGAAACAACTTCACAGGAGGGAAAAAAAAAAAAAAAGCGACGCCTCTGCTTCAGAGACAAATTACTCATAAGACGCACAGGTAACAGGCATGGGGTGCTTTGAGCTCATCCCTTTTGCACATCATTTCCCTCAGGACAGCAGCCACAAGGCGATCGCTTTTTGAGCGATCCCTGCGCCTTCGCACCAGGACCCTGCCCACCAGGCCAGGAATTTGTTATTCTCAGCACAGAGGAGCATTTCCTGACATGTGGGCTGCATCCACAGGCTCGCACATTGGGATATTTTGACCATGATTTTCACCTACCCAGGCATGGAACAGCATGGCACGGTCGCACGCCCTCCTTTACACCAGCACCAGGAGCGGTCCCATCCAAGGAACATCACGCAGGACATCACGGCTGATGCGCTGAGCCCTGCTCTTCTCCTCCCCTCCTCTTAACCAACTCCGGCTCTCCTGCCACAAGTCTCGCCGCTAAGTTTGAGCCAAGATAGCTGGGTTCCAATTATTTCCAATTTCATTTGCTCTCTCCGGTTCCTGAGACAGTTGTATTTTATTTAAAAGCTTCTGGTATCTTTGCGCTCGAGATAATTCAGCGAGGGAACAAACGGGGTTTAAACTGTCCGCAAATAAATCTGGTTGGGGAATAAAGACTGTAACCTTGAGGGAGATTTTGAAGCTGCCTCCTGATAAAAATAAAAAAGGGTGTGTGGGGAGAGCAGGGGGAGGGAAGGCATCCGACTGGCTTTAAAATAGAGTTCGGTCATTTTATGAATGAGGCTATCTGCGAGCTGCTTGCGATGACCCAGAAAATGCCGTTTGTGGAAGGCACTGGTGTGGCTGGAAGGCAAAGCCCCCGAGAGGTGCCGGGGGCAGAGCCCTGCTCCCTGCATCCATGCCGGGTGTAAAAAGGGCTGTGCCATGCAGGTGGGTGGCTCTGCCCCCGTTTTCACAGAGGGTTTGTCCCCTGTGATAATCCAATATGGATAAACCCAAAGAGCTGGGGAAAACAGCCACCACCCCGCGCCTCGCTGCCTGTTACGCACCCAAGCAATTAAATTATCTTCTCCCTCTCAGCTGCACCAAGAGGGGCTCTGATTTCAAACTGACACCAAGTTGAGCCGTGAATCATTTAAACAACTGCCACATTTATCTTCATAGGTGTCTGGATTTCAGCAGAAGGGTAAATAACAGCACCACTGTATAAAGAGGCAGTCAAACGCGTGAAGTACTGAGAGATTGCGGGGATAAAAGGCACTGCAAAAGGCAAGATTTCTCTTTCGATTGAAATATAAAAAAATAAATCTATTATATACGTGCCAGGTTTTTTCCTTCAAGATTCATAACAACTTTCCAGTGGTAATAGAATATGTCCAAATTAGATCATTTTACAGATAAGGGCAGCTTTGAAAGAACTGGTAAGTGGAATAAGTATCTTGTGGTAGTTACATAAAAAACCTATCTAATTATATATATATATTTAGATGGCTCGAAGAAAGTTAGTAGGACGAGTTAGATAAATAAGGAACATTTTGTGGAACAGTTTGTTTTCTTTCTTTTTTATGCAAAACGGAAATGTGTGTGAATTGAAGGGAGCTCAAGTCAGGAACGGCATCTGCGATCCTGGAGCTGGATTTGGGGCAGGCACCCGCAGCCCCTGTATTGTGTGGCTACCATTTAATCTCATATTATCTAAATATATATACATATAAATGTATATATTCATAGCTAGTGCCCAATGCATCAGACAGGCTTGCAGGGCAAATCCCCGAGCACCTTTGGTTGCAGCCCCGTGCCGTCGTGGTGTGATTCAGCCTCTTCAGACAATAATAAATATTGGGCTGATTACTTGCAAAGCGTTTATCTTCATTTGGATCTTCGTGTTCCTTGCTGTTTGGTGTTCTCTCCTTTGTAATTACTGCCATCAAAAGATGTTTTCTCCATTCACACACCAAAGAAAAATAAAAGCAGTCATTTATAAAGCAAGGGAAAAAAAATACCACCTCTTTTTTGAAACGCGGTGAAAGCAGAAGATTCAATAGACTTTCAGGTGAGAAATAATTAAGCAAAGAGCGTGATGAAGAAGGAAACCAGCTTGAGAGATGTGATGGGCCCACCAGCGAGGGAAGGCAGCGAGGGATGCTCTGGGCTCTGCCATGCCCGATATCCCCTCTGCCCCAGGAGGAAAATTGAGGCTCCAGGGCTGCAAAATTCTCTCCAGGGCTGCAAAATTCACCCTAGGAGTCCCTGCTCTGGCTGTGGCTCACCCTGGGACACGTTAGCTTGCCCTTAAATCCCCACCTCACCAGGCATGGAGCCTTGGGAGGCACCCGGTCGCTCTCCCGTATGCTGATGGGGACGTGTGGGGCTCATGCAAGACATGAGCAATGGCTCGGCAGCGACAGGGGCGGTTTTGTTACAGCCAAATAAAGAAATTGCAGAGGGATAAAAAGGAAAAAAAAGTTCAGTGTAAGATACAATTGAGGTTATTTGACTTGTGCTGCGCACAGCCGCTGAAATGATGATGATGAATGGGGCAGGGAGGCTTTTGAAACGTTGCGAGCCTCTTTCTCCCAGGGTGGAAGTTATGGTAAATAAATAAACAAACAGAAATTCAATATTTGGAGGTGAAATACTAGGAAAAGGGCAAGCGCGGCAGAACATGGAACAGGCAGTTCTTTAATCAGCTTCTCGTGTTGAATAGTAAGCAAGGACCAGAACTGCTGGAGAACAGGGAGGGCGCCTCTGCTGCCCTGGGTGCTCTCATCAGGCCTCCGAGTTTTGGGAGGAGAGGGCAGAAGGGAGGAGGAGGGGAAACCATTTCAGAAACGAAGACCCACAGAGAAGGGCTTAATCTCCTTCTCATCACGAAGGTCAAAGGGAGGACAGGTGGAATTCCATCAAATACACCTTTATAAAACCAGAACCAAAGCATTTCCAACTGGAGCTGACGAGGCCAGCGCGAAGCTTTCTCCTTTCCATGGTAATTCAGAACTGAGATGTTGTTTTAGCACCAGCACTGGCATCTGAATTGAAGCTTCAAGAGACAGGAGGAAGGAAAAATGTGCTCGTTAATATCCTAGTATAACAATAAACTCAGATAATATGAATTATTGCAAAACCTCCAGAGAGCTGATAGAAATGTAGATTTACTCTCCCATCCATGGAGCTCCACTTAATGCAGTTTATTCAGCAGCACTGAGTAAATATCAACAAGAAGGTTAAAATATTGATCAGGGAAAATACTTCACGCTGAATAAGCTGCAGACATCTGGAAACAAACAAACTACTGCAAGAAAGCGGCAGAGATATTTTGGGCCTTTCATCCTGCCAAAAGCCCAGCTGATGATTTGCAGCTGTGAACTCCCATCTGGTGAGGAAGATGGGGAGGAAGAGATGCTCGGTGAGTGAAGCAGGAGAAGGAAGCCCTGATGGTTCATTGGTTTGCGATAGAGAAATGCAGGAGGGGTCTGCAGAGCCACCTCGAGCAAGGAATGCTCGTCTCCCAGAATTGCTTTCCAAGAGGTGCCCAAGTCTGTCAGTGGGGCTGGAAACCAATCTGCAACACTTCCAGCTTGCAGAATGGCTCTGACACTTGCAGATGTATTTTCCTACTCCCTTACTTCTCTCACTTTCTGCCCAGCACAGCTCTGACTCCTCCAGTGCGGAGCCGAACATCACATCAGAACTTTTGTCTGTCCAAGCCCCTCATTCAGAAGCAATCCTGACCCTACTCTTTATATCACAGGTGTCTAAAAAGTTTGGAGTGGTCATTGAGCCGACAGCTCAACGCAGACACACACTAGCTATCAATCCCACACTGTGCCATTGCTCTCAGGCACTTGACACGAAAACATTGGATCACACAAAGCAAACTCATCCAAGCTTCCAATTTTTTGAGAGCCGTGCCCTGCCTGGCTTCATCTATCTGGTGATGCACTTGCCTTCACAATAACCAGACCAACTGGCAGGGAACATGTGCCAGGGACTAGGCAACTTCCATTCTCTTCCAACCTTCATAAATATTTTCAGGGAAGAAAAACGGCAACAACCTGAAACGCATTGACTAGTCGATAAACAGAAAAGGTCATTATAGACAATCCACAGGAAAAACAAATTCACCCGCGCCAAAAATGTTCCTGGAATAAAATGGAATAAAGTCTTTTGCCATTTGGGATGGTGCTGGTAGGAGAGGAGAGAACCGCCACCCTAATTGGACAAAGAAAAAACAACCCTACAAACCAATAATCCAGGAATGAGTGGCTGTGTGAGCAAGAGCAGCAAATACCTCTAGGTAGGTAAATATCCCTAAGACCTACGTGAATACCCCTGGGTAAATGCGAGGAGAGACTTCACAAAGACGACTGGGAGGTGGGTGGCTCAGGAGCTGCCTTACGAAGTCAGCACTGCTTGCGAATCAGGATCCCAACGCAGGCTGCAGCTTCGCTTAGACTCCAGCCTCTCTGGCCCAGAGATCAGTCTTGTGAAGCCTGCATCAGCTCCAGCTACGAGTGCCAGGCATTGCCACGGAAGATATATTCACAGCCACTACCAAGCACGCCGGCGTTTCTGGGAGCACGCTGCATGACCGCAATACCTCAGACATAACCCAGAAACGACACGAACCCATCGGAAGGAAGACTCTTTGAATCCTCGCTGGTGTTTTCTTCCCCTATCTGTGGCAGGCAGCAAGGAGAGATTAATTCCATGACCAGGGATGTAAAAGCTCTAAAAGATGCGGTACGGCTCTTCCCCATCCCTAGCTGGGATTCAAGGGCACAGGCTGCAGGAGAAGACACAAAGCAGAATCTCAGCTGTTTATTTTGAATCATTTATTTACAGCAGCGCAGTAAAGGGAATATATAAAATAACATTTAAATAGGCAAAACACGAACAGCATCATTAGGAAAGCATAATAGAGCTCAGATTACCAATTATAATAAAGTAATCTCTCAAGAAGCTTCACATGCATACTGCAGAAGGGAAAAAAAAATGAGAACTCAATATTCAGAAGTATATCTGATTTAGCTTGTTTTCTGTTTGGATGGTTTTTTTTCTTTTTTTCTAAATTCCATTATTTTTATTGGCTTGATCACCAGAAATGTGGGGACATCATTTACCAGGGAAGTCAAAGGGTGAGAATGGGAACACTGCTAAATGATAGGGATTCATGGAAAGCATCCTCTGCAGATAACACAGCAAAACAGCGGCCCTGGCACAAAACTCACAGCACAGATGTTCCCTATTAAAAAATTTGCAAGTTCCCTCAACGGCAAGTTTCAGCTTTGCTTCTCTTTCAAATTCCTGTTTGATCCTAGTGGAGGGAAGAAAAAAAAAAAAAAAAAGCAGCAAATAATGCCTGGGAATGAGAAGCCTCCAGTGCTCCCGCAACACAAAGCTCCCGACACGCGATGTCCCCGCAGGCGCCCGAGCCCACATCTTGTAAGGAGGCAAGGGCTGCCAAGCACAAGGGGGAAGTTTCTTCTTCTAGAAACTCTAACTTGGTAAAACAGAGCAGAGTCTAGCCAGGCAAAACACGAGCCTTCTGCCGCACACATCACTTCACACATACGCGCTGTCTTTGTGAACGCTTTTGAGACTGTCTGCTCAAAGGCAGCCTCAAAAAGAACTTCCAGGAAGAAACCAAACTTCTTCAAAGGTAAAGAGTTTAAAACCAAATGCATGCAGAAGGAAAAAAATTCACACAGCGCACGAGCAAACTACTATTTAAGCCCGACGAACCCTGGCTGACATTTGATACAAAGGTGCAGCTTTCTTTTTTTTTTTTTTTTCCAGTTGAACAGCAAACGCTTGCAGTTATGCTTCAGGGGAAAAATTAGTGCAGCACGACTCAATAATGAAAACTGGCAAGGTACTGAGCTCTAACGTCACGTTGAAAGGCTACGCACTGACAGCCCCTAGTGCCCCAACAGTTAGATTCCGTTTTAAAAACAAGAATAAGCTTGTAAGTTAATAAAATCAACTCGCTTAACTTCCCTGGATAATTGTTCTGGCTGGATTTAAAACCACACTGCTAGAAACTTACAAACAACCACAGCAGCAGGTGAGGTGCTGAACTACGGGAACACAAAACCATTGTAGCCAGGTAGGAATTCACTGTAAATGGCAATATCCCACTTCCAAATCACATCCAACAATTGCAGAAACAAGTGCAACGGCCACGGGGGCACTGCAAGCTGTGCAAAGCAACCGGGACGTCACTTACCGTGGGGAACCTCCTGAAGCATCCTTCTCAGCTCAGATCAAGTGGCAGATCTGTGGTTCCTGGTAGTTCGTGCTCTGTGCTAACTCCTCCTTACTGGGCCATACTGAAGGGAAGACACAGGGACATTCCTCCCCATACAACAAAGACTGCGTTTGGCAAGGAACCCACCACCGCCACTCTAAAAGGCAGCTCCCAAGCAGGCGCTGCTCTGCTCTGATTTCATGAACTTTCTTTCGCCCAGGCTTAGCATGACTCTCATTATACACCATGTCCACACCCCCGTCAGATTACTGCCTTCCTACGAGACTGCTGGTAAAACCACACCCACACTTCTTTATTCTTTTATTTTCTTTCCCTTTTTTCTTTTTTTTTTTTCTTCATTTTTCTCCTGTGGGTATTCATTTTAAAGGACCATCTCGGGCACCCGCCTTAGGAGGAGCCACACAAAATGGGTTACATCGATAGAAGATGCTCTCTAAGCAGAACCTGCTGAATCCAGGCACATCCCTGTCTTGTGCTGTGAGGTTAGGATGGGGATGAGGTTTGGGTGCTTACAGTGAACTCACTGCCTAGAGCCAGCTGTCCACCTGGCCCAAACACTTCCTGGGCACAGGAGGGCATCGCTCTGGCTCCCTCTTCCAGGAAGAGCCCCAGTGCACAGGAATGGTGCTAACTGGGAGAACTGGGCATTCCACGTTTACCAGAGCGGCTACAGATCCTGCGAAGTCACCAGATGAAAGCTTCCCTGGCCCGTCAGGACAGCTTGTCCTGCCAAATGCTCCAAGTAATTAAAATAAAACCACCCCAAAAAATCCAGCAGTCAAAGCATGTTTCCTTTAAGCTTATTTAATGATATTTGAAACGCTTAAATTTTCTATTTCCCAGATCCTGAAAACAGATATTTTTTTTTAAGTGACCAATATTTAATTCCAGAAACATACAACCTTATCAGCTAAGTCATAAAAGAGCTATTTTACAAACATACATCTGGATAATTAGAACAATAAAGTCTTTTTAGACATTCAAACATGATCAGTAAAAATACAGGATTATTAATAAAGATTTTTGTGTATTTTTTAAAGAATACTTCCAGATTTTTTTCTTCTCTTTAAAGTAAATCTCTGTTAAGAGTACATGATTGTATGTTGTACAAAGAAAATAAAAATATTCTAGTATGAAGAGAGCTCCAAAAGACTTAATTCAAAACAAAACAGCAGTGTTTTGGCTGCAGTATCCCTTTTGCAGTACATCTGCTTGTCAGTTGGCACCTTTGGGGACGGGGAGGGAAGTCAGGGATTTCTTTGGGGAACAGAGAGAGAAAACAATACCAGATACCATCGGGCACTGAGACCACAGCCAAGGGCCACCCACAGAAGCATCAGACCCCTCTTCTAACAACAGGGACAGTATCTGCAATTCAGAACATCTGTTTTATGGAAATCGGAATAGCGCTGTCTGAAAGCTGACCAAACCCACCTAGACTTCTGAGCTCTTCAGGTTCACGTTCCATACCCTTCCTTCTGATCCCAACTATAGGATGTTAAAGAAATCTCCCTCCCTGAAGACATGGCACGTTCAGGGAACCAGAGTGGCCAAAGAGAATCTTGCCATTTCATCCTCTACCCCTCTAGGAGAGGAGGAAACTTCCCTTTCCAGACAGCACCCAGCCCACCTTTTTTTTTTTTCTTTTTTTTTTCTGGTCCATGAGGAAGAACCCTTAATAGCAGAGAAGAGAAAGCACATCTCAGAAGGACATGAAAGATGGTTGCTGTACTACATCCTTGTTCCCATGCTAAGAAACCCTTGCTCATCTTATACTGGGAGAGGGGAAAAAAAAAAAAAAAACACACAAAAACCACTGGAGTAGAGGGGTCGGGGCAAACAAACCAGAGATCACTGTCCTGCTCTGCTGTCCAGTCTGAAAAAGGGAATGTACAATCACCAGCCAGGAACAAATTAAAATGCTTTCTTACACTGGGAACTGGAATTTAAAAAGGGTAATCTTATGGCTTAAAGAGGGGGAAAAATGAAAATCCTGAAAAGTGCATTTGAGTTCCAGCTCCCTCCACACAGCAAGCCATGGCCTGAGGTCTGCCGTACAGTAGACGTGCTAGAGAGTAACGAGGAATCCCTCGTAATTGCAGGTAACCGCACACAGGAGATAAAGGATCCCTGACCCCACCGTCATCTTTTTAGAGTAATGCCCTATTTGTGAGGATGATCGATGTAGCGTAAGAAGGCCAGGTGAAAACAAAACCCAAACAGGACGGAGCACAGCGTGACAGTTATAACTTCCATACAACTGGGTTCAAATGGGTCGCTCCCCTCTAACAGTCCTTAAAGCACCGTGCATGCAGTCTGCTGCACTGCACATTGCCCGTGTCATCCGCCCCAAAGGCTCCTCTGCCATCACCGTCAGCCTAGCAGAAAGTGAGGCTGTTTCCCCTTAGACATCCTGAGAGGAGACAGGGACAGAATCGCACCTCACCTCCTCCTGGCCCACATCCATTAGGGGACGGTGGAGAACTTCGCTCCAGCAGCTCCAGAGGCAGAAACGCTAGGATGAGATGGCAACACGAATGCTCTGCATTCCCAGCTTGCTTTTTCACTGGCGTTACACTCTTAGAGAAGAGACAACACAGCGGTGGATGACGCTACAGAATGCTTAAGCAGTAGTGGAAAAGTCAGAGGCCACGTGGGCGATCGCCCCTCCACGGCCCATCTGAGCAACCTTAAAATTCATGCAACCTGGAGAAACCAGAGAGCCAAGGATTTTGTCTTCAGTTACAAGGGAAGAGAACTGAGCAACCAGGCCTTCACAATTCCTGTCCTGGCTGGTTTTCAGTGGAGTCTTGAAAAGCCAGAGCAAGCTATTTAATACGGTTTGATGGCGATTTTCAATCAAGCATGGGAACCTGCTGGAAAGCTTTTAGACAGCTAAGGTCATAGTAACTGCTCCTGTTTCTGGAGTGTGTAAACCCAGACCAGCATCGTGCCAACTGACCAAGGGGATTTGAGGGTGGGGAGAACACGAGTCCTTGTCTATAGGGAAAAAAGGGCTTTGAACACCAAGTCTGGCTACGGCCCAGCTCTTTTTCTGGCAGGATCAGGTAAAAAGATGCCACATCAGCATAAGGCAGCATTCTACTTCGGGGGCTTATCAGAGGAAGTCTAGATGCTTATAACCAAAGGAACTGTATGGCTGAAGGTGAGGGGGGAGGTCCCACCAGGTAAGAAAGGAAGCGCTCGGCTAATACTGACAGTATATTCATGCAGGTGCAGCAGGACAGGCCTTAGTGGGTCCCAAGGAAGAAGCAGCTCCTGCCAGCATGGAAGAGAACACTTTGGCTTGTGTTGGCAGTGTAATGCTCCTGCTGGTGACAAATGACACTTTGTGCAATTGGTTCTTAAAAAAAAAAAAAAAAAGAGAAAACTCCTCCCTGCTCTGAAAGGGCTTACGGCTCCATCGTACGATCAGGTCCCAAATCCTCTCTGCTCAACCTCCGTCCATCTTTTCATGAATTTATCCCTTGCGTTATTTCTAACTGGAAGAACAAGAACTGTGTTTTTTTTCCAGTGTGAGTAAAAAAAGGAGAGCTCTGATTCTTTGCCAATAGCTGAAGAGAAACCATTTGTTTTAACGGAGCAGGGAGTGTGATCTTTATGCTGACCAAAGGCAGATTCTCAGCACCTCACGATCCACGCAATCGCAGTCACTGTTGCAGTTCTGATGTGTTAATGGGATTTACAGGGGACAGCTTGAACCACCCTGTGCCAAGCAGGTGCCTGCCCTAGGGCCAACTCCAGAGCAGAGGCACAGCAAGCTTAGGCTGTCCAGCATTAGCTCTGCTGGTAGGCTGGTATTTACCATCTTGTTCCCAGACTGGAAGAAATTACAACAGCAAAACCCATTAGAACAGGCCTAAGGAAGTACTAGAGAGCTGTTCCAGCCTTCTTTGCTTTGCGCATCTCTGTTTCAGTTAGAACACATTGGCACAAATCAGTGTTTTTTAAAAAATAAAAATAAAAAAAAATAACACCCCAAGCCCTCAGCAAGACATACTTTCAGGTACTAAAATTTACTGGCCCTATAATCAGCAGTACCTGTGGCTAACTCAAATGGCAGCCCTTATTCATTCAGTAGTGAATCAGGGGCAGATACCCATCTGCCCCACATCTTTGAAACACTTCTGGGTTTGCATTTTTTCTTTTTGATCCAGAGAAGAGTTACAAAAGTGCTGCAGGTCCAAGTATTTTTATCACTTTACAAAGGAGACAATGATCAAAGCCAACGAAGTCAAGAAAAAAAATTAAACCTATCTTTCTCCTCTCCCAGCCTAATCTTGCATGTCAACAAAGGAGACCTCTAATGGGAGAGGGGGGGAAAAATAGTTTGCCCAAGTGCCTGGCTATTTAGTGCATGGAAAATTCTCGTTACACGCGTGGTGACATGAGTATTTCCCATGCAGTTTTTTAATATAGATAGTTCCAGCCACAAGTCATCCTAACACCTTCATAAGTAGCTCTTCGCATGGCAGTTTGATTGCCAGCAGGGAGTGCAGAGTCCAGTCCAGTGAAGTAAAGATACACCTGCACACAGGCACACCCTCTCCCCTCAGACCTGACCTTTGGTTCAGGAGCAGTGGGAGGCAGCGTGTACTGTATGCAAAGGGCTAGAACTGTCACTACCCAATTAAAATAGAACAAAAAAAAAGGCAGATTAAAAAATTAAAATGTGCTTTTGATACACGGAATGAAGTCAAATAAATACATTGATTTTTTTTTAAATGTCTAAATACATTTTTATATCCTACACCCAAAGCTCTGTACATTTGGTTTGGTTTTTCTTTCTGAAAAATGAATTTCTGGTATCAAGGAGAGGAGGAGTAGAATAGAACAGACTCCCTCACTGACAAGATAGTGCAGATGCTCCACAGGAAAAGCACCCATGCCCACTTCGCTAGAGTATGGTTCACGTTTGGATGGTCCGAACCCTCTTGTCTCAGAGTCCACACGGAAGACACTAGGTGCTGGGTCCTGATACTCTTCATCCAATCTTCAGCCACTCCTGAAAACATGACTAGCTTTTCTCTGATGGAGGGGAAAAAAAAAAGGGGTGGTGGTGAGAGAGGGAGAGGGTGCAATGAGAGGTGAATGCCTAACATTTCTGAACACTAGTATTACCAGAGAAAGTGTGCTAATGTGAGAGAGAGCACATTTAACCTGAAGACCCTGAAGACCTTTGTTAGTAATCCCAGCAATTGCATCTCGAGGATGCCTAAGGCAAATTTAAAAAGCCCCATGACAGCCACTTTACACAGTATCAGAGACACCCCAGAGAAAGAAAGGACAGATTGGAATCATTTTGCATGTTCAAAAATCTTCATTTGGGACTTTACATCAATCCAGCCTTCTTTGAAAGAGAAGTTGTACGTCCTTAGATGTCGGTCTTTGGCAGGTAGGGGTGAGAGAGCTCGCAAACAACCTTTTCAGAGGAAGGAACAAACTCCTCTGCACATGTGAATCTCAATGGATTCAACTGACCTTTCTTGGAATCAGCACAGTCTCAGCCCTGGGAGAGATGCTGAAGTAGATGAAACTCTTTGTGTGTGTGTGTGTGTGAAACATTAAAAATTGACTTCGTGCTCTGTGGTTAATGTCTGATGCCAACACGGTGCATGTTACCTATTGTAGAAGGTGTGGCTGCATACCTGAGTGCTCTCCTGTGGAGGCTGATCCAGCCAGCCCTTGGCGACGGAGGATGATGTAGTCTTCCTCAACCTCCTAAAAAACAAATGAACAAACAAAAAAAAGAACACCGAAAGTCAAGTGGCTTTTTCTCCTTTATCATGTGAACAAAGAGGGCTTCAAATGGGAAAAGACAAGTTGCACTGCGGGTGACTGCAATCGACCATGATGCTACTGTGACCCACAACGGATCTCAGCTCCTTTAGCAGCACCTTTATTAGGCCTTCCATTCCCATTCAATATTCCACCTCTTCCTCAAATTTCAGTTAGATTAAAGTCTGGCTATCGACTTAATGTGTCAGTACAGCAATTGCTGTGATGGATGGACAAACCCCAATACATACAAAAAATTATTTTGGATATAGTAAGTTTGAAAACTTCGTTATTACCCTACTGCAACTTACCACCTTCTTTTAACATTAGCAGCAGCATGCAACAGATTCAACAAGCCTTTGTGTGTCGGTAAGTCATATTCATTGCATTAGTGGTCCCTTCAAAACTCCACTGCTGCAGACACGCAGTTTTGTCCTATCCCTGAGGAATCTCTCCAAATGGAAAGTAATATACATACATCCTGCCTCTACAACTACTAGCTTGTTGTAGCCCCTCAACATAATGCAAGCAAAATGGCACCAAGTTTCTCCTTTGAAAGCTTCCGGAGCCGAACACATAAAAAGGCACAACTGCCTGCCTTCCTCTGCAAAATTATTTTCAAACTCTTCTAAAACAAGATCTAGAGAATACGATAACCCTTGATACTGCAAATGGAAACGTACTATACCTTTAACTTTTCAAGGTCGTTCTCTATCTTCTGAATATACTGCATCATCTGCAAACGCAACTCTAAAGACAAGAAGTGAGGGCTTGCTACAACTGAGCAGGACTCTTCCACTCCCCCCCAGCGCGAGACCAGCATCTCCTCGGCAAACGGGGAGCTTCCTCCATCCGACTGCGTGTCTCGTGGGGAAAGAGGCTGCTGCTGGGCAGAGTCCAAAGAGGTGTGGCCACCTGCAGTGCACTGGAGAACTAGAGATGATACCTCCTCATCTGTGGAGCTCTCCTGCACTGTTCCATATCCATCAAGGATCAAATAATTTCCTGTTAAGAGAACAGATTTTTACGAACACCTCAGTTCCATAATCACCGAGAACCACTGACCTGTAGACAGTTTAAGCAGACTTTAAGAAGGATAAGTGGTGAAAGGCCCATCTCTTGAGACATTTTAAAATGGATAAGAAAAAGCATTTGTGAACACTACACAGAATAGTGATTATATTAGACCAGACTAGCTTGGTCCTGAATGGGACTTTACAGATCAAGGCTGGTTTTTGCACTGCAGTTTGAGAGTTCCGTGGTTAGACGAGCTAATCACATTCCCTCTTGTTTTTCCAAACTCTCTGTATCCAATATAACATCTGAAAAACCTGCACTTAATATTAATGGTACCCACAAACCAGACTGCTAGATTTGGAACCTACACTTACTGGTTACAGTACTGAGCACCCCTTTAGATGTGTTAGCTTCAAAATTTAGCCTGCTGAAGATAATTAAAAAAACAAAGCAATTACAGATAGAAACGCATTCACAACTGCACCTACTAATAGCCTTATATTGAATAATTTCTCTACAATATTACAGCAAAGCTAGCATGTGGAAGCAGAACTGACTGAAAACAGGTCAATCTAATTTTGATGTCCCTGCACAGTTAAGAAAGTAAACAGCATAAGTGGTGACAAGTAAATTAGATGCTTCAAGTTGTTGGCTCAGTTTTAACAATTTAAAATGTTTCCGTAATTCAGGGAAAGACAAATATATACTTGGAAGGCAGCATTTGGACAGTCACAAATTGGCTTATTTATTGGCTCGTGATAGAATCCATAAATTCATATTCACAGATAAGAAATTTCAAGACTAACAGTCATATAGAATCTACCAGCTAGTACCTACTTCTATTATAATACGCACAAGATAAACCTCAACTTGTGTGCTAAATTTAGTGCAGGGTCACCGCTCAAGCTGATCAAAATCACAGGACTTTCCAAACACAAAGTGCACAAAGTCCCATGCAGGTGCTTAAAGCTGCTGTCTTGGAGCTAGTTTTCTGCTGAGTTAACAGCTCTACAACCTTCTTGAAGGGTAGAAGAGAGATGCTTTGAGATGCTGCTCAGGTAAGTGCCCAAATATAGCAAATGTAATAATAATAGAAATAATGATAAGCTTTTAAGAGCTTCAGACTGAGGGTGAGGTCACTGGAGACAATTACAATGCAAAGCTAAACTCTAAGTTTCTTTTCTGAAGCTCTGTCAGGAGAAGCCAACACAATAGCTACAAAAAATAGCACGAGTCATGGGGGCTCTGTGTGTATGGACTAAGGCAGGGCTTTGCCTTCAGGGACAGTATTTTCCCTATAGGGCCGAACAGCCAGCAGAGATACAATATGGTCCAGTGCCAACAGCAATCGAGAGCTTGCACTGTGCCCATACCTCTGTAAATACAGTTTGTCACAGTGTGTTAAACCCCATAGGATTTTAGTGTCTTCTTTCAAGAAATAGAAAAAATCATTAAGTACAGCCCTTTTCAGGGCTAGAATAACTGCCAAGGACTAGAGAACTTTAAATAAATGTCCTATACTGTATAAGCATGAGAAGCTTCACCAGCAAAACATACTGTGGTTTTCTTTAGTATTTCCTACTTAAAATTGAACTCAGGTCTCTAATGTCAAATCTGGACAGCCTATCATTCAACGAGGTAATGAAATATGCTCACCTGAGATCCGTATTTGCACATCCTCCTCTTCCTTCCTTTCCATTAGTTCACTTTCAGATGGATTTTCATCACTGTGAGCTTCTCGAGCATCAAAAAAATGCTCCCCGCTCTCATCAGCACCCACCCCTTCCAGCTCGGCGGTTGAGATTTCCAGATTCATACTCATGCGGTCTATTGCTGAGTTACTGCTCGATCTGGGGTCTCTCCCTATCAGCTGCATGGCATCCCCTGAAGCTGGTGATTCAGCTGAAGTCCGGAGGCCATAACTAGCTGTGGATTCATTAGTTTCGGTTCTTGGAAGCATGCGGTCTGTTCCAGGCTGGTGAAATTTGTTATCGTCAGAGTGCTGTAGTCCAAGCTCACTTCCACTCTCCGTTTGGGCTTCTTGGGAGACGGTCCTAAACCTGGGAAAGCGCTGCCGGTCTTCAAGGGTCCCCTTCTCAGAAAAGCCAAGCTGCTGTACCAACAGTTTTTTCAGCAAGTCCACTGCAAGTAGAGATAATGTTGGCAAAGCTTCACAGACCATATTCTCCCTAACAGCGATTAAACTAGACAAAAAGGCCAAACAGAGAGATCTCAGAGCAGCCAGCCCTCTTATTGTTCTTGTTAGAAAACACAGCGGTAAAAATAAATTAAAGGTCTGAAGCATTGTACCAACACCTTACTCCACGTTTCATCTTACAAGTAAAGGCAAAAACAGCGGGACAAGTTCCATCTTGCTTAGGAGAAACAGAGAAATCATCTACTGAATTTACCCAGCAAGTGAATCGTAGCGCAGGTGAGTGCCCGCGTGTTACCTGCCCCCAAATGAACTAAAAAGCAATGGCACTAACAGGGGATTCCCACCTTAGAAATAAGTATATTGAGAACACGCCACCCAACGTCAAATAACAGATCAAAACATAGAAGACATTTTCCCTAAAATTTCCTGTAAATTTATGCTTATTTGAACTTCAACCCACATTCCTTTAGCTCTCAAATTAACCCAACCAAACACTTCATAATAAGGACACGTCGTTCAAAACAAAAATACGATGCTGCCAAGAGCATAAGTACACTGCTTGTTCTCACAGAGCTCACGTAGCACCCAATAAAAGCTGCGAGTTCACACAATGCGACAGTCTAAGAGGAAGGCTCTTGTCAAAACATGAGTGACCCACAGCTGCTGCTACAGGGCTGCTCTATGAAGCCTGAGCAGTTATGAGATGCAAGGTCACTAATACCATCTTTACACACTTCTCATACTAAGGTTCTCTATCACCTGTCTCTGAGAACGACTACTAAGAACATTTGTACAGCATTCAGAATTAGAAGAGGGCTTTGAATCCCATAAAAAGGAGAAGCACAAATGGATCAAAAAGATCCAAGGTAAACTATTAGATTGCAGAAGACTGTCATTACTTGTAAAAAGAGAGAGAGAAGAGGGAATTGGGGCCAAGGATATGAATGCTCTGCATTTGAGTAACAGCAAATGATCCACAGAGAAGCAATACAGACTATTTCCTTCACGTACAAATCAGGGACTTTACGTCCATTTCAAAGTTGCCAGGGAGAGAGATATGGATTAATGAATTCATTCAAATTTTAGGAAGTTATATTTAGAAACACAAGGAACTGGAATGCTGGATCTGATCAGGTAGGTTGCAGAGCCCCACATCGTTCCTCTGAAAGAGGGTATACCACCAAACAGAGGAAGCGCTTAAAACTCTAAAACCAATCTTGCAGAATTATCTGTCCATTGGGAAAAATTCCTTTCAATACACACAAGTGTCAACCTAATCATACCCAAACAGCTTCCAGACTCTCAGAAGATCTGAACCTAGACTTTGTCAAGCTTGTGTAAAATATCCAACTTCGTTTGCATGATTTTGCAAAAAAAAACAAAGAAAAGCCGAATCATATTCTGCAACTCATGCGACTTCTCCTACTCTACTTCTCTGGTGCTATGAATGTTAAGTCCACAGGCTAACTGCATCGTCTCTTAAAAAAACTGCTGACTAGCCGTGGCACTTTACAGCACTGCACAAAGCTCTGCAATGTGATTTTGTCATCAAAGCACTTCCTGGGCAGTAAGTAACAATTCATTACTACCCTCATTTTATACATGGGAAAACCACAGCAAAACAATGAGATACCTGCATCCAAAGGGCTCGGTATATGAATTTTGAACTTACAATTCCTTCGTGTCAGATCCACTTTGTTTTGCTATGCTGTACTACAGCACAGAGAAAATTTTTATTTCATAGAAGTGGGCATTATTTTAGCTCACTGCTTCATAAGGTTGATCTAACAATTCCCACCTCCAAACCATATGCTTCCAGATGCTGCTCCACGATACTTACAGTTCCTTAAGGCATCCAATGCCCACTGCCCTCCTGATACCGACGGTAAATCGGTGGCTGTGTGTTCATAACATGTAGAAGTATCTTTAAGCGTCAGGTCTGCCTGCTGCACTTTATCAAACTGTCTTTCTGTCACAAGAAGACTTTCTACCTCCGACTTTTCAGACATGGTGGGCGAAGAAGTCTGAGCGTTCAGTATCAAGGAAGAGTCTAGGCCCAAATCTTTGTCTAGTAAATAGAAAACATACATTCGCGTTAAGCAACTGTGGCAAATATGATGTTAAACTGCAGAAAATTCTGCTTCACGTTAACTTTTTCACAGTGCTGCTGAAAACACTGTAAAATACAGTTCTTGAGCATGGGCTTGGTAAAATGCTGATTTGTTCCTGGGGAAAAAAGATTCTTACTCAGCAAGTTACAAAGGAGATGGAAATAATAAGAGGTATGTTTCCAAGACGTTCAGTACCTCTTCTCCACATGACTCATAAAGAAATCACTCCTTTCCAGAAAAATGTCAATGCTACCAAAAGAGCCCCAAGACACAAGGAATATGGCTTTGTTCTCTACGTAGCAAATTTATGGACACCTTTTATTTGGCCCACTGTTTTACCTGGACTTTGTAGACTACTGGCAGGAATGTCATGCTGCTCTTTGAGTTTCTGCTGCTCCTCTTCTTCACGCTCTTCTCTGCAGGGAGGAAGGAATGAATACAAGCTTTTAGTCACCTGTATCTGAATTACTGCATGACAAGCAGAGCTCTGGCTGACAATCTTCGAGTAGAAGAGGGATTACCAGAAAAAGAATACCAGCCCTTCCTCCCCCAGCTGCTTTTACTTACTCGCCAGGTCCTGACTGTGGTAATGGAATCACTCTTCTGGTACTCTCCATTTTTACAGTCCCTGCCATCTGAGCTATAAGGTCCTGCCACCTGCATAAAGATATCAAATAAAAATATGCAAGATGTGAAGCACAACGACTACTGCTCCATTCAACAGTTTTTAAATCCAGCTAATATCATCACTGCTTTTCCTATCAACAGAAACGACTAATCCTGTTGCATAGTTGCCTTAGTTTTTTTAATCCTGTTACAGTCAGTGCCTCAGTAATACCTTGCAGCCACAAGTGAAACACCACAGCTTAATGCTCACCTCACCAGGATACTACTCAGCGGAAGGAAATGAATGACAGGACCTTAGCAGGAGCCATCAAGTGAAGCAGTTGTATTTATATATAAATACATATGAAAGCATTAAGTAACCTTTCACGTAGAATTGAATAGTTTAATATGTGACACACTACAACAGTTGCTACGTATCATACAAGTCTATGCCCTGCTTATGCGCTGGAAGAAAAGCACTTGTACCAAAGAGGAAAAAGTGTAGGTAGGGCCTCACATTCAGGCACTGTGGATGCTGATGATGCCAGTATCAAACTCTGCAAAACTAAGCGGTTCTGCAGGAAGATGCAGGATGATTTCAGTGACTTATCTGGCAGTCAGTCACATAAGACCAGAATTGCAAGGGTATGATTTTTTGTTTTATACGTATCTGTATATATAAATACACTCATTTTTGTGTATACACCCTCTCCCTGCTTTTTAGAAGCTGGGAGATACTATGCTTGGATACTCCCCATGGAGGCAAACATAGTTATGTTTTCAGCTAAGCTTAGGTAAGGAACTCAGGTAATTCCTGGACACCTGCAGAGTTACTACACACAAGCAGATGTAAAAGTTCTCTCAAGTACAACAAATCACACAGCAGATGGAACCGAACCAATTACTTACACATTCTTCTCTGAAACCGTCTGTGCCACCAGTTCATAAATATGAGCGCCATTTTCTGACATGGAGATGACGAAGAAAGCTTTGTTATCTGGAGCAACACAGGGAGGGAGGAATTTAATTAGATGCCTTGTTCTGTACAGCTTTCTGAAAATTCCTAGAACTGGACATAACCCCAACCAGAAGCAGTGAAAGAAGAGTTCATGAAATAAACCTATAATGCTATCATATACAAAGACAGATCTTTCTCTGTCCAGGAGATTTGTCTGTTAGTTCAAACTGCTTTGAGACATATTCTTCCCCTCTTTTCCCTCATAATGATTTGCATTTCTAGAGTACCTTTCATCTAATAAAATCAGACTACTTTAACTTAGAGGTCTATTTATAACTCAAGCTGTGCCTAAAAAGGTTATTAACGATGCAGAGAAGTTAAGCAGCTCATACAGCGTTACAGAGCAAGACATTGGACAACCAAGAATTAAGCCTACGCATTTCTGCATGTTCTACTGTGGAACTCTAGACAAAACCAACTGTCCTCAACTGATCTAATCTTCATTTCTGGCTTCCTCCTTTGCTTTCCCCATTGGTTACACTGACCTGTTGCCACCTGACGAACCAGAACAGTGTTCAGCTTGATGATAGGACTGAAGGTGTGTTTGCTATCAGCTGTTGATGCCAAGATTTTACTGTGACACTTCAAGACCAGTTTATCATCCTGTTTCTGCAACAGCACCAGAATGTCCTCCAGGAGCAGAGTGTAGAGATCTGTACAGAGCGCAAAAGAACCCAGAATGAGTTAAAGATTCGTGGTTTTCTATCACACCCCTGCAGAAAGAAAAAAGCTGCATTTTTGATTACTCATGCAGAGGCACTAATCAGTGCTATGCCATTCTAGGCAAAGCTTGCAAATCTTCCTCATCAAAACTAGAGCAGAGAGCTACAGATGGGATTGGATCATCTCACAACTGACTGCTGTGTCCCTGCATGGCCTTAATGATACTCCAGCACATTTCAGAATTGACAAGAATAATTTAATCAGCTCTGAGAAACACATACACATTATTATAGGCGGCAGTACAGATCATAATTGGAAACTGCATAAATGCTTTCTCTCTCCCCCCCTCTCAGCAAACACATACAAACCCAACTCTACATCAGCTGATGAACAGGACTCACCAATAGTTTTGTCACGATTAACCTTCCAAGTTAGAGGTCCTTCATGAAGCATTTTTCTCTTTGTTAGATCCAAGTTCTGCCAGCAAGGGAAAGAAAAAAAAAGTAGCAATATGAAATTTTTATAGAAGCATGGAACGGTAAAGCATGGGAATTTCAGAGGGAAAGCTACAGATAGGCACTCCAGTGTGGAAGTGAGCAGCTAAACCCAGTATGGAAAAAGAAACGTGGATCAGGAATTAGGTATGCTTGTAAACCAAAATCTTGTGAGAGGTGTTTGCTGTCATTCTTCCTCATTCACTGCTCTTTTGCAGATACTGGGAGTGCCAGGGTGGAGAACTGCCCTTCCAAGTCAAGCTCCTAATGCATTAGGTTGTCTTCTGATTTCTAGGAGGAGTTTTTCCAATATCCCATACAAAGTTTGCAGTTCTAGTATTATAACAGGTTAATGCTTCAGCACTCTATTTGCAAGTCAAGTATGCCTACAAATGACACACTGATATAAAAATCATTCCAATGATCTGATGGACTTTATAATGTCAATGGATTCTTCAGACATTTCAGTGCTTGTGACATTTAGATCTGCAGGCAAGTAGAAGTGACAATTTTCACAAGTCATTCCTTCCAAGTCTCAGAGTCTACAATCAATAACAGCAAGATTTCATAACTGCCAGTAAGTTCTTCATTTCCTAACTAAATGCTTGCAAGTTTATTTGTGGAAGACTACATAATACAGTTTTACAGAGAAGTCTTCATATAAAAATGTCTTTGGATACGTGCTGACTTTGGGTAAGGTAGGGGAGTGATAAATAAACAACACAATCTATGCATGAGACAGACACAGATAGCGGTCAGAATGAAATGGGGTTAAAGTATCAACACATCATCATCCATCTGAGACATGAAAATTTCCTAGAGTTAATTTTGCTCTGAGCATGTTTTTGCTCATTCCATTTATCAGCAGTTGACACCAAGTAACCAGCTTTATTAATGTAATTGCAAGAATTTATAGGAGCCACAGTACTTGTAGCAATGGACTTAGAATTTTACTTGGCTATACCTGTGGATCCCCTACACTAATTAGCACCTCTATCAGCTCTTCTTTTAAAGCCTAAACTAATGACTCCCTGAGGCCACCCCATTTTCAACAGCACAACTAAGACACGATTATGTGACAGGCATACCCACTGTAAGATTTACCATCCTCTAAGTACCTCCTACGTGATACAGATCTGCATTAGCTTGCAGGCCCTTAACATTTATCTCACACGACTTACAAGCTCTATCAGCTCTTCTATGTGCAGAACCACGTTGTTACATCCAGAGATCTTCAGGAATACAGCAAAATTCAAGCTTCTGAACCTAATGATTTTATTTTTTGTACAGAAATGTATATGCCAAAGGCCATTTGATTGTACATCAGAAGACTGCAGTAGAAAGAGCCACAAATTGAACAATAGCGTTGCAGTAATGGTGCACCGAGCAATTACTTCAGTGTCGTGACTTACCCTGAACTCATCCATCATGGGATCCTCAGATTGCTTCAAGTAGGAGAGGTCAAGACGACGCTGATAATCTTCCAAATGCTGAAAAAAATGCATTGGAGACGGTCACTTTGATAAGCAAAACTAACTACTAGAGTCAGAGAGCAAGCAAACATGAATACTTCCATGTTCCCAAAGGCCTGGGATTCCTGCTCTCATAGGAACACTTGGGCCACAAAGCACCTTTAAGCACAATATACAGTCACTAGCACAGAGATTCTAGCCATCTTAAGCAGCCTTTTTCCCTTCATCTCTCTCTCTTCTCCCCAACCCTTAATGCTCACTCCTTTCACCTCCTACCTGCTTGTTCTCAGACTCCTTGACAGCCTGGTTCACGTGGTTAAGAACCTGACGACAATGATCTGCTGCTTTCTTCACTTTCTCTTTCTCTTCAGGCAGTTCTGTAAGAGGACAAGGAAATACAGTAACGTTCTCTGATAAAGGATGAAAAGGCTACAAATCTAGCACAGTTTGCTGTCCAAAAATTCGAGATATGGAACTCAAATCTGCAGAACACCCAATCAATAAAAGCACTCCATTTCAAAGGTGAAATGATGGGAACACATCTGTGATGGGGGAGAATTCCGTCTGCCCTACTCTGATGATGACCACAGACAGCCCAGACTGCACTTTTTTATATTTATTTTTTAAAGGGCTTACGACAACTGTTCACTGCACAAACATGAATCGGTGAAGTATTCTGAGTAACACAAAAAGTTTACTAAGACTCCACTGTGGTACAAAGAGAGCACTGGGACAGATGCTTGAAGTCACACACAGCCAGCTAGCCAAAGACCCAGCTTTACTGAGTGGCTGCTTCAGCAAGTGACCACTGGCTTCTGCATTCAATTCTTTATTTATTTACACTGGAAGAGAGAAACAAAGAACATAAAATAGAGAATATCAAAAAGTTGCTACCTAATAGCCTTTTCCACCCAGATACCCTGTATTTACTTTAACAGCTTAAAAAATATATATCTCTGGCTACATACATGCAGCCTTACTATAAAAACCAGTCTTGCACTACAGGAAGAACAAACAAAAGACACTTTTCCAGCCAATGTCTCTTGATCATACACAAATAGACATAGGTGAACCCCATCAATTCTCACTACCACGAGCCACGTTATGCATTTAGTTAACTGGCAAATAAACAAGGACATCAAGGATAATGGAGTATCACATGCTGTCTTAATTATGTTTAGAGTGAACTTGTAAGCGCAGTATATTTTTTACGAGTAATGAAATTAGACTGCAGCAGGTATCTGTTAGTAAACATGTAAAGGCATTTTGCAGTATTATTAATCCTCTTTTTGCCACCACCCTGCTGCAGCCTCCTTTGAGGAAGCCGTAGAGAACAAGGAGGTCTCCCCTAGGTCTCCTCCTCTTCTCTAAGCTTTTTCTCCTGGTTCCCTCAGATGGTCCTCATAAGACTAGATCTCTAGACCCTTCACTAGCTTTGTTGCCCTTCTTTGGGCACGCTCCAGCACCTCGATGTCCTTCTTGTAGTGAGGGGCCCAAAACTGAACACGGTGTTAGAGGTGTTCAAACCCAACATGGACTGCCACTCACCTATTTCAAAATGCAATTCTCACCCTCCCCCTTTTTTTCCCCTAAGAAAAAAAAAATTAATTGAGAAACAAAGACTGGATTTTTTAAATAGTTTTTTTGTTTTTAACTTGCTTTCCAGTGAGGTCACAATGAAAACAGACAGTGACCCATAAAATTGAACTGAACTTCAATACATGCTTTGAAATCACATTTGCTTAGAAAACCTGCTGTGCTGCAACCACCAACCATGGGCTACCTAGTGGAAATGCTTTACCTGTGTACTTAGCAATGTTATCCAGCAGAAGGGGGTACTTAGTCAACCTCTGCATCTCTGTGGGAATGATATCCTTCAGCTGCAACCGGCGACACAGTGGATTACTCTCAGCATCCTAAAATTAAACAGCACAATAACTACATTTGTCATTTTTATTAAGACTATAATTACCTGAACGTGTAACATCTATTCATCACATAAATGTCTATTACTTCACTTTCTGGTAATTAAATACAAGACAAGAAATGCCAAGATCTATCATTCAGACAACACATCCCCTCTCCATTTGCAATTACATATAGGAAAGGCTGATCACAAAAGCAGCAGCTTCCTTCCCTCATTACTTCACAGAGGCCTGGTGCTATCACCAATCAATCTCAGTCACTGCCATACAGGGAAGACATCAGTTTAGCCTTTCAAGCTATAGCAAAACTACAGTACATTTTTCAAAATAACGTCAACCCTCATATTACAGCAGTTCTTCCCAGCCTGTGGTAATGAAGATAATGTTCTCCTCTCCAAATGCCACAAGTATTCAAGTCCCTTTCCTGGTGGGCAGAATAGGTGTACAACATCTGTCTTCTGACTGTGGCATGCTTCAAAATTGCACTGCTATAAGCAGTTTTCCCCGCAGAAGTACTCATCTTTAGGAAACAGCCACCTCAAGTGACATGCGATTTTCCTGCCTAGGGACAGCTTTTCCTTCCTGCATTGCAACGGGACGTTATGCAGTCCCCTCCCTCCAGAAACGATTAGAAGAGATAAATACAGTGCTGGAAATGATCCCAATCTGAAGGCAATGTTAAGCATAATCTCATTAATGATAACAACTTTACCTACAGCCCTTCATTATCCCATACTGGCCATCAGCCGCACTCTCAGGCAGATCAAACCCTTGCATAAAATTCACCTGCACGAAAGTCTGGAAACGAGAGTCCTTCTTCTGACGCGATTTTATGACCTCTAGAGCAAAGGGCTGGTTACTGCAGAACGTGGCAGTTGCGTGTTTTATCTTCTCCTCTGCTGCTCCACTAAACTGTGCCAGAAAACCATGAAAAGTCAAAATTAGACCCAACTTCAGCATGTGCCATTGATAAAATAGAATAGAATAGAACAGAACAGAACAGAACAGGTTCAGTTGGAAGGGACCTACAAAGACCAGTGTTTGACCACCCCCTCAGTAAATATTTTTTTCCTAATACACAGTCTGAATCTCCCCGGCACAGCTTTGTGCTGTTCCCTTGAGTTCTATCTATATATGAGAAGTCATTTCTATGGAAGACAGCATTTTAAACATCCTGGTTTTAAGGGTTTGTCTTCCCCGTCTACTGAGGAACCCCTTACATGTCAAACTCTACAGTTCTCCTGTCTCCAGCTTCTACCACATCCAATCATTTCTATAAATGCACTGCTGATTCAGGGAGAGAATACAGTGCCATGTCTCCACTGTTAGCTGTAAGAGAAGTGGAAAAAACTGCACCCAAATGAATGACAAGGGATTATTTACCACACTGTTGGCCAGCAAAGCCAAGACCAAAGGTCTTGCTTCTCAGGGACAGCCATTCTTAAAGACCAAAATATAACATAATATCTTGTTTCCTAAATGAAAATATTACAGAAACATGGCTGGGGAAAATGATAGCCATGAACAGGGCTGAGAAATGTGCCGCAGATGACAGATGGCTAATCTGTCACTCCAACTTTTCCCATTCCTGCTACCCAATCTGTGATGCAGCATAGTAACTCCTGAAAATACTCACTCTGGAGAACAAGATCCTGTTTTGTTTTTTTTTTTTTGTTTGAGCCACTTAGCCAGACACTAGTCAAAAAAACATAACTATCAATCTGTAACGCTTAGCTTGCTCTAGCTTGCTCAAAAATGAATGCAGAAGGTATTTTTTGCCTTTTCACAGCACACAGGGGAGAACTGAAGGGGTTGGAGGTGTTCCTCTACTAGCCATGTCTGATTTTCATTTTCTTTTCTTTTTTCTGAAATACTAGACAAGTAGTGGGATTAAAAAAATAATAATTCACAAGAGACTTCTGCATGAACAGCTGAAAAGAATAAGCAGATCAATCTTCAATCCTAAATTATGTAGGCTTGAAAACAAACAACAAAACAGAAGACTCCCAAGAGAGATGGTTTTGGTTTTTGTTTTTTAAAGAATTTATATCACTCCTGCTCTTGTCATTTGGATCTCAGAAATCTGAAACGATGCCTGCAACAGTGCTACAAAATTGAAGAGGTTCAGCTATGTAAATTCTAGGATTGGAAAACAGTATTTTAAAATACCTTTAACTGCACCACAGGCAACACAAGGCATATTTCAATATTATTGCAATAAACTGTGCTATTACATTTTTCAAAATCCTACTCTCGGTTTACGTCTCCAGAACTAAGCTTCTCTTCTACCAACACATCAAGAGGCAATGTTTTTTTTCTCCTTTAAATGACTTCTGTCTCTAGACAAATGAAAATCCTATGAGTTGTTTCTGCTTTCTTTCAACCCTCTTTCTCTAGCTCTGTGTTGGCTCCATAGAAATGACAACTCTCAGATCTTCAGTTCCTATTAGCTGGGAATGACCTTCATTAACCTCTGACTCCAGTTGCAATTTTATGAAACATATTTTCAAGTACAAAAAATGGAGTTTACCCAAGAAAGCAAGTCCTCCCCAATTTGATCAATAACAGAAGTCTCGTTCCTTTTTCGGACTGCTTTCATCTGATCGTTCAACGCAACTTAGGGGAAAAAAAAAAAAGGAGATTTTATTAGTATCGATTAAATTGTGTTTGATTTTCAGCATTTATTTTAAAATAACACCAATTTGAATAAAAGACTAGACTTAGAATTATTTCAATTACTTAAAGTGTCCTGCAACATAATAAATTTAGCAGAATATCTACGAAAATGTTATGTTCCTCCTCTGCACTTCTATCTCACCTGTATTCAAATGACCCCTAAGAACCTCTCCAGTCTTATCTTTCCTGAGGCTCAATATCATTGACCTTTTAAAAACACAAGAAAAATGTAGAATACACTTCAAGCCACCTGCCTAACATTTTACAACTTACTATTCAGTGGCAGAGCTGAAATTCTGACTCTGAACAGCCCTTTCTCTAAACAATTAGAAAGGGTGACCCTTCAAAACCACCTGCAAGACATCAATCCTTTCACTTGTTTTCATAATTTCTTCAACAACAGTTACAACTTTTTGAACATTGGCCTACAAGACCATTCATCAAAGCATTGCTCTTTTCATCAAAACATGAACGAGCACAAGAGAGTCTGCGTAAACAGATACAGAAAAGCAAGCATCTGAAACACCGGACGCATGCATTCTTTATAAAAATATCTTTGTAAATTAGAAATGGGAGAATTGTGTGTGACAGGAAAAAGTGTTATAGGAAGCTGCCCCTTGTTTCCTGTTCACCTGCATAAATTTTTCAGATATTTGTATCCTGAATTTCAGCTGAAACTGTGAAGCTACTCTTACTACTCTTACTACTCAGCTACTCTTACCATGAAGCCCGAGGATATCCTCCAGATTTGAAAAGATTTTCCGTTTGTCACTGGAGTTCAGGATCCCCTCCCGGGTGACACGCTGGTAGAAAACATTATGCAGAACCTTCAGAGTGCGGACATGAGCTCTCTCGGTGTAAAACAGCTCTGAAGAGAGAGGGGAGGGCAGGATTGTTAACTACTGACTTAAAGAGGTGTAGCAATGTGGGATCGGTCTCATCTCAGGATACTTTTCAGTAGCAAATACAAGTTTCACACACATGAACTGTGGAAACCAAAAGTAATATATGGCTACTACTTTGGATAGATTGGTGAAAAGAGACCTTGTTTTAGATGTTAAGAACTCCAAAGCTCTGCAAGACAAGATTTTAACTTTGCACTTGGTGAGCTAGGAAAAAATATTCATCTCACCGTTAATCACTTCTTGGCGCTTGATTTCATAGGGTTTCAGCCCCATCAACACTTCCCGGCTCACAAGTTGCTGCCAGTTGGGAGGGTCCATGTCCGTGTCAAAATCATACAGCTCATCTTCACTTTGTACATCTGCGAAACCGACACTGTCCATCCTAAGAAGAAAAAGTAGGTCAGACAACTCCCATTTTAGGCATGGATGTAAGGAAGAAAGAAGAGAAAAATCCAAGTATACATAGCAGTTGTAAAGCATTATGAATATGCCCTCCAGTAAGCTGTTGTATGTCAGAAGCTACAAACACATTTTGTAATTTTGCCCTTCACAGGACAACTAAGAGTGAATATCTGTTCTTACAGTATTTTCACAAACCTCCTTTTAATGATACAGATAAAATAATTTGCTTAAGATCGAATAGCAAGCCAGTGAACGGGCAGGTTACAATTTCTTTCCTCTGCTTATCTGCAGATACAGAGCTAACAGAAACATACACACTTAAAAAGAAAACCTGGAAATCACAATTCCATAGCCCATCAATTCAAATCAGTAGATAAAACACTTAAAATATTTCACCCATAGATCAAAGGGTTTATCTGCATATGATCTGCTCCACCTGTCCTATACACAGATGCCAATGCCTCTTTTCATATATGAGTTATTTAAGAACAGGAAAGATCAGGCAGGCAATCATACTGCCTCAGAACAATGAATGCTGCAGCATTCAGCTTTATAACCTATTAAAATCTCAATAAATTCAGTGAAGCTCAAACAGTTTTAAGCACACTCACTTGCGAAAAGGCTTTGGTGTTCCCATTTCGACAACTCTGCAAAAAAAAGAAAGAAAGGGATTATGAGGGAACCACGCAAGAACTTCACCCCACTCAGACATTCAGCATAAATTCAGAGTAAAGGCCTAACCTCCTAACCCCAATGTTTTGTCCATTTCTCAGCCTCACCCTCCTGAGAGCAGACACAGACCAGCATTTCCTTCTTCTACTAATAATGTTTAATGCAAACGGTGTGACTAGTGTTTTATAGACCCAGCTTCACCACCCCTTGTCAAAACCACCACTGCCACCAGCCTGTCCAGCAACAGCTATCCAACAGCCACTGCCCCATCCAAGCAAGCAGGGCACTCAGTTACCTCTCAGATTCTCCCTCCTCCTCTGGCAAGTTTTCCAAGGGAGATGGGAATTCAAAAGTATTATTAGGTGTGCGGGGTGTGCCATCCACACAGTCATTAGCAGGTGGTGCTTCTCCAGTCTGCTTCAAGCCTACGAAAAAATGCGTAAGAAATGTCAAGAACTGTATCAAATTAGAGTACCTAAGAGAACTTCACAATCTCTTCATAGCCTCTTGATTCATAGCCTCATTTCAACTTAGAGCTGGAGGAAGTGAATTTGTAGCTTGGTAAGAAAAATCCCCATGATATGTGTTTCCAGGTAATACTGACTTGTGATTACAAAGGCAGACACCTGGGGATGCTTTTTTCCTGTTGGATGATCCAATGGCACCATGACAGAAGCCACCAGACAACAACTTCTGGCCATGACAAGACTTCCTAACTTAAACCAGAGACTAAGTCAGAAAACATGACGAAGCACCCAGGAAAATCATGTCTAGTGACACAGAAACATGTCCCAATTTGTCAGGCTCCTTGCATTAGAAGTGTGCCTTCCATATCCTATTCACAACACAATTTTCAATAGTCCCTCTTCAGTAGTATCATCCTAACCTGCTTCACTGTCCTTGCTTCCCTCTGGAGATGAAAAGGGACCCGTTGCCAAAGGAGACATTGGGTTGGCAGGTGCGTAGGGTGCATCTGTTCCATCACTGGAGGACCCACTCTGGCGCATCTTGCCAGAATCTGGTGGTTCTGGGCTAACAGAAGACGCTGTAGGTAAGTGCTTTGGATGGCGCTGCTTCTGTATTTCCATGGCTCTGCCAACTAAACAAACACAGAGTCATTACATTGCTGAAAGAGCTTTTACCTGTTCCCAGTAACCAAAAGAAGTATTTCAGCACAACTACTTTAATTAAGATTTGCCTATCGTTAAAAACATGGTTTAAAATCAAAAATTTTACTAAGTCTTTTGTTGTTGTTGTTGTTAAACAGCAGAGACTAACTGGCTTTCATACAAGTAGCGGGGGTACATACATTTCCCTGTCTGACATACTTGCACTGCTGTCATGTCGGCTTGGTCTCCTCGGTGGGCCCAGAATATTAGGAAAGCCTCTTCTCTTCCCTTTTTCATCTCCTTCTTTCTCTTTCTTGATACTTTGCTGCATTAATATACAACAAAGAAAAGCAGAGTCAACAGGAAACTCATTTCTTCAGGCTCAATTATTTACTGGGATATTGACTAATTCTTTAGAACAGCAGCAGCAGTTTGGTACAAGAAAAGCTTATTTGTCATAAAGCGGGTTTTAAAGTTACCCAGGGGTCAGCATCCTGCAGCATACCAGGCAAAGACAGTACGGACAGCGTATGAGTGGTGTGTACCAGGATTTGCAGCAGGGAGCCACAGCATCTTAAGAGATGCGTCTGTTAAAAGCAAGAACTCACACAGCCTGGTTTTAACTTAACGGGAGCCAGAAACCACTCTCTTCCCTAGGGCAAGACACCCATTTACAGTGACCACTAGCTCTTTGTTTCTCCGAAGAACAACATCTTGTGACTCCAAACCACCACAAACATACAGACTCTAATCTGGGGAAGAAAAATACAACTTAGCAAACCACGTCAGAAAGGCTGCTAATGCTTAATCTAAACTTTTCACACTGTCAGTGCAGAACTGCTCACGACAGCCTTAACATTCAAAGGAGGCTGAACACCGATGAAGATACACAGCTGCTGTGACCAGACATGGCCACACCGTGGGAGATCACTGAACACACCCATGGAGATGGAGTTTTGGTGAAAAAACTCATTATATAAACGGGGGAGTGTGGGTGGCAGGAAGAGTAGCTTTCCTGCACCACAAAGCCTTTGTTTTTGGGCAAGTTTCTCAAGAAAAAACCTTAAGTATACCGGCCAACAGACTGATGGGTTTAATGAGGTCCTGAGTTCTGACAGCTTTAATGAGGTCCTCAAATTATTTAATATTGTAGTACGTGAAACGTTTATCACCCAAAGTTTTAATAAGTCTAGAACCGTGAAAAGGAAGGTAATTAATTTATAATCGAGGTGTCTGAAAACATATGTACAACTCAATCTCAACTGTTAGGTTTTCTGTGCAGATTGATAATGCTATATCCTGTTGGTGCAATGAAGACTGTAAAAATCATACCAACTTCTAGTGTGTCACGCAAAAGTCTATTCTGAATTCTAGTGAAGCACCCATGTCAGACAGTTTTAAACGAATGTGCTCTGGTCACAACACTACTACCTTGATCTTTGGCAAGAAACCAATACGGCCACGCTTCTGCTCCAGGTTCCGAGGCTCTTTAACTTTGACTCCCAGATGCTTCATGTAAGTAAGGATCACGTATTGCATTGTGGAACTGCCAAATAAACACCAGGAAAGAAGATGGATGTTAAGGAGAAATGTACTCAGGAAAATCCATCTTGTCAAGAAAATGAAACAGGTCAAATGCAAAGGTTCCGTGGAGAAATGAACCATTTCTGGATTAAAAGAAGTTGAGTGATTTTGTTTGTTTGTTTCAATATGAAACTATGTGTTACATACAATGGAAAATACTCAGCCAATATTATAACCTATCTTTTTGTAAATAACAGATGCAGTTTATGAAAGGCGTACCAGCCTAAGAGGTAAAAATATATATATTTTTTAAGAATTACACAGAAACTTCTAAGCTCATACACTAAGTACATATCTGAAGTCATATTACGGGAGTTACAGTAAAAATCAGTAACAGTAAAAGGTGTAGTAGCTGTAGTGAGTATAGTAAAAGCTACCCAGCTAGTTGTAGGGTGCCAAACAAACTGAACAGGGCAAGGCATCACATAAATATTAGACTGGACTGAAGCAGCTACAGAACCAAACCAAAGAAACAGATGAGCTCTCAGAAACAGTAACTTTTTCTGGCCTGAAACAAAAGAAACAAACTTCACAACAAGGAGAGGCTGGAAACAAGATTGATACTTCAAATTCAAGTTAATTATGCCAGCAGATTTAGAAAATGAGAGTTTGGAGCTACGGCCAGCAGAGGGCTGCCTTGTTCTGTTCAGCAAAGAGAGCCAGCAGAGCAAGCATCAGCAACGGGGTTCTTACTTCAGACTAAGCCCACACAACTTCCATTACCTCTTTTCTTCCTCCAAAGGCTGAGATGTCATCCTAAAAACAAGAGAGAATGTAAAAAGGAAACAATAATTAACTAACAATTAACAGCCAGTCATATCCAGCGAGAGTGTCAGCAGTAGTATTCAAAGTGTCCTTTGGCATATAAGAAAGCCCCAGGAAAAGGAAACAAAAATGAAAGTTGAGTTAGGAAAATTGGGC
The DNA here is from genome assembly GCF_009769625.2 of Cygnus olor. NCBI lineage: Eukaryota > Metazoa > Chordata > Aves > Anseriformes > Anatidae > Cygnus > Cygnus olor. The sequence continues at coordinate 3,196,532 of NC_049190.1, read as the reverse complement.
TCAGCTCACATTAAAAAAAAAAAAAAAAAGGTTATGAAACTATAGGTTTCTACAACCCAGAAGAACCCTGACCCCTGACCTAACAATGCACAAGACAACAACAGAAGCATGCCTCTGCTATCTGAACAGTAGCCTCCCTTAAAAAGATATATGGACTTCAACTAAATATTAACATATTTTTTGCTGTCATTACTGAAATATATGTTGGTAGCAAAATGGGGAAGCAATATAAATGTAGTGGTGTAAAATTACTTCTAGTTATTAATTCCTTTGCTCTGCTGCTGTAAGGTTCAGGGTGAAACCGTTTTTAACTCCCACAATTATACTTGCTGATACTCACAAGACTTCCTCAATTTTGGCAATAATCTGTTCTGCACATGCTCTTTCCTTCTCCACCGCGTTCCGATCACGAACCCTTTCTGCATCCAGCTTGGTCAGCTCTCCTTCTGCCAGGGTCAATCCCATACTACGTTTCTGCCTGAAATACAGAGAGAGGGAAGCATCACTTGAAACTGAGTACTGACTTGTAACAAGAAAAGGCAACCTCTTGACACTCAGAATGTCAAGCAAGTTGCATTATTGGTTTCTGAACAAGAATGCAGAGGTCATCAGTTCTCTGTAACATTTGCATTCACTGTAAAACAAAGCTAATAAAGTTGTACGATATTTATCAAGAGAGCTAGCCATGGCAATGGCCAAGCAAAAGTGGTCGTTCTTTTTGCAGTATCCCAGGTTGTACATTTGAAGCATCTACTTGAACTCAGACACTTTTAGCTGTGAAAAAGTCCATTATATCTTTTGCTACAGCATCTCATGTTGGCACAGAATGCTTGCAACTGTACAAGAAAGGGCATATTAATTATTAAATTCTACCATATGCTCATGACAGCTCTCTAAAGTGGATTATTTCTTGTCCAAAAGAGAGCAAAAATAAAAAAGGATATAAACTGATTACAAACGTGCTTAGTAAGAAAGATTCATGTAACATCACCTAAGTGATAATATTCTAAAATTGCCTAAAATAACCTCTAGGAATAAATAAACAAATCTCTAACAAAGATCTTGCAAAGAACTACTTGCAGCACAGTGTCAAAAAACATTCAAGTGTTGGTCAGGGTGACCCCGTAGGCCCTCTTCAGTGCCATCTTCCTGTTCAGTCCGAGATGAATTACTATGTCCCTTGAGTTTGGACTTCTACCATAACGGACATGTTGACTGAGGGCAGGTATGAATTAAACTAAAGCTGCACGGGCAACTGTTGTTACCTGAAGTCTTCCAGATTCCTCTGAACTTCTGGACAGACTTTATCTTGCATAGTTTGTATATAGTGGCGATGAAGCTCTTCAGGAATGAGCTCTGGCCTTCTTTTGTCTGCAAGCCAGAAGAGAAAGTTAAGAGATTATTCTTTTGAGAACAGTGATAGCCCATGCTACATTAGAATAAAGTCACTCATTCACATCTTTGACCCATCCAAGAGTACCCTTTTGCTTTTCACTTCCTGATAATATGAATTTTACAGCATTAACTGTAAAAAGATTTAGTCACATCCAGTATTAGACTAAAAAATACACATGCCAATGTGGCCAGTGCTTCTCACTACTAATGCATGTATCAGAGCATGCATAATGCCCTCCATAAGAAACAAATATTTATTTGTCTCTTCCTGTAAACACATGATACTGTATATCTGAAGTAACCCTAAGTGCATTTCAGAAATTTCCTTGGACTGCCTTGAACAGCAGAAGCTGCAGAAGTAGATAGTGCCTTACCTAGATCTACGGAGATTTCATCTGGAACTGGAACTTTAAGATTCTGTTAAAAAGAAAAAAAAAATGGAAAGAAAAAAAAAAGACTGGGGGAACATACACAACAAACAGCACCCCAATTAAACATACAATGCATACAATACAACCCCCTCAAAAAACAAAACCTACAACCTTAACACCTAAAGTTATCATGAGGGAGGCTCCCATCTTGAATATGTATTATATTACACAAGGATTATTTCATCTAAGCATGCGATACTAGCCTCTGCTACACTACGTGGTAGTCTAATTTATGATGGTAAAGAAGCTTCGCAGGCTTTCCAACAGACATACAAAATTGCCCAATCCTTGCAACAGCCACGTCAATATATGCAGTTGTTATTAACTAAAAGGGAATCTATAGCAACTAAAGCTAGCTTACACATCACAGAAACACTACTCCTATCAGACAATGCATTCTCTGTGACATACAGACTTACCCAGGCATCTGAGCCTATTTACCATTCATTTTGCCTTATTTAGTGGTATCATTTTAACCAAAAGAAAAAACAAAAAAACGCTATTGATTCTGGAGGACTTATATAACTCCTGAGTTTCTTCCAGTTCAGGAGAGCGAAGAATGGTAAAAGTCAACTTCCTGGATACACCTGAAAACGAGAGAAAGGTCTGGAACTTACTGCAGTTCGGTCCAAGAAGAACTGGTAAAACTCAAGAAAGACACGCCGAGTCTCTTTGGAGTTGGTCTGCTTGTACAGGTCTGTGTAAAGGTAGCACAACTGTGGGAAAGAGGAGGAGAAGAAATTAGGAGACACAATGAGAACTCTTCCAACACACCAAACTCAAATCTTTCTTTCCTCTATTTCAAAGAATTCAGCATTGCTGGATTGTGAGTCTTCCTAGCTACCTTCAGCCACCTAGACTGCACAGGTAACCTCATCTAGTCAGCTAGGCTGCCCCTGTAATCAGTGGAGGAGGGAAGGGAAAAGAGAAACGGAGATCAGACTTTCCTTGTAGATAACTAATCCCACTACCTTAGGCTGGAATTAAATGCTTTCAAGAGCTAAATATTTATTTGTAATCCACTGAATGTAAAGGAGACAGTTCTCTTCGTCCATCTCTTCCTTTATCTGAAATACCCTCGTGCCTGCACAGAATCTCTATTTGCTGATCCAGTGGTGTCACTGGTAATGCTACACAAGAACAAGGAGATCCTGAAATACTCTGGTTAAGACTACAAATTTTGGCCACGGAAACAATTCCAGAACATCTTACCAATGCTGCAGGGTCAAACTGGGACACCACATGATGCAGAAGAACAGCAAGGTGAGCTGGGCGAGATTTCAGGAGCTCAATGTTTTGGAAACAGCTGCACTGTCCATTAATCTGCAGAGATACAAGGAAACTATTTGAATTATTCAAGAAAGCTACCGTGCAAAAAAATAACAAGCTTCTTCCTACAGCTTAGCTCCTCATTTGTTTAATTAAAATAAAAACTGAACAATTCCAGAGCCTTTGCAATGCCATTCTAACATCCCAGGAAGAGTTTACAGTGGGAACATTTCTTTTAAATACACCCCTGAACACTGACTACAATATAATGACACATAGCTCAGAGCAAAGGAGAGCTAAAATAACTCAGAATCAGTATGTCAAAAGCCATAGCAGCTGTACTGCTGTGACTATAATGCAGAACTGTTAATAGAAACTTAATAAACAGAAGGAAATCAAATAAGGCAAATGAATTTCTAGAAAGCTTGAATTTGTAAGAAGAAAGAGTAACAGAAAGAATCAAAGACAGAATATTGTCATAAAATCCCCAAGTGTTACTATTTGGTATGATCAGCAGTAACAAGAATCACATGCCTTAATTCTTAATTCACCACATGAAAACTGTTAAATAAAAAGAAGCAATGGAGTCCTTGCAGTTTAGGCACAGAAAAAACAGAATTCTGGTTGAGGTAGGGAGAAGGGGTGGCTGAGGGCTAAAAGTCATTCCCACCTGCTCCTGCTCAGTGTCAAAGTCATCATCCTCTGCTCCAATGATCTGAGGCCCTATGCGGCATGAAGGACTTCCAACACTCGACTGAGAATCCTGGGGCGAGTCAGAAGTGCGAGAAGGGAGGGATGAAAAGTACAGCTCTGTTAGTGTCTTGGAACAGTAAACTTTCTTTACCTAGTCAAAAATATCACCATCACTTTAATTCTTCTTTTCAAATTGCAAAAGAAACCCATGTGCCTTTATTCAACCTTGTCCGAGTTTATAGTTGCGAGATCCCCTTTAGAATGTTTCTCCCGAGTTGGAAGCATTCAGAAATGTCAAATCAGATGACTCAAAACCAATTGCATCATCTGCAGACTTCTGAGTACATTAAACATGGAGCATATGACAAATGACAGCTTTGTACAAATGGAGAAATATGACTTCAGAAAGTCATGCAAATGAGGGAAAAATACTTCAGAAGTCATCCTGTGGAAGACGGCAGTACTTTCAGATAGCTCAGAACTTCCTGCTATGTTCCACTTTTATCCATTTTCGAGGCCACCCCTGATAATACCAGCCTTATAATTACTTGAATATCCTAAAGACTGGTTTTCATTTAGGGTTGGACTCAAGGAATAAAATATGTACAACAGCTATTTTAGGTCCAGCTGTTTTACTGCTGATTATCTATTTCTCGTCTCTAAATGGGCCTGCTCTTAAGCTCCATAAACATTTATTCAGCTAATTAACATTCCCTGCACAATTTTAATTGCATTTCATTTTCTAAAGCAAAGTTTATGTGTGCTTCATCTAGAAAGCGGGGGAAAACAAGACGTTAATGGGCCCATTACAGGAGATGCTGTCGTTATTTTTTATGGTTTGGACTCACAGTATCTTGAACCTCAGTCTTCTCTGGGCTCTCATCCAGATAAACCCGCTCCTTCGGGCCACTGCGAGGACTCTGGGGAACAAGAAAGTAACTACTAGTGGGCTAGTAACCTCCCTCCACCTCCTGGCAATCCTCTTTCTCATGTAGCCCTGCAGACATTTGGCTTTATTTGCAAAAAGCATGAGCAGTTGGCTCATCTTCAGTGTGCCCACATTAACAGCCAAGGCTTTTCAGCCGGGCTACCACTCAGCCTGTTGGTTCCCAGCCTATGTTGATGCACGCAGTTATTTCACCCTAACTGTAGAACTCTGGACTCCATAAACTTTGAGAGCTTTCCATCGCTCCCAGTCCTTAAGTTTCTCGGTGTCACTTTGGATTGAAATGCTTGAAAGTTTGGTGTGTTTTGTGTGATCACTTATCATCAACAACTCTGACAGAATTAAGGAAGACAGCTATGAATTCTATTCTGCATTTATTCTATACAAACACGAGTGACATTTAGTCAGATTTGGAGTTAGCGAGGGAGTGTTTCAAAATAGAGTCATCTGTGTTCATGTTTTGGAGGCACATCTGACCCATCTTCCTTTCCCTTCCAACTGCTAGTACAGATTTAGCTCCCACCTCCATAAGTTAAACAACAAACTTAGGCCAAAGTGCAATTACAGAGTCTCAATTTCTTTGCACTAATCAGATAGCAGCCTAATTAAGGATTAGGTGCTAAGGCACTGCAATAAGGAGACCATACGAGCACACAGATTGATAACTGATGAGTGAACAGACTAGGAGTATTTACTGTTGGCAATAATTGAAGCTTATTTGGTAAAAGTAAGGCTCTTCCTCACTTTCATGGCAACTTGCCCAGTGACTGGATCTGAATCACAGCTACCACAATTGGAACATTAACATGCTCTTAAAAGATACTCTAATTGGCATCTCTCAGTTTTGAGAAAGATGCTGGCATCGCATCTTTCTTTGTCTGGTTACAGGGAGTGTGCCAGGAAAATCTAATCCTGGATGAAAACCCAAAACCCACACTATTTATTTCTCAGTCCCTATTGGAAAACCAATATAGTACGCTTCCTCAGGGAAATATTTTTGGTGTGTATTTAGAAGCCTATTCTAGTAATACACACCTTTACTGAGACACTACATATCTATAATACACAGAACAACACAAACTTAAAAAATCTGCACAAGAAAACCAAATCCAAGAGGTTTAGAAACAAAATCACGGAGTCATTCAGTACTCACATCAGCAATGTCACTGTTTGGTCGGGAGGGGCTGTCACTGCTGTAATCTAGTTTGCTCAGACCATCCCCACTCTCTGCCTCCACTTCACTGATCTGCAGCGATTCTGTCACGGACCTGGAGGACAGAACTCCATCCTAAAAAGATAAAAGTGAGTTGGGAGCAGCACAGAGCAAGTAAAATATTTCAAGAGACTATTATATTATACTCAAACGCTAGCTCTTTTAAAACCTGGACAGCCCACATTATTTATTAAACTTCCTTCATGTATTTTTAAAAAGTTGCAATGTTCTTCTAAGAGAAGACAATAGAATATCACATCAAGTTTTCAGGACTTATAAGCTTAAAGGCAGAGAAAAAAAGGAAAAATAATACAACTCAAAAAAGAAAAAAAAAGCTGGTTTAAGCCTCCAGTTATTTATTCTTCATGGCAAGAATGACTACACAGGTTTCTTCTAGGTTGTATTGACAAAGTAATATACTTCACAATTTGCACTTACTGCTTTAAAAGCAGCTCTTCATAGATTGTTTGGAAGTTCATTGTAAAGTCCACTTCATATACTGACATTCCACTGTATTACTTGACAGCTTCTGCCAGCCTAATTACCAGTCTCAACTCTAGAGGGTGCAATCTGTCTGTACAAGCACTGAAGAGCGTGGCAGGGAACTCCTGCTTGCCCAGAACACCATCATCCCCCAAGAATTTTCAGCCAGAACATACCACAGAGAAGCCTGACACATTCTGTTACCTGAGTACAGCCTGTGGCTTTCGACAGCTGCTCCTGCAGCTGAGTAATGTGCTTCTTTGTTTCCTGTATCTCTTTGAGCAGTCGTGAGCTGGATGATCGGCTATACTCTTCTTGCAGAGACTGAAAAGTAATTTTATGAGCTTTCATCACTCAGTATCTGCTCAATATCAAAGCTTACAACTAATCTTAGCCTACTACTAATCTTCATTCCATTAACACATCTAAAATAATAAACAGCACGTTTGCACACCTACTGTCATATCAAGTAACTGCTATGGAATGTCTATTTTATCCAGCTCTCCTCTGCCTTGTGCCATATGAAAATAACTCCATTCTAGAGATTTATTGAATTAATCACAACCGCATCGAGCATACAGCTGAAGACACAATAACTCAGCACCACCAAGGAGCACAGTGCCAATTGTTGCTCCTAGTGAGAAATGACTCACTTTCAGTGAGTCAAAGATGCTTACATGTCCTAGGATTAGACCAGATTGACCGGGTATGTACGTTTCCACTTAAACTACCACAGTTTTTTTTCCAATCCTGTCAAAGATTAAAAATGCAAGAGTTGACCAGTCCAAGCAATTAGACAGATCTCTGATATTAGGCCAGTATATAGAAAAGCTAAACTAAAACACAAGCCACGCAAAGGAATGCTGAATAAGCTACTTAATAGTGATTCAACAACCCGTCTTTTTAATTCACATCATCCCCTTCCCTTCCCTCCACCCCTCCTGTACACATGCAACAACTCCAGTACCTGCAGCCGCTCCTGCTCTTTCTGTAGCATCTTCCTCAGAATCTCCACCTTCTGGTTGTGGACAATATTATTCTCCTCCTAGAAAATAAGGAGCGAAGGAAGATAAGGAAAATGGATATGCCTGCTTTCCACCTACTTCCTAAACATGGGCCCAGAAAAAGACCAACAAAAAGCAATTCAAGTTTCTGCAAATCCTATCCTATGTAGAATGTAATCACTCACTCCTACTTTTGAACGTAGTTATCTACATTAAACAAAAAAAAAAGAAAGAAGGAAAGAAGGAACAAAGGAAAGAAGAAAAGAAAGAAAAAAAGAAACATTTGTGTATTTGCTTTCCTTACTCTTCTTTGTCACATGTCTGCATGTCTTACAGCACAATTCTTAATAGAAATTACAGAATACCTGGCTTTGAGCAGACAGTGTCAACTCACACCATACAAACTGCAGTGTATCTCAAAGACAACCTGTGAATAACCTCTCAACTCTCTTTGCATTATCTCAGATGGGACAGGATATTTCCTTGCAACATGTTGTTTCCCATGTGATTAAATGCCCACTGGGTGGCCAGACAAATACTGCAATTCCAATTTGTTATTTGTGCAAGAAGTTCAAAACAATTCCTTTGAGAAAAAAAAATGACTACATTTTTTCCACTGCTGAACTGGTTCTTTGGAAAGAAAATCTTAAAAAATCTTAAATCTTACCCCCATAAGCACTGGGCTAGTAATCCTTTCTGCATTTCCTGATGTGCCAGGCGAATGGGGCGATGTCATGACGGGACACATATGCCCAAACGCTGCCAGATCCACTTCAGAATCAGCCAATGGAATCTGGGGAGACCCTGGTGGGCGCCCCTGAACAGTGAGAGCTACATAGGAACCCGCTGCAGGGAGAACAAGAACAAGACACATTTCAGACACACTTGCAGATTTCTAAGGTTCTCACCCCTAGAGACACAACTCAGACCATTCTTCATTTGTTCATGTCAGATCAGTTTTCGAGAGCTCCATTTAAATATCAGGTAATCCAAAACCTTTCATGATAGCCAACCTTAATGAAAACGCAGGGCAATTTCTAATCTACCAGGTTACATTTACAGTATACACAGGCTCACACCACAAAATAAACTGTGCCGGGGTGGAAGGAACCGCTAACGCTTTCTTCATAGTACAAGAAAATCAACCAAGAATTCACTTCCGTTGGCAATATCAGTACTTTGTAAGCAACTTAAAGTAATCTGCAGGAACAGTGCCTGAATAGCTGTGGCATTTAAGGTGAAATCAAAACCGGACGATGCGTGGGCAAGGTTTGATGGTAATTTCAAACACCAAGCAAAGGAGAAACTGCAGAAGCATGGATCAGCTCAAGTCCAAGTAGTCAAAATTAGCCTATGTTTCACTTTACTGCCTGTTTTATACACACCCTTTATCTCTCAGCATGGAATGTGATTGTCCTTGTCCCTTGATAGCTGAATCAATCATCGATCCTTTAAAATTATGCCTTTCATGCATTTTAAAGGAGCACAGTGACAAAAATAGCAACATGCCTTTACTTACACTTGATCAGCTTTACCACCTCCAAATGGTTTGAGTGTGTTACAAGAGTGCCATTCACCTGGGGATATGAGAGAGAAAGAAAGTAAACAGTGGTTAGCTCCTGATTTCTAACCCAGGAAAAAATCCCACTGGGTCCCCACACACTACACAATAAGCAATGTAATAGAACAAGCAACAGTATTTTTTTCCTCTCATCTCTATTACTATGTCTTTCAAGACGCTAACAGAGAAACAATTTCTCCCTCTAAGTTTATCTCAGCGAGCAGAGCTCTACAAAAAGAAAACCATACACACGTACCAAAGAAAAACAAGCAACCGAACATGAGAAAGCAACCCGCCTCTCACTGGGCAGAAGGAAATTTAGGGTAGTTAACTTTATTCATTAATTTATATGCTTGGTTGAAATCCCAGCTCTATCTGTGTCAAAGCGGCTCTAGCACAGCCATCATTTTGCAGCACTGAGTTAGATAATCATTTTAGCCAATGACTTGATTTCTTGGTTGTTTGGGACTAAAAGAGAACACTGATTGGGGTGCAGTTACGTGAGTAACCATAAAATCCAAGACGACCATTTATTTGCAGGTAATCATCAGTAACACACTGCTCTCCTCCCCTGATACTTCTTTTTTTCTGTACATGTGATAACTGACCCTTGTAGGATGCTGAACTTGCCAATGAAGTTCTGAAATAAGAGTGATCTCCAAAACAAAACTAACATTCAGCAGTGGGCTTTCAGTGGTTACGGTACATGCCCAGAACAGGGAAACGTAGACCATTCCTCTATCCCACAGGCAAAAGCAAACATCAGTGCAGAGCCATCAATGACCTGCTTTCAGGGAAAGAGCTCATTTAATACAAAGGATCTATTTCTCGGATGATGTGAATGCCCTTACCTTGATAATTCTATCACCTGTTTGCACTCCAGCCCGCATGGCTGCTCCATCTACAGAGGCAAGAAACCATTAGTTCCAATTTCAATAAAAATCATACAAACCAAAAATAGTTTAAGTGCTTCTGTAGTTCCATGCAAAGCTACTTCCCATAGTCACCCAAGCTTCTTCTTTCTTTGTTAGATTAACATCTCTGAGTATCTACACTAAAGTAGTTCTGTTCCCATTTTGTAGTGGATACGCCAAACCACAATCCACCACTTTACCAGGCATAAACTTACTTCCTTTCAACTGCAAGAGGTCAGTTTCCATATCCATCAGACATAGGAGGGGTGGTTCACTGCATCCCAACAGTGTGACACTCTTTGTCCTTGCACATCTATTCCAAAGTTTGTGATAGCTACAGCCATCCCACCCATAAGGAAAGAATTTGGAGTTTTCTACTCCAACTCATGCACATATTTCTTTGATTCACACGAAAACCCTCTAGGCTGCTCTCTGGCTAGCATATTTAGCATGTCTGCTTACCTTCTTTGACGGACTGCACGAAGACTGGATTGTCTCCGCTGACTGTCAGCCCAAATCCATTTTCATCCCGTTGGATAATAACACACCGTTGAACAAGACCTGCATAAGAAAGGTGGGGAAAGGGCAGAAGAAAGAGAAGGAGAGAAATACAAAGAGACACAAGCTAGGCATCAGTCCAAAACCTTATCCTCCTAGATAATCACAGAGCACAGAAAGAAACTGGTACAAGACAACAGAGGGAAGAATATATGAGAGACAGAAACAGGGCAGCAGTCCAGAAACAGATAGGAATGTCAAGACAGGTCAAGCTTATTGCTTCAGTTACACAAAACAGAGATACACAACAGCAGAGATGCAGACAGCTCTGGCACATCAGACACAACTTGAGGTAAAAGCAGCTTGTAAAGAGGAGCAGCTATGTACACGAACCAATGAGCACAATTTCCCTTTGTCCATATCAATAGGTCTTCAAAGTGCAGCATAGGGCTGTCACGTTCCCGTACACCATCAACAGCACCAAACAATTTTTACAAGCTACTTTTAATAAATAAATAAACAAACAGGTTACAAATCTCTCAAACTAACATAAATGGCTTGTGCTAATACCGAAAAATTAGCTCGTGCTAATACTAGAAAAATCTCATCTCAGGGCACCTTCTGTTCCAGGTGAGAATATTCAAGGGAAGCAGATCAGTAGCAGTAAAGAAGTACGAGCCACATGTGCTACACTTAACTAGTCTTCCGAAATCAAGACCGTGCTTCCCACTGAGCTATTACTGGGCTAAGTACTGGGCCAAAATCCCAGGAGATGTGAGTTCGAATCTGCTCCTCCTCTAACTTGCTGTGTGACATCAAAGGCAAATTGTCTTTTTTGCCAGGAATCCTCAGTATGCTGTGAACATAAATAGACAGCAGAGATAAATGCACTCAGGAGGTGCAGCACTTTGAGAAGGTAAAGTGCTAGACAGAATCACAGAATCGTTCAGGTTGGAAAAGACCTCTACGATCATCTAGTCCAATAGCTATGTCTATTGTTCACCTGAAAATGAAACAAGGAAAAAAAAAAGGGGAAAAAAAAAGTAGCAGCCCCAGCATATTCCTTGCAGAGCACTTCCCTAAGAGCAGCTGCAAAAGCCTACCACAATGGAGCCTTTATCTTGAAAAGCAACTTTAGGAACTCTGCAAAATGCTTCCAGGATGTTTTTTTATTTACATAGCAGAAACCACTAGCTACTAAACATCAGCCTTCTTTCTAACAGCTTGCTTTGCTTCTTCATTTCTAAAGCCACATCAGGCAAAATTCTGACACCAGCATCTCGAGAAAGAGTTCTCCTCCACATCAGATACCAAAATTGTAGCAGTGTTGTTTAGCATGGAGGGGGCAGAGGAAATTGAGAAAATGCTGCCCCAGCAAAGCTGCCTTCGCTGGAATCATTTTTAAGGAATGAATTGTAAGAGACCGTGGAGTCACATCCACGCTTTAAATCGCTCTCGTACCAGCACAGCTCCTTTTATGTCTCTGGAGCAACTCCTAATGGAAATGAAGAGCCTCAAGTGAAAACACTGTCCACCCAGTCAGCCCTGTTCTCCCTGAGTGCGGCATACATGAAGACAGGTGTGGGAGCGGTGGAAAAGGTTGCTTTCCAGCACTTGTGCAGCCATCTGGTCACAGAATCCCATCCCAGTAACTCCCCTTCTGCTGATAAAGGAGAAACAAATTACACTACCCACAGCGATCCGCAGTAAGTTGATGGAATGGATGCAAGGGGAAAGCAGACAAGAGGAAAAAAAACACCACCTTTCACACCCTCTTTATATGCTTAAGTGAAAGAACATGCCTCTCCCTTTTGTACCTCCCATTTCTCTATATGACCAAGCTTCTTCAAGTCTCACTTCACAAGAATGATGCCCCAGGGTGGGGTGTGGGAAAGAGAACATATGCTATTTCATAAAAACAGCTCGTTTTAAACCTTGCTGCCAGACGTGCAGGTTTTATGAGTAAGACACTAACTAATCTTTTGACTCATAAGAACTTTCCTTGCTTAAAGGCACAGCATAGCCCTGTGTACTCGCTGCTCTTCCACGGAATTTCTCTCTTTACCAGAACCAATAACCTTTGGATTCAGGGTACTGATAAGCTTCCTCCTGGAATTAACGTGATGCCAACGCAGAGGCAGTGCATTAGGAGATGCAACAAAAGCTGGCCTTGCAGAGGATGACTTAAGTTCTAGGAATGATCAAATTAAACAGTTTCAAACCACAAGTCTCAATTCCACCCAATACCACCTTTTAATTTAACAATGGGAAGGCAAAAGAAATTAGGCTGACTTGAACCCAAATTATTCCAGAATTGCCTTTTCCCTGTATTTGTCCACCTCAGATCAGAAACAGGCATTTAGCCCTTTCCCTAACACGATATAAAAGGATCTAACACAACATAATGAGGTCTACATAGGCCAGCTGAGACACCATGCTTGACGGAGATACACAGCAGCTTTACGGTGATTTTAATGAATGTGAAGTTTTCTGAAGGTACCGCTGCCTGCAGAACTACAGCAGCTTCAATAACAGTGCCGGGCTGAGGCGGGTAACCCAAAAAGCAGCTTCCAGTGCTCTCTCCTGAGCTGCTGTGAGGACAAAGTAGCACAGGACCTCCCCACCAAACCTGTCATTTGCTCACTTTTGTTCTTTCGGTATAAAATACATTCCATGTGAAATCTGCTTCGTGGGGGAACGTTAAGAACAGAGCTGTGATGTTTTCATAACCCAGATCTGGTACCTTGACCACCTCATTAGACACTCTGGAACAGTCTCAAAGGCAAGGCACAAACCACCGAGAGCCCAGTGACACACACCGTGAAGTTTTCAGCAGCTGTTACTGCCATGCCTTGATATCACAAGTACCTACAGGAACTCGTACTTTAAAACACTGAGCAGCAACTTCACCCACTTCAAGTAAAGTCTACGAGGTCGGTGCAACGCTGAAGAGCCCACGTTAGCAAGTGGCAATCAGCTTTTGATGCACGATTCATTCTTTCTTTGCCTGGGTGTTCCAATTCTCACTGTTTCCTGGATGGAAATCATGAGTCATTCTTTTTGAAGAACCTTACCAAGGTATTTGATGTTTTCCAGCTGAAGCTTAAGAAAAATTACAAGGACAAAGGAACTCATCATTGACAACATTCAGAATCAAATCAATGATTATCTTATTCCCATATTCACTTGCACATGACAGTATCTTGAAATAAGGAAACATCACTGTGACTATGTTTTAAGTACATAAAAAAAAAAAAAAAACAGACATTTGTATTTTGGGTGGATTCATAAAATTTTGTAGAAGAAAAAAAAATCTTTAAAATCCTTTTTCATCTTCATGCATATTGCAATTCCCCAAACTTGTCGATTACTCAAGCCACGAGTGCAGCAAAGCAGCTAACTGCATTAGCTGCTACTAGCTCTACTTAGAGGTTTAAGATTAGAAGTGAAAGCTGTTAGAAATTACCAGTCTCAGAAAAAAGGAATTAGAGAAAAAGCTAAAATGATCAACTCCTCAATAGGTGGCACTATTCCCTCCGAGACGTTGTGTCCCGTCCTCCAGCCCCCTTACAAGTGAGCCTTTTGGGTAGCAGCAAAGGGTAACGTCACAGGTTCTCAAGGTCACTTACACATCATGGTAAAAATGACTGTCTCAACAGTCCTGACATACATTTTGATTCTCCATTAACTTCTTCAGTTAAAAGATCATTCACCTTCTTCTCTATGGATCCTAAACATTTTGAAGCTATTCAATTACATATGAAATTTTATTTCCCCAGCAGGGCATAACAAATACAGCAGGAGCTTGTTCTGAAAACCTAACTCACAAGAGAGAATGGAGCCATGAATTACATCTCCCATAACATAATGGGGCTTTTCCTCTGATCAGACTGTGTGGGACACTGCATGGGAGGAGCCTCGTGAACTATAACCTCCCTGGAGGCATGAGGCCACAATGGGAAAATGCAATTTAATATAGTGATTTGAAATGAATCATTCAATAAACAAAAACAAACTCCTTGGGGTTTTGAGAACGTCCAACTGTTTCACTTCAGTTGGGAGGCTTTATTTCCATCAAATATTTCCAGAAACCCTGCTCCACAAAATAAATAAAACTATCGGCTTTTAAAAGACAATTTCTCACCGGATGAAATTCTGAATTTCACTTCATTCGAGTTATCACCATGTTCTTCATACCAAATGACATATTTGCAGCATTCTTCAGATTCTTCCACTAACTTGGTAACAGAAGTCATGTAAAGCCAGAGCAAAAACTATACTGTTGGAAATTACTGCAGTATATAATGGCCTGATAAGGCTGCTAATAACAATGGCACCGAAAACCATTCATAAAACAAAGCTTGGTAACCTTTCTAGAAGAAAAGAACAATGTATTTTAACCATTAAAAATAGGACTATCTGCTCCCATGGCAACGACACATTCAATCCCTGTGGTCGAGTGCCCCTTGCACTCCGAGCCGTTTCTGGCTATTATAAGGGGAGCGATGAGGGGCTCCCAAGAGTCCTTTTAAGAGGCTGGAAAAATGGTCACAAAATAAAGTACACAAGGCTGACAAGAACTGCAAGGAACAAAACAGGAAGAGTAAGGATGGATTCTCTAGGGTTCGATTTAAAAACATGTCAACAGGGGCAAAATCTGGATTTGCAAAACAAAAAAAGATCTAAAAACCTCCCCCAAAGTTGGAGGCAATATGCGGAAGAGTATGCAGAAGGTCTCGTCTAGCATCTGGGCTGGAAACTTATAATTAGTAAATATAAAGGAAGGTATCTTTAGGGAGCAAGCAACCAATATCTAACCTCTCACCCTCAAAGCTATAATCAATTTTCAAGTTTGTTTAAGAGACGGGAATTCTATTTCAAGAAAGAGGTGTCAAGCGTTGTGGATGGTTATAGCACTAATTAGTTAATTACAGCTTACCTGAAATTACACTCAATCTCTTTTCTCATCAGCTAGACCTTGTTGAGTACACAGATATGAGATGGTTGGATTTATGGGAGAAAATACCTCACTCTAAGTTTGATATGGCTATAAATCAACTTCTGTCTATCAGAACAATTTCCCTACCTAACCACTCTCCCCAGCCAAGCCACTTATATTCTTCAAATTCTGGCCTATTGCTCCTTAGTTAAGAATTTTGAGAGGTAAGAACAAACACACAGAGTCACACCTCCTTTTTCTGCTGTCATTCAAGACTTTTCTATTAGTTGCTTTCCAAGGGCTAGCCAAAAAAGAGCCAGTTACCATCCAGTCACCAGCAAGAAAAATATCAGTACAGTATTTCCACTTGCAGGTCTTTAAATATTTTGGTCCCTTCCAAAGCAAACAGCAAACCTCTCTACACATACCACGGAACCTGGGAAAAGAAGAGGGTAGAGACAAAAGGCAGGGCAAGGTCCACAACAGAAAAGGCCATCGGAAAGGAAGGATGAGTGGAAACTGCTCCCATAGATACTGGACATGGATAGAGCATCTGCAGGAAACTTTGGGGGAAGTGGAGGCTTAAGTTAGGAAGTCATGTTTCTTTCTGCCATACATGAAAAACCAGGACACTGTACAGACTGAGGGAGAAGTATAAACACAGATACATTCCATTAAGCATACCAAATGTTTCCTGTAATTAAACTAGAATAGTCTGACAGCACCTCCAGTATATTATGGGTAAGCAGCATTAGGCAAAACTTAATGAAGGTTCACGCCATAGGGATCTAGTCAACCTGCGCTGTCCTTAGCCAGCATCAACCTGGCAAAGGGAAGAACTAGTCAGGGCTTCAACATAAGCTCATCAGAAACGTCATCCTAAAATACATGCTTTCTGATCGGGTTGTTTCTTTGTTCGTTGTTTCTGAGGAGGAAGACATAAGCTGCAGCAGGCCAGGTCTCTGGGATGAGTTTCCAGGTCTACCGAAGCTCTCTCCAAACCTCTTTACAGTCTCTGTGGAAGTCTCACACCCTGAGGAACATAACTGTCATATTACTACTGTTTGTTTGGTTGGTTTTGGTCGGTCGGTTTGTTTTTAATAAGAAATGTGTGCGATTCAAAATTCCAGGGGAAGTTAAGAGATCTCATTTTGACGGAAGGCACAGACCACACCTCCCTAAGCTGTGCCAACTGAAGGGCTAACGGGCCTATGGTGGCTGAGAAGGAACTCTACAGATTTGTTGCTTGTTTTGCTTTTATTTTTCAAAGTTCCTTACAAACAGAACTATGACAGCATCACTTTGTGTTACACAGCTGGTTTAAGAAGTCGGTTCGCAGTAACACCTGGCAGTTTTATTCTAGTGAAATAATAAAACTGATACTCGAAGAGTCAGTGCATCTGTCCAAAAGCCCACAGAAGGTTCTGCAGCAAGCAAAATTATCAACAAGAGAAAAATCAGAAGGTATCACAGACTATTTTAAATACCAGAACAAAATAGGAAAGGACATGAAAGCCAGCAATGGACAAACAAGCTTAGAATCGTGAAACGTGGCAGTACTGGCCAGATTCGGTCTATGTCCAAGGGTCTTAGAAGCTGGTAGGATTCGAAAGACCACCCACCAACTTGTGAAAACTTGCAACGTTGAGTTTTCTAAGACAGGAGTGCAAATCTCTTTAGGGATCACAAATTCAACAAGTCATTAACATAAAGGTAGAATGGAGAGAGTGTCACAGTCTAAAGACTGACATATCTGATGTAAGGCGAAGAAGGGCGGAGGAGCAAACAGGCTCCATTTGGTACACATTCTTTCCAGCAGCACTGGCCAAAGTGTGCTGGCAACATAATGACGTGGAGCTACTCCTGTCCCTGATTGTTACACGCCAATTTGTTCCAGCCTACAAACTCACTAGGCAGTAATACACAGTAATACAGGAGTACCAGGGAAGTCACCCCTTCTTTGGAATGGAGAATGGTTAAATTCATACGAGGAATGATTAAGCTCATATTCTTACATTTTTAAAAATTATTTTCAAGTATTTATTTTTCACAGAAGTGGAAAAAACAAAGAAACTGACAAAAGATCCTCTACAGATAATGCAAAATACGAATTACCAGCTCACCCAGATTAACCTCTACAGTTAGAGCAAGACACAGACTTTTCTCCAACTACAAAATCTCTGCTGGAGTCCAGCACAAGCTGTGTCTTCGCGCAATGCCAAAAATACTCGGTGGCACAAGATCTCCAAGAACAGCAGCCCCACCAGGTTTCCCCAGTTAGGAACGGAGAACAGGAGAACACAGGTGCCAGCCTGTGCTTGCCATGTACGTGTTAGTTTCCAGCCACTACAAGAACTACAAGCTGATACACTGAAGCAACATTTAAACCCAGTTTCCCACTCCTTGCTGCAGAGCCAACCATGCGGATCACGTAAAGGATAAAAGCCTCGGGTGCACAGACAGAAAGCATGGAGCAGACTGCAAAGGTGCAAGGCTGCAGCGGCTGCTTTAGCTTACCATACGTCTCGGATCTACTCTCCTCCGAACTAGACTTTGTCTTCTTGGAGGAGCTATCTGCACGAGAGCAGGAGAAAAGGAGAAAGAGATATAGAAAATATGGAGACCAAACATGAGAAAAAAAAAACTTAATGAAAAACACAGACTGATTTATTAGGTTAAATCGTGCAAAACACAAATAGGATGTGAACAAAACGTAGGCGAAACACTTGGAATAAGGGGTGAATAATACAAGCACGAAGACACAGGTAACACCACAAAGAATCTATTACAGAATTTGAGACACAATAAAAGAAGTTCTTGGCTACGAACTACAGAAAATATTCTGGATAAAAAACAGTCCAAGCACAGAAACTCTGGTAACATTCATCTCCAGAGTAAGTAATAAACATATGCACAGTGGTTCAGCATTCTGAATTTACCCCTTAAAAAGAAAGGAATTTTATGAAGGCTACAGTACAGAGTTCATCTGTTAGACCAGATCATAACCATTGTATTAGTGGTGCCAGGTAGCAGCTCTCGAATCAGAATTACTTTTATCAATTGAAGATTAGAAGATTCCTGAAGTTTGCTTCTGAAGAATTCTTTCTGCAAACCAACTTCAGGGCCCGACACCTCCCCCAACCAAAATAATTTTACATTGTGTATTCCCAAGGACTAAGGAAAAGAAGACAACCACTAATTTAGGTTCTCTCCCTTAAAGAACTTTTTTTTTTTTAACATAATGTTAAAAGCCCATTTTAATTTATTTTGTGCACACTAGGAAGGAGTCATGCAGCTAGTGGCAGGAAACACTAACGAACAGGATGGTTTATAAACATCAGCTTCAAATGCCTTGTGCAAAAACACATTCTACAAGTTCTACAACCTTTAGATTCAACTCTTGTCTCTTCCACAAGCCCCAGGGAAATCACTGGGCTAAACAGCAGAATGCACAGACATGAAAAAAGCACATTGCATGGGGCCAGGAGGCTCAGGCAAGAGCCTGTCATGCATTTCACGAACACACACAGTAGTCACTGGGTTAGTGTTTCGCAGAGGGAAGGAAGAATCCCTGCATGCATCCTAATTTCCATGACAGCACTGGACAGGTTGACCAAGCTGACCCAGATACAACCTTTCAGAAGGTTAAAAAATAGGATAGCATATCCTTTAAAAAACAGAAGTTCATCTTAAAATACATCATGCTGGAAAGCACAAATTCACTCTACAGAGATGGTTCAAAATCCACTAAATTTCAGAAAAAATTTACAAGGAATACCAGAGCTAGTCGAGTCTATAAGGTCTCAGATTTCACACTTTTTTCTACTAAAACAGCCAGAGAACTACTCACAACTAATTACAGTATTTGCCTCCTGAAATTTCAGACTAACTTTTCTGAAAGAGGAAGTAGTTAATAATTACTCACTGATACCACTAATCTAGGTTTATTCTTGCATAATTAACAGCTACTTTGTCAATGAGCACGTTTAAAAGCAAGACCGTGTTCATTTCAATGCCTGCATGCTTCCGAAGGGCTTTGCAAGCACAGAAGAGCACAACTCTCAAAAACCACATTTGTTGACCCATTAAAACCGGTTTCATCCAGCACTTTCCAAATCAAAGCCTAGATCTTCAGCTGAGAAGTTGTAAGACTTTACCTGTTGGATCAAAGTCGTGTGTGCTACTGCAGCGTTCAACCTTCTGCTTCTTGTCAGCTGGAGACTCTCTGCTCAGAATGCTGCCGTGTCTGTGTCAAAGCAAAGCAGATGATCCTGACTACCGTGCCACAAAACCACTGCTCAACCTTAACTAGTTCTGGAAATAACCTTAACTAGTTCTGTTTGCTAACATGAAATTTGGATCACAGAATCACAGAATCATTTAGGTTGGAAATGACCTCTAAGATCATCTAGATAAGAAGGTACACAGTAGGTTCACCTCTGAATTTCTTCCCAGAGTATGGTCAAGGGGAAAAATGGTCTCCCTCAGAATAGTTACAGACTGAAAGACCTCCTCAAATCTTAACTCCACCTCCTCTCCCACCAAACAGTAAATGTTTATAGATGTAAAAATCAAAGACTTAGAATACCCACCCCACACCCCCCGAAGCAAGTGTCTGCACATCATGCACCCGCACAGCATCGTTTCTCCGCCCATCTCAAGCCCCAGGTAAGATGACCCACCAGGGTACGTAACAAAAGCAAACAGTAACACTATGCCATGCACTCTGAGCACAGCACCAACTGTATTTTTGGCACCTCGTTCTGATCTGGATATTAATTTCCTTGCATCTATACTGGGTACTTCTACCTATGCTTGCACACACTGCTCTCCTTTAAAAGAATTCCTCCTTCAAAAATCATGTACCATAATTTGTAATACAGATAAACAGTTAAACTTCAGCTACTCACCTTGTAGGTTTTTTGAGAGGAAACCTGAAAAGAAGAAACAACAAGTTTAATGAACTGTTTTTTTGGTTCTCAATATTATGCTTGATAACAACACTTATTCTTAAATACAAAGTTATTTTACTCCTCTGTAACGTCTTCGAAAGAGAACAACCAAGGCTTTTCTATTCTTCTGCCGCAGCAAATTATTAGTTCATTGATTCAACTAGGGAAAAAATTATCAACATGCTTCAGGTTTCAAAAAGAATAAAGAACAAAAGCAGAATTCGTGCCGCCAAATCCAGTGTCCAGTAGGCCTTTCTCATTAGAGTGTAGTGGCTCATGAATCACCTTCCTCTCCTAACAACTAGTTCCATACAATAAAAATTAACATAGCTTGATTTTTTTTTGTCCCAGTATCTATGAAAGCCCAAACTCCCACTGAAAATTCTCCTATAGCTGCGACATTCCCATTACATCCCTCCCACGTGGGTTCCGTGGTGTCCAGGAATATCGGAGCTCACACTGACGTCTCCTAGAAAGACCTCTAACTATTTTCATGAAACTAAGAACTCGGCCAAATTTGAGATAAGTACAGCAGCATAAAGTTAAGCTGAAATTCTATTAACTATTCCAAATATTATTTCTGGGACGCACAAAGAACATAAGCAACAGGAACTCTGAGTTAAAGGGAGGCAGAAGTGTATATGAATTTTTAAACTAACAAATAA
Organism: Cygnus olor; assembly: GCF_009769625.2. Classification (NCBI taxonomy): domain Eukaryota; kingdom Metazoa; phylum Chordata; class Aves; order Anseriformes; family Anatidae; genus Cygnus; species Cygnus olor. The sequence continues at coordinate 3,175,569 of NC_049190.1, read as the reverse complement.
GACACACAAAAACAAGTAAGACAAATAAAACCTGGATATTTTCCCCTTGAATTATCACAAAAAAATGACAAAGCAAGGTGTACACCACCTAAATTAAGGTACCAACCTCTACTTTTATAAAACAACTCTTTATTCTTAAAACTTTTCAGAAATTTAGCTGCACCATTGCTACTTGTTAAATGTTTTTCAGGTCCTTTGGCTGGAAAGCAATACAGACATTTAGACCTGTACGTGTACTGACGAAAAAAGAATAAATCACCTTTTGTTCTAAATGAGTACATCTACAATTGTTGTAGCTGGTAATTCCCCACGCACACACCAGTTATCCTTACTGCACTTGGGTTTTCCTGTTTACATAGGCTTTCCAAAAAGTAACGAGGTGAGGGTCAGGAAGAGATTCAAGTAAAAACAAATCTAATACCACAGAAGTTAACAGGGCATTAAATGACTTTTTTTTTTTTTAGCAGACCTATTTAGTAAAGAACAATATTCCCCAGTAGAAAACAAAACTGCCATCGGAGCAGGACGCTCCCAAAGGCACCACCCTCCAACCACATCCAGCTGAGCAGAGCGATGGCCTTGCCCATCCAAACTGCTCCAATGGGCAGAAGCAAACCGCTCCCCAAGAGCGCTCTGGAGCATTACAGATGCCTCGAGCACTGCCCACAAGCCTGCCCCAACCGCACACCTCGGGTTTTAGGCTCCTTTCTCCAAGGAGGAGCACCTCACATCCTCTTGTCCTCGGTGCCACACTGAGCAGCCCAGCCGGGAACAGCACAGGCTCAGAGCTGCTAACTCCTTCCCAATTACCTGGAAAACATAACTGGATACACAGAAGAAGCACCCAGCATAATCCCTCGCTTCAAATAACAACTTAACTGCGGACGGACGAAGCACTGGCCAGCTCACACACGCCAAGCCCCTACGCAAGGCTGAATGCTAGGCACTCCGAGATGAGCACCTGATGACACACTAGGCAAAAGAAACTCAAATGACAGTGGCAGTGGTGGCTGCCTGTTCCTGACGATAACTATACACAGCAAGACACCTGCCGTCTCTTAGAGAGCAGAAGCAAATGTAGCTGAAATGCACCGACGGCTTCAAAACCGAGGGGAAAGACAGGTTTGATCATATAAGCCTTAGGAACTGATGGGTAAAGCAGCACAGAAGTTTATCAGTTAAAGAAAAGGCGCACCCAGACTCCACAGAAGTGCTGGAGCTCTTCCCCCACAAAAAGCCAGGAATCACTATTTTCACCTCAGAAGCTGGGAAATCCACAGATTCAAATAAGCAAGGTGCAGCTAACGCAGCCCCTCCTCGCACTGCTCCACCTGCGAAGCCACATCGCCCTAGCACTCAGCCCTGCCGTTTGCGGATCTCAGTCAGCAAAGAACTGCTTTGTGCAGGACAGACAGCCTGAATCCCAAAGCAAAGAAAACAAAAGTTATCCCAGGCCAACCCGGCCTGGCCTGAATGCCGCACGGTAAGCAGATGCAGCAATAACCAAGCGTCGCTTTCAAAGAGCAGAAAGGGAAACAAAGAAATCCAGGGGCAGACAAACCACCATCCCTTCAAAGGCAGGGAAATACAGTTAAGATTATACTTTTTTTTTTTTTTTTTTTTTAAATCTAACGCACTTGCTTGTGAGTTCCATAAAAATTTCCTAATACCACTAACAAATACTTTGATGGGGGAAAACTTATTCCGTAGGCTTCCTTATCAAGCACCCAGAACTCCAGGCTTAAGCTCCTACAGCAAAAGAAACCATTTACAAACAAAGTAAAATTAGCTCCCTGTTGCACTGTTTTGGTTGGTTCAGAGCTATTTATTATGTGTTCAAGCACCAAGTGCAGATGATGTATTTTCAAGGTCTAGAAGTTACGAACAACGTTTCAACTTATTGTACACAAGCTGTTGACGTTATTTATAAAGGAAACACTGAAGTTTTTTCAAACTGTATTTTTTCCCCCGGCTGAAACCCTCAGGATTTCTTCCTGCGCTTCGACATTAACGGGGAGCAGAGAAGTCCTGAGCAAGAGCCAAAACCTCGCAGCTTCCTCCTCTAAGGCTGCAGCTGCCCTCACGATTTTGGGTACGGAACAACCCGTCAGCGATAGCGCTGGAGAGCCAAGCAACGTTTGGGCCTAAGCCCATGAGGGAGGCAGCAGCGTCCAGGCCTAGGCCCATGAGGGAGGCCCCTAGGAGCCAGTGCTGGCTGCCTCCCGGCTCAGCCTTCCCCCAGGGCCTGCTGCAGGCCGGAGGAGGCCGGTAGAGGTTTGAGAAACACTGGAGGCCCTGGGCCACCTGCCAGCTTCCCCAGTTTCACCCCGCTCCCTGGCTGGTGGAGGGAGGCCGGCGGTGGGGAGGCCAGCGGCAGCGGGTCAGGGTCCCAGCGCCTGCAAGGCCAAGGCAGGTCCCGGTCCCCTGACAGCCGATAATTCTGCGCCCAGCGTGGCCATGGAGGGGCTGGGTGCAGCCGACAGCTGAGGAAGGGGCTGGTTGAGCTGGAGGTGAAGACCCCCCAGAAAAGTCCCCTCCAAGGCCTGCAATAGCCCCAGCCCATCGAGGCGTGAAGTCACAGAAATGAGAGATGGAAGACACAGCTGAGACTATAAATACACCTGTAAAAACCGCGCTAGCCAGGAGAAGTTCCCCTTCTCTTCCCCAAGCCCTAGCAGAACGCTACCTGACATTTCTTAGCTGAAGATGTTCCTCAGTTCCCAGATAGCACATCACTTGCACGCTATGGCACAGTGCCACTGGATAAACGGAGCACAAAGTACACAACAGAGTCCCCCATGAGTTTATTCCACAGCTATTTGTGTCCCAGTGCCACTGACCTTCACTTGGACATAGCATTAAGTTTGGAAGTAGTACTGAACCTCCCCTCGCTGCTTTATTTCATTCAGCACCATATATAACGTATAAAATGGATTTCACCTACTTCTGTAAACACCACGCAGGCTGTAGGCACGGCAGGGCGCGGTTAACAGCTGGAGGTTTAATTCCAGATCAAGCTGGCAAGTTTAGGCTCCATGATAAAACCCTGTAGACATTTTGTCTGATAACTGATGAACATCAGCACATTTTCAAACAAGTTGTTCCACTCTCTCAACTCCCAAATACCAGGAACAATTAAAAGCCAAGTCACATTCTGTTTTTAAAATACTGGGTCAAATAACTTAAGCAATTTAAATGCATCAAATTACTAAAAGTATGTCTTGTTAGTCATGCTGCATTAGTAAAATCTATTTACCGGAAAGCCAAGTGAGAAAAATATACCTACAACTAGTACCACTGTGGATTAAAAATTACAACTCTCCAAGTTAGCTCACACATGCATGCACCATTCAGTACTGGACCGGTGCCTAAAAGCTACCTTCAAGCCAAGACAGAAAAAGATAGTTTTAAGATCTAGTGTGTCAAAACACACCAGAGCGAGGAAGGATTCCCAGCTCCCTGCAGTACAAAGCATTCCATTCCAGCCCTGGAGGTTGAAAATATATCTGACCATAAATAGCACAGCACTCAGATAACCATGTTGGGTTTCTTGGTGTGTTTTTTGTTGTTGTTTTGCCTTTTTTTCCCCTCCCATGCTAAAATATTACTAGATTTCAAGTATTTGCTATCTCAAAACCTGATCAAAGAAAAAAATATTTAGATTCAGACAAGAGCCTCAACCTTGGAAATATTTACTCATGTGCCTAAGTTTAGTTCCCTTTACTTCAGCAGGACTACTCACATGCCTGAAATTAAGCTTGTGTGTATTTCAGTGGAAGTATAAATTACTACAAGTTGTGCTGAGATGAGTAAGAAATATTGTGAAACCCACACAAAAGAGAACAGCCCAAAACTGCTTGCTTGACGGAACTAATCTTTAATTAGGAGACGAACAGTTGCAATAGAAGCTTCTTCATTGCTTTATTAGTTTCATTTAAATAGGGCGTTGCTTCGTTACAGACCAACCCTCTTGGAGAATTCTGGATTTGGAGAAAAGGCAGCAAACCAACTACCCCAAACCCAACAGAGATGAGAAATAATTACAGGCTCATTCGTCTTGTCCACACACCTAGAGAAGAGGAAAACTAAAGGTTAACTCTAAGTCTTATCCTCCCCTGAATAAAAGCCCCAAACCATAGCTATTTAAAATTACATCACCCTACTTCAGAAGGTTTTCACCAAGCAACGAGTCAATGGGAGGCCTTCTGCTAGCACCACCTCCATGGATGCTGGTGACAGAATTGGTCAGCTGCCCCCTCTATTTCTAGGAGGAAGAGCCGGATTCTACTCTCCTCTTCCTCATCCGTACCCAAACAGATCCTGCAATGGAAGGACTGAAGTCTGCTCACTTAAACATCACCAGTCTCACAACTTGATTTCGAATGCATCTAGTGCATGCAGCTCCCCTCAGTACCTACAAGGCTTTATTTCTGATGCCCTGGTTGGACCTGCACTGGTAACAGACAGAAAAAGGCTGCATTTCCTGTGTAAATCTAGCAGGTTTAAGGACGTGCCTTGAAAGTGCAGTGAATATGGATGTCTGAAACGCCATTTCACAGGTAGTTCTCAGAACTGCATCTTGAAAGAAACAAAAACCGTCTGTATATTTATATTCCCCCAGTCTGCAGACTCACATAGCCACCAGCCACTTGTTTGCTGGGCTTAAAAGCCCTGAGAAAGGTATTGTGGCAGAGTGCTGACATGACCCGAACAAAAGCAGTACCAATGTGACCTTAATATAGAGCTGAAGGCAGTCTTCTGCCACAACAAAAAGAGGTAGACGTGCTCTGTACAGGGCAGCGGGCGAGTAAAAGGAACTGATGAGATAGCAAATGACAGGCGGATTCGAGAGAAACACAGATGCAGCAAGTGGGCAACTATTAGCAACCAAGAAAAAAACGCAGACACAAGTCTGCCATTTCCCTGCACTGCCCACAAAGCGCAGCTGCAACCACAGCAGCTATTCTGTGGACACCACCGATTCAACACATCGGGTCTGTTTACCCTGGCATTAACCCACTTACGGAGCAGCTTTGTGCACCATCATCTCTTCCCCATATCAAAGGACATAAGCTCAGGAAAGCAGTTTTCTTCCTCAAAAAAAAAAAAAAAAAGACAACTGCAGACTGATGGCAACAGAGCACAACACAAGGTGCAGCAAAAAAAGCCAAGTGAAGGAGGGAACCAAACGGATTCCCAGGACCACCCAGAGCCAACGTATGGATCCTAAAACCATAGCAAGTGCACAAGGAGGCGAAACCGAGCTGAGCAATAAAAGTTTCCATGTTATTTTTGTAGGAGTCCAAGGCAACAACCACAGCTGACGCAATGACTCATGGAAGAATCGTTCGTGGCATTATTAGCTTTAGATTACTGACAGCTTTGCCAGCAGGCTTAGTTCTGCCTTCGCAGAAGGAACCCAGGAAACATAAAGCAGTGGCCTGAGAACCCCTAAAGCTCTTATCTTCTCGGCCTGACCCCACAGCTCTCCATCTTCTCAACGTTCCCAGCAGCTTGGATTGGCCCTAAGAAAGCATCAGCAAATGCCTCCATCCTGCTCAATGCTGTATTTTGTTCTTCTGGCCCACCAGTGTTTCTACACACAACTAGAACATGCTATTTAGTTTTCCTTTTAGGCTGGAAAATACGGAGTAGCCCACATGGCCCATTGATCCATGGCGTGCTTCTTGGTGGATCAATACAAGAGACCACTGCTGTGGCAACCAGAAGTGCTGAGTTAAGCACTTAAATAAGATTAATTCTGATAAAATTGAGGGGAAAAATGATGCTTTTTTTTTCAAGTCTGGAAAGCCAGCAGGTTTCGGATGGCCTAGGAAGAGAGGGTCAGGGCTCTAAAGGAAGGTATTTCTATAGGGAAAGAGCAGTCCAGCAGTGCTAGTGCCAGCACCTTTCCATCACAGGGACAGGTCCTCTGTGAGCTTTAAAATCCACGTACGTATACACACACATGCAGCAGCGTTGGACAGAGGAGTGCTGCTGCGCTGTAGCACCACGTGTATTTTGGGAAGCCTTCATTCTCACAGTTATCCAACCAGATCTTTATTTCGGGTGATGGTTTCTTCAAGAGGGGTGGAGAGAAGCAGCGAGCAGGAGAAGGAAGCAAGAGGAAAACTCAAAAAAAAAAAGAAGTTTTTTAAAAGGTGAAAGAAAAACAGAATGCAAAGATAAGTCTTCTTGATAAAATGTATTGCAAGAACATGGAGATGCTGCCTCCATACAAGGAGGTACATGGAATTTCCTGATGATGCAGGTGGTACTGCCCACCTAAATCAGCATTGTTCCCTCGTGGAAGTATGACTTTGCAGTTAGACCTATCCAGCTCTGAAAGGAGCTTCCAGTAGTGTATGTTAAGTAGATAAATAAAAAAGGCAAGCGGTGCACTCCAAGCCTCCTGTAGCCCGTGGTAGTTCTTTCCTACGCACCCTTTTGCTGTCCCACTTCCAGAAGGGAAGGGTTTCTATTTCTCTATGAACAGGAGCGTTTGGAAGGGGCGGAAGAAAAGCATCTCCAGAGGAGTTTCATCCACAGTCCACTCATTCAGTCCCAGCCCAAGCAAGTGCCTCAGCTATTTTCCATGACACAAGCACTTGGATTTTTCCAAGAGCTGATGTCAGGGCTTTTCATGGAGAAAGAACTGCATTTACAGGGCCGGCAAGGAAGGAGGGCTTCCCCAGCAGCTATTCTCAATGTGGCCTTTGTGCTGCTCTGCTGCTCAAGCCAGGACCCTGCGAGAACTCTCAGTCCCCTCAGAAACTCTACAAAGGGGAGGGGACAGAGACATTTTCAGCAGCCGGCACTGTTCTGCTGCTCCTGACCGACTTCCAAGGCTCAGAAGCATCAGCTTTCCATCTCAGGGCCTGAAGCTCCAGCCTTCCAACAAGGCCACCTATTGTTTCCTGCCTCTACGACTGGGTAGGAGCAGACAAACAAACGGGAGCTGGGGAGGGGGGCAGTGGAAGAGAGCATAAATAAACCAAGTGGCTCGTGTGTCCCCCGTGCTGCCTTCGGGTGCAGCTTAGAAGCAAGATTCAAGCAGTGGGGATGAGGTTTGCCCTCAAAACACGATTCAGAAACTGATGAAGAACAGAGGTTGCCAAATCATGGGTGATTTTCTGCTGGTTTCCCAATCTGGCTGGCTACGAGTTCCTAATTCAGTCAGTTTCCACCGCTGGGAAAGCAAGATTCACATCTTTGAAATGGAAATAAATAAATGAATGAATTAAACATTAAGAAAACCTTTTTTAAAAAAACCCAATATCTTCTAAAAGATCTTCAGAAAATGTCATAAAAAATGAAACAAAAATCCAGTGCTCTGCAAAGAAGAAATGCCCCCGATTTCTTCATTCATTTGCTGCAAGTTTTTCTTGCATTACGCATGTAGCAGCATTGACCACGTACAGTAGAAAGGTCAAGCCTTGTGATTTCAGAAGTTATGACCCACTTTTCTTGCTTATTTATTTTTAAGTAGGCTATAGACAAATATTCCCAGGCACAGAGAGCTCAAGCTTCCCTGAAGGAAGGAAAAGCAGCTGAAATAAGGAAAAGAAGCTGAGATAAACACAGCGTGACAATAGAACAGGAGCTCCAAAATTGCCCTTTTCTCCCCATTTTCATATAATCTTGGCAACCTAAGCTTCAGCTCTTTGAGGAGGGAAAAATAGCGCAGAACATGGGTGCTCTGATTTTTTCCCCGATTTTTTTTTTTGAAAAATCACTTAAAAACCCCTTTTGCCCACAGCCTGCTCCCCACTCTGGAAGAATCACATAAAGCAAGAGGGATTGTTGCGCAGACAGGGCGTGGCGGTCCAAATTAACCTGCCTCCGTAAACTGTAGCTAATTACGGGGAAGCGAAATGTTTGCTTTGCCTGCCAATAATTGCAATACAGAGCTGGCTCAATGGCAGCGGCCCCGCTCCCCGCCTCCCTGCAACCACTCCTCCTACACGGAGTCTGGAGAAGCTTTCTAGTTAGATGCACACGAAAATCAAAGCAAGGCACAAAGGAACCGGGGTGCTGCGGCAGACCTTTTTATTTCCCTAAACCGACCGTAGGAACCCGAAGCCAGTGAGTGCCATGGGATTTGCTGTCACCCAACACATGCAGAAGGGCTCGGAGATGGCTCCTCACGCTGCCCCAGCGCGTCGAGGGCTTTTTGCATGTCATTAGGCACCCAGCCGAGCTCCTTATTAATGCCGTGCCTCGCCTGCGGTCGTTGGGAAGCAGCAACAAGGCTGGTGTGTGGAAGCAGGTCTTAAAACCAGCAAAAGACAGCAATTAGAAAGGGAGGAGAAAAAACAGCGCACGCAATACAACTGGAAACGTAGCTTTCAAAAGACCGTAACACTAATTCCAATTACCCAGCTTTAAGTTTTGCAAATATATGTACAAGGTTCAGAGCCACATTTGAATATTTGGCCCAGAGTTCACATTTCTGGTAAGTGAGCACAGTGCCTGGCACGGGAACGCCGCACCTCCACAGCCTGTTAGACCCACGCGTATCCCGGGTTCTAGATACCGGTAAGAAATGGGGTCTGTTCTCCAGTAACTGCAAAAGTTCGGAATTAGAAGCCTTGCTCCTGCTGAAAGAGACCTGACATAAATACCAGGGGATGCAGGACAGGTTAAGCCCTTCCAACCCAGCTTTTAGCCTAGACTCAAAGAGGTGATCGGACTTTTCTCCCTCCGTAGCTTTCAGAGACGAACCATCTGTCTCCGGTTTTTTAAAATTTATGGGTATTTAACATCACACTAAGACATATTTACTCTCCTCCAACATGCCTTTCATGAGCTGTTTTAAAAAAGAACCAACAAGGTTAAGTCCTCCTGCTCCTTGGCACTGCGAGCTCCTATCTGACTCAACACCAGCTCGTTGCAGATTGATCTCGACACAGATTTCACTGCAATTTGGAAACAGCAGCAGCAGTACATACATCAGCAACATCCTCACTGATGGATTTATGTACTTAAAAAGAATCAGGATAGTTTGTCCGACCCACTGCACAAAATGTCATTACGTTACCCCCATAACAAATGTGGTCAGCACGGCTAACACCAGCTCCAAGAAGAGCACCTTGCCTTAATTTAGATTTACCTCGGATTCTCTTGGCAGCTTGTTTTAAAGGTTAATGTGCATCAACCGCTCCAGAAACCTAACGCCAACACTCCAGACCCAAGACCTGCCGGCTCATCAGAAGGAGGAATTTATCAGCTCAGAGCTGAGCAGACACTCAACCAAGAAGCAGTTTCAGCCCTGCCTTTGCTTCTCCCACCCAGTCGTGAACCTTTGGTCAAACTACGCCCATCCTGCATAGGATGTGCAGACAGGGCTCACCCTTACGACCTTTGCAAAGCTTCTAAATATTTGCCAGCTGCAATAAACTAATTTACAGCTAATACATCTTAAACTACCCAAAGGCAAAGCGCTCCCAGTGGCCTAATTTACACCGAGGAAAAATTGGATACACACACTATATTACAAACAAAAGCTGTAGCAGAGAGAGGAGCAAGAAATCATTACCACTTGGTTGCTTAACCTGTACAGTGTATTATTAGCTCTTAGCCTTTCAGCTTCTAACGTAGCTAATTCCCCTGGTGAAGTTTTACTAAGGCAGATGCAAACACCAAGGGCAACAACATCAGCGTGACATCACGAGTCTAAACTACCTGAGACTAAATTAAGAATTTGCAGCTAATTGAATATTTCACTTTATCTGCTTCAACGCTTCCAAAGAGGGTTTCTCTCTTAGTATGAGCTCTGATTTTAGAAGCATCCATGGAAGATTTCTCAACGGCATATGTCAGTTCGTCAGAATTTACAAAAAAGAAGGTGCGTGATGTCAACTGAGCCGCAAAGACGTTAGCTAAGCTATACACTGAAGTTACAGCTATCTTATTTGCATTGCCTAAGAAAAACAAAGCAATGTCTGTGATACGCAGACCCATTACTTCCTCTTCCCCTGAAACGCAGGTCTCGCCCATAAAGCACAAGGCAATAAGACTGATTTGGGATACACTGCGTGAAAAGTGAAAAAATTCACACCGACATTCACAGCCAGCTTTCCTCCCCAGCATTTCATCCTCCCCTTCATCTAAGTTCCAGGATAAATCCAAAATGACCAACCGTAAAGGGCTGGAGCAGCAGACAGGATTAGGATTTCACAGTAATATCAAGCCCTGTTTCTTCTACTATAAAATGGAAGGAACAACAGAAAAAAACAGTAGTGCAGCCACGCCACTTGTAAAATGGCTCAAGACCCTGAGAACAACATGAGTCAAACACACGGCTATTAATAGGTCTCCGAATGTGTTTGTGTGAGCGTTTGTCTCTTGGTTCTCTTAAAATAAAGCTTTAAGAAAGGAAAAAAAAAGTCATTTACGTAGGAAACCTACCGGCTGTCAGGAGGTGATGGCAGCGAAATCCCTCGAGACGTGGCAGCGGTGCAGAGATCATCGGGCTGTGGGACGTCTCGGGATCACTTGGAAGCTCTTTCCCCACCCCCTGCCCTGCCACCAGGTCTTGCTGCCTCCTCCCCGTGGGCACCGCCGGCTCCAGCGCCACGGGGACAGCCCCAATCGCAATACCTACGGGTTGTCCCTCGGGATTTGTCCCTCGGGGTTTCCGAGTCTCCTCTTGGTGGCCGAGCCACCCGCGCTACTGCCTTCCTGGGGAACGAGCATCTATCCACCTTACAGCACACCCACTCAAAAAAATAATAAATATATAATAAATATATATATAGATGTACACACACGACATGTAACAGAAGCCCTAGCGGCGATCAGCATACGCCAAGCCCTTTTACATCAGATCTCCGTGCCCTGCATCAGCAGGAGCTACGGCTAGCGGCGAGAAGGCTCCGGCGGCTGTCGCTGTGTGAGCCCTGTCTCAATCCTGCACCAGCAGCACCGCCCCGAGCAGCGCTTTGGAGATCCTCCACTGATGCAGGTTGCTTCATTTTTTTTTAAACGCTATACAATGAAATCCAAAAAAAAAAAGAAAAAAGGAAAATTTCAGAGAAAGCCGTTTTCAGGGAAAAAAAAACCACACCTCAAAGATGGTTTCTTGAGTTTCTTGGTATTTAATACCAACATGCATCAGCTATCAGCTTATCGCATCACGGTCACTGAGCCTGCAGAAGCTGGTGAGAAGGCTCTGCTAGCGTGCACGAGGGCTGGCACGTAATCCAGCACGGGGAACTGGAAGGAAGGTACCGCTGCCCGCATCTACACCCAAGGCTTCTTTCCTAGCTGTCAAAACCTTTGTTCTTCAGCTGAGACGCCGGGGCAGATTTTCCCAACGATCATATTTAATTGGCCATTTTTACAATGGAAACACAAAAGAGTAACTAAGGTTCACGCAGCAGCCATTAAAAGAATGGAAAGAGGAAAAAAAGAAAAGCCCTGCAAGAGAAAAACCTAAACCTTCCCACCCTCCTTTTTCCGACAGATACTGAAAGAAAAATTCTTCCCCTCTCCTCTGCATTCAAGGCAGCTGTTTTCTCATCTTTCAGCATATTCACGGAGCGCAGAAAAGGAACAAAGACTCTCAGCTATTACCTGGTTCACCAGACACAGCTGAGCAGGGAGATCCCCCAGGCCCATTCCCAGGGGGAGCACGCTGAGACCGAGCCCCTCAAGGAGCTCACGCCACCCCTGCGAAGCCGATTTTTTTTTCCTCCAGCCTCCCCGGGAGGCATCTGCCCGGCTGTCCACTCGAGGGATGGGACCAAACTCCACCTCTCCTCTCCCACCTCCTCCGCGGAGCAGCGTCCAGGCGGCGCAGCCAGCAGGGAGCTGGGATTTGAACATTTTGCATTCCCGGAGCTCCCAAAGGGCAGAGCAACACCTACCTGCAAGGCACGTACGTGTGTGCAGTACCCCTAGATGTGTTCTACGTGTGTACCTATGCATTCATGTGCATAAATATTACGGGTTTTTCTTTTTTAATCGGATCCCTGATCAAAGCAACCGCATCACATGAGGCACGTGAGCAAAAGGCTTGGATTCTTGCAGCCAGATTTTTCCTTGGATCCTCGCAGCCTCCCGCGGGGTCGCGCCGTGCCACGTAACGCCGTCTGTTTGCGGGCGTCTTCCAAACGCCCGTCTCCAGCGTGGCACCTGAAGAGCACACAGCCGCAGGAAAACAGAGCCCCGGTATTGTTTTCAGGAGAGAGGAGGGCAGGAAAGAGGGGGAGAATGAAAGCACGCCTCTTTCTGTCATCCCAGGAAGGGAACCGGGAGGTCAGAGCAGGGGGGGCAGCGAGCTCGTACGGCTCCGAGGCTGCTCCAGCCCTGGGGAAGAAGGACCGGAGGGTGAAGGGGCTGTTTTCTTTTTCTGCCCCAATAACCTAATTAAGTTTGTGAGCGCTGCTAGCGGGAAAGAAATTTCTTCACGCTACACTGTCTGTTTGTGTTTGATTAACGTAAATCTTCCCAGGGCTCCAGCCATGCCCCAGGCGCTGCGATGCCTGGCACTCCATTAGCGAGCAGCCAAGCCGCCGCATGCAGCAGGACGAGAGGGGAAAAAGCACCATTTCTATTTCAGCCTTTGCCGTAAAACCACCTCATTCGACTGCAATATCTGGGGGAGGGGGATTTGAATTGCCATCCCCAATTCAGCTCCACGTCTTCCTCAAATCACGGGGGCTATTAAAAAGATGAATCTGCATAAATCACTTAATATATTAATAAAGAGTTCCTTTCTCCTGCACTCAGGATTTATTTTTTATATTACAGAGTACACTCACCGTAACTTGTGTGCTGCCTGGTCCAATGTGTGCCGGTACCAAATATAACCTCAAAGCCACAACTGCACCAAGGCTACAATTACACAGCAGACAGGAAGCCAAAGAAATCAGCTCCTACCCCTATCTGCTCCACGGTTCTAAACATGCCGTAATTTCCCAGCCCGAGCTTGTATTTTCCATGCTTCCATCTTCCCTGTGGCGTGCATTGTCATTTTCTAAAGAGTCATAAGCTGTATTTAGTTGGTTCTTAGTCTGAAAGATTTGCTCAGCTCTTCATTTTCCAGGAATTTCACGAATCAGACGAGAAAATGCCAGCTCTCAAAAAGAAAATGGTAACTGGAGGAAAGAAAAAAGCAAAACCGCAGTGAGTAGCCAGCTGCTCAGCTACTCGCTGGCTAGCACCTCTTCCTTTAACACTCCTGGTATCTGACCTAAAGCACGGAAAAAAACAGCCAGTGCCTTTTTTAAGCAAACAGGGAATCACAAAGCCTTAAGGAAGTGAGGGAAAAATCGTTGCAAATCCCAGGGCAGAGCTTCATAGCCACTTTACTCATGCCTGAGCGAGAATCACGTGCACAAAAAGCCACTGCTAAGACATTAAGAGAGTATCAAAGCAGAGATTTTGAAAGCTGGTTTACATTTTAAAATGAGTGATACCCTATTTTCCGCCCCTAAAGCTCATCGGTAAACGAAGCACTGATGAAACACCGTGAGCAGGCGGATTCGCCTGACTTCAGTAAACTGCATTTTGCTTAAAACGCAGATTTTCCCCTTCCTTCACCGCTCAGAGCAGCTCATTCATTTGCTGTCCCCTCCAACAAGCAGAGCCTGGGATGGATGGGCAGAACCAGGTTCATGTTCCCAGCTCTACTCCCCTCCACAAACCCACACTTCACGGCTGCGTGCCTCAGTTTCCCTGCCATACAAGAGCAAAACACCACTGGGCTAAGATTCTTAAGCTGCTTTACAATCTTAAGAACAAACAGCTGTAACACCGTGCAGTATTATTTATTACATCCCTGCAAACTCAAAGGGGGCTTGCTTTTTCAGATTTGCAGGCAAAGGCTTTGGTTTGCAACCCCTCAGGTCAGTGAGCAAAGGGAGGCATACGAGACGAGCACACCGCAGAGCGCTGCTATGCCTTTACCTCGGAGGGGACATGTTCAGACCCCTTGAACAGAAAAAGTCTCTTACTGCCATAAACACTTGGGGAAAAACTGCATTTGTACCAGGAGACAGTGTTAAAAGCTTCAGGAATGGATCCTGCAGCCTTCTCTGAATCGCAAGGAAGTCATAAATACTGTGAAGATACTAAACGAAATCTCAACGTATCACAAGTATCGAGTAGAAGAGGGATTTAAGCCCAGGACACAGCAGCAACATTTCTGGAAAACTATTACAAGAATGAACTTCTAACTCCTGAGCCTCCCAGCACATTTGTTCGCTTCTTGCTCTGAGGTTTCCTTCTCACTGCAAAACCAGCGCAGAGGAGGCCGGTGCAAGCGAACAGAGCCAGCCCAGAGCCTGCTCCTTTCCTGGAATACCCAATTTCTGGAAGAACATCGCTTTCTGAAGCACCAACCGTCATCTTTTGTAGCATATTATGTCCGGGATCAAAATCCCACAAACGTGGCACACATCACCACTTGAGACAAAGTTCTCTACTCGCTCACAACAGGGATGGGCACAGGAACAACTGATTTTTACCCGGGATTATCATCCAGCACCATCACTGCGGAACCACACAGCCCCGTGACGCAAGGCACAACTGCTGGCTGCAGGTTTTGGCTTCGGTACATAACAAGCTTATAATTTCGCAGTATTAATTTTGATTTATATTTTATCTACAGATTTTGAGAAAAAGCAACACAATGCATTCCTTTCAAGTCCAAACCGATGCAGCTGCCAGGAAACAATGTAAAAACAAGAAAGGTTCAGGAATGGAAGCTTCTATCTTGCTTCCTACTCTGATTTCCCAGATTTCCTTCCCGCCGTACTCTCTCAGCCACAGGACATAAGAAGAAAACAATTTGGAAAAAAATAAATAAATCTTTGACCAAAAAAGCTAGGAAGACCGTCTGGCACAACCAGGTTTTTAGAAGAAATTAGAGACAGCTAAGACATGACTTGGACTGCAAACGGAATATCACCACTTTAAACAAACACCTCCTATGAACGTAGGCAAGACAGTGAAAGAATTAGCAGATGCGCCTCATTTAGCCAACGCAATAAAACATTAAGATAGAAAAAATTATTTTTAAGTGCTTGTAAAACATCGCACTGCAAGTTACAAGCCTTCGTATTTCAGGGTTAGCTTCCCCGCGATCTCCTCCCTCTGTTGTGCCATTCTTTGTCGAGTAACTACAGTTTCGCCCCCCGCTCCCTCCCTCGCACTCTATTGATTAGGGAACCCATCGCTTCTTGCCCAGGCACAAACCCCACGCCCCGCAAGCCAAATAAGCAAAGCTCTTCTTGTCGCTAAATAACACCATTGGCAGCTCTCAGCTGGTTAGGATGGGATACGGTAAATATTTATGCGGAATTCACAGACCTTTACCCCAATGAGGAGCCAGGCATGGGAAAAGAGCGGCTTCCCAGAGCTCCCTACAGCGGAAGCGAAGTGGTCCCCGAGGGACGGGCTCCACACCCCTGCAAACAGCATCCGCGCAGCAGCAACAAGAGCTCCGCATCTCGTCGCTGCCACCACGGGAGGAGTGCGCACCACGAAACGCAACGCCTCGACACCCGAGGGCCGAGCATCGGGGGGCCAAACCTCTCGCTGTTTATGAGAAGCTCAGAGAGGATGAAGAGACCTGGTCCTGAAAAAGGATTTAGCCCAAACGCCATCGGCATACAGGGCAGACAGACGTGCGTTTTGCACCAACGAGCCCCTAGGATTATAGGGCATCACATCAACGTGCAGAAAGCTCGATATTACACTTCCTTAGCCCCCAGGATGATAAATGACGGGCAGCAGGGTTGTCCAGCTGCCCCACCAGAGCGTCTGAACACGGCACAGAGCCATGCGCTACGAGCGCTGACCCTCCTCTTCTCCCTTTCAGCTGATGGGCTCAGGATGTTGATTTTTCCTATCTTTTATATAAAGCAACAGAAGATATCCCCTCATCTTAAATAAACAGGAACTTGCAAAAGCCTAGTTAGCACAGGGCTGGGGTTTTTTTAGAGAATAAATCTAAGAGCACAGGCAAAGAAGATCTGCAAGAAAGCTCACCTATTTCAGCAAGACACCGCAAGAGCACGGAGCCCACTAGATCGCCCGCACCTTCTGGATGTAACTGAGAAACATCTGTGTGTTTCCAAGCACAAAAATAGCAGGCCGCTCTTCAGCATGCAAATACCTACCAAAAAGCTGCGGAGAGATCAGAGCCAGTGAACTTCACTTTAGCAGTGGAAAGCAAGGCCAATGTTTATTCGGTGCAAATCCATTTTATTTAGTAGCTGCACACTGGACTTCTTATTTTTGTTATAAAAGGGTCAGAACTGTTATCCCTCACACACCACGACGCTTCTTCCTCATCACTCCGGGCACTGAACCCACACCTTTTTCACGCCTGCTGCCTCATTTTCAAGTCGTGCACTCTTGAGCTTTGCTCCAGACCCATCTCGGCCTTCCACCACCTGTCCCCGTGGGCTGGATGCTGACCCCTCAGCCCTCTTTCCGAGCAGACAATTTTAAGGAGAGCTTACATCAGTAAAAATAACAATTTTACAAACAAAGACGCTGCTTCACGTAGACATACCTTCCATTATTTCAGCTCCTTAGCATGCCCTAAATTACTTCAACTTCGTTTGAAAAATAGGAAACGGAGGTAGGGAAACAGGAAATTATTTCTGCAGTAGAAGAGCAGATCGACAATCGCTGACGGATAAATACTACCCAGACTCTGACCAACCATTCCGTCTTAAATCTGTACATTTATTTTATTTTTTTTATAGATCAGTAAGAGATGCTTGTGTGGCACCCCAAGGAGCAGAGAACAAGCCACAGACACTTTGTGCATACGATGTATTGGGACAGAAAGCCGGACTGAGCGCTAGCAATGGACAAATAAACCAAAAGACCTGCAGATTTCCAGGTTTTAGAGTAGTTTGACACAAGTTTCCCGAAAGCTTTTAGGATCCTGGACACCAGGTGAGAACCCCCTAACAAGTGCCCTCTGCTTTCTAAGCACAGCAGTGGCCACAGGTTCACCACCTACTACGTGAAGCTGTAACATCCACCAGGAAAAATTCAAGCTGAAAGCTGTCTGAAAGGAAGTGAGGGGATGGAATCAAACGTAAGACAAGCTCCAGAGGAGAACTATCCACAAAGATACGAGCAAGGATGATTTAGCTACTGGAAAACCAGATAAACTCAGTGGGGTGGAAAAGCACAGAAGTAGGGGCGGAGGATAAAATACAACAGCTCCCGATTTATTACTCGAGATGTGACCCCACGAATGTATCGGTGCACAAATCCTCTGGCTCTGCTCGGAACAAAGCCCACGTCCCGGGCTGCAGCTGATGACCAGCAGCAGCTATCGGCACACGGCGGGATTAGACGGGCAACCTACTTCACGGAGTCAATCGCTGCAAGACTGAACCACATCTGTCCCTTTTTAACATGCAGCTGCATTAACCCTCGGCAAAAAGCAGTGCTAAAAAATATTTAAGAAAACACTGAAATCATTACAACTCTAAGCACAATTGTCACGCGTAAGCATTTAATAAGAGGTATTACTCTTAGGACCCACAATTTTCTGCCGTGACACACAACTGCTACTCCATTTCCAACAGACAGTAATTAAAGGAAGAAAGTTTTGGCTCAAACATGGCAACTGATTAAAAGGCGGCTGTAAAGTCTGTTCAATCTGTGATGCAAATAAAAAAAATACCTATCTGCAAAAGCAAAAAGCAAGAGACCCTTTACGAACACGAACCCTAATTCTTTCAATCTCTCATTGTCCGGGCTGACTTCTGGCATAGGAAAATGGGATATATGGAGCTTCATTTAAAAGGTCACACTGTTTCCTTCCTTATTTTTTTACCATGAGCAATTTTAGAAGCCATTAAACATTTTGAAACAGCCCATACAAAAACAAATTTTCGCTTATCCTGCCTTTGAAGTAAGTTCAACTGATTTCAGTCAGCTTGCAATAGCGGGGGGGGAAAACAGCTCCAAAATACAAAATTTAAGCCAGTCGCTAAATTCAAATGTGAATCAATGCCAAAGCAGCATACTAAATCAAAGAGGGAGACAAGCAGTTATTGTATAGCTCACATTTTCAAAAGAGAGAAAAATGAGAACAGGGACGTTCCATTTTCTGAGACAAAGTCTACTTCATTCACAGCAAGCTGCTGAACATAGTTGCTAAAATTGTGTTATAATCTAAAGAGATAAAAAACAAGACCAATAACACGGTTTTAGCATTGATAATACCTTGTTATGGAATGCTCTAGAGCAGGAAGTCTTCAGTAATAAATACTTTGAGGCCTAATAAATTCTACCAACTGCTCACTACAAACCGAGAACCGGGAAAAGATAAAAGAGCTTGACTCATTCTTTCCCAGGATCTTCGCAGATCCTTCTCAAATCACTGCAGATTTCATCTCTCCCCAGCTTTATATGACACTACGAACAAAATTTCAGGATAGGAACCACAATTTCAATCCCATAAGTGACAGTCAGCACTGGTTTCTCACTCCTGTATTCCCCATTTGTAGCCTCATGTTTCCAAATTCCGGAAGGAGGGAAAAAACAAAACGCGAGGCAGCAATACCTGTATTCACAGCCCCAGACTCTGAAAACGCAGAGATCCATTTCCTCAACGCACTACAACCTACGTTCATTCTCCCACTGCTTCAGCACGACAAGGGAAGCACAAGCACTGATGTTTCGAGTCTGCGGTATTTCCAGACACTGTCTATGAGCCAAATCCCAGTTTGCTCTAGCTCCCCCAGAACTAATTTTATTTCAGAGCCCGTCCTATTGACGATTTCTCCTTTGCCCTGAAGCCAGCGCACAATGAGCAGTCTTTTCCAGGGCCCTCCATCTCCCCGGCAGAGCAGAGCATCGTGCCTACAGCGCACCACCGGAGCCACGCAAGGGGTCAGGAAGAAAATGAAGGTTTGGGATCTCAACAAAAGTTTTACCATTGTAATTGCAAGAGTTTTCTTTTCCAAGCCCAAAGCCAGAGCGCTCACGGAGCTCGTTACACCGGTGTAATTACGACGGTGCATTTCCTCGCCGAGGCAGGACTACACCTTAATGGGGCCTGGGAGGTGATTCATCCGAATTCCTTCATCCTTGCTCACCAGCTGGGCACTGCTGCCGCCGTGCAGACTTCCTGCTTCGACCTCTGGAGGGAGAACAGCTCTACAGCAGAGCAAATCGTAACACAACAACTGCAGTTATTTCTCAGAGAGCATTTGATCAAACATACGGAAATATCACTTCCATTTCAGCAGAGAACGCGGGCACCTTACCTACAGAAACCTGAAAACGCTCGTCCGTCCTACCAGCTACGGCTGAAAGTCATCCGTGCTTGCAAGAAACCGCAGCTCCCTCAGCGTTGGATCAAAGCATGCTCTAAATGCCAATACACAGACCTCCCTCTCCGATTCCCACTATTAGCTGAACACGTTCGCTACCCATCAGCAGTCGCCCACGCTCAAACGCCCTCGTTGGATTAAACGAAATGTCGTGCAGCACCGTAACACGCAGCTGCCATGATTCGGGATCCCACACGTGCAAGAAACCAGCGAACGTAAAAACGAAGCGCGGGTCACGCGCAGAACATCAGCGCTCAGCGCACTGCATCGGGAAGGAAAATAACACTTTATATAAATTTTCGAACCGCCTGCAGTAAGGCGATTTCTCCAAGGCGTTTTCTGCCCGGGGTTCCAAAATGGAATATCTGCAACCAGAGCCAGTGCGGCACGGAAAGCACTAGGACGTCAACAGAAGTGCCTTATCTAAGGCAAACATCTCCACGTGATGGAAAAGAGAGAGAGGAGGGGGAGAGCAGAGGAGGGGGAGAGCAGAGGAGGGGGAGAGCAGAGGAGGGGGAGAGCAGAGGAGGGGCGCAGCCTTACAAGATGAAATTCATTTGCTACTGGGCATTTCTTCCTGCGCGTTATCATGCGACCGAATCGGGTTGGCTGCCACTGAGACACAGATCCTGGGGCCGCAGCGACAGCCCAAGTGCTCCTCGGTGCCAAAGGGCTGCCCCCCAGCTGGGTTATTCCTGCCAGACTCATGCGGACTGACAGCTATACCCAGCGTGGCCCCAGCTGGAGAGGTGACGGAGACAAAGGGAGGATGCAGTGCTCACGGATCCTCCGAGCGAGCAGCCGATTCAAGAACATTCCCAGCTTTAGCACCACCGAGAAAGCACTTCTTAAAATCCCACAGGAAACAAGCTTTCCATTTTGGGTTCCTGATATTTCAGCAGACTTCTCATCGCCATACAGCTAATCGGTGCGTTTTGAATTTACTGCCACGGCAAACTGATCCGAATACAGCTTTGAGGTGAAGAGATTTCACAGACGGATTTAAATAAACAAGGTCCCTGAGCAGGACTGTCCTTGTGTGAAGTGTCCAGAGCCCCTTTGTGCCTGGCCTCACAACTGATTACAAATCCTTTCCCCCTCCTTTTTTTTAAAGCATCATTTGTATGCTCTTTCTTATTTTTTCCCCTTTAGCTAGCTTTTGAATGTGATTTTTGGGGCCAATCTCGGTTTTGATTTAAGAGATATTTCATTGAGAGGGAGAAGGAAAGGCAGAGGGAGAACCCCAAAATCCCTACACACACTCTAGCATAACACCCATTTTGGGGACAATATATTCCTACTTCCCAACAGAGCTACAGGAAGCAGCACATTTTGGTGCATTAAACTCGCACAAATTTCTGAAGTCACTTGCTGGTCCACCTGATCGAAACCCGTTAGCATTCCGGGAGCACCTTACGGATCCGGAGGAGCCATTTTCCCGTCCGCCAGCAGCAGCAGATGGAGCAGGAATTCCAGCACGCCGAGCCAGCGCGACGTTCCTGTCCTTGCAGGAAGCAGGCAGCCTCGCTGAAGCAGCCACGATGATCAAAAAAAAAAAAAAAAAAAAAAACAAAACAGGAGGGGGGAAAGGGGCAGGTCCTTTCCATCTGGCTGAACTCCAGCCAAAAGCGTTCAGGCTTGCAGACAGCCCAAAACTCAAACCTGTTGCAAGGCTGCTTCCTCTCCCCCTCGGCTCCCTCCGAGCTTAATTATCCGCTTCTGCCTGCAAGTGACCCAGGGGCAGGGCTGCGAGCGCCAGCCTCCTCCAGCAAGGCTGCTCCTGACCGTCAAAACAAGGCTGGATCGGCACCCAGCGACTCTCCCCTCCGCCTGGCGCCCGCCAGGCAGCGTTGGTTTATCTGGCGAGCAGGCAGGAGCGCTGCACGCCGCCAGGAAAGAAGTGTTTTCCTGGCCCGAGCCTGCCGTGCTGATACCCCAGCCACAGAGGGGGAGGCAGAAGCGCAGGTGAACAGGTGCAGACACCAGAAAAACACCGTTAATGTCTCCCTGACGAGTGCGAACCCTGATAATAAGCCTGCTAAAAGGAAAAGGGAGAGGAGGTCAAGGTTTGCTATGCAATACGTACAGCTGAAGTTGCACTGGGTAACATCCAAAGCAAACAACACTCCGGAGTTTAAAGCTATCACCAACATTCCTCCATCTTTCCACGCTGGAAGAACAGAAGAGCATGCCTGCTCTGTTTTTTTTTTCCTTTTTTCTTTTTTTAAAGTATTCCAGGCTTTTCTTCTCACAGTAACGTCCGTAATGCAAGTGGGCTGAGCATTGCACAGAACTTTGCAGAGCGTAAAACTTGGGATTTCTCAGGGCTATCTGCAAGCTGCTTTGTACTTACCAGCTGCTGGGAGAGGATCCTCACACCGCTACACCACGGCACCTGCCACTGCAGCGACCAGCCCAGATGCAGAACAAACCTCTTCCCAAGCCCGGGTCCGTCCCCAAAGTATCGCGAGGCATTTCCCTTCCCAGTGAAGGTTCCGTATCTCAAGGGCAGAGAAGAAGCCCGTGACAAAGGTGTCCGTGTTACCAGCACCCTGCAGACTTCGGCACATCCTTGACAGGACCGAGGGAAACCCCACGTGCGCGAATGGCTCTCTCTGCAGCATCCCCGTTCCACCTCCACCAGCCAAAACGATCGAGCTCGTCGGTTTGCTAAGATCCGATCTGCACCCACACGAACCACTTCCGCTGCCGAAACCACAGGGACTACACAGGGCAAACCACAACCTATCATTTTGTGTCTCTCAACATACAGCGAGAACAAATTGCCAACTTGCAAGCTGCAGTTCATCATTGCGAGATCTCCAAGCTGTCTAAGAACTCTTGTCCTTGACACAGAGGTATCACTCTCAAGCCATCGTTCCCCTTCACCTTCACGTTTAGGGAGTTCACATCGTACAAATCCATCCTCTCCTCTCTTTTACAGCTCCTGACTACCTTTCACAAAGTTGTTAGGACGCTGCCTAAGGCAGGTCAGACGGCTACATGCTCTGGATCAGCACGGAAAAACACACTTTTAAGATCTGAGAACAGCAACTTACTCTTGGCTGAAGTCATCACCTCATTTCGGATAGCGCATAATTATTTTTCAGAGGGTAGAAAGAGCTATCTTATCTGCGCTGCTCAGAAAACCACATTATTTTCCTCTTTGAGAGCCACGTACCAAAAGAACGAGACTAACCACCACCAGCACGGCTCAAATACTGTCGCAGGGGACCGCTGTCACTGCGAGCAGAGCAGTTTCTGAAGGCACGGCAGTACCCTCCTGGAGGAACAGGGGGGTACCCAGGCACCAAACACACCTCCCGGCCTCCCCAGCAGTCAGCAGGGCCGCGCTCCTGGCACCGTTTGTCATTTTTTTTTTGCCTTACGCAGCAGGTCCTGGCCCTCTGCTGCTGGCGTGTGCCTTCAGGAGGCAGCGGCAGGCAGGAAACCTCCCTCGTATCTGGCCGCTGCCACCACCTCTCCCGTTTCTCTCCCTCTCACTCATTTCCTCTTGACTTTCTCATGTCTTACACTGCAGCTTTTTCCTATTTCCTTTTTCTCCGCGCTCATTATAGCCGCTCTCTTTCGATTCTCTCCTTCTCCCCCTTTTCCCGACACTCTCCTGGTGGCTTTAATCTCCCTCCCTGCTCATCAGAATGCCCTCCTGCAGCTGGGCGCATCAGAGGCGGGCGATGGTGCCTCTGTGCCACAGCAGCACCGAGAGGAGCCGCCTCGTCTGATGTGCTGCCAACAAGCTACACCAACAGCCACTATCATAACACGGTAAAAAGACTTGCAAGCAGCCATCAGATCCTTCAGGGAGGCTTGCAGGTTGGAGCTTGTATGTTTATGGGAGGGGTGGACTCCGAATCCTGTACCTCTCCTGGATCAGCCTGGTGCTTTATTCAGATGGGTCTTTTCCTCCAGACCGGGAAATGCTTGCGCAGGTCAATTCAGGTCCCACCGAAGCCTCCCAACGCTCTTCCAGCACTGCAGCTCACTCAGGACTCCACAAAGAGCACCTGGCTCTTGGCAGGTTGCTGGTTCATGGTGGGAAGGCAGCCGAGCTCTTGGTAACACGATTGCCTGCGATACCACAAAACCAAGGCTCACAGTTTACAAATAAAAGCCAAAGCAGCCTCTCACGTAAACGGGATTATTTGTGCTGCCGCTCAGAGTTTCCAGGAGGAACAGTACGTGGACAAAAAGACAGGTTTCCACCACCACTTCTGAAGACTTCTAATATATATCTCAAGAGCTCAGGAGCAGACAAACCGATCCTAAGTTCCTAACATCAACACTGCAACTTCATTGTAGCCAACAAAAGAGGCCCTTCTGGTCAATTCACACAGCTCAGCCCATCTTTTGGGCAGCTCTCATCCTAAAAATGTCCGTTTTTCTGAACCGCTGAAAAACCGAGACCTCAGCGCACTCCTAGGACAGCGCCTACAGTCAGCAGGACGTTTGACGGCACCCGGGGAACCAACGTGACAACGATTCAGGTGGATTACAACCGAATTACTTCAAGTACAGGAACTCACATGCTATGCCTTCGGGTCTTTTCCAGTTCACGTATTCGGCCCCGGGAACGACACCATTCATCTGCTTTTCCAGCGCCCGGGCGATTTCACGACGTACCTTCCCAACTGGCATCGCAGAGCCCCACAAGTTTCAGCGTTGTCAAAACAAAGCTTAAAATAGCCCCGCAGATAATTTTTAAGCATTTGCCAACAAATGTAAACAGCATCATTTCTTACTTACCAGACCTCGTTAAACGGTGCAGCTATGCAAGGAAGGGTTCCTGCCCATTGGTCTTAAAAGTCAAACAGACAAAATACTGAAAATACTCAAGAAAAGGATGCAGAAGAATAACAAAGCGTAAGCGACGGTTAGGAGACTATTTGTGAATGTCACAGCCTGAACATTGTTTGTTTTGTTTATACTATTTATAATTATGCTTACATTTCAACATAAAATAAGGACACTGCTTTTTCCTGTCATTTTAATGTATTTATTTTAATTAAAAAAAAAAAAAAAAGTAAACCTTGTTTCTTCCTGCCTTTTTCTAAAAGCGTTGTTCCTATTTTGTACGTCTTGGTATCCTGCCTTTATCCTTTGTACATTCTTGCAGGTTTTTTATCCCTTTTCATTCAACCAGTAACTCTGCTACTCCTTCCCTTGTCCTTACGTCGAGACGTTATCCACATACAGGCTCCTGACCCTTAGTTTAATCAAGCTGAGACATGAACTAACATTTCTATTCTTTACACCTAGTAATTATCCAGAACAGGGCCACAGAGTAGAACAGAACACAGGATCACCTAGCTGAAAGCATGCACTCAGGTTTATTTTCTCTTAGTGCTATTGGTATCTCTTACCGGAGCGAGATCTAGTTTTCTCCAAGCAGGTAAAACGTTAGGACTAGAGCGAGTGCAGGAAGAGTGCTTAGAGGAATATTTGTGCAGCCTTCCAAATGCTACCAGGAGCATTTTTACCTGCATCTTGGATCACCCAGTCCGCAAACTCCGGGATAATACAAACGGGATGCGTCACTGAGCCTCCCACCAACAATTTCCAGGGGGCAGAAGGAGGTATTAAGTGAGAAATCTGGAGGCTAAAGCCCTGAAAGCAAAAACCTAAGCTTATCTTTCAAGCAGCAGAGCCAACATACTTCCCCGGTGACCCAGAAGGACCACCTAGAGGTTTAAGTGGAGAATTCAGTCTCCAGACCAAGGCAAACACTACTTCTTTGAGACACTTTGCATAACCACGCTGCTGGCCAGGGTGGGGGATGGAGGCTGTAACCCCTGAGAGGAAAGCGATGCCGCCCAGAACTAGGGGGGAAGAAAGAGCTGGTGGCAGAAATCCCAGCGGTTACACACCAAAGCTTCTGGGGAAAGCATCGGAGCCGCGGCAGGCACTGAAAATACTCAGCAAATGGCATTCCCACGAAGTGCTTAGAGCACAAATTCACTGAGACCTGCTTCTTGAAATAACCCCAAAAGATCTTGGGATACAGTTATATGTAGAGTAACTGGTGCTGGTGTGATCCGTGCTCTACGCCACCTTCAGATGAGCTGCCGAATAAGATTCGATGCCTAAATTCAATGCCTAAATCACTGTTTTTACTACGTGATGTATAATAGCTCTGAGAGTAAACACGGAGCAGCAGCATTGAGCAGAGTCTTCCAAGCACCAACAAACTTTTATCCTGCATGGGCCGCGCTCATCATCAGCACAGAGGTCAGGTTTACAAAGCTTGGTGTAAGAACACAGACCAACGCCCACCGAGCTCACCAGCCCTAGGTGACTTCTGCTCCAAGGTGCGCGTTTCCTACCAGGCATCCCTACAGGCCAGCAGCAGACATCACCAAAGCAAACCGTGATCCTGAAGCACTCCGACCTGCAAATGTTTTTTCCCAGGAAGAAATGGGGAGGCAGAGGCAGCCCAGAGAAGGACGACAGCCACAACATCTATCTGAAGAGCTCAGATTGTCACCAAACCCTTTCTCCAGGCTTTTCCTGCAATCCCCCGTACCCTCTAGGCTTTCCATAATTAGCTCTGCTAAGTACTGCTGCAGCTAAATGAATCGCGCCCTGACTCCTGCGGATCTGGACAAGATTTTTACAAAGCCTAGAATTGAAATAGCCTCCATCTCGGTCCGGTTCCCCATCTACCCATTTGAAACACTAATAAATGCCATAATAGGAGTTGTGTGCAGGGAGAATTGTACAATTGGGCTAACAGATGAAATATCATTCCTGCCTCCACCCAAATAATCACGACGCCCACAGCTCTATTCAAAACTAGAAAATCAAGCTCACCTCAACTTCTGTCTCTAGTAAAAACCCTAATAAATTATGCAGCACCAACTGGTAGCGTTCGCTTCTCTCCGAGCCAGTAGTAAACATCACAGACAGCAGCCCCTTCTGACAGCTTCAGTGAAAAAATAAATAAAAAATGAGGTTACGCACAGATGATGTCAACTACCGATTTACAAACATAGTGAAACAGAGAGAAAACAAGAAAATTTACCGTGATGCCTGTTATCAGGGAATCACAGAATGGTTTGGGTTGGGAGGGACCTTAAAGATTATTTAAATGCAACCTGCATGGGCAGGGACACTCACCCCTAAAATCATGCTTTTTAGTCAACAGAAATGGATGTTTCACCGCAGCCCACTTTCCCTAAATAATCTTACGAACTCTCCTAATTAAGAAAGCACAGAGTAATACCACCTAGCTGCTCAGTGACAGTAAGGTGCGACTTTCTCTGAAGTCCTTACTCTTACCCTGGTGAAGAAAATCAGCTTTCTTCCCCCGCCACGGGGTTAAAGGAGTCCCAATTACCAGGGGACTTACAAACAGCCAAAGACAGCGAAAGCGCATCTCAGCAGATAAGAAACAATTAGGGCTTATTTTAGTACCAAGTGAGGAGCGAATCAGCAATTAAAAGCCTCTCAAGGATAATTACGTGTAAATTCTACCTCTCCTATTTTCCAATCGTAGCAACAGAAACTACAGCAGGGTTATAAATAAAGCTCATCTGATGGGAACCGCACAGGAAGGGTAAGCGGTCTCCCAAAAAGACTCCCCACGAGCAGCGAGAGCATCCCTTCTTTCGGAGGGCTCCAGCAAGCAGAGAGAAACCTCGGCCGAGTCCTGGAGCCGTGCAGTTGCTTCACCCTGCAGCGCGCTTGGAACGGCTACAGGAAGAAAAATACAGTTAGCTACGAGGCAAAAAATATTAATCGCACACAAATGTTTGTTTAGTGTCATAACAGGATACAGCCCAGTTGTGATCATCCTTCAGCGGCCAAGCAGGGCCTGCGAAGGGCTGAGTTTCATCCCGGCCCCGGTACGTCCTTGCAAAGAATAAAAGCCTTATCTCGGCCGGCCATGTGTCGCCTGCCACGCAGAGAGCGACGCCCAGGGCGGCCGCACAGCTCTGCCGCGAGGCAGCGGGGGCACTTTTGGAAGCGTCCCCCTCCCCAAATGGCGACGCTGGGAGCCTGTAACAGCATCCAGCAACAAGGACCCAGCCTGGTGAGAGCAACTAGGAAGGAGCTTGAGGACAAAAATATGTGAATTTGCAGGCTAACGGGCGCAGCTCCCTCCTAAATCCAGAGCTGAAGTGGAGGCGCACGGTCTCACCTGCCTGCTCCAGGTCCCCTCACCGTGCCCATTTTCCTTCAACTCTGAAGGCAATCTAGACCAACAGCTCAAGTACAGATGCCCTCCCAAAATCTTACAACGTTAAGCGAGATAAATGCCACCCCAGGAGGCCTCCAAGGAAATACAGGGGAGCTAGGAGAAGAGTAAATTGAGAGGGCGTGAATGTTTACAGACGAAGTGGCAGAGCAATAGGACTGAAGATGAACTGCGTGATATGGTCCACTGGGCACCAGCGTTCTGAAAAGCAGCAGCTGACAAAGTACAAGAACATCCTGAAAGAAAGAAGGGGAAGTAGATGTCACTGCCTGGGGGTCTGCATCTCTCACAGCAGCATCAGAAGCCACGCAGGACACCACGGCTATCCTGGGCCACCCTCTGCTTGTGTATGTATTCCTAAATCTTAAGTACTGCTCCATAAGACAATCCTTTTTTCTGCCAGCACGCTTTGCGTATTTCTCCAAAAGCGGAGAAGCTGACCAGGAAGGGCCCGTGCCAGACGGGCAGACACTAAAATCTGCTGGGAAAAGGAAGAAAACACCATGAGACAAAAAAAAAAGTTCCCAATTAATGAAAATCTCATTTATCATCCTGGCTATAGAGCAGCACCAGAAACGGCCATTCCTACAAATTCTTCTCATTTACGCAGACTTCAGTGCCCTGCATGACCTCGTCACCAAAGGACACGTGAGGGATAGGACGAGTGCAACCTGGACATCGGGAACGCCAAAGAGCTATCAAAGCATGCGGGATTTCATTTCGTTTTCACCTGACGGGCCACAAAAGGAAGTATTTGCTGTCTTAAGCAGCTATACATATGCAAAAGGCAACTACGTAAAGCTAGCATGGAGAAAAATGCAGGCCCCTGCTGCCCCATTTTATTCCGAATGCCATTTGGCAGAGGTGCAAGCTGAGTTTTTGGTTTTGTTTTTAAGGCAGTTCCCAACTCGATCGCGCCAAGGAAGGTCACCGGTAAATAAGGAGCGAATTAAACACGTCAGATGACTTGTGCCGTGCGGGTCTAGTGACACCAGGAGCTTGGAGTTTATTTATATTGCACCTGCTTTGCATTCCAAGCCTGAGAGCGGGACCTAAAGAGGCAACACGGAGGTTTCCTGGGCACAATGGGAACCCACGCCTGCCCCCACCATCCTGCGAGCATTAAAAATTCCTCGGCATTAAAAGTTACCTGAACCAAAACCCTAACGGGACACCGAACAGAAACAGGCACTCCACACAACCGAAAGCAACAGAAAAGAGACTTTTCTCTTTTTTTGGTCTCTGCTACAGTTTTAATTTGGCTGTTCCAATTCAATAATGGAGAATATTTTGTTTTTCCTAACAAACAAATGTAACTCCACGTCCTCGTGCTTCCCCCCCATGCAACACAACTGCTTGTTCGTATGAAAATCCTGCTGTTCCTTCTGATATCTTGCAACCTGCCCTAAGATATACGCTCTTAAGTACAAAGCAAACCCACTGAAACATCACCTTTTCACTGTCACTGTCTCGCCTGATGCAGAAAAGTGTCCTGCGACTCAAGAGTATCTGTAGTGTTCATACAAATACACCGCAAACAGAAAAAAAAAAAAAGAAATAGTGAACTGAAACAGCAAGGAGCCCTGCAGCCCCAGGCAGCAACAACTTCACCTCCTCTGCTGGTACAAAAATATTACGCAGTTCAGCTCAAAGTCTCGCTGCTCTGAGAACAGCACAGAAATAAACACCGGCTCGATGCGGCTCCTCGCTGTCCTGGAGCGCTGCTCAACCACTGCAAAAAGGCCCAGGTGTAAACGTGAATTACGCCTGCTCTTTTCTGCCCACACCTGGGGATCTCCGAGGGATCTCAGGCACCCAGGGGCATCATCCCTGTCCCTGCCCTGCTTTACCTCCTGTGTCAGAGCTGCTTGCGTTGGTCGTGCAAGGCCTGAGAGGCGAGGCCTTCATCTCACACACACTTGCACCTTAACCAGCAAACAGACACAGTAACGAAAAACGCAATAAAATCCACAATAAAAGAGAAGCTGGGTTTGCTTGCAAGCATCAAAACAAGCTATTTTTCCTGCTCACCAAAAAAAAAAATAAATCTAAAACTCCATCTCAAAAGCACGTAAGGGGTTTCCTACTGGATTTTTTTTTCCCCTCAACATATAAAATATATTTTTTCACCTGCCTCGGCAGCATCCAAGCAGAAGAATCCCAACCTGCTAACGAAATGCACGTGGCAGCACCTGCAGAGGAGCCCAGAGGCCCGAGCAGGTATCTCAGGCAGGAAAAATCTGGCTGCTATGGTCGTGCAGCCACCAGCACCATTCCTGCTCGGCGACTGCTCCTCCTGCCCTCACCTGATGTGACCTCCGTGCAAGGCTACGGCGCTTGACCTGCCGAGAAGCAAGCGTGTCCTCGACTCAGCTTTTGAGCTCGAGGCTTCAGCCGTACCCTAAACTCGTGCTGCTTTTCCTGCTTTACTTGGCGCAGGAGCGGTTCCCCTGGGTTTTCCTACCAGCACCGCGCTGGCCTGGGAGCGGAACGAGAAGCCCTGGCAGGCGTGAAAGCAGTTGGACTTGAAATTCTCCAAAGTTAACCCCAGCGCCTTGACAGTCAGCCACCCCAGGTACGTGCTGATTCTGATTCCCAGAAATACGATTTAATCCCGATTTTCTCAT
This sequence comes from Cygnus olor, assembly GCF_009769625.2. NCBI lineage: Eukaryota > Metazoa > Chordata > Aves > Anseriformes > Anatidae > Cygnus > Cygnus olor. The sequence continues at coordinate 3,145,408 of NC_049190.1, read as the reverse complement.
CCCGTCACCGAAGTCAAAACGCGGAGGACGCGAGTCCCAAGGCAGAGCCTAAACTTCATAAAAAGAACTTATTTCATACTGACCTGTCCGTGATTGTGGACTGTGTGCCACTCATTGGAGCCTTTGGCAAGAAGTCGTATTATCCACTTTACATTTTACTCTTATTGCAGGAATATTATCGAGGCTTGGCCCCCCACACGCACCGAGGTTCAGGCTCCAGCCTCGCTCCAGAAGAGGCATGCACGGAGAAATTCAGTTCAAGGGCAGGGAAAAAGAAAAAAGAAAAAAGAAAAAAATCCCAAACTCTTCTTGCAGTCACTCAGAATATCCAGACCACGGAAGTGGAGGGGGGGGGGGAGGTTGTTTAAGGAAAAATTCCAAAAAATAATAATAATAAAGCTGTTCCCCTAGGTGCCCCCAGAGATGGGAAGGGGGGGGGGGGGGGGGGGAAGGGTCTGCAGAGCGAGGAAACCTTCAGGGGAGCAGATCCTCGGTGGTCCTAGGGCAGGGTGCAAGGGGCTGAGCCCAGGGGAGGCCGAGGGGGGGGGGGGGGAGGCCGCCGGCCCTGCCGCCTCCCCGCGGGGTGCCCCCTCCCCGCCGCTGGTTTGGGGGATTTTTTTTTTTTTTTTTTAAGGGTTTTTCTTCTCCCCCCCCCTTCTTATCTCCCGACGGCTGCCGGTGTCCTTGGGGTCGCCGAGACGAAACCGGGTGCCATGTCCCCGTTCCCCGCCCCGTCCCGTCCCCCCCGCCCGCCGGCTCGCCCGTTTAGGGGAGGGGGGCGGGCGGGTGGGAGCTGCTGTCCGGCTGTCTGTCCGGCCGGCCGGCCGGCTGCCTGTCCTCAGGCCCGGGGCTCCATGCCCGGCCTCGCCGCTTGTCCCAAGCCGGAGCGATGAGGGGAGAAAGAAGCGGAGGGGAGGAAGGGGGGGGGGGGGGGGGGGGTTGAGGCCCGGCCTCCCCCAGCCCAAGGCGGGGAGCTCGGCTCCCTTCGTGGCCTCTACCCGCGGGGAGGCCCCGGCCCTGCCTCGGGCACGGCGCGGCGGGGCAAAGTCCTGCTGCGAGAGGAGCTGCTGCCGCTGCCGCTGCTGCTGCTGCCGCTGCCTCCTCCTCTTCCTCCTCCTCCTCCTCTTCCTCCTCCTCCCGGTTCCGGCCCGGCCCCGCTGCTGCCGGGCGGGAGCGGAGCCTCCCGGTGGAGGCCGAAACGAGCCGGGCCTCCCCTGGCCTCCGGGGGGGGGGGGGGGCTCAGCCTCCGGCCGCAGCGCTCCTCCCCGCCCCTCCGGCCGGATCCTTCCGCCGGCGCTCCGCTCCGCCCCGCCCGGGCCCTCTCCTCCTCTTCCTCCTCCTCCTCTTCCTCCACCTCCTCCTTCCCCCTGGAGCCGGGGATGCGCGGTGTGGAAAATGTGGCACGGAGAGGCAGCGGGCGGGAGAGGGCGAGGGGAAAGAGCGAGGGCAGGAGCTCACCCCCACAGCCTCCGCAGCCCCTGTCTGCATCTCCCGTGTACCCTTCATCCCCCGGTATCTCCCTGTCACAGCCTCCACTGCCCCTCTCTGCGTCCCCCCTGTCCCCTCCATCCCCTCATACCCCTCCATCGCAGCCTCCACAGCCCCTATCTGCATCCCCCTGTACCCTCCTTCCCCCCGTACCCCTCCATCCCCGCACACCCACAACAAGTCTCCTCAGGATCTCTTCTCACAGCTGAGGAGATCAAAACCCAAGACCAGCGTGATGGCCACCCCCTGGCACACCCTGGGCCTGCTCCCGCTCCCCCAGCGCTTTGGGCGTGCAGCCCACGTGCTACCACACCGAATAAATGCAGAATATTCGGACAGCAGCACCTCAAAACGCACGGGTGGGGCACAGCTCCCAGCAGAAATGTGTCCGTGTCAATATAGGGCTGTAGTTCCTTGGTGCTTACACCACATACAACAAATCCCCCACCAGAAATGTGTCCGTGTCAATATATGGATGTAGTTCCTTGGTGCTTACACCACATACAACAAATCCATCGGGAGCAGCGTCTGTCTCGATGCCACGAGCGTTTAAACAGCACGGCTTGTTTGGGACACTGGATGTAAGGCAAACTGTGATAACAGACCAGACGCCAAGCTCGAGGTTCATTACCTAATCCCCAAATCTGTTGCCAACACGAGGGGATAGATGAGCTTTCAGGCAGGCACTCATGCTCTCAAACACCTAGGGTAAGTGCGTCCATACACCAGAAGCTCGTGAACCTCCCAAGCCACCAAGCCTCGCGTGGCCAGGAACTGAAGGCAGTGACCACCAGATGTGAAATGGAGGGGACGGCTCCACGTGGCACCCCTGCCTGGCCTCCCAGAGCCGAGAACTTGGGCAAGGCCCTGGGGCTGAGGCTCACGTCAGCCTCTCCTACTAGATGCCAACAACAGGCCAAAATGGGAATGTTATTAGCTAATCCCAGTCATGTAGGCCACCTTCCTTCTCTTTAATTAACCTTACCTCCACACACTTCTTCAAAGCCAGGCACTGGACTTGGAAAAAGCCTGGAAAAGAGGTTTTTGGGGAGGGAGGAGCAGACGTGGCAGTAAGCACCATACCTTGCCCCAAGGCGCTCGCGGGACCCCGACGTGGAGCTGCTTCCTCGTGCGGAGAAGTGAGCGGGAATCAGGAAGCCCGGGCGCTCTTTGATAGTCTGATGAATTTGTTGTTTTGAAGAAGTTCGGCGCAAAGAGGGGAAGCGTGGGATGAAATCATTTTCTAGATGGTACTTGACATAGACACGCAGAACTTTTACGCTTCCTCTTTTGGTTTCCTTTTGGGGAAGATAGAGGCTTGAAAAAAGAAAAAGAGGGGGGTGCGAGTCGTGCACCCACAGCCGCCTCCAACACTGCAGCAGCATGCAACACACTGCTCGGTGTTAATGGAGTGCCTAAATATCTCTGTTTATCCATCTGTATTTATCATATATCTCCTTATTGCATTCTTTATTGCACCTTCTCTGCAGTAAGTCCCTCCCTGCCTTTATCACAGGGAACATGTAGTACTGTGCCTTGAGAGAGAGAAAGGCTCTTGGGAGACCTCTTATTTCATGACAGGCCCAGCGTTTGCGTATTAGGCCTTGATGATTTTTTATTACTTTAATTATATTTTATTGTGCATGACAAAATAATGACAATAACAATTAGCTGGAGGAAATCCTAAGGAAAAAAAAAAAAAAAGGAAAGAGTAGGAAGCATCTTCAGCTGCAGTAAAAGGACATAAAACTCAGTGGAGTGACACTGATTAACATTTGCCAAAGAATCTGCTCAGTACTATCAAAAGAAGCATCACATAAAACTATACCAAAGACAAGAAGGAAGCATAAAACCCTTATAGCATATTGTTCAGTAGATTAACTCTTGCTCGTAATGGGCTGCATTCACATTGCTACGTTTAATGCCACAATTAAAAAGAAAAAGCAATAATAAAACAATTCCAAAGTAGACTCTGATACCATAATTGCTTCTCCTTCCTGCACATGATGATTTTCATGGGGAAGCTGATTGTGTACTGATGTTAATATACATGTCTATTTATGACACTTCTGCTGCCTGGGCAGTTTTACAATGTGAAATCCAGGGGAAAAAAAAATAAATCGATAAGCAATTACATTGTGCAGTACCAATTAAAATAGATTTTGTTTGGTAGCTATGAAGTCCTCACTTAGCCTGAATTTACAGCTAGGACTGTCTTACGAATGTAGATGTTGGAAGTGGGAGCTGCACGTTTAGCTCATCAGTCCATGTCTCTGGGGCCAAGCACCAATGTCCCCCGTCCCCCCCACTTGTATTTTTTATAGGGTCCGGAGCAGAGCTAAACTGATGAAATAACGAGGACCCTGATGTGAAGAATGTCGAGTGCTACGATACGAATTCCCATTTTGCCTTAAGTAAAGGATGGCACAAAAATCCTTAGAGGTACCTTATACAGAGCTCCTGGAAAGGCACGTCTACAGAGAGAGGCTTCACTGAGGCTCTTTCCCAGACCTCATTTCCCAGCCTGGCACCAGAGGCTCACCCGGGGACCTGATGCCATCTGCTGGAGGATCCTCGCATGGCTGCTCTCATCTGAAATCTTCCACCGGCATTTTAACAGCAAGGGCCCGCTCACCGCCAAGCTGCTTTTGAAACGAGTCCTGAAACCGGAGTCAGCTTCTGGAGTTTCTGGTGCTCCAGGTGCTGTGCTCTGATCCGGAGTTGCACCACTATGGCCTCAGTATAAACACAGGTCAGAAAACAGCAAAAGGCAATAGATTTTTAACTCCCTGAGCCAGATGTATCAGGCTCTGCCTTGTCTTCAAATTTAGAGCATCAGTGAATGTAATCATTCTTTTGGGAAAACTTTGTCCCACGTTTCAGATAGGATAATCAAGCATTAGAGCACCTTACCTGCGAGTGCAATGGATCCCCTGCAGACCTTAAGAATAGATAGCTTTGTGAAATTGCATGCTGCAACTCAGACATGATGGGATATTAGCTGAGTTTTGCTGACCTTCATTATAAAAATGAAATGGACAAGGACTCTTCTAACTTTAAGTTATATATGATTTGAAAGGGCACAGATCATGGAATTAAGCCTCTTGTGCTTTGCTGCTTACAGGTAATCAATTTAAAACCAGTGTCAGAATGCACCAGGGTTTTGTACTGGTATTTAGACTTCAGTAGGTAATGCCACAAAATTACCAAGGCACTGGGGGAAAAAAAAAAAAAAAAAGATTTCAGGGAACTCCTCTGGTATGAGATCCTGCTGAGTCAGCTGAGAAGTTGTGGGGGATTTCCTTATTTGCTGAGATTCTGCTTTTGAGAGAGTGGAATATATTATGATGAGCTGTCTGAAATCCAGACTTGGATTGGCCATCCACTGAATTTTCCAGCCAGGTGCTGGGCTGTTGCTAACCAGCTACACCACGACATGGATGCCACCTGCTTCAGAAGCTGATGCAACAACTGATCCAACAGCCACTAATGGCCATATTGATGCACTTCTAATCTGAAAAAAAATATTAATAATAATGAATTTGTGCTGCACTCCACATTGCTATGAGATTTCAAGGCCTTTTAGCATCACATGCCTTAAAATAGGCACATGATTCGCTACCTACAGAGGCAGGCTGCTTGTTTTGTGTCCAGTTTGCTGGAAATGCTGGAAATGCATACAGGGCTGGCCCGTGCTTTTAAGTCACTTGGACGCACGCAATACTTTGCTGACTTTGTTGAGATACAGATAGATTAATCTATCAGGGTTTCCACTGTGACAGCTTATTAAGTGCCTAAACCTGCATAAGCCACATCACAGTAAGCATTTTTATAGCACTGAGCTTTCTTTCCACATCAGCATAATTAAAGCAGCAGCGTGTGTAAGGGCAAAGCTGCTGTATGTTCTGCCACGGACTCTTTCTTCCTACTGCCTGCTAGAATCAACACCCCTTGAAAAAAAGAGGTATTTTTTATTAGGGTAAAATCTAAAGAAACAAAGAATTAAATTTTTTATCCCACTTGAGGACTATCAGTTACACTGAACAGATGTTCACCTTCTGACGTGATATGGGATTTAAACAACATAACACAAACATTCCTGAAAACCATGTAACACATGAAAAGCAACAGCAATGGACACTTTCTCTTTTCCATGTGAAATTAGCTACCAGTAAGCTGTTCTAACTTTGTGAAAGTTTCTGCACGCACCTTCCAGATCTGTTCAGTTGCTTCTGGAAGTCATTCTCTAAAGATGCCTTAGGTTGCCAACTTATCAGCTGCCAAACTGCCCCTGGGGCTTGAGGGAAACAGGACAAAGCCAGCAAAAGCTAACACCTTCTTCTCTTGCACAGATTTGCGAGAGCACATATTGAAGCTGACTTGGAAAGAGAAAAGCACTCGTTAGTTTTGGTATAACCAAAAAGAAGTTGTTCCTTGTCTAGAAATTGCATATGCAACATGAGGCTAATGCTGACTAATTCTGTCTTGGTCTCTGAAATTTGATTTCTTTAGAAATGGCAGCAGACTTGTTATTTTACTTCCAGCTAAGCTATACAAAGTCTGCAACTATCGGGAACATACACAAAACTACCATGAAGCTTAAAACATTCTCTTATCTTTTATACCCAAGGAACAGGCCAGCTGACAGCACTGGTATTAGTCTAAAACCAGACTCTAGAGACCTGAACCACTATGCTTTTATAGCAGTGTTTGGACTACTGTTGCAAGGGAATAAAGCCTTCAAGATCACAAAATAGCAATTTCTTCAAATACAAGTAAAGAGTTTAATTATAAAGAGAGGGCAGAGGACCAAAAGGAAGTTAGCTTTATAAAGCTGCACTGCAGGGCCTGCAGTAGAAGCAGAAGGCAGGCAGTGGGGAAGGAATGGGTTTAAAAGAAATAACGGGATGACATAAAATGAAATAAATTGGGTGGGAGTCAGATGTCACTCTTCACAGTGAAGCACCTTTGCTCATGAACTTAAGACTAGATTCTAGCGTGTAACTTGGAAGTTGTGAAACTGGGAAGATGCTCGCAGCTCCAAAGCAAAGCTGCAGAATGTTACTGTACTTTCTTCTCCGATTGCAGACTACCTCAGAGGTTAAACAAACTCCCAGGATAAATTATTGCAGTCCCTGACACCACTTCACTATGCAGTCAGGCTGCTTGTAGAGTGTTAAACAGGCCAGGAACTCTAGAGGACTCAACACTACACAGCTGCTCCCCAGTGCTGGAGGATTTTGAGGTAGATTTAGGGTTACGCTCAAACAAAATTCACTTAACTGTTCATAGAAAACAGACTCTGGTATGATTGATCTCTGGCAAAATGCTGTGCCCGTAAGCAAGGCAGAGTTGGTTCTGGGTCTGCACAGTGCCTGGGTCTCTCACCGAAATCACCACTGACAGAAACATTTTCCTCTCCTCCTGTTTCAGGAGCACCATTTGAAGAGAGCTTTTCAAAGGAACGCACAACTTTCTAAATGACTTTTGATGAAGATGTTCCCCGTGTTGCTGGCTTTCCAAGTGCCAAGCTATTGCATTAAGGGCAGAAGCAACCCCCGTGTGAACAGATCTGAGCCCTGCGCAGCATCTTCGTGGCAGCTCGCACCTCCCACAGCAGATTAAGTGACAAAGTGCCTGGGGAGCTTTGTGGCACGAACAGAACAGGATGTACACAGCTCCCTGCAGCTGCACAGACCTGCAGTTTCTCTCTGGCTCCGAGTGAAAGCAGCCCCCCAGCATGTAAGCAATACCCTGGCAAGCACACGGAGCGACAGACCAGCACCTCTCAGCCCCCAGCTTTGTTCAATGCCAACTCATGCAGCAATCCACAGAAGAACTCCATTAAAGACGGAAACCAAATTCCTCATATAATTAAATAATCTTTATTTTATAAAACATAATACAAAGCATCTACACCATTCACTGGTGGAACATTAGTTGCTATTACACAGTAATGCAAACACAAGTTATTATATCACACTAGTTCTGCAGTTTCCTTTTACACTTGCTGCAGGCACCATGGACTAGCCTGAGGACAGGTCCCTCCATGTGCTTCACAGCTTACAGGTTCTTCTTCTTCTTGGGTCTGTGATTCTATGCTGGAGCCCACCAGACAGACTACAAAGCCTTGCTCTGCGACATCACTGCTAGCTCTACCTCACAGAGCCATTCCTAACTGCTTTTTTGTTTTTTGGTGCCTTTGCTTAACTTCTAAAGCCTCAACATTGATCACTGAGCCCTGCTTCTTCCAACCCAGTTCCCCCCAGTTCATAGAAGGGGGCTCCCTCGGCCATTAAGTGCATTGCCTTTCTTAATATTTTCACGCAAGGTGCTTCACAGATACCTGCAATCACTAACTGGCATCTTTATTCTCCATTCCTACCCCGGCAGGCTGTGCACAGAAGGGCTACAGCCACACATTAAGCTGCACACCAAATCTCACCAGAGTTTGGGATCCGAATCATCAAGTCTGCTCAGGAAACTGCTCCTGCTGGGCAAGACAATTGCACTGAGAAATGAACGGCCTCCGTTTTCAGCTGTGCTTCCTCAGGACCTGCTGCTGAAAGCCCTCCCTGCGATCTTAGCCCTTATTCCCTGGTCAGGCTGGCTGCCGAAACTCTTCTGACTCCAGATTTGTTGCAGTCCTCAGTAGGGAACGCCCACCAGACATCCTTTCTTTAACCTGGGAGTCTAGCTGAACAAGAAGGACCTGGGCTCATTTTTACATGGATGTCTAGCTCACTTGTTTCGACTCCTATCCATAAGCACCGCTGCAAAGCACCTTGGACTCGTGCTTTTAAACAAGCCTGATGCTGGGAAGTGTCATGTTCAGATTAGAAATAACTAAATATGGGCCACAGAGAGAAGTGCTTCACTCCGAGCAACAGCAATTCGCCTTTATACAGCACAGCTTGACAGAGACCACCAAGCTTTCATCAAAGGTGGCTTAGTGTTAACAGATGGAAACGCCCCACGAGGTAGCTGAACATTGTACCCACTTCACAAGGGGGGTAAGCTGAGGCAAAAAGGCTCCTTGACACATCCCACGCCCGCAACAGAGCTGGGAAAGAACCAGCGAGCCCTGACTAGCCCTTCTTGCCTCCCTCCAAGGCAGTCACATCGCCGCGCTGTGCCGAATGAGTCAAGTTTGGGTTGAAGGACCAGCTCACCACCAGCCGGCTCTGCTGATCGGAAGCCCTTTGGCTGCAACAGGCAAGGCTGGCAGCAACATGACAGCCCTGGTGCTGAGTACAGAGCTTAAAGAACACACAGGAAAACAAACGCCAGCAGCTGCCAGCTGGGCAGCAGGTTTTCTTCCTGCAAATGGGACCAGATAATTAACATCTTTTCTCCCAGACAAGTACGCTTTTCTGCTTAAAAAATGCCAGATTCTGTGCCTCTCATTTCTTTAATTATTGGGCTATAAAGTAAGTCTCCCTTACCCTGTAAATGTTCACTTTCATAAAGTGAACCAGATCTAATCAGGAAGAGAGAAGTGAATTTAAAGCCCAGAGGTCAAAGCATCAATGCAGATGAAGAAGAGTCAAGATTAGGTCTCTGGCTTGAAGAGGGCATAGGACAGATCTGGAGCTGGGTGTCTCTCCCACCCTAACTAGCAGGTTTTGAAGCTGTATCCTGGCTACTCTTTAACCAAAAATTCCAGTTTGGATCTGAGGAAACACTCTTGTCAAAACTTATCTATGGACCTTGGGAAAAATATCAATGCTCATTTCAAGTGAGCTGTATTTATACCTCCACCTACAGTCCTCCACTGTCTTTAAATGCTGGGACAGACTCTGGGTTCAGACACAGTGACAGGAGTCTGGAAGGACACCTTCAAGAACAACAAAAATACACAGCCTTTACTACAGATCGGGTTCTGCACCCTGTTCCCTTTAGGCTGCCAGTAATGGCAAGTACAGATTGTTCTGTAGTGATCTGCAAACACTCCATACATTTACTGCTCTCGTTTTTAGAAGTTACAGCTTGGGGAAGGTATTTGACAGTCTCAGGACAAGCCATTGGGTCTCAGGCTTGCTCCACACCATGCCTGCATTTAGGCCAAAAAATAAAGCAGAGGGAAATTTGCCGTTCTGCAGACACAGCAGCGCTGGGCCCGTGTTGGAGGTCAGAAAACCACTTACTGACAAGTCCTGATGGGGCTCCTCATAAAGGAGAGTGTTGGTCACTCATGGAGCTAGGAGCAGTATTTAGAGGGCGTGGGCAGAGCTTTAACAGTCAGGAGTGAAGAGGAGGAAAAACGTCACAAAAGCGCTTCCCATCAGGGGCTGCATCTTTGGGTGCGTTCATGGAGCACCGAGTCCTGCAAGGTGCCAGTGCTGACCAGAGCTTCTGGACACTACTGAAAAATAAGTTACCAATACGTTATTAAATAAGTTATTGAAAGGAATTAGAAAGGGTAGGAAAGAGTGACCTACTTAAAATACTGTTCTTTCTAGAGTCACGCTCTAGCTCAACCACCAGAACCACGTCTCCCAAAGGAACCGTGGGGATAATGAACAAAGTGCAGGTAACAACCACCATTTTGCGTTTATATAGCACCTCTCAAGTAAAGATCTGAAAGTGCATAACACAGATGGATCGGCTCCATCACCCCCAATTCACAAATGGGGAAATTAGGCACAGAGTTAGAGAGTTAAGTGACTTGCCCAAGGTCACATAACAAGTTGGTGGAAGAGCCAGGAATCCCAGCTCCCACGAAACACTAAAACATACTCCTTTCTAGCAGTAGGTAGTCACTCCAGCTGTCTAGACTGTACAGGACACTGAACATCAACATCTAGCGTTATTTTCTCCTCTCTTCCAAGACCATAGCAATGCTGAAGGAGTTAGCTGCTAACACTGCTATTTACACCTGCACTGCTGGACCAGTTACGGTTAGTCAGTAAAATTAGCCCTTCTTTCACTCCTATCATTTAGCGTATGTTTACGTACACACCGAGCTAGCCTCTGCCAGGCCAAACACTGCAGATCCGATGAATCCATGGCACAGCTCCATGGATTTCGATGGAGTTATGCCAGGGATAAATTTGGCTCCAGAATTGCTAACGTGTGTTGGCTCCTCTCCCGACAGTGGCATCTCAGGCATGATCCCCTTCCTGCCAGACCGTGAACTCGAGGAAGTTTTTACTCAGCATCCAGTCAGTGGTTTTTCAGATGTCCGTTCGTTTTCAAGTACGGCTCCTCACTCCTCCGACTCCTCCAAGCGTGGTACTTCTTCATGCTCTTCCTCCTAGCGAAGCGACAGATGCTGACCATGAAGACCCAGGAGACAGCGTACATGATGACGCCACCCAGCTTGATGTACCACCTGGGCTTGGGAGAGGCGAGCTCACAGTACATCAGCCAGGCCCCCACTCCGATCCGCACCCCGGTGAAGAGGACCACGAAGAAGAAGTCCACCACGTCGCCTGTGAGGCTGTGGTAACACCCCGTCTCCTTCAGGAACCAGCGGGCTTGCAACAGCGGGTTCGTGATCTCGCTGCCGAAGATGACAGCGTTGACCTCTGCGGCCGACTCCCCGAGTGCCAGGGATGCTGTGATGCCCAGGATGCTCACCAGGTGGTGGGCCAGCATCAGGGCACCCTCTGTCTGGAAGTACACACACCAACAGAGGTCGAAGAGGAAGTAGCCCAAGCTAAGGCACAGCCCGTGTACCTGAAGAGTTGTGTTTGGTGATCCTGAAACACAGAGACACCGGGGAGAGCTTTAGAGCAAGGAGGCAACAAGCAGGCAGGTTCTGAGACGGGGAAAGGGGATTCACCTTCAGCACAGGCAGGCTGATATTGTCCTGTACTGGTCACAGCTCCATCAGAGAAGTCAGACGAGCCACAATACTACAGTTGTTAGTCCAACAGCTGCACCCATGTAACGGCCACACGACGTGATCGCACGCTCTGCCAGATTGCAGCTGGGGGGAGGCATTATGCTAGCAAAATACAGCCCCAGTTCCCCCTTTTCTCTAGTGCCTTCAACCACAAAGCACCTCAGATATCACTGCAACCAACATTCCTCACGTGGGCTAGGTATCAAGGCAACAGGAGAATCCCACCTTGTGCTGTCACCCACTGGGGGGCTCAGGACCACAAACTCACCACTTACCTGGGTGACTCAAAGGCCAGGGGCCGTCGATGAAGCCAATGTAAGCAGACAGACAGGTAGCGAGGATGCCGTGGGTCAGCGTGACCAGCCTGCAGCTCCATTCGTAACTCCGGTGCTTGTAGCGATGGCAGAACCAAGCGTAGAGGGAGAGCCAGGCAAGCAGGCTGCAGGCTACTCGCAGGGGCAGGGCGAACAGCATCCTGACACGGGAACAGAAGGACAAAACGCATTAGAAGGTCTCGGCTTCAACAACGTTAGCACAACCCTGTAGAGCATTTCACCAGCAGCCACCCCAGCACTGCGCATACAGGTTTTTTTCTGATGGTGGTGTTTGTTCCTGACAATTTTTTTTTTCCTGCAGAGGTACTGCAGTTTCTCTGGAGAAAGGCCCACACAAATGAGCACTATTCTTGACAATTTGGGCAGACTCATCATGGGTACAGCAGCACACAGACCCCACCAGCACCACCTCAACTATGAGGCTGCACTGAAAGCAATACCTTGTAAGACAGTGAGTTCCTAGCTCATTGTACAGAAAACACGTCAGAATTTGGTAACGCACCTCAGATGACTTCCCCAACCAGTCTACAGTGCAGGATCTGCTGGGATATTTTAGTGCTCCTCTGCACTGCCTGAGGGGCAGGCTGAGGAGCTCCACATCTAGCGACAAGGCTTTGATCCAGAGCTACTCCAGCCCCTTCATTTTTCTTCCCTGCCCACGTAGTCTGCACTTCAATGTTCTGCTTGCGCTGCCCCACCAGACCTACTTATTTCATCTGCTGTTTGCTAGCCTGGCTCCTCCTCTCCTGAAACAAAAACCAGGAAACCCCCAAAAACACACAAGTCTCTTGCTAGATCCACTGCTAATCAACCTTCCCAGTACTGCAACACCATCTGCAAGTGGGTCAACAGAAACACAACGGCATCGCCTACCAGAATTTAACCTTCCAGCACTAACACGTTTCAGGACAGTTTGGAAACAAACTGCTGTGAGGTCCCCTTGTCCTCCCAGGGAAACCTCCTGTGGAGCAACCTATGTTCATGCTTCTTCAAGCACTCACACTGCCACTCTCCCACCCATCGCTGCTCTCCACAGGTGCCCCCTGTCCCACCTCGCACTTCCCTGTGCAAGGCGTTGCACGCTGCCTCCTCCAAAGTCTGCGCTCAGGAGGTTCAGAAAAGCAATGTGCAGAGGAGTGGGACAAGGCAAAACACACTGAACTCTCCTACCTGCAGACTTCATGTCATTTTTTCTGGCACCAAGATTTCCAAATCTTTTTGACGTGAAAGAATTAGCAGCTACACCCATAAAGATTTTTTCAACAGTACTTTTATATGTCTTCCCTCACTGTGCGATACAGAATCTCTCTAACAAACAGAAAAAACACCGCCATAAGAAAATTACAACACATAACTCATCTGTGGAGGACACTGCACCTATTGCTAAAAGCTCCCCGAAGTTGTAATACTCTAATATCTACTTCTCATTCATGTTTATAAAAGCTCTCCAAGAAATACAAGATACATATCATTATTTCTGAGCATTCAGGGAAGTGCAACAAAAGAAGCTGAGTCACGCTCAGGGCCACGCAGGTTTCCAGTTGTGCTGCAGCCAAAGCACCGCTGGTCCTGGGGCTTGCTGAGCACCATGGCTGGGGAACACCGAGAGGACACGCGCGGTGCGGAGTCAGAGGTGCAGCTCCCGACCTTCCTGCCTGGCCTGTTTTAAGTGTTACCAGGCATGATTTAGGAGGCTGGATAAACAAAACCATTATGCTTTAATGGGCCTCGGGAACACGGGGAGATGAAAAAAGGATGTGATTAACTGCTCTGACTGGGCGTTTCCATTGGTATCCCTGGTACTCGAGGCCCCTGTGCACTCACAGTCGGGGTAAGGCAGGAGGAATCCTGATGTGACAGAAGGGACTGACGGGCTGAGGAGCCTGCTGGAAGGACACCTGACCTGCAAAATAGGGCAAAAAGCCTGCTGGAAGGATACCTGATCTGCAAAATAGGGCAATAAGCCTGCTGGAAGGGCACCTGTACCTGCAGAAGGGGGCAATAAGCCTGCTGGAAGGGCACCTGTACCTGCAGAAGGGGGCAAGCATCTCGAGGTGTTTTCCACACCTACACTTGAAAAAATTATTTCTGTCTTTCCCCAGGAAAAAAAAGGAGGGAGCTTTCTTCCAATTACACATCAAGCTCAACGCCTGTCATTAACATGTATAACATATTTTATCTGCCGGTTATGCCTCTCACTGCACGCTGAAAAGGGCAAAACCCTTTAAAACAGGCGGTAATTATATTGTTATCCATACCACCCCTTTGGAAGAAGCAGCACCGTTTGCATTATCAGCAGCGCCGGGGCCACGAATAAAAGCAGAACAATCAACCGCACCTCAAATCCCAGCCCTATTCACCCCAGAAGAGCTTAAACCCCTGACAGACATCTCTAGAAAAGTATCACCTCCTCCTTTTTCTAAAAAAAAAAATAAATAAATAAATAAATAAAAAAAAGAGAAAACACCCCATCACCACCCCGCAACCGCGCACGGGCCCTGTCCCCACCAGCCCCCGGAGGCCCCGTCGCGGGCCTTGCCTCAGCGCTCCCCGGCCTGGCGGCGCCCGGAGCCGGCTGCTGGAGCCAAGCGAGGCCGGGGCTGCAGGGCCGGGGTGGTGGAGGGCCTTTGGGGGTCCCCCCAGCCCTAGTGGGGCCTCTCTATGAACCCACCTGCGGGAAGCGGCTCAGCCGCCGCCGCGGCTGCTAGGCCACGCTCCGTGCCTGGGAAGAGAAAGCGGCGGCCGAGGGGCGCCCGCTGGCGGGGCGGAGGGACGGCGGCTGGCCCCGGGGAAGGGGCCCTGTGCTCGCCCCCAGACCCTCAGCCCCAGTGAGGGCTGGCTAGGGTCAGGGCTGTGGCTCCCCCAGGTCCGCTCAGGCCTTGGTTTCGGTGGTCAGTGAGGTGTTGCTCGCAGAGCGAGGCAGCCACAAGGCACGCACGGAGCATCCCTTCGGCCTGCGGGCACGGGAGATGAGCCCCACGCACCCACAGCATCACTCATCTCGCATCCCAAAGATAACAGGTACGGCCACAGCCGCGTCTTGCTCGCATCCAGGCGGGAGGGGGATGTGAGCCGGCTCTCCTGCAGGAGTTGCCAAACTGCAGCAGCGTGAAGGTAGCATATCCCGCAGGGTTTGTCGCCAGCACAGCGCGGAGCATGCAGCTTCAGCAGGCTGGGAAAGCACACGCCCCTGCCCTAAGCCTACCCTCCCAGCCTCTGCTTATGCAGCAGTTACAAAGCCTGGTAATTTCTTCTCGCTGCAAGCATTCGGCACAAACACACCTCTTTTCCACCTGCCTCCCCCCCCCCCCAAACAAGAGCAGCAGAACAGGGCACTTCAAGTAGCTCACAAAAAATCTTCCTCTGACCAGCAGACTTATTTCTTTCTTAACTTGCAATCAAAGCAATCTCTCACACCCTGGATTAGTATGTATTTTCATCCTGTAGGGTTTTACCTTTTGAAATACAAATGGTGGGAGTGTCTTGTCAGCCTCTCATGACACTTGTAACCATCCTGTTTTCAGCTGGGTATCTCTCTATCTCACCTTTCCAGTTCAAGCCAGGCACAGGTTCCTATTGCTACGAGACGCTCATCCTTCTGCTATTTCAACACGACATCCTTACTAGCATTAATAGCACATTTGTTTCTCTGACAAATCTTAGGTCTCATCTTGCTTTCCTCCGCCTTTGCTGGACCAGGCACCAGGCCAGCCCTAATAGCCTCAATGACAAATGAGACAAAGCTGTTCTGACATTCAGTTTAGGATAAAGAACAGCACGGATACACAGAAAGCTACAGGACTAACATTGACTCACGATGCAGAAACTGAGCAGGCAGGAAGAACAGCAGAGATGGTCACAAAAGAACAGTCAAAGTCTCAAGAAGGCAAGGACTGTTTACTGCCAGAGGTGGTATAAGAGGAGGGTTTTTTTGTGTGTGTTTGTTTTTTTTAAGATCATATGATGTGAAACATTTGCGTACAGTGAGATACGAGGTGGCAAGCTAAATCACCTCCCAATGGACTGTACCAGAAATTAGGTGTAGTTTCTACACTAATTTTCTTGTTTGCTTTATGCAGAGTCAGCTGTTTAAATAGGCAGGCTGAGTTGCACTGGCTTATTTTGCCTGCAGATGAATAGCATTCAGCAAAACAGCTCAGGACAGGAACCTCTGCTAACAGTTATTTGCACACTACTACCCATTATAGTATAGCTATACCCTTGCTCATCAGTAAGTTCTTCCTTTTCTTCTTTCCCTACCTATTCTAACAAGAGCTTATAGCACCAAGAGGGTCACAGGATTTATTAGCTTACCTTCACTTGGAAACTATTTGTCCAAAAATGAGCTGAGAATATACAGCAGCAAAGGCACTGGTGCTGCAGAGAAGCTGCCTAGGAAGTAGGCCACATCCAGAATTTAACAGGAGCTCCATGACCCATTGCCCATCAAGAGCAAGCACTGCCTGACTCATTGGCAAGGCAGGTTATGGGTTCATTAGTCACAACTGTGAGCTTCAGCTGACCCTCATCCATCCTCCAGACCTCAAGCCAGAGCCCATGGCTCTGCCTAGGCTTGTTTGCCCACCAGTTCTCTCCTTCCCAAGCTGCACAAAAGGGCACGAGCCAGAGCTTTGCCAGTGACTACTGGCCTTGGCATGCTTAGCCTTCCCTCAAGCCTGCTTTGCTTAGGGAAAGCTTCAGTTGCCCTCCTTAAGACACAGAACAAAAAAAAATTACAGCAATTGTTTCTTTTTAAGAAGAGAACATAACTTTATTGGAATTCTCATCACTCAGGGGAGTTTTCACAAGACCACAGTGACTCCAAGAGCTGCCACCTCGCCAGGCCCCCACAGCTACACTGGAGACCCATCAGGAGTGCAAGCCTCCTGCCTTTCTGACCATATTAACCTGCTTCCTTGCCTGGATTCACAACTGCAATGCATTCAGGGGGCACCTCTAAAGTTACTTCATGCCATTTAATCTCTCCAGACACCTTCCTGCAGCCCCCAGCTGAGGCAGGTATCAGCACCACACAGGACAGGAGGTATGGAGCTGGTGGGACCACCCCACCACAGCAGCACTGCCACCGCTCCCCTCCTGTGGCTTTGCAGCAGGAAGAGAAAGTGCCACACAAGCAGCCTCAGGGCTCCCTAGCTCCATGAAGATGCTCTTCTCAGTAAAGTCTTCAAAAGCAGGAGGGAAGGAAAGGCAACCAGCCTCGCTAAGCCTGAGGGGAACTCAAGGCCATTTGTTTTCCAGCTGTAAACAAGGCTTTTATGGGAGGGTGGAGATCTGAATTGCAGCCTCAGAATGAGGGAAATTCACATTAAAACCCCAGGAGAAAGTCAGAACACAATTCTGAGAGGTAAAGACAACAATAGAACTGGTCCATACTCTGAGACCTGCTGGTATGGAGCAGATGTTACACTGAGATCTGCCTAAATGTCACTGTCACCACTGAAAACATAGGCACTTGCTGGACTCTTGTTGGCCTCGCATTCAGCTTAAGTGGTCTGTAATAAGTCAGTCCCAGAACAGAGAGCAGCCAGAGAGGACTCTGATCTATCATCTCTCACACAAGAAGTGCCTACTTAAAGAAAAATAATAATCCAAGACTAGGTAAACACCTGCTTATGGAGTTTATCAGCACAAGTCTAATTCTGGATTCCTGTTTGCAAGGAACAGGGCCTTGTAAGTGCCAGAGTCAAACTCAGGGAAGTCACAGTGCTCTAAGATCAATATCTGCTTGAATGCAAGTATTTAAATAATAATAAAAAAAGAAATGTATCATTAAAAACAATGAGGTAAAACATTGCCTCACCCTCAAGTGCCATCGCTTCACACAGAGGACAATTCCACTGTACCCCTACAAGCACTTCTCTCTGGTTCGCAAGCTTTCTTCCAAGCACTTGGTCCAATTTCTGGATTAGGGAAGAGTGAGGCTGAGTAAATCCTGGTTAGGTCACCCCCCTACCCGGTTCCACCAACAAGGGGATGGAATTTTCCTGATTAGACTTGCTGGCCCTACACCCTAGTTGCAGACCAGTTAGGCCCAGCATTAGTGTGCTGCTAAAGGCTGCACCACTGCTGGAGAAGGCAGGGAACCACAGGTCAGCAGACATGCTAAACTCCTCACATTTCCACTTAAATCCCCTTTCTATCAGCTTTTCTGCACACCTGATTCATCTTCTCTGTGGGTGGCAGAAAGCTGCAAGTGCTCAAAAGCCAATTCTGTGCCACTTTCAGGAGTTCTTGTCACCGAAATGGGCCTCAGGAGCCAGAAGCTACCCCAAGGGCCCCTTCCACAACCACCATTAGTGAGCTGTCAGGTGCCCATTCGTTTTCACAGGGGCATTCACACTCCTCAGGCTTGTCCAGGAAGGGAATTTCTTCAACATTTTCCTCCTCACAAAGTGGCAGATCTCAACCATGAACCCCAGAGATACAAGGTACATGGCCAGGCCCCCAGCCTTGAGGAGCCAGCTGGGCTGAGGGGACGCCAGCATCGCGTACATGATCAGAGCTCCCCCCGCGATGCGCAGCACCAGGAAGAGGAGCACGAAGAAGAAATCCACCACCTCTCCCAGCAAGGTGTGGTAGCGGCCCATTTCCCGCAGAAACCAGCGGGCCTGCAGCAGGGGGTTGGTGATCTCGCTAACAAAAACAACTGCATTGACTTCCGTAGCAGACTTGCCGAGCCCCAGCACCATGATCATGCCACAGATGCTCAGCGTGTGGTGGAGCAGCATGAGGTCCCCCTCTGTCTGGAAATACAGGCACCAGCCCAGGTCAAAGATGAAGTAACCCAAGGTCAGGGCCAGCACGTGGATCTGAAGAGGTGTGTTTGGTGAACCTGGAATGGAAGATACACATAGGATTGGGGTATTAAATAAGACATACTTCTACAATACATAGCAAACAGGTGATCAGCATGCCTCTTTCCTCCTTGCTTTCTGTGGTTATCCTACAGGCCATGAACCAGGACACCTGGCTCTGCTCTCCCTTCAGACTTCAGCCCGCCCACAAAACCCAGGCAGGTCATCCCATCCTGCCACACATGGCTTCTCCTTTTCTCTCCACCCTTTTAGGAAGCAGGATATGAGAGCCTGACCCCATCAGCAGAGCAATGTGAGATTTAATGATAGAAAAGAACAAACCCACAGTCAAGTGCCAGGAGTTATTATACCCTTCAAGACATGAACAGCATTTAGTTTATTCTCCGCTTTGCCACACCTAGCAGTAATAGCACCATAAATTCAGCCTGAAAGTCTTCAGTAAGTATATGGACAGACCAGCAGCAAGATTAAAAATAAAAAGTGTTAAGAGCTGGAGAACAAGCAGGGGAGTTGAACAAAGTCTTGCCATGCCCCACAAACATACAAATAAAAGAACAGACAGCAGAGTCAGCCGGATTCCCACTCCATTTGGGCAGAACCAGAGGAGTCACGTCCCCAGCGGATGACAAAGATGTGTGTCAGGGTAAGACTCCAAACATACCTGCATGGGTCAGAGGCCAGGGCCCATCCAGAAGAGCAACGTAGCCCGAGAGGCAGGTGACAGCCACCCCGTGCAGCAGGGTGACCAAGCGGCAGCTCCACTCCCAGGAGCGGTGCTTGTGCCAGCGGCAGCAGGCAGCATACAGGGACAGCCAGGCCACCAGGCTGCACGCCACCTCGAGAATGACGGACACCATCCTGCTGAAGGCAGAGAAAGAGAGTTGTGAGCTCCGGCACCGAGGGGTGATCATCTGGCCCTGCTTACTCATGTGGAAAAAACCCAGGGAGAAAGAAAAAAAAAAAAAAAACGAGAAAAAAAAAACTCAACAAGCCACATGCAAGCAACCAAAAAAGTCCCAAACATGCTTCACACCCTTGCCATGAGCACAGCACCCTGCTGCACAGAGCTGGACCCCCTTTAGCACCATTTCCCTGCGCACCCTTCCTCGTTCCCACAGCCCTAACACCAGTGGGAACAAACACGGTCCCACAGCCCCCAAAGCATCCCCAAGCCCCCTGCCCTGCTCGGGCACCGCTGGAACCCCCAGGGAAGGGACCCCCGGTGGGGGGCAGCCCCCTCCGGCTCCTTACCGAGCTCGGGGCCCGGAGCTGCCTCTGCGGGACCGGCTGCGGGCTCCGGGAGCGCCCGGGGAGGCGGTGCTGGGGCTCCCCGAGAGGTTTTTATCCTCCCCCCGTCCCTCCCTGCTCCCCGCCCCCGGCCGGCACCTCCTGCCCCTCCGCTGCCCTGCCCCGGGGGGAAAGGGGTCGCGGGGGTAAATCGGGAGAGGTTTTTGGGGAGCCTCCTTCCAGCCTCCTCACCGCAAGAGTCCCGGGCTCTGGTTTGGCAGCTTTGCGTCCTAATGGAGGGGAAGAAAGCACAGAACGAAGGTGGCTCAGGCAAGTAGGGGAGGTGCTTTTGTCTTTTTTCTTTTTTTTTTTCTTTTTTAAGCGTTCTGGAGTCCCTGTTTAAGTTTCGTGCGTGGTTTGGTGGAGGTGACTGCATGGAGGGAGGAGGAAGAGGAGGAGGAGGAGGAGAGGGGAGAGGAAGAGGCAGGATGCGGGGAATGGGGCGAGCAATGGGGCAAATGATGGGGCAAATGATGGGGGAGCCGAACACCAGGGCAGGGGGTTGTACCATGAAGGGCTGCACTGCCTCCAGGTCCTTGTGGTGAGCTTGGAGTCAGTGCCGCGCTGTTTCTGTTTATTCAATTCGCTTAAAAATCTGCCTGAAGGAAACTCAGTGCCCCCAGCAACCCTAAATCTTCCTACAGCCACTGAGCTCCGTGCAGGGAGTGGAAGCAACCACTGAGAGCTTTAGGTCCTCACCTAAGGGTGCTTTTTTGGGGGGGAGATCCCACTGCAGCTCTAGCCCTGCAGGCTCAAGGTACACAAATCTATAAAAGTGAGCCTGAATTTAAGCTCAGCTTCTGAAGGCATTGTGTAGGAGTGTTAGGGTTAGGCTCTACACTAATGCTACCAGGAAGGTAAGCCCCAAGGCTGTGAGCATCAGGGATGATGAGGGCACCTGAAGGGAGCATTTAGACACTTAGAAGATGCTCAAAGACACCCTTCGGGTCACGGGGAAAACTGGGAAGGGCAAGGACTGTGCCCTGCTCTCCCTGCTTGCTCTCACTCTTCTCCCAGGTGGAAAGCAGAGGAGGAAAATCAGAGGAATGAACAGAAATACCAACAGCAAATTGTTCCGTTTCCAACCCTTCCCAGTCTTGCTTGAACTCAGGCACAGCTAAGCAACATGGGTGTGCCAGGAAGGACACAACCTCTGGTTCCTGATATCCCACCCCCTGCCCCTTGCACACCCTCTCAGAGCTCTGGGGTCGCTGCAGCAGTCGCATGGAAGAGTTGCCCTCGACGTCAGCCGTTAGTACTGGCTTTAGCATCTCCTATGTGCACCCTGACATCTGTCAGCAGAGGGGAAAATGGGGAGGATTTGTTCATATTGCATTCTGAGGATGTCCCTTTAGCTGTCTCTGGCTGAGAAGAGCAGGAGCCCAACTTCCAAAAGCATGCCATGTCCTTGCCCCGATTTTGGTGCTAAGGGGACCCTGGCTCATTTCTCCAGCAAGCTTATGAGTGACCAGACCACGGATAAAAATAAAAGATGAAGGGGGTTGCACCCCTTATGCTTAGAAGCAATAGAGAATGGCCCCGCAGAGATGTTTTTAGATGGGGGACAGCTGACAGCTGGCTCTTCACTCACTCCAGGGGTCCCATCACTGATGTCAGGACTGTCAGCTTGAGTCCTAACATGGAGGAGCTCTCCTCAAAGAGACGGGCAGGGACGGGGTGCAGAGGCTGCTGTCAGGCACCAGGGCTGCTTCGGCAGCAGGTCAGGTCCAGGAGATGGTGTCAGTTCTTACAGCCACCATGAGGCACCTCTGCTTGCGAGCAATTGTTCCCCACGTTGTTTATTTATGGCTGCGGGAGGTGACTCTAGGTCTTGGAAAGCTGGAATTTCCTGCCCTGTGTATTTTTCAATCCCTTAGCTGCTCCTGTGAGATTGGAGCTATTCCTAGAAGACAGGGGAATGAAAACCTTTCCCTTCCAACCGTAGCTATTTCTGAAACAGATAAGCTGCTAGGTTTGTTTTCCTGTTCAGGACTAGTTTATCAATAAACCTGAGAGCCATTTTATTGTGTCGGCGAACCTTCCAGTGGATATCAGCTCTCCTGTTGTGTTTGCACAACACCTGGCACAGCAGGGCTTTGATCTCAGCTGCAATACTGGTGTGCAGGTGCCGCTACCCAGCGTCGAAGAACTTTGTAATTGCTCTCCCCAGCTTCCAGAATTCCTATTCGAAAATTTACTTAATGCTGCTTTTGTGGGAGCAAATTAAATAGAGGGATTTCTGAAAATGAAATGTTAGTTAACAGCTGGGTTTTGATCTTGATGCATCTTCTGTATATTATAAAAATATATACATGTACAGTAACTTATAAATATACGATTGCAAATAGTAAATTGCCTTTTACTTCCCTGTGTTTTTTTTTGCTTGTTTGTTTTTGGCAAAGAGGCTCACAAACCTCTGAGACCCTTCACCAAGGGTTTAAGCAGACTATCAGCTGCCTCTAAAATCAGTAGCCGAGCTACCAGCTACACTGTTTAAAATTTGCAGGCTAGGGTTATGAAGGCAATCGAAACGGTCACTTCTGAGCTTTTAATTAATTGCTTATAATCTACAAAATAACTGGAGATTTTTCACAATACAAATGAGCTTGAAACCCGAGTTTTTCCCAGCATTAGTATAATAAATGTCTTCTCTGACGGCAGCAGAATCCGCTGTGATGTTCGCCAGTTGTGACCTATGCTGTTTTGCACAAATTGAGGACTGGGAGGAGGAGAGGATTGTCATCGCCTAATGGGGATTAAGTGGTGTGTCCAAGGTCATGCAGGAAGTGAGTGAATAGGCTGTAAGCTAAGAAAGGCGTCATGAAAGTACAGATTCAGGTTTAAATTCATTCTTCGCTTACACGAGCCTTTACATATTTGTAATAGCCAGAATTTTTAAAAATATTAGAGTCATTGTCTTAGCAGCGTGATGCACGTTTCCAGTACGCAGCAGAGCTTTAGCTTCAAGAATTCTGCATCTTAGCAGGGAGAGGCCACGGCAAGGTCCCTTCGTGCTACCTGAGCACCTTTGTCGTATGGAGCTGGCTTTGAACAAGGATCGGAAAACTATTGCTGACTCCAGGATCTGATTAGGGGTCTTCCTAGCATTCTTAGGGGTCTTTTTAGCGCCACAGCAGGCGACAGCCGCAGCTCTTCTTCAGCCCTGCTCAGAATCCAACCCCTACTGATTTTATTCATAGCCTTGTGGCATGCTCGGTGCAGCCACATGCAAATCGCTTTTCAGGCTGGCATGAAACCCCCAGCCCGGCTGTTTCACGCTCCTGTGCGGGATCCTCAGTGCAGAGGGAGGTGTTTCTACGGAAGGCCTCAGAGGAGAGGCAGCTCCTCCAGGGGGATCACCAGTTTCCCACTTACCACCCACACCTTGTGCTCGGGATGTGCAGCATTGCTCCTCCAAGCCCCCCAGCCACGTGGAGATACTGCTGGAGGATCGTTTCATGGCTGGAGGAGAATTCTCTCCTTAACTCTCAACCAAAAATCCCATGGTTAAGGCACACGGTACAAAAAGCTGTCGTTTTTAATTCCTATCAAGAATAATTCCTGTTCCAGTTGCACAGTACTAGTCTGGTAAGGGAGTCCCTGCTACAGGGGGCAATGGGAACCTTAAGCAACGTGCCACAAAAACCCACCCTCGCAGCTGTACCAAACCTGTCAAATCCTTTAGAATAATTATACCCAAATAATTTGTTTCACATCTCTAAATACAGTTGGAAAGCAATAGAGAACAAGGCTTGAAATCAACCCTCCAAGCATGTAAGAGTATTTAATTAATGGCAGAGAGAAGGGCCATAGCAATTAGTTAGATGAGTACTTCCCATCTACATTTCTTGCTTTCCCAACAGAAAATGCTTTTTAAACCACAACAGATTTTGTTGCAAAAAATAGAAAGTTTCATTTAATTTTAGTGTTTCCACTGAATAAAAATGCTATGACGAAAATGTTTTAGTTAGAGGTAAATGGGTGATGTGGGGATCCAGGAAACAGGAATACAGTTTCTCCGTTCTTTGTTGCTGTTGCTTTTGATGATGTCAGAACATTTTTTAAAAGTGATTTAATATTTAAAAAGGAAATATTTCTCAAATTCTATTTTTCAAGAAACGTTACCTTAATCTGTTTCAGTCCTTTCTCGTTATTATCAGTGTCTGCTTCTATACCATACCACACTTGAAGCGACAAATGCAGTTCCACGTACAATGTGCTTGTAGAGCTCAACACTTTGTGTAAAGGTAACTGAGAAACTCTTAAGGTCCACAGACCCATTACTGCAGTAGTGTCATCGCACAGCACTGAAGGAACAGGATAAGAAACAACCAAATCAAATACATTTTTCCCCAAGTGACAAAGGATAAATTTTACTTAAAAAAAAAAGCTCACATTTGCCTAAAAAAAAGTAATCGAAAAAAAAAAGACTACTTCTCAAAAATGTCTATTTACAACCTGTGAACCAAATGCTCATTTACTCTAATTTCACTGAATTAATTACCTGTACCCATTGACAACCTGACCAGGAATTTGTATTACTCAAGTCTACTCTTACAAAATTAAATATCTGCCTCTTTTTAAGAGGAGAGTTCCAAGTAACCACGATTTCCCTGGCGATATGCTGTGACAGCTGAAGCTTCCTACGCTTTGGCGTCTCATGATATTAAGGAACCTTGCACACAAAATCCTCGAGATTCACACCTCAGCAGTACAACCTGTCCCCCAGGAGCGAAGGGCACGCTGCAGGGATCAGGCCAGCTACATCACTTACAATTCAGGACAAACCACAACACAGGCACCCCCCTGCTCCGGAGGGGTTGCTTTCATTTGGTACCAGATAAAGCCCAAAGGATGAATCAAAGAAAGAAGAAGGGGCGGTAAAGATTAATCCTCATCCCATCAAACCAACACAAACTGCTTTTGTGTTCAGTTGAATCAGAAGTGCACGCAGTGTTTTACTACAGTGACATCCTCCAGCGAGGCCAGCTGTGAGCAATAACAAGACCTGGACACAGATTTTGCAAAAGGAGGCAATTTTTTTTTAAAGGAAAAAAAATAAGAAGGCTCTAAAATACTTTAAAAAAAAAAGAAAAAAAAAGGAAAAGGAAACAAACTTCAGAAACAGGGCAGAAGGGCTCAAAGCAAAGCAGGTTTGGTGGTGGATAAAGCACAGTGCCATTGACCTTGGAAGTCTATTGAAAACCAAGGCTCACGTCTAGACACGGGTCTCTGGTGAAATGAACTGGGTAACCTCGGCTCAGTTTGGGGTTTATGGTACGTGTGCGTGATAGTAACAGCATGACAGACCCTTCTTGTGGGAAGCTCTGAAATGAGTGAGGGGAAAAGAGGGTCCTGACACAGAAATCCTTCCAGATCAGGGATTGCCAGGCAATCCGGTGTGAATGCAGAGATTTGCAAGCAGAGGGCAGTGTTTCATGCTAATTATAGTGCTAAGCAAGGGCTCGTTCTCGAAGTGAATGCATGGAAGAGTACTAAAATGTCACTGGTGGTGGTGAGAATCCTTGGGGAAGGTCAGCTGCAGTTTGAGTCCCTGGAGAGTTCTGCTGCTCTGGGCTCCCCTAAACAAGACCTTCATTTGGCAGCAGTTTGAAGGCACTGGAACGCCAGATGTTGCCCCAAGCATTGTTCCTAGAGAAGTTGGTCCATAGCTAGAAGTCGGAGCTCCTGTTACACACGATGGAGGAGTCATCTCAGTGGAGGTAGGTAGGTTGATTCCATCGGTACCAAGATCTGTTTGCAACACAGGGAATAAGAGCTACAATTGCTACGTTGTTAACTTTTTCCCTTGAAATATCAATCATTCCTATTCTGTTTGTAACCCGTCTTAGACTTGGCAGCCAGCAAGCGATCCTTTTTCCTGTAGGAAGCTCGGAGCAAACCCCTGTCTTTCTAAGCAGCAGCTTGCACTGAGCTCAGGATTTCTCACACGACCTGGCTGCTGGACTTCCTCTGGGTGAGAGCAGGTCTGATTCATGGCACGGGATGCTCCGTGACTCAGAAAGCCCAGAAGCTACACGTAATGCCCTCTGCTCTCGGTTGCCTTCCTGCTAACGTAGCATCCTTGATGCCACGTGCAACGAGCCGCAGAAACTACAAGCGCAGAGAGGCCTCAGCAGCGCAGGCTGCAGCAGGGGAACAGTCAGTGAAATAACTAGAAGGGCTCTGAGCCCTTGCGTGCCTCTTAATCCTTTTGTAGCATCTAAAGGCAGGCAGAGGAAAATTGCTGTTCTTGTTTTATCTGCCAGCGTGGAATCATTAGGCTGCAGCAGAGCTCTCTGGCTGGCACTACAGGCGAGAAACCTGGCTGTGGAGAGGTTTGTTAAAGCAGAAGCAGCAAAATAAGCCTTCCTCTGCTTCCTCCGCACACAGAATTAATTCTAGACAGTCCTTATGGACAGTGCTTCCATCCAGATTTTTTTTTCTTTTTTAATCAGCATAGTATTTCAGGCAAACCGGATTTACTGTTTATTTTTGACCCAAACCTAGCCACGTCCCAAGAAGCTTCAGGTAAGGCGTTAAGCTTCATGTAATCACCTGCCACCACATAGCTCTGCATTGCTGGGTCCTCTAAAGGGCTGCACGCTCTTCTCTAAAGCCCCCCTGCTTTTCTCCCAAGCCCCTCAACACCCAAGGAGCGAGCCGTGCCCCCCCTCCTTACCCTGAAGAGTTGAAACCGGATGAGTTCATTGCAGCTTTGGAGTTGCTCTGGGCTGTGCTGGGGCTGCTGGCATGGAGTGCACTGCCAGGGGACGAGGGCCGGCTGGAGTTCCCTGGGGAACACGATGATGTTACTGCATGGCAGAGAGAGCAGAGTGAGGCTGGGATCCCCTTCTCCTGCCAAGGAAAGCCCAAGCCCAAACCCTTCCACTGTCCTGTTCATCCTGCACCCTGCTCTGTCTGGTTTCTGTCGGAGCAAACCACACCTCTGCCACTGCTCCTCTGAAGAAGTGCAGTTACCTGCCCCCCGAGCACCCTCTTGGTTGGCTTCTAGGTTTGTGCCTGGCTCCCAAACCTCAACACCCCAGTCACATTTGGCTAGGATTATCCTGGGAGTGTTACCATGCCCGGGACGCTTTCCTTATCTTTGTTCCAGCCAAGAGAAAGACTCAGCTCTTCTTATCCCCTGTCCACCCATTATGTAGGGCTAATTTCCCTGCCCAAAACCAAAGGTCTGTTCAAGAGGGGCCTGTGGAGGTGGCCTGGAAGCCAAGCAGCCAGAGAGCAAGAGGAAGAGGTAAGAAAGAATGAGGGTAAGACAGTTTGGCACGGCTTACCTGTCCCAGGCATGGTGCTGTGCACCGGGTTGACAGAGAGGGGCCCCAAGGACCCTGAGGTAGAGACCTGAGGAGGAACAGAAGCAGACAGTCAGCTGCTGGCACTCCGAGGGCGCAGACCACAACATGCCACTCCTTCGTGTTCCCTTTGGAGTGTGCTGGCTCCCAGGGAGACTTATCTACATCTGAGCCTCCCACCAGTGCTTCTATCCATGCTCTATTCTACCAGCACAATTCCCATACCTAGGGTTGGGCAAGGAAACCAGAATGAGTATTACGTATGCCTGATACTCCCCACACAGGTCTACATTTATGGATCAGCTGCGGAAAAGCCTGAAATTGCTACGCTTTCTGCAAGTGCTGAGCTCCAGCCAGGAGGAGCCCCTGCCCTTTGGATGTTTCAGACTGGATGTTCTCATGCAGAAACATCCCGGCTCGTTCTGGTCTCGGGCACAAATCATCCCTTTTCCTTTGAGGAGTTCTTGATGGGTGAGAATCCTCATGTGACAATTACTAATTTGGTGGCTGTAATCAAAGCGAGCCTGGGGCATCTGGTGTTCAGCCGTGATACTTTAACTACAGGCAACGTGCTGTTCAGAATGCCTGATGAGCAAAGGCATACTTTGTGCGACGCGCTCACGGGAAAACCAGTCACCAAAGCTGCTGCTTTAAAAATTCACGGCTTGCAAGCAACGTTCTGTGTTCGCGACTGCAGCCCAAACGTGTTGTGCAACAAGTGACCAAACTTCTTGTGATGTTTTTCTGCCTTCTAATGGATAATTCTAAAACCCAGAAGATTTCGAGATAAAATGTTGCTTGTGCATACGTACTCTTCCTCCCACTCACATGTGCTGCAGTACCAACAACACCGTAGGGAGGTTCCTGCCACTTTTATACGTGGAATCAACTAAACAACTATTAAGTAGCAGAAATGCAATAGCAGCTTGTTATCCAGAACAGCCACTCTGATTACAGGGACATGCTTTCACTAACTCTCACAGCAGCTTCTTTCTCTCATCCTTCCTGGCAATGAAAATACGCTTGTCAACATGTGAATGTGCAATAAGTGAGAAGGACAAATAACGCTGCTGAAGTGCTTTCTGCATTTCTAAACAGATGGAAAACACCACACTGTTAAGTAAGTGGTTACTATCAGGTTTCAGACTTAACCAAATTCAACATGACTGGATGTAATTCTCTTTCCGTGGAATGCTGAATTCCTCCTCCATTAACTTTGGAAAGGTTTTATTTTACCAACCTTAGAGTGAAAATTTTGGGGATAGCACCCCTATTTGGATAAATTACCCTGCAGTTAGACTAACTTATACTTTCTGGGAAATGTGCATTTTTTCTTGTGATTTCTTACCAGTGTTTTCATTAAAAGAATACAAAATGTTGTTCTATAAATGAGGGCAAACGCTGTTCTGTATCTGCACCCCCCCCCCCCTTTCCCTTCCATGAGCAGCACATACAGCTCCTTAATCCAAAGTCTCTCACCAGTCTGGAGTTGTAGATGGGTGATTTGATGGGGGACGGCATCGGGCAGCTGATCCGTTTTTCCTTCTGGCGCCGGTTGCAGAACCAGACCCGAACCACCTCCTTTTCCATGGAGAGCTGCTCTGCTATTAAGGAGATCTCCTCTGAACTGGGCTTGGGGTTCTGCTAAGAAAGGGCAGGAGGTTAAAGAAAGCCTCGAAAGTCTGTAACTCACAGCATCGGCGCCTGCTTCTGCTGCTGGAGGGGCAGAGGACGAGGGTGGGGTTGGAAGTAAACTGGAGAGGGGAGAATATTTGCTTCTAAGGCAAAGGGTAAACATTTGGGTGAGAGATTATGTTCTGTGAACCAGAAAGGGCCTCTGATTCAACATCAAATCTCATGGAATCAGCGGGCATGAGTCAGTACCTGGCCCTGCTATTGCATAAAGCACCGAGCTCTTTGATCTTAACAGCACCCTAAATCATTGCTTGAGGGGAAGCTAATGACTGGTGGTCTTCTTATCACCGCACAGGACACACGAGCTCCGAGTGCTGGTTGTACACCTACCTGCACCACCTCACAACCATTTCATCTCTCTCTTTCTCCATCCCTCATTTATAAACGGAAATAGTAGTACCCATCCTTTTTTTTCTGACTCACTTATTTTCTGGTGCATTTGACAGCATTTAGCTCTGTGGTTTTTGATCTGAGTTGGAGACTTCAAGGGAAAAATAATACCTAGCATGGAGATGCCAAGACCGTTTTCCCATTACAAAGAGCGCCTCGTACTAGCTAAAAAATGAGCTGCCCATAACAATCTGAAAACGACTGTCTTTTGTTCTTATCAACAGTCTTAGGAGGAAAATTTGATATGATCAGCTATGAGGGAGAAAACAAGAATAAACGAGGGCTGGTCGAAAACGGTTCTCATGAAATATTCTCAATGGATGGTGTGGTCCTGCTGATAGGCTCCGCTTCTGAAAGGATTCAGCAGCACCCTCGGGAGCGATGCTCTGCTCCTTCCTGCACTCACAGGAGCTGCTCAGCCAGGCACCCACCTCTCTGCTGTGCTGGGCCAGCAGCTGCCCCTGTTCACAGAGGGAAGAGGTGGGTGCAGGAGGTCAGCTTTGGCTGGGGCACTGATTAGTGCAAGAGAACAGGTGATGAAATCATAATTGCATTAAAAACATCCACCAAGGAAATAATTGGGCCTAATTTCTTTGCTTTGACTTTTCCCTTGAACTCCTTCAAGCATTTTCTAACCTGCTGTCAAAACAAATGTTTTTGTTTTTTTTTGACTGTTCAGTGCTACTACTATGACCTAGCAAATGGCAAACTCAGACAGTTCACAACACGTTGGAACATTTTCCCCTCACATCTTGAAATCTTTTCTCCAGCGTGGAGCGAATGTTGGTCTCAATGCTGGTCCGCTTCTTCCTTTTCCGTCCAAACATCTCGTTCACTGAGGGGTAGGAATTGGGAGTGCTCATGGAAGAATCCAAAGGAGCAGATTCTGAGGAAAGAGAAAAGGGAAAAGAGATACTGAAGAAGATCATGGGTTATCTGCATTCCCAGATCCTTTCTGGGAAGTACAGCACCTCCCAAAATAAGTGAAGTGCTCCTACATTATGCATAATTCCTCTTAAAATTGCTTCAGCACTTCCAGATCCATTAATGGTGGAATCAAGAAAGAAATATAAGTGATACAAATTTTAATCAAAACACTGTTTTTTCTTCTTCCATCTTAATTTCCAGCGTGCTCTGATGGAGACCACAGATTTTCTGACATTTTAATTTCACACAGTTAAGGATGTTGATTTACCTCACCAGGGTCAGGCCTCGTGTAGCTGAGACACCTCCTGACGTGGTAAATTGGTCAAACACGCAGCTCCTGATGGGCACACGAGACCAGTGCCACTCCTGCGCTGGTCTGCAGCCAGCAGAGGACACCGGGCCCCATAGTGCTGCTGCCGGGGATTCCCCTTGCAGTGATATCCTCCTTTTCTAGGCACTGCTCGCGGGCTGATCTCTTGCACAGCACTCCCTGCCTACTCTTGCCAGTTTGCGCAGGGAGGGACAGGGTGGACTAGCCCAGAGATTTCCCCCAGGCCACGCAACAGAGGCTGCAGGAGCGGATTGTCCCAGACACCAAGTGGCAACGGGAAGTCTACGCTGCTAAAGCAAAAAAGCAGATGTGCTTTGCTGTTTAGGCCGCAATCAACACGAACAAGAAGTCTGTTGTCAGAGGTCTTTGCTCCGGCTATGATTTTTCTGGCTTTTATGGGAGGCTCCTGGGTGGATCCTCTCCTGTGCTGGTCAAAATCAGTGGTGTTTCTGCACCTAACGTCACCCACCTGCGTCACTTAGCCACTTCTCCAGCAGGGGTTTGAGCTTGCACATATTCTTAAAGCTTAGGTTGAGAGCCTCGAAGCGGGAAATGGTGGTCTGGCTGAAATCATTGCCATAGAGCTTCCCCATGGCAAGTCCAACATCTCCCTGCCAGAGAAGACCCAAATCACAACAAGAAGTCAGAAAAAAAACCCTCACAGCTCCCTGCTGTCACCACCTCTTGTCCAGAACAGATGTCACTGGGTGCCCATGCCCACCCTCCAGAGAGAAGGACCTCTCCTCCCACCAGAGTCTTCCCCATGCCCCTGAGCCTTTGCATATTGAAGAAGGTGTGGGATGAAGTCGTGGTAATGAAATACTAGGAAGGGTTTGTCTCTCCGTGTGTTTGGAAGGGGATATCTATATCTAATCCAGCCCACCCTCCATCCACTCCTCTGCCGCAGAATCCCCCATCCCACCACGTGTGACACCAATGTTCCTATGGACGAGGCCGCTCACCTGCGTGAACCCTAACTTGATTCGCCTCTGTTTGAAAGTCTTGGCAAACTTCTCCAGCTCCTCCAGGTCACTGGGCTCCTCAGATGCTCCCGACGGAGTTAGGTGCTTCGCCACTTGCAAATGCTGGGGTACATCCAGGTGAGGTTCAACTGATGAGCCAGGGAGCCCAGAACGGCCCACAGCCTGTTAAAACAACAGCAACAAATGCAGGGAGTCACAACGACAGAAAAAAGCACATGATTTTCACTGCCGTTCACCCTCGGTGAAGCAGTGCTTTAAATTTCTCCGGGTGGGTGAGTTACCTGTGATGCCAGGCTGGGTCCTGGCTGGGAGAGAAGAAGGCTGCCCTGCTGCTGAGGGAAGGAGAGGAGGTTTGGCTGCAAAGCTGGGGAGGGAAAGAGAGATCAAATCAGCTCCTTCATCAGCACCTAGGCTGCTGAGCGTCGCTCTGCACAGGCTCGAGAAGCTCTGAATGGAAACTGTCAGCTCGCTCTTGTTCAAAATATGAGACTTTTGGGCCATTGCAAGTGTGGACAGATCTGAGTTGGGTTATGAGAATGGGAAGGGTTTATTTTTCTTTCTTTCTGGCTTTGTTTCTTTCTTTCTTTCCATGGCCTTTTAGCCTGAAAAGGAGTTCTAGAGTGATGATGGAGGTAAAATATTTCAGCCATTGATCCCTGCGTGAGGTTGAACTAGGACACAGACATTTTATATAGACATCTAACTTTGATTTCAGTTGTCAAGTAGCTGAGAATTTATCACATCCTTAGCGGTGATTTCTCCCAGTACTTAATCACTGTAACTACTGAAAATGTGCATCTTATTTCCAATATAAGCTTTGCTGACTCCAACTTTCAGGCACTTTATCATGTTAAAAATATCCCGATCCTACAGTTAATCTCATGAGCCTACCCAATCTGCTCTCTACTATGCATTTCATTTTGAAGTGTCATTTCAAAGCCATCTGACCCTTTCTTTTCTACCCTACTGTATTTCAAACAAATTGAATTTCTTTTGGAATTTATACACTGACACAAAATGATGAAAGAAAAAAAAAGAAGGGAAATCTATAAAACCAACAAAACGTAGTATTTATGGACACTGTGTAATTGTTCGTTTGACAGGCTGCTGAGCGCAAGCCCATGTGTCTTACAGGGAATGTCCTAAAGGATTTAGTAGCGACCGAAGCAGTGTAGTTCCATATAAATTTAGGTAGGTTCTTCAAGTCTGTTGTGGGTGAAGCTTATAGAATTTAGAGAGGATTTATAACCTTTCCTGAAGCAAGCAATATATTCCATTGATTGGAACTGACAATTATAGGGAAATCTATAGACGTTTATGGACTTCTGCTGAAAAAGGAAAAAAGATCATCTCTGAAATGTCTTTCTCTCCCTCTGTCTTTTCTTTTTTAATTTAGATCTGAATGTGCAGGATCCCATTTTTATTTATTTAGATTGGTGTTTCAATAAGCCTTCTCTAATGCTGGAACAACTTTGAATTTCAAATGCAGGCTGGTAATGAGGTGCACATTTTTAACAGTGAAGGTAATTAATCACTGGAATGGCTTGCCTAGGGACATGGCGGATGCTCTGTCATTTGGAGTCTTTAAAAACACGATTGAACACCTTTGCAAAAGCTAAGCTGTAGCTCAAATGAAAATTATGGACTGGATTCAGGAATCACCGGTTTGACAGCTGATGAGATGGAGGCTGTGTTTTCGTGAGATGAAGTCTTCAGCAGCAATATTTTGTCTGAGAGTATTCCCAGCATCTCCCTGGCTGCTTGTTTCCACCTTTGCAGCACTGAGCTCTCACCCTCTCATCCAAGCGTGCCAGCATGAGCTGTCTGAAGGGCTGCACAGTGAATCAGATCAGCGCATAATGAATCAGGCCTGGGAACTTATCTGGCTTAAAAAGAACTTTTAAAACACTAAAATCAAACCCAGACTTGTGGCCTCTTGGAAAGGTTAAACCTACAACCAAGTCCCTTTGGCTGTGAAATCCATGAACTGATGTATCCATCAGCCAGAGCTCAGGAAAGGTTGAAGATGTTCCTATATTCCTGAGGGGTGGCCCCAGGGATGACTTCAGGAATACTCCACACACCTCATCAGCACGAAGAGCGCTTCACCTGCATCTCTACCAAGCCACTCGTGCCACAAAACCCATCTGCGCCTTCACTTTCAGTCCCCAGTGGCTGTGCACGCACACAGCAGAAGATCATTAGGACTTGACAATCGTCTATTCAAATGGAAGAGACCTTGCACAAAAAGCTGGCTTCTGGCCAGAATATCCAGTCTGCAGCAAGTCTGGAACCAAAAAGGGGTCATGGCCAAACAAGTGGCCATCTGTTGGAAGGGCTGCAGCTGCCAAAGGAAGTCACTTAACAGAAGAAATTGTAGTTCTATAAAAGGAAGCAAAATGCTATTTTCCAGCATAGTGCGTTTCTTATACAGGAATAAAATCAGGCAGCGAGCAATAGATTATCCCGACCCTGACAGCTCAAACTAAATTCTAGACTACTGTTAAATATACATCAAGTGGTTTCTTGATGCATCGCTCAGCATCGTTTGGCAGAGAGAAGAGTGCACGTACTGTCAATGAGAAATAGGTTTCCCAATTGCCTACAGTGTGATACTTTTCTTTCAGAGCATGTGTACAGTTGCATTCGAGCTGCAGAGACGTTATGGTTCTAATTCTGAATGTTGGCTCCTACAGAGGGACTTCTGTGCTGGGATAAATGAAAATGTGAGTGAAGGACCCAAGTCCCTTTGCATCTGTCAGGTTACGGATCGACGTCTGTGTTTGTCCACAGGCAGCATGAAGCTTCATCAATGGCATGTCTGTGTCCCAGAGGCTGGAGAAATGCCATGAAAATATCAGTGATAAAAATAGAAACACGAGGTCTTTCTCAAGCACTGCGTTAAGTCCTCTGTCCTTTCACGATGCTGATTACACTATTTCAGAAGTAGTTAGCTCTCCTGTCCTCTCCTGCCCCATGCCTTGGAGCGAGGTTGGGGAACAAGCAGTGGCAGCCCCGCTTTGGAGCTCGCTCCCAGCCCCGCGACGCTCCTGGCTAGGTTGGACCTCTTTGCTCTGGTGCCAGCACCATCCTTCCACCAGAGCAAGGGGGCACTCGTGGGATGCAGGAGCCGTGGGTGTTGGCAGATCCCTGCTGCCCGCCCCTGCCCCGCTGGCAGCAGAAGGGGCCGGGCACCGTCAAGCTGGGGAAATCAAACAGGGCAGCTTGAAAGCAAGAGTCAGGAGAAGGGAGGCTCTCCCTGGATATGTGCCCACGTATTACAAGGCCCCTTTCGACTTTGGTTGCTCTTACCTTGTTGGCCTGCCTGGGACTGAGAGAGAAGGAACTGGGGAACTGACTGCATGTGACCAGGGAGCAATACCAGCTGCTGCAGGGTGTGAAGAGAGCTCATATCCTGCGGGAAAAAGCAAAGGGAACAGCAACGCTCAGAGACGTCTGCTCTTCACACAGCATCATCTTCCCCCGTCCCTGGTCTTTTGCACTGTCCCTGACCCCATTCGCGTTTTTCATTTAGCTGCCAACACATCACATGTGTGCACAGGAGAGCTACAGATCCAGAGCTACGCCGGGATCTGAAGTTTTCAGCTTTATAAGAAAAATGCTGTGCACACAGACATCCACAGGGAGAACGTCTACTTTTAACTGAAAAGGTTAATGCCTGAAAAATAACATTTTTGAGGGACTGGAAATCAAAATCTGCTTATTAAGAAGCAACAACAAAAGCCCTTGGATCTCAGTTTCTTACAGATATTGTCTTTTCAGAGAATGAACTCCCTAAAATAATACAGAAAAGGTGCAGCGGGCTGTCCCATCTCCCAGCACTGAGCCTGCTTGGCACAGAAGGCTGACTTCCCCACCAGCCGTGTGCTGGGGTGGGAAAGAAGCAAAGCCCAGCAAGTGCCCAATTCTCTGCACCACCAGCAAATGCACTGCAATGGACAACCACCAGATCCAAAATATTTTCTGTTCTTTGCCACGGTGACTCCCCACCCTGCACCGAGCACAGCAGGCAATAGGTACTGAGGGGCAGGGAGTGCATCCCCGTACTCTTTCACATCCCTGGGGTCCCACGTCTTTTGTAGGGATTAGGGATAAGAGTTTGCATTTGTTTGGGGTAGAGAGAAAAATGCTCCAATAAGACCAACTCTCTTGAGAGGTATGTTCTTGAAGGAGTTCATTGTTTAACAAGATGAGCTTTTTAAGCTTCTCAAGAACTGTTATGAAGTCTTGGGGAACTTCAACAAGGAGCTGAGTCGTGTAAGAGGTCTGATTACCCCATGAAAGAATGGGGGAAGAGATTACTGAGCAGCCTTGTGGCCTTCCAGCATCTGCCTCCCTATTAGAATTTAACAAGTGTTAAGTGCTAAACTCCAATTTTTTACCTTAAAGAAAAAAATAAAAATCAAGTAATCAGTTTCTTCTCTGATGTAAATCAGTTGGAGCCAACATATGCAAGGATGGCTCAGATTAGGAGTTAATCAAACCTAGGGTTCTATCTCCAGCAATGACATTAACCAGGCATTCAGGAAAGAGGAAGACCAGGACAAGCATATCCAACACTTCCCCTTGGTATTGTTTCAGTCTCCAATTATTTTCAGCTCAAAGGGATTTCCTGAGCATGGTGTGGTTTTGCCTGCTTAGAAAACCCTCAAAGGAAATCTCTTCCAAGTACGTGTCCAGTCTGCCTTTGAACCCATGTAAACTTTCTGCATCCTTTGGCAAGGCATTACACAGGTCTCCTGGCTGCTGCAAAAAAGAGGCTGGGGAGGAGACTGCCAATTTACTGTCCATCATGTTCTCAAGTCTCCTTTTGTCACTGCCAAAAGGTGCATCTAATTTGGCAAGTGTCTCCCAAAACCAGCCTTTCCCCTGGAGATTCATTAACTCAGTCCCTGATGTCCCAAAGGCACTTACCCCTGCGATTTGACTTCCAGGCATCATTGATGATCCCTGCACAAGGTGTCCTGACCTGGGGGGAATTGTAGATTGCAAGGAATCACTGAGGTCTTCGGTTTTAATCTGAAAAAGAGCAAAGCAGTTGTAGCCTTAGGGAACAGACATGGGCGGCGAGATGCCTGGGATGGTAAGAAGTCAGAAAGGTTGGAAGAGATGGGGAAGGGATTGCTTTCAGATTAAAGGGATTGCTTTCAGATTAGGGGGAGAAATCAGGACCTATTGCTTCTATCCCTGGCTTTGCAGAAAGGTAGGGGTTGTTCCTCACTCCTGCTCTCCAGTCTATATATTTTTATATCAGTACTAGGTTAAAGGTTGGACTAGATGGTCTTAGAGGTTTTCTCCAACCCGAATGATTCTACGATTATAACAGGGGAATAATTTTCCTGCTCTGCTAAAGCAAGGGGAAGCTTGCAGTTCGCTCAGTTAAATCACATTAATTAAAACACTTCAGGAAGTTTCCCGTCACTTCGCAGGCTTTAAAGCATGCTAGTGCTTTCCTAAGACAGAACACTAAGACATTTTGTGGTGTTATTAGGAAGACACGATGCAATTCCCCTTTACAGATCACCACTCACAACCTGATAGAGGGTGGCTGTAGATGGCCTCACACATTGTTCTGCAGGTTCGGAGAGTGGTACGAGGGAACAGAAGAGGAAAGATCATGAAGTAAAAGACCTTAAAGAGCAGTATACCCTTCCAGACTTGAAAATGCACCACCCTAGGCACCACATGTACCAAACTATGAGAAAGCAACAAGAAATGGGGAAGTCCTGTTCTACTGGCAAGGAAAAAAATCTGGCAAGGAAAAAAATTGCTTCTTTAGCT
Source organism: Cygnus olor (assembly GCF_009769625.2). Lineage (NCBI taxonomy): Eukaryota > Metazoa > Chordata > Aves > Anseriformes > Anatidae > Cygnus > Cygnus olor. The sequence continues at coordinate 3,108,168 of NC_049190.1, read as the reverse complement.
AAAAGAAGCTGTGAGGGAAAAAATGGCAAACTTCACAGGTGTCAGCCCTTTGTCCAGTGGTCATTTTAACCTCTTTTAATGTTCGAGAAAGATTCCAGTCTACAGAAGTCATTATTTCTGAATCCACATTCTTACATGGGTTCTTAAGAATTTACTCAGGGACCAGAACTGAATCCTCACGTTTGGTTTACCCCATAGTCTCCATAATTAATTTTTAACATTGCTACTACATTAAAAAAAATAATAAAATACATCATTTTGTACTAGCTGATTTTTTAATTTTATTATTTTTTGACAAGACCAAGCGGGAGAGGAGAAAGGACAGCCTGGCTGGGGAGATTTTAGAAGTTTTTAGAATAATTCCTGAAAGCTGAGGAGCGTCTATGCGCAGATGCTGTGCAGAGGCATGAGAAAAGTCATACAGATCTCTTATAACACGTTTTCTCTAATAAAAGATATATTCAAACAATTCCCAGACAGCCTCAAGTTTTCCCCAAGCATGAACGTGCCTACAAGAAGGCTCACATCAGCAGTCCCCTTTCTAATTTAAGCCTTTCCAGTGCAAGAAGAGGCTCCAGTTCCCACAGACTGGAAAGAACAGGAGGAAAACAGAAAGAATAAGTCTTGAAAACCTTATCTACAGACTCGGCATCTCAGGTTCGCTCTTACTGCCAGGGCTGAACCTCGCTATCTCCCATCAAATAACCCCCCAGCCCAACATCGCCCAGAATTCGAGCAGGGTTACGTTTGCCGGAGTTTTGCACCGCTGGCACGGACTTTAGGTCATGCAGCCTTCTACCAGCAGAGGGGGACAAGAAATGCCCCTTTAAAAACAATGGCCCATGTGGGTATTTTTGGCTGAAGGATCTTTTATTTCAGTTTGAGCAAAGCAAACAAATACACAACACCTCCATGCCCCAAAGAGAAAGAGAAAGTGCGATCACAGGGAGCCGACCCGGTAAACATTAACCTCTGTTTTTTGGAAGGTGCTGTGCAGAGGGAAGAGAGTTACAACATCTCCTTCAATTAAACTATAGCTCTGGATACTGCCGAAACTAGTTTTGCAATAATAGTAGCTCCTTGCAACAAGGCTTATACATGCTGTGAATTCCAGTTCTTTCCTACCTTTCAGGTTGGCATGATCATCCCGCTTAGCCTTGCGAAAAAATCAGATGGAAAGAGCTTCTTGATCACTATCAACGCGGATAGTGTTTAAGTTACTAAATGTTAGGCAAAGGGCTCAGGAGAATGCACCGTTACCCTTGAGCCATCCAGTCACCGCAGGGAAATGGTTTTATGCACCTATTTTTTCCTGAAGGTGCATTAAAAAAAAAAAACAGGTATATATCATCCGAGCCAAAAAATAAAAATAAATAAATAAATGTTACTCCTGCTTGCAATTCATGCGTCTCTGCCTCATTCAACTCAGTCATCCAAGGCTGAACAGTCCCAAAAAGAAAAGATATCCGCGTGTTAGAGAACGAGGCACTTGATCCCGCCTGGGTTACGATCCCGATAGGAGCGGAGCGTTGAAGAAGCACAAGCCATTTCCAAACTGAAATCAATTTTTACAGCTGCCAAGCGGAATGATCTGGAAGCGTTCCAGGCCGAAAGGGGTGTGTAGCTGCATCCCGGCATCGCACAATATGAGAACGGGAGGTGGGTTTGGCAAAGGACCGGTTCCCCATTTAAAAACAACAACATCTCCCAGTGCTCCTTCCCCCGGCCCTGGAATTCTCTGGCGCTCTCCTGCGCAGTGGGCGGGAACCTGGGTGTTCTTGACAAATCCTTCTCCCCTGCACCTTTTTTCATTGGTTTTAGGCTCAATTTCACTTCTCCCTCCTCTTCCTCTCCCCAACAGGCCTGCAGCTGGCTAATTGTTCATTAGCAAGAGTTCGGGGCATATCCAAAACTTTTGGGATGGTTTATGCAAATCCTGCACCTTCATTTTTTCCCCAGCTAAACCGGCACTGTTACCAACCGTACGTTAGAAAGAAACCAAACCAAAACCCCAAAAAAACCACACACATTGTGGGCGAGGCCACTCAATATCATGAGACTCCCTTAAAATAATGTAAATTTCAAGCTAATAAAACAAGGGGAGGAGTTGCCTTTCTCCTTTCCCAGTGCATCTGACACACGTTTGCTGTTATTTTCTGCAAATATGAGAGTTTTCCTTATGGAACCAAAGAAGGTTGAAACAAAATCAGCTCATGTAGGTGTTTGCTGATATCCATGCTAGACCACCATGCATAAAAGAGAGTGATTGGGTTAAAATCAGGACCAGGTCCTGCTGTGGTTCCCCAGTCTCTTGCTTTTACATCATGGTCAGGGCAGGAACGAGAAGGCATTGAGAACAAATCTTAGTTTCTTCCCATCCTATTGGGTTTGGGAAAATAAGGCTACAAAAGAAAAAAAAAATGAGAGGAGGGGGAAATAAGGCAGTGCTCGCAGGCACCTGGGCAGTCTCCGGGCTGGGGCCCCTGGGCAGCAGGTAACGGCAGGTGGCGGCACCCGCACACCGAGCTGCCGAGGGCTGGGGAGAGGAATCACACTTGCAAATCTCAAGTGGATGTTTTCACAGCCTTAAAATAGGGTCAGCTGCCCCCAAGCAATCCCTGTGAAAAACACAGGAAGGGTGACTGGATGGAAGGAGTCCCTTCCTTAGTTGGCTAGCGCGTCTGCTGGGCACGGTCAATGATGGATTGGTTCTTACCTATCTCTAGCCTGAAAACAAAAACAAAAAGCAAAACAAACTAAGAAACATATTGAGGGCAATGGAAAATGATCAAAGCTCTTCAGCTTGCTTGCGCAACTGATTTGTGGAAGGTGTTTCATAAACATTTCATAAGAAGGAGAATTATGAAGAAAACATCTCCCAACCTGCCTGCAATTACTGCACAAACTCTTCCTTACCAGTAGGAAGAAGGGGAGGAAAAAAAAAAAGTACATCTGTTTTGTAACTGATCTGTGAACTTTTGGCAAACATTCGGCTCATGAAAACATCCTGCAGACATATTGCAAAGCTGTAAAAAGCCAGCCTTATACGAGGAAGTTGGAAAGATTCACGTTAGCAGCTCCGATCTCACCATGTGGAAGGCCGTACCCCTCCGACAGACGGACGGACCGACCCATGTCTGAGCTGATGAAGCGGCAGCGGGATGCCATCAGTTGCACAGGGCTCCAGCTGCAGCCTCCTGGTGTAACCCAGCGCCGCCGCTGCCAAGGTGGCTTGCGATGCTTCACGACATTCCTGTGCTTACAGGATCAATTAGCAATTCAGCTAACGAGCACCAAGCAACCGGCCGCGGTCCCCAGGCCAGCAAGCGTCTGCTGCTGGCTGGGAGCACTTCCCAAGTAACATTAGCACTACTCCGCCTTCCCCTTCGCTAAGGTGGGACGGGCTGATTCTGCACCCGCCTGGGATGCTCTCCCCAAACCTAGATAAGGGGTGCCCGTACCCTGCCCGAGCAAGGCCGTGAAAGCCACGCCAGCCTCCTCCAGCAGCAGCTGCGGTCATCACTGTAAGACCGAAGACAATCGGATTTGTTGTGCAGTTTCTATTTAGACGGCAACCTCTTTGAAACAGGTATTTATCTGCCCTCGTATCTGGCTTATCTGAGAGTCAGCAATTCACTACTGTTTAAGACTTGGACTTGCTCACATCCCTCCCCCTGCAGCTGCAAAGGGCTCTGGTTGTTGGGAAGAGGATTGGGTGCACAGAGGATTCGGAGCCGATTGCCCCTCAGTGAAAGGCAGCAGCACGTTTCTTCCTGGGCTGAATCATTCCCAAAGCATTATTTCACACAACTGGGTTGCCTGAAGTCAAGGGAGGAAGTCTTATGATGGAAACAGGTATCAAAACTGGATCCAAGGCTATTGCAGCTAAGCCTTCCCACCTTCCAATGGCGTAAGTGTACTTCTGTGAATTACCTGCACACGTGGGCACCATAAAATAAAACACACACTAATAATGAATTATAGCAATAATAATAATAATGGGCTTGCAATTACTATTTCCACATGTACTATCCTGCACATGCAGCGAGGCTTAACAGACACTCAGGAAGAAAGCAAAAAACCCTTCTGTTAATAGGACAATATTCGCCCTATAAAATTCAGTATCCTTACACATTGAAGACTGGGATTTTCAGAAGCTGTCAGCATGACAAAAGCAGAATTAATCCCATGCTGAATGCTTAGCAGACAATATCCTAAAACTCAGTAATGGCAACACACTGAAAAATTAGAATGTAATCCCTAACCTCAACACACCTGCATCAGAGCTTTGAGGCGTTTGAGTCTGTTAATTGAGGTCTGATCTGATACGCTTCACCCTCTGAGCTGCAGCTCAGGACGTGAATGGCTGCGCTGGAGCCGTAGTAAAAGTGGGGGTGGGAAATCAAAACTAAGTGTAACCGAGCTACATGCTTCACAAAAGGAAACAAACAGAACCACGCTCGGCTTTGCGTTCGCAAGCCTTCTGATGCAGCATTTCCCAAGTGTTTCTGCTTTGAAGCAGAGAAGAGGAAAAAGAAAGAAGCCATCCCTCTGCTCCGCGCCGAGCAATAAGCCTCCAAACGATCACGTGCAGCACAGCAGGCTTCCAAAGCAGGCACCGGGCATGGGAGAGGAGAACTGAAGGCAGAGGTGGGGTGAGCACCTGCCCCGAGAGGCCGTGCTCACGTCTGTGCTGCCTCTGCACGAGCCCCAGGAGCACAACGAGGGCTTGGAGTGGTGACCTGTGGTCAGAGAGCACCGAGCTGGCAAAAGGATGCTGGAAAGCAACAGCTTGGAGCACCTTCGCTCTTGCTATTGGTACTCAGGCATGCGGTGCCTTCCCTGCCTTGGCCAGTGGACGTGCCAAATTGGAAGTATTTAAAAAAAGGGTAGGGGAAGATGCCATTTTCTTGGTCAGAACGGTGAGAACCTCCAAACAGAACATGGAAAACTGTTTTACCACCGTAAAGGCTGCGATTTCTCCCACGGCTCCGTTCCAGGACTCTCCTCCCCAGCCCTGAGCCCGGAGGTGCTGCCATCGCTGCTGCCCCAGCCTCACCGAGCGTTGCAGCACTGCTCCTGCATCTCCCAGTTCCACTTGCCCAACTTCCAAAGCTCTCCAGAACTCCACCTCTGCCTACACCTTTGCGCTTATCTTCCCCGCTCCCACCCTGGGCTGCATCCCTGCCCCTTTCCTTATCAATCCGATTTCACACATGCCAGGCTTCGTTGCTTCTCCCATGCCCTCCTGCATGCTTGCACAGGTTCCCTGGAGCCTCGTCATGTTCCTGTTGAAGTCAGCAGCAAAATTGCCTTATTGGTCTTTTACGGGGGCCAGAACCAGACCTTTAACCAATTCCCTACACGAAAAATTTCCCCTTCCCATGGATCCCTTGCCTAGGGGTAGCAGACCGTGTTGATCCTGTATTCTCTGTGCCCTCTGGCTGCCAACCAGTCAGAAACCACCTAAATACCTGGCACTGCCTCCCTGCTGCACAGCACCGACGTCCCCGGCTCAGTCATCCGCGCGCAGGGCAGGGCGAGACGCGGGAGTCGTGGCGCAGGGAGCCCTCGCTTTCCGCCCCATCCCACATTGGAAAAGGAATGAACTTGGAACCAGCCGGCTCCCGTGACTGGGGCTGGCTCCGTCCCAGCTCCGCAGGTTTCTCTGATTGGTTCGGGGGAGTTTTGGCACCCGCTGCCGCGCCCCGGGGAACTGGGACACAAGGAGAGCAGCTAGAGGAATTGCATTAAGTGCACACAAGTCATATAATTAAAAAAGAAAGGGAGAGTGAGAAAGATCAACTTCGCTGGAGAATATCGCATAATTTTTCGGTTTGGGTGGAAGGAATGAGGCTGGAGGTTGAGGGAAGAGGGAACCAGTTCTCTGCTCCCAGCTCGGGGGCTCTGGCATCTTCCACGTGCCGGGGAAGCAGGCGAGAGGGTGTCCTGCGAGAGAAAACCCGGCGTCTGCCTCCCAAGGGGCCGAGCAGCTCCTGCTCACCCACTGATTTCACATGGAGCGCTGGCACATCAGCACCTCTGGGACGGGAGAAAGTGCACTCTGATGTCAGGCTTCCAAAATTAGAGGCCTTGCTTGAAACCCCATCACCTTCACCTTTTTATGCTATGACTTGCCCTTCTGCAAAATGGGTGCAGGGCCCCACCCTTGCTGGGTGGTGCAGGCTTTTGATTGAATTCTTGGAGCTCACCAGATGAAAGGCCTTCAAGAATTTGGAGTCTTCTCCTTATTACCGATGAGCCATTCTCCAGCAGGCAGAAGAGTCATAACCATGCATGGTAGTTCATGCAGCTCACCACTTAAAAAGGTGCCAAGCAACCTAAAAAGCGCCTTGACAGTGACATCCATGCCCCGAGCTCAGTTTCTATTGCAGAAACAATTGATAGGTCCCTTTAGTCCATGAAACCAGGGCTTGTCGCCTGCAAGCTTAGAAAATATTCACTAAAAGATGATAGGAGCCCAGCTGAGCAGGGAATTTGCACAAAGGGAAGACCAGTCTGTCTCTCCATCTTTAAGAGAGCTTTGAAACAATAGCAGAAGATATATTGCCAGTGGACCAAGGCAACAAGTGTGGACAATACCTTCTAAATACAGGTTGCTCTTTGGAAGCCTGGAGCAGCAAAGCAGGAGTCTGTGAACGGGCTGCAGCTGGATCTGAGAACCAGGCACAATCCTGCCAACTCAGGAGTGATGCTGGGCTATTGTCAGCAGTTATTGGCTAAGCAAACAAATCTGGTGACTTCAGTCCATCCCTTGGGAGCGGAGGGTGTGGGGTTTAGAATATTGCCTCCTACTTCCATCCCTCTTCTCTCCTACAAACTTTGCAAGAGAGTCACCGGCACGTTTTGGAGTTTGTTCCCAGCAATCTCATCTGCAAGGCTCCAAAACAAAACTAGCCTGCAGAAGAGGTTCCTCTACATATCTGTCCTAAGCAAAACAGTGCCATATATAGAAACAGAGGACTTTCCCTCCAGCCAGGGCTTTCTCTGATGCTTTCCCAAAGGGCTGCATTTCAATGAAGAACCAGCACACATACAAATTTATGCAATCAGTCTATCCCTAGGATGGAGCAAGGGAACTTCAAAAGGGAAAGGCCAAGGCAGCGCTCAGCTTAGATCCAGTGTCAGTCAAGGCAGATATGGACAGCTGGGCCCATTTCCAACTAGAGAAGGCTCAAGAGATGAAAAGCAGATGCAAGACTTAGGCTGACACCCTGAGGCAACGCGGAGAAGAAGAGAGAGTGAAATCTGAATTGATCCCCAGAGGGGAGAAGGAAGCAGGATGTGAACCTCCCCTTGAGAGGAGGGCAAAACAGGACTGGGATGGAAATCTGGAGGGCAGACTGAAACCTGAACTACCCACAGGGAAGAGCCAAGCAGGAACAGAAATGACATATAGGGAACACACGAGATTAGGGGGAGGTGGGAACTCAAAGTGGAATGAAAAACTGAGAGAGATCGCCGGGGGGAGGGAAGCCCTGATTGAGCAAAATTAAATCTGCAGGGAGTTTTGCATCCCAGATATTAATAACAAACTACCTAGCAAGTTGGGCCCTTCTTTCCACCTTCAAAAGGATGGAGGGGAGGAAGAACTTGTCTGTGGTTGAGCACAAGACTATGAATCAGAGAATCGGAGTCCGTATCCCAGCTCCGCCAGGGAGCAAGGCCCTGGATTACAATAAGCCTCAATGTCCACAGGCAACTCTCCCGTAAAGCATCCACTGATTTCAGCTGCAATCACAGTGCTCAGCATCTTTGGGAAAAGCCAGGGAGTCAGCCTCTGTCTGCCTCATCTGCAGGACAGGGTTAAACACCTCCCTACCTTCTGGAGGATGCTAAATTCATTAGCAAAGAACCTTGAGACGTGTGGGCGGAAAATACCCAGCAAGGTCAGGGCATTAATGGCTCTGAAGAAGGGCCACCTGTGATTTCACATCTCAGTTCGCCTGCTTTCCTTTCTCACATCATGTGTCTACAGGACATCAGCTGCGAAGACCTGAGACAACTCAGTCTCTTACCTCCAAACAACTGCTGGAAACCCCCCCAAACCTCAGAAATTCAAGTTCCATCAGAAAATGACCCTACCAGATATGAACAGGGCAGGGAGGTGAGGTTAGAGAAGCACATCCTGGGGTGGGAAGAAGATCCTTTTGGAAGGAAAGATTTTTTTCCACGACCCAGTTCCTCACTGCTCTTTTGGGGTATACCAGCAGACACACTCAGTTGGCCCCCCCCAAAATCTACTCGAGTCCTTCTGACTGGGAACCTTAAGCAGCTCAATTGTTTGATGCTGACTGGTCACTGGAAGAGATGGGGTGTGAAACCTGTCCCTTACCGTCATAAGGAACAGTCAAAATGGCACAGAGTATGACCAGATGTGGGAATTCAAACATAGAGCTAATGTGCACGTGAAATACCAGCCCACTTCAATCGTGTATCTTGTTTCCTGATTTTACTCTGGCTGCTTCCCCTTGTGCTCTGAAGATCTTTCCTGCACCACCACCACATCTCCCAGTTACCTCCTTTTCTCAGGTAAATCCTTCCCAAAATCCTATTTCTAGGAGGCCCATAGGAAAGGGCTGTATCCACATTACATCCCCTAATGGGTGTAAAACAAAGAAAATAAAGTAATAAAGAACCAACAGGAAAATTCAAGCTATGCTGAACTCTGGGCTACTCAGGCACATGAGTGCCTGCCTGCAATATTGGCAAGTCTCACGGCAGGATCACCTCTGTATTGGTGCAAATATCAAACCTGTCATTATCATTAAACAAATGACAGCCTGTCTACAAGGGTTAGCCTTCTGCTGGAACGAAACTGCATGACATATTTGGCTACAGAGCACACGCAGATCCTTTGCTGCCCTGGTAACGTACAACCTTTCAGCTTTATTTCAGAAGGGACACATTCTGTCCCAGCACGGGAGCACAGTTTTGTGCTTGAGAGCACGAGGGGCTTGGAGAGGACGTCTCATTCCCTCCTCTGGAAGAAGATGTGAGCCTTCAGTCCTCATGTTGCTGCAAGGGCCAGCAAGTGCCACAAACCTACACATCACTTCCCTGGTGGAAAAGAAACGAGAGATCCAGAATCTGTTCTTCTCTCCCCTAGCTGTGGGTTGATGCATGGCACTGGGAGCTGGACTACACATACACCATCGACACAAGACCTGTTGTCTCCCAAAACCACGAGCCCTAGCTCTGTGTGCAGATTGCAGAAGGCAATGGAGTTATAACTCCAGAAAAGGGCAAGTTACACGGCTCTCCAGAACAGCTCTCTTCAGAGCAACCGAGAAAACAAACAGTGCAGCATTTCCCCAAAATGCAACCATTGCATTTACCAATGGGGGAAATAAAACAAACCAGACCATCACCGCCTGGTGAAGATCACCACATGACAGCGAGGAAAAGCTCTGACTCCAACACTTTCAGCCGGACCTTTCCCGGTCTGAAGACTCTGAAGCCACCACTGCCGAGTTCCTCGCTCCTCTCCTTGACACGCTCTGGACACGATCCCAAACCATTAAGAAGCAGATGTCCCTATCCAGGTTGCCAGCACTGAAGGTGAAAGTTTATTACGCTCTCTTTGCATTTCCCTTGATATAAACAGGAAACAACAAGCATTAGACTCTCTAAATAAAAAGCCAAACCAGATAGGCAAGGCAGAAGATGCTGCTTTTTTCCATACACACCCTTTCCCCTCTCATTCACATACAAATTACTGTTGCATCCAGGTGGGAGGAGAGTTTAAGCGGGGAGGGGGGGAGTGAACATTTGCCAAATAGGTTGAGGGATCAGAAGGCAGCTTTCTCATAAAGCACAGGGCTGACCCACAAACTGCGAGAAAACCTCAAACTCCACAAGAGTTTCCCTCCTCCCCGTTCGCTGGGTGAGAGCAGCCGCAGCAGGGAACTGGTAGGCAAGTAAGGGGTCTAACCAGGTCACTCCACCCTTCCCTTCCCGCCTGGAGCATAACAGGGGAGGGAAACAGACCTGAAATGTAGGCCATCTACAAAGACTGGGGGAGAGGCTTAAACGATGTGAGATTTATGATCTTCAAAGTGATTAGCGCCCAGCACTCCAAATAAAGTCAAAGAGAGCTCGGCAGCTCTCGCATTCAGCTTGGAGTTGGGTTTCAAACCATGCTTCTCTGGCTTCGGTTTGAAAACCTGAATTGCAAGGTAACAAAAAAAAAATACACCCAAACCCCAAACCAAAATTAAAAACCCACCAACCTCCACCCGTAATGAAAGAGCTCGGCATCTGGTTTTACATGAAAACACTTTGATATTCCCGTATCTCCCCTCTTCCTTTTTCTCATTGCTCGAAATCTATTTGCTGAATTGAAGGTAAATTCACCAATAGCTGAGGTCAACACGAAACGTGAGTGTACAACCGGTGTGCGTTTGGGCTCAGTCTCATTTAAAATAATACCAAGAATGGCCCAACTCGCCCTGGAGAGGGCCAAGAGAGGGAGACAGAGAGCCACGCTGCCTGCAGGTCCTGCACCCGCTGCGTCCACTCACCCGCACTGCTACAACCCAGATAAAAAAAAATGCAGCTAAAAAACACCAAAATGAGCTTATTCACAGGTTTTTGCTTTTTAAGCCTTGATCAGTCCCCGGTAAAGTTTGCTGCTTGGTTACACAGGTGTACGAATGAAAGGGACTTTGTGGTGCCCTGGTGGAAGGAGAGAAACAAAGTGGGAAGTGATTGCTACCAAAGACTGCTGTGCAACCACAACCTCATTTTGGGAGGAGGATGTTTGCATCGAGCAGACTCTGGCCCAAATCCTAGTGACTATGAGGCTGCCTACCTCATGAGTTTACCAGCAGTTCTCATTCAGTGGCATGTGAGGGACAGGGACCTTGAAGATAATGAGTCCAATCAGTGGCGGGTGTGAACCAGCGCTGCTTCACCACCGTCACTAACGTCTCCTCGATTAACCTCAGCCCAGGATCCAGTTCTAACATCTTTGTGATGTTGCCATAGGAAAAGTTTGCAACATGTAATGATCGTGTACTTTCATAGCTTATTTCTATCTTGAGGGAATTTTCTTTTATCACTCATTATAAGCAGATTGGATTCTTCTCTTGGCTTGTAGAAAGCCTGTGCTTTGGGCTCTGCAATCCACAGAGCTGGAGACACAAGACTTTTTGTTTTCAGCTGGGTTTTCCAAAAACCTGGAAGATGGCTGAACGTGTTAAGACACCTTTGATAGGAAGTTACAACCCACCCAGAACCGGAGCAGCCAAACCAAACAAACAAACAGCAGCTTGCTGACATCTGTCAGACCAGAGCCACCAAAACAAGCTTGGAGGACAGAAAAGTCACGGAAGAGGCATCAGCTGCCCACCTGCTGCTAGCAGGAAGCCCTTGCAAAGAATCGCAACCCTTGAACTCGGGGAAGGTAAAGCTGGAAGCAGGCGGGCTGCTGGATTGCTAGGAGTGCCAACATCTGCTTCAAACGCTAGTAACTGTCCATGGAGCTGCAGCCCTGCTGGCTTTTCTCGCTCCAGCTCCCCAGAGTGCTGCAGCAGGTGGGTGCCTTTGCTCTCCAGACCTCCTCTTTGTGTTTACAAGCTGTGAGCCCAGCCCCACTGATGGCCACAGCAGTCCTTGGCTCAGGACTCAGCACGTTTTCTCACGTCTCTGCACAGCTTTGAAATCTGGACAGGGCTGTCACCTGCCTCCCCTTGCAATTCTGCTTTGAGGTTCAGGGGTTTCTGAGAGCCAGGTGTCAAAGTCTCAGGCACTCCATGAGACAGGTTGCTTTTGGCTGCATGAAGCCGGAGGATAACATCTAACAGCAAAGACAACAGCTCGCCAGAGCCTCACGTGCTGCAGCCAGGGCTGCTGCTATCAGACACGCTTGCATTTATCTGCTGTCCCTTTCCCCACCATCTTGCCTTCCTCTTTAGGAATCTGCCATTGTAGGCAGGCCTGGTCTTGACCCAGGCACTCCAAGACCTCAAACCACCTCATCTTCAGTCCTTGCTGATACTCCTGTGAGTCAGCCCATGCTCCTAGACCTGCATACCGCAGTGCTTTCAGCACCAGTGTCACGCATGGTGCAAATCCATGGAGCTTTGGGGCGGGATTTGCACATTTGCCAGTGTAACTCAGGTCCCTTTTGTTTCTAAATGGCAATAGAAAAAATTAAAAAGCCAGCAAAAGCCTCAAGCAAAGGGTGACTTTAAGAAACTCTATAATTAACTGAACTTCTATAAAATGGGAAGGCCTGGAAACCAGAAGTTTTATCTGCCATGCTGTCCCACAAGGGGAATTGGGAAGGACTTTTGTGGCCCGTTTAATAGCAGCTTGTGACCTAACAGTTTGCATCTCCTAGCAGTAGCTGCCTGGGACTCAGCAAGATGAGCAGTTAAACTGTAATTCAAGAAAGCAGGAGAATCCGGGGAGCATCTTACCTGCCTGTTAAAGTCCAGCCCATTCTGCTCACTTCCTACAATGAAACAAACAGAAAAAGGTCTCAGTATTAACGGCAGAGAGCATCCATTTAAACCTCCCAGAACTCAGGACCACGTAACCAAAGATGTGCTGCTCGCCCAGTGCGTGAGAGCAAGGAGAGGAGCAGGGAGGTGGAGTTGATGCGAAAGCAGCCACGGAAGCACGAGGGCAGCTTTTGCAGCATTTGGTGGTACCAGCCTTTGCTGAAGTTTTTCTGCCTGGGAGACACCTGGCCAGGCAGCACCGGTGGGGGAGAGCTCACCGACAAAGGGAGATTCCAGCGGGGGTGAACTGGAGGATATTGCAAATCTCCAGGGAAATCCGGGAGCCAGGACTGTGCATAAAGCCAGAGCTAACTGTGGGAGAGGCTAGCAAACAGGTGGCCGAGGCTGTTAACCAGGGATCTTTAGGAACCTGTGTGGTACCAAGTAATTACGGGATATCTAAAGGAACAGAGGGTGCCGTGGGGTTGTGCGCAAGAGGCGTCTCCTTGATTCCAAAAGAGATTGGCAGGCACAGGGGGAAAATCAGACAGGTTTCAGCCTGAAGGTACCGCACAGGCCCTCACTCATTCCCCTTTGATGATAAACATTCCCCCCCCCTCTATCACACCTGCCAAATTCATCAAGAACATCACAGAGGAAAGGCTGTGTGCTCCACAGATATGAATGCTTTAAGGGATTCCACGAAGCCTCTTCAGTTGCAAAGGCAACCCCAAGAAACCCCTTCCCTTCCCCTTTGCAATCCACCCCCTAGGTCATTCTCTTCCAGCCCAACTGAGTTTGTGATAAATAGCCTGAAATTGTTCACATCCCACCACCACAAACCCCTGGGGGCCTTTTGCTCCAGATTTTTTTTTTTTTCCAGTATAACGTTCCCCATGAAGCGTAGCCCATGCGCTGTGATCTGATCAAGCTTCAACACATCGTGTTTTTCGGGAGTTCATGGCTCTTGCAAGAAGTTGGAAAGCAGTTCGGGGAGGCTGTGCAGGCGGGAGTGCAAACCCAGGAGTGCAAACCCAGCTCTCCCGTTGACTTGCTTGCTTGCAACTGAGCAAGCCTCTACCTCGAGCTAGCAGGCAGTTCTTCAGCTCGCACCATGCTCGTACTATTCCCAGGTGAATCACCAGGGCTCCGAGATCCTCAGGGGGAGTGTTCTTGGTACAATTACTCACGGATGGCAGAATGCTTTTAGAGCCGACTCTAACCATTTCATGACACCCTGTTCTCTGCTATCTAGAAACTACTCTGAAGATTTTATCTGCAGCACGTTAACAGCACCAGCGATGGAAACCGAGCTGCCTTTGTTGCTCTCTTTGTTGCTGAGCTGCAGGTCTTCGTTATCAGACACAACCAGAGCACTATTTCACAGCAGAGCATGCCGTTGCCCCCCCGCTCCAAAATCTCTATCCTCTCACCACCTGCAACTCAACCCCAATCCAGGTCTGTACCTTTTTCTGCCAGCCTGTCTGCATTTCTGCTGTGCTGCAACCTGCCCTCCCTTCCTGGCTCCCTCCGACGTGCTTTTCAAAGCTTTCTTTCTCTTCCCAATCTCAGGTCTTTATCTTCTTCCCTGCAGTTCCCTGCTCCTGCTGCCACCTCCGACCCACCAGGCGCTCGCGAGCCCCCGCAGCTGTGGCCAGTTGCCCCCTGACCACCTCTCCCCAGCTGCTCCCGCCCCAGGAATTTGTTCATTCATTGCGCTCCAGCTCCAAGCCCTGAGAGCCAACGACTGCTCATCTAAGCGATGGGAATGCTGATAGCGCTAATAGATGATCGCAATCAGCATCCACACACCTGAGCGGGGCTGCGTGATGATCTTCAAGGCCTGCAGTTTCTACCTTTGCAACCCACGGGGGGTTGATGCAATCTGAGGGCAGTAGCTAAAGGGGAGAAAGGCAAGAAGGAGAGAAGAAGGAAACGCAGTTCCCAGTTGCTAAAATAGAACAGGAAGGAAAAGGTAATCTTCTGCTTTCTTGGACGCAAGGCTTTCGCTCACGTTCAAATGCAGCATGTTGATGAGGCAAGATTCAAAGACCTGGAGGGAAATCCCTGGGTCCCAGTGCTGAGGGCTCTGAGTCACCACTGTACACCCAGCTCCTGGAACCCGGGATGCGCAGCTGGAGCACAGCTTCGTGCTCCATCCCTACCACAACGAGCCAAACTCTCCAAACGAGGCTGCCAAAACACACAGCAGGTTCAAAGCGCCCAAGCTCAAGCTCTCCAGCACATCCCCTCCTCCTCTTCCAAGCTTCCCACCTTTCTCTTTTCCCTCCCTGCACCAGCAAGCGCAGCCTTCAGGCTTCTTTTTCTCTTCCTCTCCTACAAGGCCAGACTCAGCACCCTCCGCATCCCGCCTCAGATGAGCGCAGGTGCTCGGGAGTACCTCATTTTCTGTGACAGTGGAACATGCTGGAAATATGCATGGAGATCAACAGGAACCCATTTGTTGCTTGGGTGTCTAAGTCTGAGATAAGTGCCCCAGGCTGTCTTGGTAGACAACGAGGAGAAATAGGCACCTCCAGAGGCCATTCATCTGACCTATCTTAGACGCCTATCTAAGTCGAGATGAATGGCCCTCTGGAGATGACAATTTCTTTTTATTGACTACAAAGGGACCCAGGGGCAACTAGTTCAGGCTTAGATGTCCAATAGTGTGATATTTAAAACTGGGCGAGGTGATTTCTGCTCCCAGTGGTTATGTAAATGGGGGCTGGATACACAAATCTCTGCAGCTTTTCAGCAGGATCAGTGAGTGTTTGTGCGCAGATTTATTTGCAAACAAATCTCATCTTTTTCTGTTTCAGCAAAAGCTTGTGTGTCGAGTGAAATTAAAATGACTTCATCTGCAAGCCAAGGTTTGGGTGTGATAGGGATAACAACTCTCTTGTTCCAGCTAAATCTCTGACTTTCCTACAAATATTTTAAAAACAGACTGCTTTCCTCCTTGTTTCTATCAACATCAGGACCCACGCTGAAGGAGTCATTTCTCTCCTTAAAGGAACGGGCTGTTCAAACAGCACGGATCTGCACTTAAGATTTAATCTCTCCTAGCTCCAGGAGATAAAAAGAAAGAAGTGTAAGTGGCGGCAGATTCTCAGCTGCTGCAAACTGCCAGAACGCCGCTCGTTTTGGTGGAGCTCCGCACCAGCCAACAACGCGCTCCTGCTACGCCAGCCAGGCACCACGGCCCTCCCTTCCTTCAGTTGCATCAAATTTGGGAAACCCAGGGACTTAAAGGGAGGATTGCTTTGAGCTCCTTACACTACTTTTCCCAGGAGCTTCCCCATCCATTGCCCTCTCTGTGGGTGTCCTGGACAGAGGGGGAGAGGCAGCGATAAGCTCCGCTGGCTCCCCGCAGCACGGCAGCCGAGGGCCGCGCTGCTCTCCTTGGTTCACCTGGCAGCTGTTTTGCATAGCACTGGCATCAGATCTGGTGCGAGTTCGCCTGGGGAGGTTTCTCTGGGGATGGGAGCAGCAGCGCAGTTCCGGACGGCTTTCCCCCCACCCCTGCTGTTCCCCCCCGTCTGGAAGGCTTCGCGCGCTGTGAAAACCGAGCCCCCGCGCCCCGTCGCAACCGCCCCGATTCCCACTGAAAGCCGCCCAGCCAGTCCGGCTCTTGAGGATAAAAGCCCCGCGATGGCAGAAAGGAAAATCAAGATCGCAGCTCGGCTTCGCCTCGGCGAGGCAAACACATGCAGGAACATGCAGATGTCACCCGCGGGGAGTGACAGCCGCCCGTGGCTTTTCGCCCGGCGACAAAGCAGGGCTGCAACCAGAAGGCTAACTTAATTCCCCTTCCCACCCAGCGACACGCTTAATGCGCCCCGCAGTTTGATCTCGCAGAAGGGACAGGGAATTAGGAGGCGATTTCAATCTTTAGCAGGTGTTGGGGAATTCCCACAGGGAATCAGTTTTCTGCCCATGCATTTGGGAGGGAAATTCAGAACAGCTGAACGGTGATGGGGAAACAGTGCCAGGCAGACACCGGGCAGGGGATTCAGGCTCAGATGTCTAACTTTTAGGTGTCTAATTCCCAGCCAATTGCTCTAGGCTGCCTTTACAGCCACAGAGAGGAAGCCGGCGCTTCCAGAGGGCAACTCACCTCGCCCCCAAGACAGAGGGCAGAGAGATGAATCACCTTCTGCTGATGCCTATTTTCATCGCTGACTCTACAAGGCGCCCGGGGTGAGTAGGTCAGGCTTCAGCCTCAGAGTGCTGAATATCTCAAATTAAGATTAATCTCACCTATCCTGAAGTATTCTAGCACCCCAGCTGATAAAGCACAATGCCGTTAGAGATTGACAAAGCAGGCCAGATGCAGAACACCTTTCAATACGCATTTTCTAGAGGCTTAGGAATTAACTTGTTCACATTGACCGATGCAAGAATCCAGTCCCTCACCAAAACCACAAAGTAAAGTTAAAACAACACCCAAGAGCAGTTAAAGAAAAGAGTAGCGACACTCATTATAGCTATGAACAATACTTGAGCCACACATTGTAAATAAAGCAAAACATTCACCTGCACTGAGATGGATGGGGTTCTATTAAGCCAAAAAGAGATTTGACTCCTCAGTAATTTAGCTCACTTTGGATACCCGAACAAACACCATCACAAACCTCTCTGCCATTCCCAGCAGCCAGACCAGCCACTTCTGCAGAACTAGCAGCACAAGCCCTGGCTGGGACAAGCTCACTTAAATCACCTTGTCATCACTTGAGTGGCTGGCCCTGATTCCCCCACCTGTGCCCAGTGGTAATGGGGAGCAGAAAGTGTAGCTGAGCAGACACCAGTTGGTTCCCCAGACCCTTACCTGCCCTGCTGGGATGCTCCCTGTTCCCAAGGTTAGCTCCAGGAGCGTTACTTAAAAGGAGCAAGGGAAAGTCTGAACAGGATGGGAAGTTCTCAAGGCAGCCAAATCGGGCAGCAGTTTTCCTGTTCTTTGCATTAACAACACAAACAGAGCAAACCAGGGCATCGGGGCATCTCCATGGGAAAGTCAGGGCTGGTTAGCAGGAAAAGTGAATGTGTGCTGGCTGACTCAGTGAGAGGGCTGCACGGCTGCAGGGGAAGCTTTCACTGAAGGCTCGAGCGTTTCATTTGGGTGGAAACCCCCTGGGACATAGAAATGCCTTTCCTTTGTGAGCCTCGCAGAACTCCCACCTCCTGGTGCCACCGCAGCTCCGGGCGCGATGTACCTTTCGTGTGGGGCAGGGCGCGGGGGGAACGCAGGACAGCGAGTGTGGGAGACTCGGGCAGCTTCCAGAAGGAAACCCGAGGGCAGCAGTTGTTCCCACGGAAAACATTTCACCTGCAGGTGTTGGGAGAGGGCAAGTCTCTTCTCTTAGACCAGAGGCAAGAGGCAGATCAGACCAGCTCTTCCTTTGCCCCTCTAATTCAAGTCAAACCAGCCTTTTGTTCCCCTTTCCCCTCCCCATCCTTTTTTATCCTCTTCCATAATGGGATGTTTAAGAAAAAAAAATAAAATAACCCAACCTCAAACCCTAATCACCTTCATTTGAATTTCAAATATCCCCCTCCTGGCCTCCCCCACGCCCCAACTGACTCGGAGCTGGGAATATGGAAATTTCTCCTGCTTGCCTTAAATGTGGCTGTGCTATGAAAATCATCAGCCGTATGCAAATCCCGAGCAGGCCCAATTGCCATAGCAACCAGCTGTTTCCAGCCCGGCTGCTGCTGCTGCTTTTATTTATTCGGGACTTGTCCTGGGGCTGTTCGTGGCTGCAGGGGAAAGAGGGGAGAGAAATCCTGGAGGCTCGGAGGGAAGTTTCAACGGGGAGAGCTGGCCTTGGCGAGCAGAGGCACAGCCAAGGACGGGGCTCGGCGTGGGGCTGGGGAAGGCCAAGTTTCCTCAAAAGACTTTGGCCTGACGGCCTGTTTCCAGCCCTGTCTGCGGAGGTAACGGTAGAAGAAAGAGGAAGGCTCAGCCCAGGCATCCCTGGGCTCGCCTGCTGGGGGGTGTCTGAGAGCAGCCTGAGCACCCCCCCCAACCCATTTCATGCTGCTCAACCTGACAGGGCTTGGGCATGTTTCCTTCTACCTGAGTTAGAAGCAGATGCAGAGGTGAAAACCTCCGTATCCTATTTGAGCATAAGCCATGAAGTTTAAAAGAAAGCCTACCCAGCAAGCCCAGAGCCCTACCACAGCAATACGACAAACACCGGTGACCCCAGCCCCCGGGAGAGCTGCACCCACCCCGGGGAGCAGCTCCTGCAGCAAGGAGCTTACACCTGGCCAAAAGGTGGGGGATGAGCTGGGGACCCCCACTTCAGGGCTGAAAATCCCCTTTGCACAGGGCAGACACTGAAACGAGGGCTCTGGTTTTCCACCGTGTGGCTTTGATGCAGAAGGCACGGACAGACATCAGGAGGTGGGAAACCAGGAGGGGCTTGGGGCCTGGTGGCAGCAGCGGAGGCAGGCTTTTACCTCTTGCTGCCACCTTGCCACTGGCTCAAGCTGGCTGAAGTCGAGGAGCTGGGGGAGAGGAATGACAGTCAAAGGTGCATCGCCCCTGCAAGACCGTAGGAGCAGAGGCATCATAGCTCCTTACCACCTGCACTGCCTTGGGGTTCAAAGGAAAGGCTCTTCCTGACCTTCAGAAGGAAGGATATCTGCTCTACTGCTTCCTAACCCTCCAAAAGAGGCTGAGACAACCACGGTGCTGTTGCCACCAGAGCTGCCGAGAGCCCCCTTTCCACCTCCACAAGCCCTCCCCGCACAACCCCACTCCTCGACCCGTCTGCTTCCAGCTCCCAGCCCTGCCCCAGCCGTGCACGCCATGGGGCCAGCCCTTTGCCACCACCCCAGGCAGCAATACCAGCTGCTTTAGGGCAGCGGGACCGCTGTAGGGCCGTCCTGTGCTGCGTGCAGCCCCGCAGCCCCGCTCCCTTCCCCGCGCACTGGGATGCCCATCGCGCACCCCGCCCTGGGCTCCTGGCAGCCTGTCCAGCTCCCCGTGTTGCAGGGTGGGGAGGGAAGATGTTCGGAGCGCCCGCAGCTATTCAGTTACCGATGGTTGTGTTTGAAGAGCTTCCCTATCGCCCTTTTGTTAAGGCTTTGGCTTCCCCCCCATAGCCTCAACAGATGAAATCAAAGGGAAGTAGCTTTGCTTGGTGTAACCTGTTTTGATCAAGCAGATAAACGGGGAACAAGTGTCTGACACAAACAAACAGACAGACAGAGGCAAGTCCCACCTCAGCATTTTGTTGCATCAGATACAGAGGGCTTAGATAAACCACAAGAAGGGGGAGATCTCTGCCTCTCGGCTGGAAGACCAGGGGCGACACTCGGCAGTGCCAAGCCCCCACAGTTCCCATAAAAAAAACTCAACCCAGAACTTGCTGGCATGGCTTTCATCAGTTTAAAAAGATGAAAAGAGCTCGCAGCCAAGCGCAAAACTCGCGCTTGTCATTACCCCCCATGGAGTCCGCGGGACTGCCGGCAAGCCCAGCGCGCAGCAAAGGGCAGGGAGGATGGCATGGCACGGCACGGCACGGCACGGCACGGCACAGCTCCACGGGCATAACCTGAGCATCTCACACACATCCCGTAATAGGAAAGGCAGGGGTAAAGCAAGGGAGGGCTTAGGATTTGCAGGACGGGGCAGGGGATACCCTATTTTTATTATTATTATTATTATTATTATTATTATTGAGGTCATGTTTTTTTTTCTACCATGGCAGAATTTTGCTGCGACCAGCAGACACGGGGAAAAAAGGAATACAAAGAAATGTAGAATTTTGGAGGACATCTTACTAAAAGCTTTGAAGTGTTTTTTATGAAATTGGTGTGGATAAGAAAAAAAAAGAAAAAAAAAAAAAAAAGCTTAGTTGTCCTAACCTCTTATGAAAAAGGAACAATTTGAAAATTTTCTCAAAAAGAAAGAAGTCCCACAATTATTTCAAACACTTCCAAAGTAAAACAATGCCCCAAATCACCCTTTTTTTCCCCTCTGAGCCCAGAACTGGCGGAGATATGAAAGGATGAGATTATGCTTCTGCTACTGCCACTTCCCATCAGATCTTTAGGCATCAGTTTTAGATCAAGGGCTCGGTTTACAAAAGCATTTTGGCACCCAACTCTCTCCTTTTTTTTTTTTTTTTAACATTATTATTATTTTAAATTCTTCTTGGAGCCAGTCTACATCTTTCGGTGATGAAAGGCCTTTGTAGATCTGCACCTAGAAAGATTTCCAGCCTTTATAAGCCATAATATTGGTAGTTTGGTAACTGCCCTCTCCTTCCAGGGGGAACAAATTTCCTGGGGAGCAGTGCATTGGTGCAATTCATTAGGAAATGGGTCTTCAGTTAATACGTAATTGGAAAATAGATTTTCCCACATGAAGCTGGTAAACAAAACACTGTTGCAGTAAAGATCCCTCTAACAACGTGTATCGGGGAAAATAAAAACGTTCAGGGAAGTTCAGTACAAAGCGCTCTGTTGTTTGTAAACGGGATGCTCGGGAAGAGGGGAAAAACCAAACAAAGAGGCGGAAAAGCTTCGGTGCAGCACCAAGGCCACCCCTCGGTGGGCTTGGCTGGCTGTGAGCGCTGGTGGAGCTGGATGAGGCCATGAGGGACACCGGTGCCGGCAGGGCATGGGACTGCTCTGGCCCCAAATCTCCCGTAGGGTCCCAACACCTGCATCCTCTCATCCCACAGCCCCAGCGCCGTGCTCTTGTAAGGTCTCCACCAGCCCCGGTGGAGGAAAGCCTTGGAGGAGAGCCCGATTTAAAGAAGTTGCTTGCATCAGTCCGCAGGGAAGTGTCACTCTTTTGTAAATGAGAGAGATTTACTTGTTCTGATTTCCCTGCCTGATTTGAAGGCTCCCGGAGCAGCGCTGAACATTTTTGTTATTTTAAAACAAATTGCCTCCACTTCTCCGCATTCTCCTCTCAATTACCACTAGAAAGAGGTGCTACAGCTCACACTAATGGCTGTCTGGGAAGCTTACACCAAAAACCACACTGCACCCGGCCAGCCGCCCCTGCTGGGGCACAGGGTGCTTGGGGAGCCGCTGCCTCCCCCTTGAAAGCTCCCCCAAAATGCGAGCGGGTAATTTTGGAAGGGCTCAGGACACGCTTGCTGCCAGGCGGCGTTGAATTGATTTATCTCAGAAAACCAGCTTGGGGGCAGCTGAAAGCCATGAGCAGAGGCTGACCTGACCAAAGTCAAGTGGAGTTCATGGACGTGAATAGAACCAGATTTTATCTCTGCCTTAGATTATGTCAAATAACCCAACTTATGAGCTCGGAGGATTTCTAGACCTCAGTGTACGGTGTAAATAAAGGGGCAGTTTTAGTCCCATTAAAACATGCCTAGGCTTCTCTGCCTTTACCAAGATCTCTCTCCCTCTTTTTTTTTTCCTTTTTCCTAAATCCTCTTAATCGATAAAAGGAGAAGTAAAATCATTCCATGTGAAGTTTTAATCTATGGTTACACATTCCCCCACCCCAAGCTTAGTGCTCGTCATGACTCAGAGAACAATTCTTCTGCATTGTCTCTGTGAGTTTTGGTTTTAAAGAGCGCTTATTTCCAAGTCTATAGATGAGTCTCACTGTTTCTAATAACCTTTCTTATATTACAACTATAACTAGTGGGTTCTTAATGCCTTTCTTATTGCTATTTATTTGCCTACGAAGGAGTCTGACCATAAGCCACATCCTCAAGATCCTGCACTCAGCCCACTGTGGGCAGTGGCAGTCAGAAACGATGCTGGAAAATATGACATGGATTTTTTGGGGTATCTCACACCCTGTGGCAGTGCAGGAATTGGTAGGCAAACTGGCAGAAGTCAGCAGTAATGCCAGTGCTGTTATCTTCACGGGATCGCCCAGTTCTTCAGCTTTCCATCTGCAAGGAAAGCTGAGGCTTCTAGCCACAGAGCAGGGAGAGGCTGAGCATCAGGTGGGAGTAGTGGGGATGAGAAACCCAATCACGCCTCAAGAAGAAGAGCGATACATTTTGGCTGGAGCTACCAAGCTGGATTTGACTGTTCCAGAAGTCCCTCCCATTTTTCTACATATATGTGGCCAAAAAAGGCTTCGTCCCTTGGAGTTTTGTCTGGGGAGACGTTCCTGACATGAACCCCGTGCACAACGTAGAGCTGTTTGTGCTGAGCTGAGCGGACCAGGACCATTTCAGTGGCATTATTCATCTGGTGAGAGAAGGGAGAGTATTTCCATGCTCAAACCTCAGGGCCACGCACTGATTCAGTGCTCTCACAGAAGGATCTTGCATGCTGATCAAGATACCGATGCAATCCTAGCCCAGAGCGCATTCTTGATCAACTCCCCGGCTGGCTGGAAGGACGCAACGCAGCAGCAACAGGAGCAAAGCACCGGCAGAAAGTTCCAGCACCCGAGCCCCGTGATCCCTTCCCCTCCCTCGGTGGCCCCCCGTGTCCCAGACCCTCCTTACCTGGCTCCACCTGGTCGGGCTCGTGCCGAGTGTCTGTGGAATCCGCCGCATCGCCGCTCATCTTGATCTCTGGAAAAGATGGCACAACTGATTTTAATAACAGGTCACAGTCCCAGGCAACAGGCACATGTGGCTTCCACTAAACAGCACAAATGAATGTGTAATTATAATAAACCATCAGACTTTCAAATTTCTGATTCCTCAACATACAGGCACTAGAATATTCATCAGCTCTGAGGCTGCACTTTCCCTCCTGTTGCTCTTTGCATCCCCCCCGCTCCTTTCCCCCCTCCTCATTTCGCTGCTGTGCCTCTCACCTCCTGCACTGCAAGGGGCTCGGGAAGCACCGGGAACCCTCCCTGCCCCGCCGGCCTCTCCCCAGACTTTATGCAGGCTTCCCAGAGCAGCCGGTGACACTGCCCTCCACCGCCACACCTGCAGGGGATCCCTCCCAGCTTTCCCCCCTCTCCCACATCCCTTCCTTTTTATTTGGGGATGGTGCAGCCGGGCCAGAGCTTGGTGCTGTGCAGGGCGCAATCAGCCAGGGCCGGCCTTGGCGAGGCAGAAGCAGAGCAGGATGCTCAGAGAGGGAAACAAGCTCTCTTCTCTTCCTCTCAAAGTCGGCTTGTTCTCCCCAGAACACCTCTTGGCAAAGTGCTGCCCCGCACGCACGTGCTCACACCCCTCTCAGACCACAAAGCCAAAGCAATGTCCCCAAGGAGAACACTGCCACCACGGTCCGGCACGCTTCCCTCCATCCTTTCCAAGGCCAATAAATTTGTCATTTACCCTTGAAGTGATGGCTGCCACCACACCCGGGGCCACGTTCTCCTTCGGGGACAGCTGAAAGAAAAGGGTGGGAATAGTCAACTTTGCACTGGGTTGCTCCTGCCTCCTTAAAAGAGGCAAAGTACACACTGGGTGAGAGAAGGAAGAATATCTATTCAAATTCAGTCGGACACCCCCTCACCCTCTTCTCCCCTTTGCATGGGAATTTTAACTCTTTCCAGGCTGGTTGGGGGGGGGAAGATAAGAATACATTTTTCTAAAGAGCCGACCGAGTGATTTGCATGTGCTTCCTGCAGCCAATCCCGGCCACAGGAGGCATCCGATTTGCATCGGGGAATAACAACAGCGTGGAAGCAGGGCGAGTGTTTGCTGTGGTTTTGCTGGGGTAGAAAAGGCAGGTGGAAGCCTTCTTAAAGGCATCATGCAAACCTTTTCCTCTTTCCTATGTGTGCCTTGTGTTATTTCCAAGTGGCCGAAAGGGTGAAGAGAAACCTATATGTTTTTATTCCAATTTCCCTCTATTACTCACAATAAAGCGGGCAGAGCTTTCATTTGTTTATTTCCCCTCTATTGAAACTTCCCGTGTGCAAATGGCAAACTCTGCTTTTTCGTCAAAACGGAATAACTTTATTTAGGCTAAAGCTTGGAACTTTTTCCCACAGCAAATGACTAAAAGAGGAAAAAAAAAAAAGGTAAGATTTTTTTTACACCACAGGAGTGCAGCAACATCCCTGCACTTCAGAAACTTCCTTTCCTTAAATTTTCTAAGCAGCGAGGGAGGAAAAGGAGAGAGAAGAGCGTTGCTTTTCAAACAATCCCTCTGCAATTAAGACGTGAACATTTAGTGGGGCTTCTAAGCATTGCTACTGCGGGAAGAGTAATTATCTTCAGTTATAAACATCTTCTTGTCTTGTAACACTGCCAAGGGACCCTAACTTAGGTAGTCTACAAAGCACAAAGTTTTGCTTGTTGCCAAGAAGAAGCTTTAAGAAAAGCCAAGCTCTCGGAAAATAAGGAAAACCTTTACCCGTACAGAAGTTTGGCGAGAACGTCTGCACGTTTGAAAAAACAGAATAACAACAAAAAACCCTACTGCAAGTTTCCTTGTGGGCACACAATTTACGAATGTGCGTTAGTAGGAGAAAATTATCTCATCTCCAGGGCCACGGGGGCAGAGGCGGGGACGAGGAAGGCAGGACAGGCTCACGAGCAGCCCGTGCCCCTTGCACAGAAGCAGGCTGCCAGCAGCAGCCGTGCCTGGCCCCTCTACACAGACCCAAGCGCCCTCCTGGTGCTCTGCAGGAGCCTCGGTGACCCGAAGGAGCCAATTCCCACAGCCCCTGCACTTTGTACTGTGCACGGGCAGTAAAATAACCTGGCTGGTGCTCGGAGCCCTGTCTCTTTTCACACCAGGCCCTGAGCTGCCAGCAGCCACCCTCAGCCCCCACCAGCAATAATCCTGCAGCTGCCAGTGCTTACACACCAGCTGTGGGCCATCAGTGAAATCCCCTCCTCCTGCAGGCAGGAGATAACAAGATACCCCGTGATGCTCTCATACAGAGCAGAAGAGTTTTAGTGTCACAAAGAGTCAATTTCCACTCATAAACGTACACAAGTTATTACAGTTTAAATACATTGTGGGGGGAAAAAAATAAAACAACAACAAAACAGGAAGAAAAAGTAAGTCCTTTTGACCAAAGCCACCTTGATATGAGTCTTTTGGGGCTGCCCACCTTTCAAACACCTATGATAACCATGCTGCAGCAGCCATCCTCCAAGGGCTCCTTGAGAGGAGGGAGCAGATGCAGAGGGGTGACCAACACAAGTGCAGCCAGGATGATGGAAACTCCTCCTCTTTGTCCTCCGCTTTAAACCAGGGAGAGCATGACACAGCTCAGCTGGATTTGAACCCCCACGTATGGCAAAATTTCTAAAGACTAAACGGGCTGCGAGACTTTGAGGCTAAAAAAAATGTAGGCTCCTACCACACCGCTTTGCAATACACCTAGGCTAGTAAAAAAATATAGGCAGGCTAGTAAAAAATCTCTGGGAAAAATAATGCAACTTGGGACTGCCTAACTCCTAACCACAGACCTATTAGGAGCCGCCACTGTGGCCTGGGCCATATTAAAAATGTGCTGCTATACCTCAGTTAGCAAACATCCCTGGAGTAGAGGCAGTCTGGTCTGTTTACCCAGACCAAAGAAACTCTACCAGTGCAGACAGTTCTCTGGGGATATATCTGCATCTGTATTTTGGCTGAAACAAATGGTGTCAGCAAATACAGCTTTCCCAAGCCCTTATTCCTTGTAGTTGTCCTGACATGGGCACCAGAATAAACCAGCCTGGTGGCTTTAAGAGGAAAAAACGAAAGCCAGTGGTGGTAGTGGGGAGAAATTGGGTTGGCTGGGGCCAGCACCTGGAGCCTGTTGAATTTTGCTGCATTTTCTGTGCCCGAGCCCCCGCGGAAGCTGCAGGAAGCTGAAAACACCCAAACGCCTGGGGAGGAGGAGGAGGAGAAGAGGAGGTTCTGCTGGGGGGAGCCTCTGGTCGGGAAGGGGGTGTGTAGAGCCCCCAGTCCCTTTGTGCAGTGGTGATGAAAGTGCCCCAGCCTGAGCACGCCAGCACCTTTGCAGCAGTGGGAATAAGCTCCCTAGGCTCTGGCACGTGAAAGCAGCTGGGCCCAGGATCGTCTCCCTCCCTGCAAAACCACGATGTGAAGCTCAGGCCCCTCAGACGGGCAGCGGGGTGGGATGCTGTGGGGGCAGGAGGGCTCGGCGCGCACCCAGCGTGCGCAGCTCCCGGCCAAATCCACCCTGGGAGTGGTGCCGCCAGCTCTGACAGAGGGCAGAGTATCGATTTGGGGAATCTTCTCATGAAGAAAGAGTCACCCACAAGCAAAGTAGATGGGCGGAGGGCAGCCTGCGGGGGACGCGTCCCCAAGAGGCACCACTCACGCATGCACGCCCATCGCAGGTGCTCGGACGAGTCAGGCTCGCACGCCGCGCCAGCACCGCCAGCATTCTGCCGCCCTGCTCGGCCTGCACGTGGCCCCCTGCCCTCAGCACCCCCAATGCCACAGAAGGGGCTGTCAGGATCCAGCCCGTGCCATAGCCCTGCTCAGCTCTCATGCCAGCACTGCCCTCGGCCCCCATGTGCCAGGGACGTTCCCTCTCCTCCAGCATGGGGGCTCAAGAAGAGGGCAGGAGCTGAAGTGGCACGGGGCAAGCCCCAGCTCCACGCAGCGCCGAGGCATTTGGCAGCCGTGGCTCTGCTTCCCCTGCTGCTTGCGGAGACGTGAGGCTGCGCCTCCATGTCAAAGCCCTGCAAGGCGCGGATACTCCTCCTGAGTGTCCCCATTCATTCATTCCTCGCTCACCTCACCCTCCCACAGCTCTCCCCTGGCTCATTTTTCCCTCTTTGTCCTTAATCTTCCTCCTTCCAGCCCAGTCCCATCCCTCACTCACACCCACCCACCCCCTTCCACCCTTTCTGCATCCCTCGGTGACTTTACCCCCCTCTCTCCTCCTGGCTTTATCCCAGTCACTCAGGACACCGGGTCAGGCACTACCTGCCCATTTTCCAGGTGCCCAAGAGACTCTGTCCCACAGCCCACGTTCGGGCTGGCAGCCTGAGCAGCACTCCCATGCTGTGGGCATGGCTCGGCAGCCCCCTAAATAGGGCCAGGGCAGCATCCATCCCCCAGGTGACTCTTAACCAGGCACTGGCTGCCGTCACCGACTCCAGCAGGAGAGAAGAGGAGGGAAAGGAGAGAGGAAAGGTCGCGGGAACCAGAGCAACCCCATTTCCTGCCCGAGCCCACGTCTCGTCTGCGTGGTGAGCCCCAGCCCGATCCTTCCTCAAGCGCCCTTTACCTGCGTGCACAGACTCCAGGTTCACCATCCTGCTGGTGGAGGGAAATCCACGGTGCGCCCAGCCTCCTGCCGTCAGCCCCAGGTTGCCAGGGGCTGCCAGTTTGCCCTCCCTCCTCTGCCACCCGCTGCCTCTCAAACCGGGCGTGGGTCCGCTCCCCAAGGGACCTAGAGCTCCATTGCCTGTTGCCATGCAGGGCCAGGTGAGCATGCGGCGCCGCGCCACGCCTCGCCCCACCTCCGGCTCCCTCGGGTGCCCTGACACCCAGCAGCCTGGCGCCCGGCCCATGCAAAAGCACCCATTTGCATATTAGTAACTCGGGAATGGATGAGTCCCTGCAGCGCTACCAGGGCGTGGGGTGGGGTGGGAAGGAGGGAGGAAGGAGGCGCTTCGCCTGCCCGCACCGCCTCGGATGCGCCCCGCAGCACCTGCCTGCTGGGCTGGCGGAGGGGGCTTCGTGGGGGCTTCGTGGGGGCTCCGACACCAGCCCCAGGGCCGCCTGGTGAGGGAAAGGAGGCTGCTGGCTCCGTCCCCTGCAAAGCACGGGTGGGAGAGGCATGAAGGCAGGCTGGGCAGCACCCAGAGGGGAAGACGGCCGAGTGCCCCCCCCCGCCCCCCCTCCCCGTTGGGCAGCCCCTTCACATTTTTTCTGATAAATTTTGGGCTCTGCTCGGGTTGAGCTCATGAGTGTGGCCTGCACGGCGTAGTCTTTGGCTGCTGTGGGGCTGGGCTGAACCTGAGGGATGCCGCGCGAAGTGCTCAGCACGGGGCAGAAAGGTGCCCTGGTGCTGCTGAAGGCACAGGGTCAGCACCCAGCGACTCCCCTCACCTGAGCCCTGCTCCCTGTGCCAAGACAGCACCCAAGAAAACTAATGATGGGGCAAACAGCCTCCTCCTCCTCCGCCATCTTGGTTCAAGCTGCAGGATCCAGCCGACTTCCAGGGAAAGCAGGGAGAAAAATCCCCTAAAGCTGCCTTGTGCTGCGGGCAGGCCAGGCCCTCGGCCTGCTCCCCGTGCTGTGACAGGGACCAGCGGTCACCCTGATGGGTCCGGGTGCCACGTTTGCTGTCTGGGTGCCCCCTACCATGCCCCGGGTGGTGGGGAGCCTGCGTGAAACTCCTGCAGCCCTGCTCAACCCCCTCCTGAAAGCGTTAACACGCTCAATCGGTAGCTGCCAGGTACAAGCTATCGCACATTCATCTCTCCCTGGCTAATTCACGTTCCAGGGCTCTCGGCTTTCCCACATGCTGCTCTCCCTCCCTGGAAAGACAGGTTTCTCTGAGGAGATGGGTGGGCGGGCGGGCAGGCTCTCCGGGCCTCACCTCCAACCCAGTCTGGTGCTGCGGGGCCGGAGAGCCTGCATGGTCAGAGGGGAGCCCTCGGGAGAGGGGAGCAGGCTGCAAGGATGGGGTGGATGTGTTAAAAAGAAAAAAAAAAATGAGGAAATCTGGGGAAAGACGGAAAGGGGGAAGCAAAGAGGAGGATCCTGGGTCTGACTAGCGTTTGCAGGATGGAGGAACTAGAGGGGGAGCGCTACAGGCTGAGCTCAGAGCGGCTCCAGGAAGCAGGGAGGTGACATGGGGTGGCTAGCGCAGACACCTCGTCCTGTCCTGAGCTGCTGGAGGGGCTGGACTCCTGCCACCACCCCGTGGCAGGGCCCCAGCCATTCAGGCCTGCTCCCCGGGGCGTTCCTGGGCCGCCGCTGCTCCGTTTTCCCCTGCTGCCGGCCTGGCCCCCACGGCTGGGTTTTCCCCGTGTCGCGGGCTGACGCGATCGGGTGGCCGCACTGCGTCAGACCTGGATTTACTGGCGGCACCTCGCCAGCTTGAAGGGCCTCCAAGGGGCAGGAGAAAGGCTCTGTGAGGGCTGGGGGGGCCATGAGCGTGCTCCTTCTACCCCAAAAAAAACACATCTCACACACCAGCTGGCGGCTTCCTTGCTGCAGCTCTTTTCCCTCTGCTCCCTGTTGCTTTGTGGTTTTGTTTGTTTGTTTGTTTGTTTTTTGCCCCAGACCCCAGCAGCACGTCCTCAAGCCCCAGGGTGTTCCCTTTGGGGTGCTGGCAGGTGTCACCGTGCATCCTAAAATGCTGGCCCGGCCATAGGCAGGCCCGCAGTGCCCTCTCCTGGCCCTACAGACACCACCGGGTGCAGCCAGGAACCCTCCAGCCCTCCAGCTGCTTCTGTCTTTTATTCTGTGGTCAGGGAGAAAAAGAAAAACAAGAGAAAAACAAAAGAAAAAAAAATATGCTCTTCTCATTAAACTACCTGAGACAGCTCTGCAGTGAGCAGAGGGGCAAAAGAGAGGAGGACCACAGCACCATCAGTCCTGTCTGCTGTGGGAATAAGACCACCTTCCCCAGGCAAAGGTAGATTAACTTTGTCCTGAGATGATCATTCCTGGATGCCAGTAGATATGCTGCTGCTAGAAATCAACTACTCTTTATATATATATATATATATATATATTTTTTTTTTTTTTTTCCATGGACATCAGTGACTGACCCATCTGCTCTCACCCTAAGCACATGCACGCGCTCCTCCGCTCGTGCTGCCAGTGTTCATTCCTCTCTTGGAGGAAGGCAAGCTCTGCAGATAGCAATTGATTTCTGCAGCGTGGATGGGTCTGAAAGCACAGACTGCAGAAAGATGTTACAAAATCCTCTCCTGCTTTTCCTAATAGCAAGGATTTATAGCAGTGCTCCCGGCCAAATGCGACTTCTCTGTGCCAGGCAGTTCTCCTGTCTCCACCTGCAGCAGCTGCTCTTCAGGGGTGTTATTTATAACAAGAAGAAGAATTTTTCTTTGGAAAGGCAATTGCACTGCACTGCAGTTCTCTTCTTGCAGGGCAGGGAGATAGCGAGCTCTCACAGGGAGCAAGACTGCAACTTGGGGTGTGAAACCCCTAGGCTTTAGGGATGTGCCCTGGTTTCTCAGCTCCCCTCAAACTCAGAGCACAAACCCAGCAGCAGCTATCGAGTTTTGCTCAGCACATACTGTCTGTTGTTGTAGAGTTCATGTCCTTCACTTACTTGGCTGGGGTAAGAGCTCCCATGACACAGCACTGGCCCCAGAAATGCCCACCAACCTGCACTGCTGAGCACAGGTCTGGCTCATATCAGGCTCCTCCATTACCCCACAGAGCCAGGGGCTGGTCTGGCAGTGCCTTCCCAAGGTGCCTGGGGAATACCCTTGCCAAAAAAAAGCTAGGGAGGAGCTTAAATGTCTCTTAAGAGCTGCGTGCCGCCAAGCTGCCTTTCCTCCTCCATTCAGAGTATCCAGCAGCCACCCTGTGCATGACCCAGCAGCCCAGAGCCTCACCATTACAAAATAATCAGTCAGCTCTCTGGGATGTGATGCAGGGGCTCCCAGACATAGGTCGTGCCCACTCCCAGCAGCTTTGTGCAGAAGGTAGAAAGGTGTGAATGGGGCTCGAGCAGGTTGCAGCCTCCCTGCTGTCCTCTCCCTCTATTCCCACCTTGCCCCACAGCTGGATTTCACTCCAGCAAGCAGGGACAGCCTGCCAGCACCCTGCTGCAGCAGGGGAGAACAAATCCCTGCAAATGCTGACCACGTAATCAAAACAGCAGCTATCACTCCAGTGCAGAAAGACCGAGGTTGCAGACGCCCTCATCCTGTCTCCACATTCACCACACTAGGGGGAATCAGCACTCCACGCTTCTCCTGTGATCAGCCACTGAGCTGGGAGCTCTGATCCAGCCCCAGGCTCTGCCGCCCTCACCTTCCCTCAGCTGCAGCTGCAGAGGAAGAGACAGAGACTAGTTGATGCTACTGGTCCCAGCCAAGTCCCCAGCCACACCACACACACCCCTGGGACCCCACTGTCCCCAGCCTACCTGACCCCCAGACCAGTTTCTGCCTCCGTCACTGCTCTTTTACTTCCCCAGAGCTCAGGCCCAAAGCTCCCAGTTGCTCGAGGGGCTGGGTGGCTGGTACCCTTGCAATACAGGACCGCACTGAGCACTGTGCTCATGCTGCAGGATGTGGCCCCTCCAGCCCCAAGGTCTTCAACACCCAAGGCAGAGGCTCAGAACCCAGCAGAGAGCAATTACCAATCCCAATTGCAAACAAAGGGATCACACAGATTATGAGAGGGGCTTTTAGACCAGGCATGCTTTTAAAAAAAAGTTTATTTTACCTTACAAATGATAAATAATTTTTTTTAAAAAAAATCATTCAAGTGTGTTTTACTTCATGTCGTAATATTAAAATACCTTTCCCTTCCCCCGCCCCTTAACTGATCAATACAAAAATAATTGTGACCAAATTCATTTTTGTCAAAAATTCCTGGATTTTAGGCAAAAAGGCACATTGTGAAGGCTTTTCATCAGGAGCAACGGGGGCTCACAATGACCCCAACAGCCTCTTTCCCCTCTCTGCTTGTTCTAAACTTGAGTGGAAGACGGCTCGGGAAGCAGGCAGCGCTCCTACAGCACTTTTTGTCTGATGTCCTCCAGGTACACACCAGGGCCGTGGTCAGCTTCAAGGTCATCCCTACTTTACATATAGGGGAAACCAAGGCACAGCAAAGCAGTACAGTTAACTAAGAGCTTCTTGTGAATAGCTGGCAGAGTAGGACGTAAAACTGGATGTAGATGTAGGACGTTATCTTCTTCCAAACAACAGTTGCAATGCCCATCTGGGATCATCCCCCCTTGCAACCACAAGGTTACGATGGCAGTCACAAATCTCCAGACGTCTCTTTCCTAGCAGGAGAGTCCCAGAACCAACACAAAATGTTGGCCTTCACTAGTCTAAATAGGGAGAAGTTCGAGCCCTAATCAGCAGCCCTTTGGGGCAGAATTACTGGGCCATATCCCCCCAGAGCATCTTGTTTGGAGCCACGGGAAGGATATACCAGCCAGGCAGACACTAAAAAAAAGCTACAGGCAGGCTCTGGCTTTGGGTAGGATTCGTACCTTCGGTATGTGGTCCCATAACTCAGCCATGTTCCCAGTGGAAAATGCTGTCGTGTCACCAGGAGGTGGCGAAGTCAGTGGCGGAGATGTCTGACACCCCAGGGACTCCTCCTCTCCCTGCCCTGGCCACCCTTCAGGATGCTGGAGGCTGAAAACTGGCCAGAAGTGCCCCTCTTCACACCCCCCACCCCCAGAGCAGGGAAAAACAGAGCCCTTCTGGCGCTTCAGCCCCAAAACCCACGGCTCCTGCTTCACCACGCAGCGAGCCGAGCCCGCTTATCCCAGTACGAGCTGTGGGGTCGGGATGGAGCCATGGGGGGGGGGGGGGGCGGGTGCAGAAGGAAAGGCACACACACAGAGCTCCCCTGGTACAAGGCACCGCTGTGAACCACCTTCCTTCTTCGCAGCGGGGGGCTGCGGGAGGCCCTCAGCATCGCGAGCGGTGGCAGGAGGCAGCTGAGCTGCCACTCGGAAAAGCCTGGCTCTGCTAGGTCTCCTCGTCCCAGAGACAGAGCTGCTTCTGCGGCACGTAGTAATCGAAGGTGTAGCCCTTCTGGCAGCTGCGGATGCCGCATTTGTAGGAAGAAACCTTGCCCGCGGCATCGCGGCTCTTGCAGTACTTGAGCATGCAGGGGTACCACTCGATGCTCAGCGAGTAGCTGCAGATGCAGGGCTTCCAGCGGTCCGCGCACAGCCTGCAGCGCTGCAGGTCCGGCAGGTCGGACGTCTGCGGCAGGACCTCGAACATGGAGCCGTCCACCCCTGCGGGAGGAAGCAAATCCTGCTCAGGGCGCTGCTGGAAGGCGAGGGGAGGTGCAGAGGCAGCGCTGTGCGTGCTGCAGCCAGCTGAAAAACATTTTCAGGGGCTGGTGGGACACGCGACTGGGTAGGAACCCTGGGAGAGGAAAAGGGCACTAGGGGAAACAGGCCAGGAGGTATCAAGAATGCAAAGAATGCGTTTCTTTTGGGTGAGGGACCAGGTGAAAGGTTGCATTGGAAATACTGCCTAATTACATTCAGGAGGAGGGTGACACCGAAGAGGTCAGATATATGCTGAGGAACAGATGAGAGCAGTGTGATGTGCCAGCAAGCAGCGCACACGCCTTGCCCACGGCACAGACAGCAAACAAAAAGCTGAAATGTTCTCTGCAGGACACCAGGGGCCAGCAGAGAGAGCACAGCAGCGCCTCGGCTTGCTGACCCGAGCAGCTCTACCCAAACCAAAGGAAACTTCTACCTTTCTCCAGCCAAAATTTGACATCGTCCTCTCGCGTGTAAATCGCTTCTTTGGCCTCTGCACAGACGTTGTGGATGTGGGAGCTCAGCTGCGCCCCTTTGCTGAAGTTGACAGCTACATCCATGCTGAGGTGCTCCAGGCCCCGCACCTCCTCAGCCTGCCGCACTGTCCTGGGGTTTTTCTGCGGAGAACAAAAAAAATCACAAAAACTTGAATCCTGGCTGCAACAGGTCACCCCTTGTAGCACGTCAGGATTTCACACCGACATAGGAAGATGTGCAAATGGATGCTCCTCTCTGAGCGCACCCACATCCCATCTGGATGGAAGGCGCTTACAAAACCTCTGGGTGGTGTTGGAACTGATGATGGTTTATTACTGCTCTGATTTGCCTGGGATCATTTATCAATGCTCTGTCGTGATGGATGGTGCCAGTAATTAATTCACTGGACAATGTCGGGCAGGAGCTTTCCTGATGATTACTCTAAGCATCCGCTTGCCCTTTGATTCAGGCTGAACTCAATCATGCTCCCTTCATGTTTGTTAGGGGATCAGGATCAATACTATTACTGAAATTAGTTTAATGCCGAGCTCCTTAAGCAGGAAGGGAGGTGAAAGGCAGGTCTAATAGCCAGCAGAGCCACGAGGAGGCTGCATGGGAAGGTTATCCAAGAAACCCCGGTGGGTTTGGGGCACAGGGCAGCCCCCTACCTGCCGCAGCTTCGCCATGGACTCGCTGGGGATGATCTCGTTGCGGTGAAGCCGGGTGACGAAGCAGAGTGCTTGGAACTGGCTCTGGCCCCTCTCCAGCTCCCCTAGGATTAAGGCACGGAAGATCTTCACCTCCTGGCAGAGAGAGAATTAAAAAAAAAAAAATCGCAGTTAGTCACAGACCTTTGGCATTGTTTGGTGAATTGAGAAGTCAGGGTCTTGCAGAAAGGCTCCAGCCCAAAGAACAAAGTCAAAGGTCTCATACTTCTGCTCCCCGAGCACAGGTGTCCTCCCCCAGGTCCAATCCCACCCCAGCCTGCAGTGTAACAACCAGTGTAAGGGTTTTCGCAATCCCACCGGGGCAGGGACAGGTCGCTGCCAGCTCCCATCCCACATCCCTGCCTCCCTCAGCCAGCGGCTGGGCTTTTGTCCTTCAGCACAAGGAGAGGTGAGCCTCCCAGGAGTCTTGTCCTCTCTCAGGAGGAGATGCTCACCTTCAGATTGACCACTTGGGGTTCTCCCACTATCAAGAGAGGATCTCTCTCTGCTCAAGGCTATTTCTTTTGCCCTTCAGTCTGGAAAAGCCCTGAAGGCTCTCCCCACCCCCCAGAGGCAGGGTTACAACTGGTGTTAAACAAGCTGATTGCTGCTTCCAGTTTCTGCAACATGGCCTCTCCTGCTAGGGGCCACTGGTGTGCGAGCAGAAGGCAAAGGGGAAAGGGCGAGAGGAAGCACAAGCGTGGGCAGGAAGGCACGAGGGTGAGTACGAAACGGGTGAAAGGACAAGGCACAGTCCAAAAATCCCCCTGTGCAACAGTGCCAGGACTACTGGGATTGGGTGACTGGGTGAGTTTTTCCAAGCAGCAGCGTGACAGGGACCCGAACCTCTGTAACCATATCCCGACCACGCCACGCACCGAGGGAGGCCCGTTTTTTCCCTCCAGGTCACAATCTTTTTGAGCTGTAACTGAAGCCCTCTGGGGGCAGCTGGTCACAGCTTCCATCTGCCACCAACTAAAAATATCCCGAGTCTTCATTACAGCAAAGGTCCTCCTTTCACCAACGAGCTAATAACAAGCTGAGATTGAGCACAGGCAAAACCTACACCTATTTTGGTTAAACGAATATCACATAGCTCTTATCTCCATGCATTACTTGGGACAAGCAGCCCCGACCTTCCTCTGCTGCCTTGTGTCCTGGAGAAGAAATTACTCCCTGTCCAGACAAGAAAAGGATACACAACTCGGTGCACATCTGGACGGCTGTAATCTGGGATGTTCCCAGGAGAGGAGAAAGGATTTTGCTGGGTGCCTTTGTTGTATGCACTGAAAACTCAGCACAAAAACAGGACATGAAGGGGATTTGGAAAAAGAGATACCAATTGCTTTTGCCCACAGACACAAGGGTTTCTTAATCACTGCCTTTAGTGCTCTGGTTTGACTGACACCTCTCTGTAGAGATGGGAAACATCTGAAAAAGCGCAGCGTAGCCTGGGAGGCATCACCAGCAGCTCAAAGCTGCTGCGTTCTCCAGGGTCTTAAAAGAGCATCTGAAGGCATTTAAAAAAAAACAAAAGACACAAAGGAAAACAAATAATATGAGAAAAGAGAAGCTAAGCTTTTTTAAATGGCTAGGGTTATGGCTGGAGCAGTACAACAGCAGGGGGACAGAGAAGAAAGCAATATTTCCCAAACTTCCCACTGACCAAGAAAAATCCAGGATGAAGTTTCCACAGAAGCGCATGTGATGTTACGACCGAATCATGATTTTTGCCTGCTTTAATGGGGACAATTCCCACTGAGCCCCTGGCACCACTGAAGGAGCCACGTTCCCATCTATGCGCAGTCCAGCTGCCTCCCAGCTGAGCTCTGCTGCGAGCTCCTGCCTGGTCCAAGGACAAGAAGACTGAAACCAGCAGCTCACCCTGGCACATTCCCCAAGTGTGGATTTCATTTTAATTCACTTTGAACACCCAGCAGCCTGTCTGGAAAAAAGCAAACGGGGACAGCCACGCTCTGCGCTAGGAGTGGAAACCTCAAGTAGATGCAGGAGATTAACAGCAGCGCAGGGCTTCCCAGCTTGGAAGCGATTTTTGCAACACGAGAACATGCAGAGCAGCCCTTGAATCCTTCCGATGTGTGTGTCCAAGAGCTAGACGTCAGTCGCCCAGCTCCCTCTCCTTGTCACGATATGTACGAGAGATCTGCATCACTCTCCCCGTGAGCGGTCCCAGAGCTCCCGAGCGACGCGTATGACTGCAAGTCCTCCGGCTCCAAAGCACTGCACCCAGCTGCTGCGAGGTCCAGGCACAGAAAAACTCCTTCCCAAGCAGCCTCCAAACGTCCAAAGGTGCCTCTTCCACAGCATACCCAGCTCCTAATTCAGCAGCTCTATTCAGCGCTGAATTTGGAGAGCGGTGCTTCATTTTCAGGGTTCCAAGCACACAAGGGAGGCAGGACCAAGCTCAGGACAACAACAGCCCACCAGTGGGGCAAACGAGGAGCTCTCAGGCATCAATACAAGCGCCTGCTCCCTCTCCAGCCCCAGGCAGGCAGCAGGAGCAAGGTGGAAGCACCACAAGCACCCGCACAGCACCGCAGTGCCTCCAGCCCCAGCCAGCGAGCGGCCCAGGGCAGCCGCTCAGCTATTCTAAATATTTATCTGCCTGTCTGTGTGCTTAGTGATTTATGGGCCAGCGGGTCCACGTAACCTCGAGTAAAGATCCCTGCAAAAACTGCCCTGGAAAGAGCCCATTGGTATGGGAGGGGAGGAGGGAGAGAAAGAGAAAGGTGATCCTGCAGTGGGGTACAGCTGGAGGAGAAGGGAGCAGGGGGTAAAATGGTAGAGATCAACAGGAACCGCAGGGGGAGCAGTGCCCCTGACCCATCCTTTCCTCCCCCCTCAGCTTCTCCTTCCCCCGGGCAGCAGGCTCGCCCCTTGGTGCCGAACCAGGGCGGCTCCACGCCTGGCTGCCCCTACATCAAACAGCAAGGCCAGATCCTTATCTACATGAACCCCGCTGCCCTGAGCCGCCACCACCAAAGCTGCAACCCCATGCATGCTAGGCTTGGGACCTCAGGGAGGGGGCATTTCTTCTCCTCCCCGTGTCCCCAGGGCTTTTGGCCACCTCCGTCCTCCAGCAGCTCTGTTCAAAGGGCTCTCTGGGAGCACAACAACCCAGCGAGTGCTCCTGGGGTTGAGCTGAGCCTGCTGGACACCTTCAGTCCCTTTACTGTTGTCATTTTTTGGGTCTCCATAAAGCCAGGAAGGGATGCAACACTGGGCAAGGGAGATGGTGCCCATGCAACGTACCTTGAAAGCACAACACCGCATCTGAACAGCGGATCTGAGCTCCCCTGCACAGGGGCTGGAGCCATGTGGAGATGTGGGTCTCACCCCACAGCATCCAAAGGAGGCAGCTCTGGCATGCAGAGGGCTGTGGTGCTGCCTGAACTTGGGGCCTTGGGAGCTGTAGGGTCAGGGACTGCAGGCATCTTCACTGATGCCACTTAGGTGCACTTTTCCAGCAGTCAGCAAGCCACTGAACAGCTTTAATCAAGCTGGTTTATTCAAGGAACTGGCTCCTAAGGCATGCGTTGTTCTGATGAGTGAAATCCCACCTTTACCTGGCTCCAAGCAAACCCAAAGCGATCCTCCCGGTGGATCTCTGAGCAAAGCTAACCATATTTTGGGAGACTCGTGCCCTGCAGGGACCACTCTCTCCTCACCAAGAGGTCAGCCCCCCTTCTCCCCAGGTCCTGCCTCACCTCCCTCTCTCAAAGCCATGCCCAGCTTCCCTGCTCTCCCTGCCCTGGCTACACAACACCAGGTGGAGCAAGAACCGAAGCTCATCACATCAAAAACATGCCATGCTTCTCACCTGGAAAGAGCCACCGAAGGTTTTTGCGCTTGGAGAGCGCCCTCCCCTCCCCAGGCACCCCAGCGATTCCCACCAGGAAGAGCAGGATCAGCCGGTGCCAAGGTGGGTACCCAGCCAAGGCAGCGAAACGCACCTTTAATTCTGGGTTTCTGCAAAATTTCCCAGCAGGGAACAAGCCCCGACAGAGCATTGCCTTGCAACGCGGGGACTCTCCGGATGAACTCATCCCGGGGGCGGTGAGAATCCTTGGCCCTGACCCGCGCTGGTGTGCCGGGTACGGTTACACCTATTGTCTGGGGCTGGCCACGGCGGTGGCGTGGCAGGGAACAGGCAGTTCCGCGGCCGTGTGCTCGCCGTGCCATCGGAGGGAACCGCAGCCTTGGCTCCCGGGGCGCAGGCAGAGCAGCTCTCGGTTCCTAAGGGGAGAAAGGAAATCCGTGCAGCCAGCTCCCACCAGCCCGGGTTGCCTGTATGTGCCGAAGCAACTCCAGCAGAGAACCAGGCTGCGTGGAGGCGCAGGGAAATCAGTTTTCTCTCTTCCCTCCCCGTCCTCAGCCAGCTCCCCGGGGACTGCCATCTGGGGTGCGGGAACAACCCGGCCTCCATTTCGAGGCTGGATCCCGTGCAGCCGTACAAGCCTGTGTGGTCCAGATCCGAGCCCAGCGCCTCGGCTTCACGCGGCGTGGAGCGAACCGGTTCCCAGGGAAATAAATTATTTCGGTGCCTCCCTCCCTCCGACCCAGGCAGCATTCCTGCCAAGCTTCTCTCCCCCAAGGAGATCAGCTCTGCCGTGGGACCTGCTTTTGTCTTTGCTGTCACACGTCCGGGCAGGCCAGGGTGGTACAAGGATAGGGAAGCTGCTGCTGGGGACACTGGGGACCCCCAGACCCAGGTCCCAGCCCTGCCAGAAGCCTCTGCTGTGGTCATGACCCTGCCTGCACTCCCCCGGGGAGCAGCTGGAGCTGGCCGGAAAGTTGTTTTGCTTGTACAGCGCAGAGCATGTGTTACTGCGTCCGTCCTCGCTGGGGGGCCAGCCGGCTGAGTTACCCTGACTCAGAGGGGATTACGCTTTTTAACCCCTCTCCTACCAGAAACCCTCGTTCCTACAGGCGCTGAGCATCCCCTAGTTACGCATCCTCACGCTCAGCACCTATAAATTGAAGGATGCCAATGAGTAAATCCCAGAGCTGTTTCCCAAACTGGATCCTGCCCGGTGAGCGACCTGCCCAAGGCCATGCACGGCATGAGCACGGGGCAGCCCTGGCAGCAGGCAGAGCGCAGCCACCTGTATTTTACAGCTACCATCTCTTCCACACGCTTCCCTACGTCCCCTGGTCATTTAGCACCTAACACAATGAACCCCTGGCACAAGGAAAGCCTCCACCCCCCCCCCCCCCAAACTATCACATAACTCCAACTTTATTAACAAAGGACCCCAAAAGGGCTGGCAATGCAAGCATTACAATACCAGTAGCCATTTCCAACACATTTTTTCCAGCAATCAGAAGGAAAAAGAAACTTTTCTCTATCTGTGTGCTGACCTTGGACTAGAACCGCCCACTTTGTTCTCAGGCCGCTGTTTAACAACTGGCAAGATCACGTTATTGGAATTAGACAACGTTTAGGGTCGATCCACCCCCTCGATGCTTTTTGCAGTAAGTTTTGTGCCTGACAGTGCCACGTAGACAAAGAAGTGTTCTCATCGCGCCCTT
Organism: Cygnus olor; assembly: GCF_009769625.2. NCBI lineage: Eukaryota > Metazoa > Chordata > Aves > Anseriformes > Anatidae > Cygnus > Cygnus olor. The sequence goes on along the minus strand of NC_049190.1, from coordinate 3,068,104 downwards.
TCGAATTGCCAGGGAAGAAAGAGTTCTCACCATTGCACACCCCAGAAAACAGCAAGGCCCACAGTTTGGAGTCCCACCGACCAGTTTGTGGTGCTTTAGAGAATGAAATAAAGGCTGGTGTGCTCCGAGCACACCGCTCCTCCAGGTTCAGCTCTGGATGGGAAGCAGGGATGGAAGAGAACGGAGAACTGCACCCCTGGAAGGCCTGGAGCACTGCTCGAGCCCCGCTCAGCTTCCACCAGTGTCAGAAGGGAGAACTGAGCCATGATCTCATTGTAACTCCTCTCCTCTCCAGCCCACGGTCTAACAGCAACTCTTTGTCAGCAAAGAATTAAAAAAAAAAAATTCTGCCTTTAGACTAACCCCCTGCAGTTTAAGCCAGAGGAGTGGAAAAATCATTTGTGCAGAAAGCCAGCATCCTGGCCACAGCATGACCACACAATCTTGCTTGGGAAACCCAGATCAACAACCCCAGCTGCTTTCACAAAGGCTAAGAGCCTCAAGACCTTCTCTCTGGAGGGGAGAAGTTGTGTAACGTTCGAGAGCTGAGCAGCAGAGCAGAGCAGGGAAATGCCTGCGTGCAGCCAGGAGAACAGGTCAGAGGGGGAAGCCTGGCCAGGCAGCTGCTTGCTCACATCATTACTCACTGCACCGCAAATCCATCTCCTCGGTCCCTTCTGTCTCTGGCTTTCTTCAGCTCTGCTCCAGCAAAGCCATGAACACAGACAGGCAGCACCCAACTGCTGTAAAACCGAGGGTTAGGAACAGACTTGGGGAGGCTGATGCTTGCAAGCCTTCCAGGGACCGTCTCCTGTGTGCTCCCAGGAGCTGAGGGCTTGCACAGAGCTAAGCATTTGACATATATAAGACAGAGAAACCTTCAGAGAGCCCGGCTCAGAAGCAGCTCAGCTAAAAGCAGGATGAGAGCAGGAGAAGAGCTACCACACGCTGTTGGGTTTGTAGGTGAGATTTTAGAGCAAGCCCGTGTAAGAGCTGAAATAAGTGGGGAAATAAAGTTAGAAGGATGAACAGGACACCTAAATTCCCCACATCGCATCCCAAAGGGCCTACCCAGAAGGTCTGTACAGAGCTGGGATTTCCCTTGGCAGGGAACATGCCGTGCAGCTTCGCGCTCTTGAGGTTTAAAAGCCCTCCTGGCACACGGTGTCTGCTGGGAGCCTGGTGCTCCCCCAGGAGCCATGGCACTGGTTCCTGTGTGCGTGCTGGCACACGGAGCATGCCTTCACACCCCGAACTGCCACGGCTTCTGCTAGCACCTCAAAGCATCTCAGACCTGCACCCTCCAGATGGCCAAGGGCGATCCGAGAGCCTTGCAAGGAAACCGGGACCAAAAATCGCAGTGGAAAGGGGAAGAGCCAGCAGAAGACGCCTGGGAGAGGGCTCCAAGGTTCACAGCAGGACGGGACACACCACCGTCCTACCTCGCGGGGCTGAGCTTCCTCCTGCCACAAACCAAAGTCCACCCGAGCAAACAGTCTGAGCAGAGGGAACAAGATAACGCTGCCGTGCCACACGGACGGCTATGCCACCCACGCAGCAGCAAAAGGCTCATCCCCAAGCCAGAGAAAATTCACGGCGTCCAGCCAGGCTTGGGGTGCTCTGAAGGACGCCACGCTGGCCCCAAAGCTCCCATCTCCTGCCTAGAAGTGTGGGGTCTCAACATCACCTCCCTGCAGAGGGGCCTGGGAGGGGGGCCAGGAGGATCCCTGGGTTTCTGCCAGTCCCAGAGTGAGCTGCCATGTGAACAGTGCCCACACCCCAAATGCACGTGCTCCCCAAAGCCATCACTTGGAGCGAGATGTCCTGGAGACACAGCAGAGCCCCATGAATCTGAGCCCCAGCTTGTGGGGGGACTCTCCTGCCCTGACCCTGCTGCTGTCTGCCACCCAAAGCCACGGCTCCTCTCAGCTCAGCAAGGAGAAACAAGACCTGCTGCGCTCAGCCGGGCATGGAGAAGGCTTTGCCACCCATCCTGCCAAAATCCTTCCCCACCATGCTCACCACCGGGCTGCCCAGGTTACAGCTGTGCCGCAGGGGGCCAGGAATCTGCCCAAATGGCCCGGAGCTGTCTGCGGGGTGCACCACGAACAAAGACCCCAACATTGCTCATCGGTGGAGGGACTTCTGAAGGACCCCATCCTCAGACAGGGCTCAGGCTCCCGAACCCCCCGGCAGGGTTTCTCCAGGCGGATCCCAGCTCCCCAAAGCCCTCCCGCACAGCATCCCCACAAGCAGCGGGCACCGGGGTCGTGCCCCAAGCCTCTTCCTGACGACCCCCGGGCTCGAAGGGCCCATCCCCTCGCACCCCTCGCCCAGCTGGGACCCACCGGAGACCCCCCCCCCCCCAGCACCAAACCCCACGGGGGGCTCCCCCAGGACCCCGGGGATGCTCGGGGGCTCTCCGCTCCCCCGTGGGGCGAGCGCAGCATCCCGGGGCCGTCCTCCGGCGTCCTCCCCCGAGCCTCACCTGTCTGAAATCGGCCGTGAGGGTGATGAGGGCGCCGTCGGCCTTGCGGAGCTCCAGGCTGATGCAGTCGGAGCCGCTGTCGGCTTGCAGGCTCTCCTCCGCCACCTGCCCGCCGGGCAGCCGCACCCGCACCCGCAGCTCAGCCTTGGCCGCGGGGCCGGGAGCGCCGGGCAGCGGGGCTAACGCTAGCCACAGCAGGGCTGGCAGCGCCGGTAGCCGGGGGGCGAGCATCCCCCCCCTCCCCGGAGCCCCGCACCGTTACCCCCGGCGGGGCGCGCACGGCTCGGGGCAGCCCCCGGCCCGCATGGGGCGGGGGGCGCGGAGCGCAGCGTGGGAAAAGCGCCCCGCCGCGCCCCCCCCGGCCATGCAGAGCCCCCGGCCGCCGCTTTTCGGCCACCCCCACCGCCCCCCCCGGCCCGCACTTCCTTCCCCCAAAGGCAGGGACCGGCCCTAAAGAGGCAGCGGCGCGCCGCCCCGCCTTTAAAGGGCCAGGCCGGGCCCGCAGCTGCTCCCCAGCTGCGGAGGGGAGGAGGGGAGCGAGGAATAATAATGGCAAAAAAAAAAAAAGAGGCAGAGCTCGCCCGAGGGCGAGAAAAAAAAATAATCTGGCCCAAGCAGCCGCCCTGCAGGCGAGCCCCGGTGCTCTGGGTGGCAGGAGGATGGGGGGCGGGGGGGGGGGGGGGGGGTCTGCTCCAGCAGCAGCCAGGCAGCTTCTGGGCTCTCCTGCAGGTTTTTTTTTGTATTTATTTATTGTTTTCTACTCCGTGGGATAAATAATTATCCCCAAACTGGAGTTGGAAAGGAGAGGTCAGCGTTAATAACAAAGCCCAGCACTCGTGTTTGCACAAACACACACAAATCAGAGTCCTCTAAACATGCGGTTGTTGGGAATCAAACAACATTTACATGATTGCTCAGGCTCACGCTGCACACAGGAAGCTCACAGGGCTGCTCTCAGGCACACCGGGGGTATTTTTGCCCCCGAGGATGTCGTGCAAGCTACTTCGGGCTTTCCCTGGCCCCTCCCCCCCAAGGGACACGGACCTGGGGCACTTCAGACTCCGCAGCCCAGCCACAAGGCTCCAGATTTGCCCTTCAGCCGCCCACTCCTGCAATCGCTTCCAGATGGGCAGATGCTCATGAAGGGCCCCTTTGATTTCAAAAGGTCTCTCTGCAAACACAAAGGTCACTGTGGCAGCAGGATCAGGGCCTCAGAGAAAGAGCTTTGCAAGGAGAAGCACAGAAATGTATAGAAGCAACCATTTAAATCCACACTTCCAGGAGGAGAGATCACTTTTGTCCAACTAGTATGTTTTGTGGGACCTCACGCAAGTTAAGTTTTAGACTGAAAATGTAAGAAAACGTAAGGGCTTTCTCACAAACGGTATCCTCCAAATACTTTTCACGACAATAGCAGGGCAAAGAAATCAGAGCAGGCAAGGAGAGAAAGTTAAGAGGTGCAAACGGGAGAAAAGAAGCGGTTCGGCTCTGACACAAAAAGAGAGGGAGGGCCCACAAGGTAGAAACCTACACCGACCAGCTCCTCCTGACAAAAGCCGCCGAGAAGGCCCCACTCACGGTCTATTTATTCAGAGGAGATTATGCAAAAAGACAGGAGGACCCCAGCAGGGGCTGGAAGGAAGAGTGCCACGAGGTTAGCGCGCACAAATAACCCTTGGAAAGCTTCCAGCCAAAGGGCCGCACTCTTTGCCCAGCTCAAATCTGGGATCAGCTTCCCCATCGCAATGAGGTTACCCCAGGTCCACCACCTTCCAACCAAGCCCCCAGAACTCGAGCACAGCGTGGTCCTGCGTCTATTTTGGAGGACAAAGGGAGGTGAGCGAGGCTACAGTCCCTGCAGAGCCACAGGAACATGCTCCTGGCCACAGGCATCAGAAGTGCCTACTGCATACCTGGACCTTAGGGTGCAAGAGGTAATTTAGGTCCATCCTTCCCTGGCTTGGAGTAAGGGGTATCATTTTTATCTCCTGGTACCTCCCAGAGGGAAGGAAATCAGAAAGCAGACTGCCTCAGAGGGCTCTTCCCAAGGCTCAGCACTTCACCAGGAACTCTGTAGTCCTGCAGATCGCAATTTGACCAAGGCACAACTGAACCTTGACTCTTGGAATGAAGATCCGATCCCAGCCCCAAAATGAATGGGCACAGACAAGACATACCAGGGGGTGGGGAGGGGAACCAAAACACTGGCATGCAACAGTCAGAGAAAGTGAGAGCAGAGAACAGAAAAAAGTTACCAAGGAACGGAGGAGAGGAGAAACACTGCTTTGCTGGGATTTAAAACAACTGAACACTGGTGTCTGAAGGGACAGACACCATCACTCACATCCCAGGAAGGGATGTTTGGGCAGGTTAGCAGCGGCTGGAGAATTACTGGCCATGAAGGACAGCTGGAGAAGAGAAAGCACAGCTTTGGGACAAGTCTGAGTGACCAAACCGATTCTCCAGTGGTGTCGGCTTCTTCTACCTTTGCTAATATGGAACAGCTCTTCGGACATATAAACAGCAATCTTTTCCCAGCTATAGGGAAGGAAACTGCCTGCCGGTTCAGTGCCCCCACGGCAGGAACAGTTGCTGAGCTGCATATAGTTTTACTGAATGTTAATGATCTCGTTTCTGGTATGCGTGTGCTGCCGCCCTTTTTACTGGGAGGAAATTTCCATTAAAATACCTCAGCCATGCTTGAGAACGAGGTTAAGGAAAAATATGCTGTTAAAAGAAAGTGTTCTCCACTGCACTTTGTTGTGAAGCTCCAGCAGGGCAGTGCGTGGGAGCAGGGGATTAGTTCGACACGGGGCTCGCCTTGGTGCCTTGGATGTATCCTTTGTCATCCCTGTGGAAAACCACTAATATCTGGCCAGGCTGCAAATCTTCATTCCCTCTTCCTCACCTCAAAACTTCGTTTACAGCCCAGCGTCACGCCAGCACCTTGGAAAACCAGGGAGGGAGTCATGCCCACTAAGATCTGGACTCTTGCTGCAGAAGCTGAGAGCCTCAGCAGGCAGGGGGAAAACAGAAGCAGGGAGCGTGAGAAGTCCTCCAACATCCCACATCGGGCTCTGTGGGCAAACTGCTTGCGAGAGCCCTGCCTGCACCCCATGCAAATTTACCAGGCGAACAAAAATGTTTGCTGCCACCCTGTCTTCACCACTTACCACCCACTTGGTGCTGAGCTGGATGAGGTATAAACACCCGCAGCATCTCCTGTTCCAGGAATGCACCTGCCCTGTCCCTTGCCCCACACACAACACAACTTTCCTTCCCTTAGCCCAAAATCAGACTGCTGCCACCACCTCCTGTGCAGTTCAGGGTTTTTCTTACCCTATTCCCCAGAACAAGGGCATTTAAGACCAAAGAGAATGAACGTCCTTGCTGTTTCACCCCAATGTGAGTAAGCAGCCAATACTCCAGAGCCCATTAGCATCTGAAGTTCACCCTCCCATGGAGGAGAGAGCAATAATTATTGCTACTTTCTCATCAGCTTACAGTAAAGCTCTGTGGCCAGTTTTCTTATTACAAGCATGAAACCAAGATACTTAACGCACCACAACAACAGCACCAGCAATACATCAAAGAGCGAGGATGTTTGTTGTGAATGAGCCACTTATTCTGAGAAACAACCTCGGTAAGTCAGCGGGGAGCTGGGCACTGGGAAGAGCAGCTCGCCAGGGACTGCAGCCCTCATTTCAGAGGGGCAAGAGGCAGAGCTGTGGCCTCCTGTCCTCATCTACAGACTGGCAGGGGTACACGGGTCCTGCCTGTGCCAGGAGGGCTGCAGGGGGCTCGTGCAGATGCAGCACCAAGCCTCCTTCAGGCCCCCCAGCACCCCACTGCTGGGAAACAAGCCTGGTCACTGCCGGCGGGGTTCCCCTCAGCCGGCTGAATCAGCAGCCACAACAGTTCCCAGGAAGCACTCCCTCCTCCATATAACCTCCCTGCCTCTTCAGAAGGTTTCTTCTTCATCCTTCAAGGTTCTCTGCCTCTAGTACCATGCACTGTGTTGAGCAGAAATTCACAAGCAAGGGAGCAGCTGGGGAAGGCACACCTCCAGCTGCAGCACCCACAGGAGGTCTGGGCCATACCTAGCTGTTGGACCCTAAGGGCAGCACCAAGCCTTAGCAGCCCAGCCTTATCCCTGCACCCGCAGCCCTCCGCCCTGGCTCCAGAGCCCTGTTAGAGCTCAAACCCCACTCCTCAGCCTTGTACCTGAACTCCACAGCAGGCCCAACCACGCCTGTCCCTCTTGGATCTGAGGCATTGACCGGTGTCCTCGGCATCCCCTGGCCCTGGCCTGTCTTCCTGCCCTCACCTGGTGAGGTTGGGCCGAGCCAGTTGTCCCCAGGGATCCTGCTGTGCTCACATCACCACGTGGGGGAAGATGCTGCCTTATCCCCTCCAGCAGGGCAGCCCCACTCCAGTTGCTCAGAAGAGGGCAGGGGGCCTGGGCCTGGGCTTAAATGGAGCTGCGGGGCCAGTGGGAAGCATGGGGCAAGGCCTGGGGGGAGCTCGTTAGGGCAATTAGTATCTGCTGGAGTGCTCAGGACCCATGCTGCTCTAAGTCCTTTCCAATCCAGAGCTCAAACGAAGCACTGATGTGATTTATTCAGCTGTGTGTAAGGAACTGTACGTTGCTCTGGTGGAGGAGATGGATGGAGCTGGCATCAAAGCTGCTGCGTACAGCTGTGGACAGCCTTTGCCACGGTCCTGGGGCCACACACTTCTCTGGGAGCTTCTCCCAGCCCTGCAGTCCTCCCTGCAGCGCTTTCAGCAGGGAAAACGCTGCAGAGTTAGCTCATCTGTGCGCCTGCAAAGCTCGGCAGAAGCCAGTGAAATGTCCTGGTGCTGCAGCCCCAGTGCCCTGAGCAGGCTGCTAACCCTGCGAGCACATCCCGACAGCCATCCAGCCTCTCCCAGCCTCCGCCGGGCAGCCTGCCTGTGGCTTACCAGGCTTTCCATCCCCTGCCCTGGCCTCATCAGGTTTATTTCCCTTGCTGGACTGAGCTCTGCGCACACACTGAGAGCCAGGCAGAGTTTTTCTTGCAGCGCTCTGGCTGGCTGCTTGCGCAGACAGGGATCAGGAGAGCAAAAAGGCAAGGGAAAGGAAGAACAGGCTCTTGGTTGTGCTCCGAAAACCCACCCAGCCGTGCTCCAGAAGAGCCTGGGAGATCTCAGTTTTCAAAACGAAAACCAACCAAGCACAAGCTTTTGCTGCCTCTTCAGTCCCTGAGTTTCTCATCCCTGTGCGCTGGTGTTAATTTCAACTAAAAGCGGTGTAACTGAGGTCAGGGATCCGACCCAAACGCTCTGCCTTGATCTATTTAATCTTCCATCCTTCGTTTTCATTTCCATGCCAAACTCCACTTTTAAAGATACATGAAAGAATCATCAGTGCTTTTTGAAGTGTTCAATCAGGGCAACTCTTTTTGGGGATGTGAACACATAAAAGTCAGCTTTTTTCTGTTGTTCCCAGCACCACTGCACTAACAGACCTCAGGGAGAGTTAGCTGAATTTTTTTTTTACCCTCCCAATCCCCCAATTCAGCCAAATTTTTGACTAAATCCCAGCTACAGCTGGGACTATTACTGCAGACCTATGGCTTGGTCTGAAGCTCTGGGAAAGGATTTGTAGCTCTAGTGTTCAGTGGAGATCTTGCTGTTACAGAGGTGAATCAGGCTCCGAGTCATTTTTCGTTAATTAAGAGCTCCTCAGCCTCCCTTTGGGGTGTTCCCCGCTGCCCCCCCCGAATGCCCTCCTTTTCTCGGCAATTACATAAAGCTAGCTTCTCCACGGTGTTTATAAACAGCTTTACTGTCTTAAAACAATACCCAGCATCTTCTATCTCCAACCTGTTTTCCATCCCATTCTCTGCCCAGGGCAATTAAAAGGCTGAGGCGTACGGCAGCCGGGGCGTAATTAAATGAAAGGGGCCCAGTGGCAGAGCACGGGGAAGGCAGCGGTGTGCTCAGACCTCTGCAGCCAAGGCCTCGGATGCAGTCTCCCTTCCAGAGATGCCGATGGTCTGATTAGGTGCATGTTAATTGGGATACCGCGCTCGTTTATGCAGAGGCTGGGTGCAGCTGCAGGGAGGATGAGAGGCAGAGGGTGGGGGAGAGCAGTCGGGGGGGGGCAGGGGGCTTCTGCCCCATTCCTGCTGGTGGATTCATGGAGAGTTACTGGGAAATGCTTGGAAAATCTCCCCGGTGGCCAAGACTGCCCCACAGCAGCAAAACTGCTTTGGAGAAGTGGGTTTGTGACTACACGTTGGCTCTGCAGAAAGCTCCTCTTGGTGTGGGCCAAGCTACATCACCCTGGGGTAAAAGAGCAGGATTTCGTACTTCTTGTGGGTCAGCCCTTCTCTTGCGCTGGAGATTTGGGCAGGCTGCCCTTTTGGTCCCAGATTTGCTCCTAAAGAGTCGAATTCAGCTCCCTTCAGTGTTTCATGGGGTAACCGGGAGGGCGGGCTGCGTGCGCCTTGCTCCCGCTCCAGCCGTTTTCTGTCCCGCTCGTGCAAACTCCGCCGCTTCCCCTAACATCTGGATTCAACTACCAAACAAGAGGCTTTCTGTAACACATTCCTCGCCTCCCTCGCTGCTTTATGCCTCACGGGGTTTGTCCTGTTCACAGGGGGAGTGAAAACAAAGAGAATGGGCTGGGATGAAGTGGTAGGTGACCAGGCAGATTGCTCTGCTGCTGGCAGGTATCTCCCATGGCCAAGCCCCCAAAGCTGCAGTTGTATGAGTGCTGCATCTCCTTTAATACCATTTTTAATCCTCTTTTAATACTTTTTTTGGACACACAGTAAGCACTGGGTTCTTGCTGTATTTTGGGCAAGAAGAGATTCAGGAGGTTGGTTTTGTCCATGAGACCCCTGGGCGCAGCCACCCTGCCGGGTGATGATGGCTGGGAAACTTCACAAAAATTAACTCCCATCAGCTCAGGCCCTCAGCGGGTTTAGAGATGGAGCTGGGTAAGGTCTGGGAGCAGAGGTCCACCATCCTGCCCTGCGACAGAGCCCCACATTGCTGGAAAGCAGCTGAAAATCCTACTGCGAGCATCTGAACCAGCAGCCCCCAGGGATGCCCACTGACCCTTCTCAGCCAGAGGTCAGCTTTCGCCCCGAAGCATGTGGATTTAGAGCCCTTCCAGCTGATTTCTTCCACTGATGTGATCAGAGCTGGGCGGAAACACAAAGCCAGGTCCTCGGGGGCTGTTCGGGGGAAGAGCATCTTAAGGGAAAGCTGCTGCTGCCCTCCTGCTGCGGTGCTGGCCGGGGTGCCGAGGGGCTGGCACGGGAATTGCATGTTCAGTGCAGAAAGTGCAGAAGGAAATGGTATTGTGCTTTCAGCACCCAGTTTCTTCTTGATTAGGGCACTTTGGGAGAGGGAAAACCCAGCTTGGAGCCCGCATCCCCCAAATGGAGGCTGCTCCTGCAGCTGGGAGAGTCCTGGTCCACTGCCATGCTGGGAGAGGGCGCTCAGCTTCGTGTGATGGGGGTGTTCAGTGTTCAGTGCAGGAAAGGAAGGGACAGAAACAGCATGTCACCGGCTGGACTCTCACTGGTTTCTCTAAGAAATCCAGTTAGTGAAATCTCCACTACAGTCATGTTGGTGCCAACTTGTAAGAGGCTAATTTAGATCATTTACATCAGCACAATTTACGCTGGAATAATCCCAGTGGAAACTGGGAGGGATGGGGGATGGAAGCATGACTGGTGGTGAGCTCTTGCTTAATATATCTAACTGGGACACTGACCAAAGTCCCGGTAAAACAACGCCGGTGTTGAGTTAAACAATACCCTTTGAAACAAAAAAGGATGCAAATCTCCTATGCAAGACAAGCCTAGTAAAAGAGATATTATAAATCTAAGAGAAGCCCTCAAAGTCTAAAGGGATATAAATCTAATTAAAGTGATATAAATCTAACTGAAGAAATACACTGTAAATCCAGCCAGAATGATATCCATCTCAGGAAAGTAATGCAAATGCACTAGAAACACCATAAATAAAATCAAAGCAACATACAGGATGTAATGGAAGCAGCGTGAAAACTAAATCAAGTGATATAAATATAACCGAGTGATATAAAACTAATTAAAGTGATTTATAAAATGGACATTTGGAAAAGAATCACGGCGCACAAAAGATGTGAATAGCTGGAGAAAGGACTGGGACGGGTTTATGAGCAAGGAAAACACCTGCAGCTACAAGGAACAAACCAAGGTTCATTAGGCGCGGTGCTCCGGGGCAACCTGCAGTTGCAGATGGGGTCAGGGAAGCTGCTCCTCGAGTACAGCCCCGAGCCACAGCCGCTCCTGGCTCACGGCGTGCAGCTGGCAGGAGGGCAAAATTGGGGGAGCTCATATAGGGCAAGCGTAAGGCGGTGAGGATAAAGCCAGAGCTGCTCGGGGGAGCCCCAGGGGCCCCCAGCCCCAGGTTCTGGGGATGGTTGGTGTCCCGGTGCAGGAGGGGTTGAGGGATTTGGGGGGATGCTCGGCTGAGCAGGAGCTCGTGGGAATGTGCCTAATCCCTGCACGGCTGAGCGCGCTCGCCCGACGCTACGGGGCCTGACGCAGCAATGCTGGCCGGGGGCTCAGAGCCACGTTTCGGGGCGGCTCAAAGAGATCTGAATCAATCAGAGGTTTTATTTATTTTTTTCTTCCATCAGTTTTTCCATTTAAACCTTTTTTTCTATACGGCGAAGACAGAAAATGAAGTATCTGGGGGATTTTTTCCCCTCCAGTTATGAGCAGCGAACACCTCCCCCCTCTTTCGCCTCCCAGATTGAAAGGCAAAACTGTCCCAAATCTGCGCTTGCAGAGGGAGGCAGTGGTTAATATTTCTCTCTTAAACTGGAAAAATCTGGTTGGTAGTTTCCATTTTCATCCACACTTTCACATAAAATAAATTCCTGAGGAGCTTTTGGTTTTCATTTAAGCGATTTAATAATTGACCTAATATGACCACAATGCAAATAAATAATAAGGCTGCTGCTGGTCTTTGGAAAAAAATCAATTTCAGAAAACAGACCTGCTCAAAATTCTGTCTTCCTCTGGCTAAAAGAAAACACTTTTTCATATCATTCTGAATAATAAAATGTCCTCGGTTGAGCTTTACAGTTGAGCTTTTCCCTTTCAATCTTATTCCAAAGCAAAGCGCCATATGTTTTACGCTTAGGATCTCAGAATTTTCTCATGCTTGAAAGTCATTTGGCATTGGAGCATCTGCAGTGGTCTGAATTTCATTTTTTCCAGAGTAAAGCGAAATATCTATTTTGTGGAAACTTGCTAAAAAGCAGCCCCCGCCCGCTCCCCCCCCCCCCAAACCTCAGCAATCTAGGTTAGAAATCAGCCTGGAGGGAAATGCAAATATTTTTCTTGCAGATTTAGCTGGAAACGTTTCCTGTGCTTTCCTGGAACGTTAATGCAAAATTAGGCAGTTTGTTGGATTGGAGGGCCCACTGAAGCAAATAACTTAAAAAAAAAAAAAAAAAAGAAAAAGAAAAAAAGGAAAAAAAAGAAAAAGAAAAAAAGGAAAAAAAAAAAGAAAGCAACAGGCTGACTGAAAGGTCTATTCACTTCCTCTGTGGACAGATGCCCTGCATTTTGTGTCACCTAATCTTATGTGGCCTTAAAGCTCATTGGAAATAGACTTTATGTAAACGTCTCAGCAAAGCCATGCAGGGGTTTAGCCGTGGGATCAGCCTGAAACTGGGCTCACCAGCTGGGGCTGGGCAGGGCAGTGACCCAACAGGCTCACCGCCGTCGTGGGGTGCCTCCACCGAAACCTCACCTCCTGGGTTTTGGGGCGGAGGAGGTGGGCGGGTGTTCGGCACCCCCAAAACTCAAGGCTGATGCAGCCCAAGGGGAATGGAATGAAATGAGATGAAAAAAAAAAAAAGGAGAAGAAGAAAAAGAAAGGGCACAAAACCCCCACCCTGTGCTGTCACTAAAACTTTTTTGGTGGCTTCTCCAGGCCACGCTGCTCCCCTCGAAGCTGCCCAAAGCAGAGCTGGGAGCATCCCCTGCTCGATCTCCCGAGCTGGCCTCACCACCTGATCACAGCCCTCGACTAACGCCTGTTGTAAATCTCTGCCGGGCGCTGCCATCAGGCTGGAAATGATGGAAAAAAATCCCCCCCCGAGCCAGCTCCTGCCCCAAAGGCTGCTGCTGCTTCGGCTCCGGGTGCCCGCATCCCCAGCGGGGGGCTCGTGGCGCAGCCCACCCGGCCCCGGCCCCGGCCCCCCGCCTCAAGGTCCCGGTGTCCCCGCGGCCAGGGAGGTGGCGTCAGGCCAAGGGACGATCTGTTCCTCATCGAGGTCATCCTGCAGCTCGCTGCTGATGTGGCGCTCGGGGGCTGGAGCAGGGAAGAAAAAAATCTTCTCCTCCTTGCCTGGCCTCGGTTCCAGGGCTCCCGGGGAGGCTGATAACAAAGCGTGAGAAGCGCGAGGCCAGCAGAGGAAACCCAGCTCTTCCAGGTAACCCTCTGCCTGTCCCCTGTCCTGCCCCCAGCTCCCGGACCCATGGCCAAGCGCCGCGGCATCTCACCGGCTGGGCAAGCAGCCAGGGAGCTGAGGAATATTTTCCTTCTCCCTCCTCAGGCTTTCCAAGGGCCCTTTTCTTTTCTGGTCTGTCCCCAGTCACTTCAGACAAGAGGCTTTCCCCCCCGTACCGCTGGCTCCCCTTCCCCGCAGAGCTGCTGTGTCATTTTAATGACCCAGCTTTATTAAGTGCAGCTGTCGCTTCCAGGCGGTTTCTCGGATTCTGGTGAAAAATCACAGCTGGCTGAGAGTTTCCTGTTGCTCTGCCTCCCCCCCTGCCAGCCCCCCTAAGGAGGTGGGGGGAGCAGCAGTGCAAGAGCTGGGAAGCCTTCGGAGCTGGGGAGTTTTTGTCTTCCCTCCGGTGCGTCAAAGCGAGATGCTTCTGCCTGCCCTGCGCCACGTGGGAGAAATCAGCAGCACCTTTGGGGATGCTGCCTGTTCCCAAACCCCTCCCTCACCAAAGAGCTGGCATCTGAATCTCTGATACCCCAAAATCTGAAAAGATTTGGCTCCAGCAGTTACTCTATGATGTCCCTTTCGGTCCTGCTGTGGTGTAAATCCCAAGTTCATCCTATTCAACAATCCTTCATGGTAGCAGGGTGGCATGAAGGAAAACAGAAAGGCAGGGCTGGGAAGCCCAGAAATCCCCCTTTTTTTGCCCAGGGCACTGTGGCACAAAGCTCAGAGCTTGTCGAAGGACAAAACCCGATACTGGGCAGCCTGTGAACCACTGAGAGTGCCAGGCCTGCGAGGATCCATCACGCTGCTCGTGGGACATTGCTGAAGGGGGGTCTGCAGCCCCGAATCAATGGGGCTGCCCCAGCTCCGCAGGAGGGATCTCATTCTGTTCCCTTCCCAGCTCTTGGGGCAGGATTGCAAGAGAAAGAAGATCCTCGCCTGGCACGGAGCCACAGCGGGGTCGGGGCAGTCTCGTCTGTATCAGGGAGAGACGAGATGCCTTTTGCTCGAGATAAGAGGCGCTAGGGCCAGCGGGAGGACGGCGGGGCCGGCGCTGTGCGGGGCTCATGGAGCACATCCTGTACCCGGAGGGATGCTCACAGGGGCCCCGTGCAGCAGGGGGCTGGATTGGCAGGGAAAGCTGCCCCCCCAGGGATGCTGAGCAGGTTTGTGGCACCACTGGCAGCAAAGTTAGGGGTGTGGAAAAATAAATCTTGCTTTGTCCCTGCAGCTGCCCGCGGACCAGCTGGGGTCTGCCCCAGGAAGCTGAGGCTGGGGATTTCCCTTATCCTGACCCAAAGCTCTTCCCAAACACAGGCCCAGCTGTACCAGGAGGTGAGGGACGACCCCTGCTCCCCCCTCCACAACCCACCCCCCCCCCCAGTTTATGATTTACAGCCCCTGGAGCGCGGAGGCTGGTACGCGCACGTCGGCTGCTGCGTGCTAATCGCAGCTGAGGACGAGGCCGGGGGAGGCGGCAGGCGTGGGGGGATAAATTCCCCTTCCCTGGTACGAAGGGAAGAGACGCAGACAGCCGCTGACTGAGTCAGCGCAGGGTCAGCAGGGTGAGGCCGGGCAGGCTCCCATTCCCCCAGCAACTGGCTTCCAGCTGGAGCCTCTCCCCTCCCGGCACAGCCCCTGGCACAGGACCGCGTGTGCAAGGGGAGCCAGTTTAGCCCTTCGCCTTCCTCTCTTCCTCCGCAGCCTTAGCCGAAGCCCTTCCCCGCAATCACGTGGCGAACGTGGCTCCGTTTCAAGGGACAAAGTGCAGGAGTTTCTCATTAACAGAGAAGGAAAGCTGCCTGCTGCGACCCAGCTGCAGGAGCTGCTGGAGGAGGGAGAAGGAGCACTGCGGGGGGAGAAGGGGGCACGAGAGGAACCCAGGCAGGCACAGCCACCTCGAGACCCTGAACCGAGAGCCCTGAGCCTTGGGGTGATACCCCTGCACTCCACCAAGCCCCAGACATGGCACGGGGCAGAGAGAGGAGCTGCTTCTGCTCCTCCGCTCCCCAAACCCCTGGGGGACCCCAGCTGCAAGGACCCTGACTGCAGCTAATGCCCAGCAAAACCCCTCCGGTCTCACAACATCTGTCTGGGGCTTCCTTCCCCTGCCCGGACACCTGCAGCACATCCCCGTGTGGGAGCAGGAAGGGCTTTGCCTTCCCCGGGGTGCTTTGGAGCAGGGAACCCGACCCGGAGGAAGAGCGGGAGAGAAAAGGAAGTTGCTGCTGCCGTGTTTACAGCTCCCCCTGTTAGCTCCCCCCCCCAGAAAAAAATGAGAAGAAACTGAGATTTGATTTCCCTGAGGCAGCTCTCAGAGAAATTACCCGGCATTCAAAGGAAAAGGCCTTTTTTTTTTTTTCCCCCCCACCTACGGACTTGGCTGCAAAACCAGCCTCTCACTCTACGAGAGGAAAAAACCCCATATTGTTAGCGAGAGCCCACTAATGCCGAACAGACGGCCCCGCATGGGCCACGGCAGGGAGCAGGAGCGGTACGGGGAGGGAATAAAGCGGTCCTTTATCTGGGGCTGGGTGCCTGGGCTGGGGGCGAGGCAAGGCTGGGAAGGTCAAGGTGCTGGAAAAGGGGGGGGCCTGGGGGGGGGAGGAGAGGCTGATGAGATGGATGGGTGGCACTGGGTGGCACTTGCAGGGCAGAGGGGTTTTTTGTTCAGCTTCTCACCGGTGGGGTCATCGCCTTGCACCTGGCTTTTCCCCACCGCAGGGAAAAGGAGGAGCTGGTGGGAGCGACCCTGCTCCTTCAGCAGCAGATTTCTGGGCACTGGAAATGAAAATGGGGCAGAGATGGGGATGGACACGGTGCTGGGAAACTGGGTGTGAGGGAGAGGGGAGGCAGCACGGGGCGGAGGGGAAGCACTGACTTCGGGTACAGCAGGAGCATGGTTCTCCTTCCACCGTGCTGGCTCAGCACCAGGGAGGTTTCTCCGGGGAACTGCGTGTGTTTGTGACTGTTTAGGGCGAAGTGAAACGGGCTGCTTTCCTCTCGCCCCCAGCACACGTTCACTCGCTGCCTCTTTTATGCTGCAAACTAATCTAAGCCGAGCGCCGACCTGCCAGCGGCTGCTGCAGCCTCCCCTCCCCAGGGAACATTGCAGGAAGCAGGGAACCAGCCCTGGGCTGTCCTCCCTCTGCTTTCCCCCAGGAAAAGGTGGTGGTTTGAGCCAGCGTGGCACCCTGGTCCCTTCCCACCTCCTGGTGGGACCTCTTGTTGCGGGTGAAGGGCAGGTTGCAAGAGACAAAGCCCCGATCCTATTGCCATGGCGATGTTAATTCAAGCTGAGTTCAAAGGAAATTGTTCCAGCTCAAGCTAACCAGGCTGGCAGGAAAGCCCGCTGTCAGCTGAAAGAGGCCAGCATCTCGTAAAAGGGGAAGGGAGGTGGGGTCAGCAAGAGGGGGCTCTGTTCAAAACACAGCTCCAAACACACCCAGACCCATTCCCTGCCTTCGTGCACAGCCTCCCCCCGGACCAAATCCCAGCAAAGCAAAACAGCAGAAGGTCCCGAGCGAGGAACCAGCAAACGCAGCAAGGAGGGGAGCCCTGACACTGGTGGCAGAGCCCCTGCCACCTGTCCTGGTGCCACGAGCATTAAACACACGCGTGCCAAACCGGCACCTTGCTCCCGTGGCCACAAGGCACGGGGAGGGCAGGGCAGCGAAGGGCGATCCGGCTCGAGCTTGTCGCTGAAGTCGTTCGGGTTTTTATATGCAGCACTTTCAGGCTTTTGTGGAAGCATTGCTTTTGGCGTAATGATTAATCCTGATGGTGAGACTCGTTGGCTGCTGTAAAACTGCGTGTTTGTGCCCCATGCTTAGGGAGTGCTTTGGCTCTGAGAGCTGGGGGTGAATACTCACAGCCTCTGAGGGCGGCAGGGACTGACCTGGTCATCGTTTGGTATTGTCGGAGGGCATAAGAGTCAGGAGAGAGCATCTGGAGAGGAGGCAGGTGTGCTCTTCCCTGCAAAACCATCCTTAAACTGACACCGTCGTGGGGCTGGGGGGAGGCAGAGGCTGTGGTCTGGGGCGGACAGGGGAGAGCGCAGGGCTGCAGTGCCCTGCAGGGGCACTTTGAACCTGATTTCCCCCAAATCGGGAGACATTTCCCCCAAATCAGGAAAATAAAAGCTTTCTCTCCCTTTCTCTTAACTTTTTCTCTCCTCTTTTCATGCCTTCTCCTCTCCTGCCACCTCTCCCTGCCCTCCTCCCGTGGCTGCCGGAGCGCGGGGCTCCCGGCCTGCTCTGCAACGTGCTCGGGCACGAGGAAAGTAAGGAAAAGGGGAAGGACAGACTCGGGTTACTGCGAGCTGTTAGGGCAGCGAGAGAGCGAGCAAGGAAGTGGAGGAGGCAGCCACGAGTGTGCTGCAGTCAGAAAGCATCGGTGCTTCTCGGAAGCCTCCTCCTCCAGGAGCAGGAGGGGATCTGACACAGTCGCCCTAGGAGAAGCCGTGAAACCATGTGCTCCCTTCCTGGAAAGAGCTCGAGCTTCACCCTGGAGCAAGCTAGAGGGTGTTTTTTTTTTTTTTTCTCAGCATCCATCTAGAAGTTAAGTCATCTTAGGAAAGAAAAACAACTAGTTCATCCGAGGTGGCCACGGAGCAGTTCGTTTCCCATCTACAGGCACCCTTCACACATCTTGCTCTCAAAGTTTCCTCTGACACCCCGCTGAAGATGCGTTAGCATTTCTGTACTCAGCTAGGCTAACCTCTCCCCACCCACTTTCAAAACGTAGGCATGAAATTGGGTCTCTGGTCCCATGGCAGTGCTGAGATGATGCAGACTTGTCAGAAATCCCGGTGAAAGATCTGTGATTTCCTCCACTCTGCCTCAACCAGGGGGCAGAAGGTATTTCCCTACACCCCCGACAAAACAGCGAGCTCTTAATTTCATTTCTACCAGGAACTTGGCAATTTTCTCCTCGATACCCTTGCCTTCACTTGCCCTAAATTTAGCCCCATTTTCCCATTAATAAGTCCTTCCAAGGCAATATTTAAACTTGCCTCAATCTCTACCCCGCGCTGATTGCAGAGCATCGCCATTTCTTCCTCCCTTGCTCACTCCTTTTGTTCTGCACCTGAAGAACTTCGGGCCGGTCATTTTAATGCCCACGGTGGGATTATTCACCTGGCTTTTGACAGCCTCGTTTATTCCTCCACACGCCGACCTCTGAGCTGCTGCCTTCTCTGCTGACCTGGCCTGTTTCTACATCCCTCGCAGGCATCCTGGTTGCTGCCAGCATCCCTTTGAGGTGGTTACGCAGCTAGCTGGAACTGGAAACCTCCCAGGGAAGGTTCTCCCTGCCCCCACACCTCTCACCCATTTTCGGCTTTGCTTTTTTTTGACTTTGAAAAATCGCAAGCCTCTCTGAGCTCCCAAGTCCAGTTTTCATTCCTGTGGATTTCCCTCGGTCAACAAAGATTTGCCTATCTGAAACCAAGAGCCTTATTTGCAGGCTTTGTTTGTCTTTCCATTTCATGTTAATTGAATTAGCAGCTAATCTCTGAATCCAAGGTTGCTTTCTCAGAACTGTGCCCTCACCATTTATCTAAATCCAGTCCTGGGGAACCTTTCCTCACAAGTTCGGGGAACGCTGGTGAAGAAATCCACCCACTGCCGCATGCCAGAATATTCCCTACAGTTATTAGTGACCTTGGTTTGGCATGCTGAATAAGAGTCTTTCACTTCCTAAGTCCTAACGCACTTTCTCAATCTGTGTCAGGTAATAATTGTTGCAGGACTCCGTCCATGTCCCAGCCTGACCCCAAAAACCCACAGCACAGCCCCCTCGAGATGCCAGGATCAGCTCATGTTCCTTCCCCTACTGACCTTAACCCTAATAGATTCATCTTATGATGTGTCAAGACTTGGAGGACTCTCCCTGTAAAGCTCTGCGTTGTCTCTACCTGCAGGGAGTTGTGCTTTCAGAACTCATCTCCGAGCGAAGTTTCCAGCTAGCCTGCTGTTTCTGCACATCTCATCCCAGGCAGACGTTGCACGGCGTGGTGCAACACATCCTCTGCCTGGAAAGCAAGGCACGCTGCGAAAGGTGATGAAATGCAGTTCCCTGAACTAGGGCTCCACTGAAATCAGGGTTCAGCACAGAGTGGACAAGGCTTTACCTTCTCTTTCCTTCCTCCAGCCCCAAAAACGGAGTAAAAAGCAAGG
Organism: Cygnus olor; assembly: GCF_009769625.2. NCBI lineage: Eukaryota > Metazoa > Chordata > Aves > Anseriformes > Anatidae > Cygnus > Cygnus olor. The sequence goes on along the minus strand of NC_049190.1, from coordinate 3,048,924 downwards.
GGCTATGCTTAGATGGTAGTTCCTATTAAATCTTGGTGTTAGTCGTAGTGAGGACAACTGCCAGATATCTCAGTGCAAAGGGCTAGTGTGGACACAGGGCAATAGTACAAGGCAGGCCATGCACTGGTGCCATGCTCTGATGCATCACAGGGGTCACACAAACTAGCTTCAATTTTATTACATCATCTCTGCAAAAAGAAACTAAGCAAAGCAATCAATGCAGGGCATCAAGGGGATTTTCTTTTCTCCCTTTAATCTGCATTCGAGTTCCTCTCTACAAACCCTCCCCTTCGTCTCCTGATGCTCCTGCCCTCCTCCACGATCCTTAAAGCATTACTTCAGCCTGCTAAGGTGGGCGTCAGGCCAGGCTGCTGAACGAGGCTGCTGGCTGAGCTTAGCGCTGGCTGCGTCAGGAGGAGCCCTGCTGGCTGAGCACACCGTCTGTGGCCATATCTGGGGTTATTTACACGCGGAAGGGAAGGGGAAATAAATCTTTGTGAAATACGAGCTGGGAGAAAAGAGGGAGACCCAGACAGAGCCGGGTGGGAAGGAGCCCGTCCGAGAAAGGCAGCCCAGCACAGGCTGCAGCAGGAATTAGCAGAGCTGGGAGAGCTGAAAGCAAGCTGCAAGGGTCTGCAGCAAAGCCTGTAACGGGAGAAGGAATTGGACAGCCTTCTGCAATCGGCGCACGGAAGCTCTGCTACCAGCTGGGAGACTAATTTAGTTTCTGTTTTCTTCCCTTCTCCCCATTCAGCCTCCCTCTCCCTCTGAATGGAAGGACAGCAGTGCGGCCAAGCTGCGTGGCGCTCAGCTCCTGGCAGACTGTGCCGGCTCCGACGGGGCAGGCTGGGTCGCAGTAAGCATCAGGGGATGCTGCGGGGGCTTTCTTCGTCTGTGCCGGGGCTGAAATGCTGAAAAGCAGCACAGGAAGCACTCGAGATCCCCGGCAGGTCCCGGCCTGCCTGCATCCAGCTGCATTACCTGTTGCGAACCAGAGCAGCCTGAGGACTGCTCTAAGCCCCGCAGCAGCCGTGGCAGGTAATGAAAGTGGAGACGGGCAGGGGCTGAAGCTGGCAAGAGCTCTCGCTCTGCTATTTTCCTCTGCTCTGACCGGAACCCAGCAGCAGCACTGCGATTCTCTCAGCCACGGCAGTACCCATCTCCTCCCAGCACAGCCCGTGTCAGCATCCTGATGCACTCGTGGAGGTGCCCCCTTTGGAATAAGCTGTAAAACCGACTGCCTGACAGCCTGGACTGGGAAAGTTCCCCCGGCAGCTCCTGCCGGAGCGTTATCTTCCTCCCTCAGCCAAATTCCAGGTTAGAAACTGAACAAAGCAGCGGCGATGAGCTGCCAGTATTTTAATGAGCAGCTCTCAGACGCCTTCCTACCTCTGCCTGTGATGAAATTCCGCAGAGCAGGTGCACGCGTGTGCTCCCAGAAAGGGAGCTGTATTTACCTCGCACTTGTTCAAACAGCAGCAGTCACAGAAATCCTCTCTCATAACCATCACTCAAGCAGGGAAGTGGCTTATTTGGCAAGGAAATTGTCATCGAGTGCAGTTTGCTGGCGATGTTTACACTGTGTTTCTGAGGGTATAATGAGTGTGCTGATAAGATAGTGCGGGGGGGACTCGCTGACTCCAACGAGGGGGAATATGCTGACGGGGAAGCCGCTAGCTGGGTTCTGCAAGGTGTTTGGGAAATACCCTGCTGACACCCTACAGAGGCAATAGCATTTACTCTTGAGTATTATTTTTGGGACACTTAAGGAAAAGGTCTTTTAAGGAGAACAAAACAAGGCTGGGAGAGCTGGGATTTTCAGGAATAAACCTAACTTCCCCATCCCATCATCTGGGGCTTCCCAGCAGGAAGGAGGACCCTGTCAGCCCCTGGCTACCTGCTGGAAATAATCACGCAGGGAGTCACCTGGCCAGCCCTGCTTGGGACCCCGGGGGGGCAGACAGGGGCTCGGGGTGCAGGATGGAAAGGTATTTTTGCTCCTTCTGTGCTGGGCGAGCTCAGCATCTCCCTGTGCTGGCTGCACGTCACTGGCAGGGGATGCATTTAACTCCCTAGCAGAGCTCACAGAGGCTGGGAAGATGAATCCTGCAAAGCTCCAGCCTCATCCTCTGCTTTCCATAGGGGCACAGGAAAAACCCTTTCTCCTCTTCCCACCAGCACCCCCAGGGATGGACGCAGCCAGGCGTCCACCCCACAGCCAAAGCTGGGGGGCCCCCGCCCCGTGCAGCCCCCGGGGGAGCAGAGCTCTGCCTCAGGGCAGGGTGGTGAGGGAGGGGACGCCCGTCCTGTCCCGGGGGTTTTGCCCAAACCCCCACGTTTCTGGAGCCCCTGGATTCCCCGCGGGGCCCCCGAGACCCGTGTGCGGCCCACGGAGGACACCTAGCGGCTGGAGAGCCCTGCCACGGGGATGCTGCCCTGCCTGCAGAGATGCTCGCCCTGCTGTGGAGATGCTCGCCTTGCCTTGGAGATGCTCGCCCTGCCATGGAGATGCTCTCCCCAGAGGAGCTCACCCGTCCCCAGCTCCCTCGCCTTGCCTCCCGTGCTCGCACACAAACCCCAGTCCTGGGGGATCCCACAGGATGGAGGGGGGACAAGGGGGCTCTCATCCCACATCTGGGAGGTTATTGTATTGGCCAGCCGGGGGTTCCCTTACACTGAGCACTTCCCACTGTCAGGATGCTCAGAGAGCCCTGCTCTATTTAAAAAAAAAAAAAAAAAAAAAAGTCACCAAATTGCACTGGGAGGGACCTCCCCGGTCGCAGTTTTCATTTCCCCTTGCATGAGCAAGGTGGGAGCACCGCACGCCCGGGAAGAGCTGGGTGCCCAAATCCCTTGGGGTAAGAGAGGTGGGATCCCCCCGGCGATGCCCCTCAGACCGGGTCACGGCCACCCTGTCACAGGCCATCAGCTCTTCCCACGGTGCAGGGCAACACACGCTCTCCTTGGACGCACAAAGGATGCCCGGTGTGTGTGTGCCCACACTGCACAACCGCCCCTCACACCCCCCCCCCCCGCAACTCCTCTCCCCCCCCTGCTGCCCTGCAACCCCAGGAGAGGCACAAGCACACGGGCAGGGCAGCTCCTTCCCTCTCCTGCAGTGACAGAGGTGGCCCTGGGTGGCAACCTGTTCCCCTGACGTGGGGATCTCGCCCCAAATCGCTGCCCCTGCCAGCCCAGAGGGCAGGATCGTCACGGGGAGAAGGGCAGGGAGCACGAGGCACGGGCAGGCGTCCCCTTCCCTGCGCCAGGAGAGCTGCAGCTCCCCTGGGCCCGCCGCTTTCTCACCCAACCTTCCTCCACCCCCTCGGCTTTCCTTCCTGGGTGCCAGCCAGCCCCGTGACGCTCCGCTGGGCTGCGTTTGGACTTGACGGAGCCTTAAAGTGAAATGCAATTAATGTAATGAAGACCAGCAGCCAGTGCACGCACGGAGCCAGGCGGAGCAGCAGGGACAGCTCCCGGCGTTGCCCAAGCTCCAGGTGCTCCCTGCCCGTGCACGACCAGCAGCAGCTCTGCTCCCTTCTCCCCTCCCTGGCACTCCTGCGGCCCGCGGAGCTGCAGTGCCAGCCGTCTGGGAATCTCCCCCATCATTTTCTCCTCTTTCACAACCGTACCACCAAGGAGGAGACCAGGCTCCTCCTGGGTACTGGAGAGGCAGGCTCGGGCTCTGCCAGGAGGCAGCGAGGTGGGGAGGCAGGAATGCAAGAGCTTTTGGGCCCTCTGGCTGCTGGGCACCTTCCAAAGCTCACATGCAGCTGCAGGAGAGTTTCCCAAGCCGGCTGGCCCCCCTGCTCTGCACGGCAAGCAGTCACAGCCACCCAGCTGGGTGGCACACGGGAAGCTTGGCAGGTGCCTGGCCGGAGGCTGTGCCCCTTGCTGCCACTGCCAATGTCCCATGTGCCACCCTGTGCCTCGTCACGGGCGTTTAGCTGACCATGGAGAGCTGCTGACACGGTGACACAGCTGCCACCAAGTCCGGAGGAGAGCTCCTTGTGCTAGCCACACAGAAAGCCCTGCCCTGGGGTGAGAGGATGGGATGGGCAGGCAGGTATCCATGAGCAAGGGTGCAGGGGGTGGCCATGGCCCATGTGTGGCACCAATTCTGTCCTCTGGCTCTGAGTTAGGTCCTTCTGGGGGGTTTCTTGAGCTGGAGAAGCCTTCAGAGGTTTGCTTCTTCTGCCACTGCGCCATGCAGGAGTGAAGCAAAGAGGCCTCAGTGGGGTTGGGAGGAAGGTGGGAGCTGGTTGCAGGCAGGGCTGTTATGGGATTGAGGGTGCAAGGGACCCTTTGGGCTGCCCACAGCACCAAGGATGGAGCCAGAGAGAGACAGGAGCTAGGACACAGAGCTGGGATAGCAGGGGGACGTGGGGAGGATGAGCAGAGGTGGGGGCTGAGCTCCTGCCATTTAGCAGTGGGGCTTGGAAGGAGACGTAAACAGGTGCTGAAGGACCATGAGCTCAGTGCCGGTGATGTAAGAGCTACCACGATCAGCCTGCCCCCAGATCCTTTCCAAGGCAAACATCAGACATTTTCCAACAGGCACTGCTCGCCCTGGATGCCAAATTTCACTCCCTTTTCTGCAAGCCAGGGCTGGCGTTTGGATTGCAGATCCCTTCCCAAGCCCCAAACACCAGGCAGCCCCTGCCACGAGTAGCCAAGGGACCGAGCTGCGTCAAGGGCTGCCTGCCCCCTGCTCCCATCCCCACCCAATGCAGCCAAACCACCAAAACACAGCCTCTGTGCTGCTGCCGGGGGAAGAGCAGCCTCGCTGGCCTCCCCAACAGCTTGCTGACCCTGCTGTTTTCCCCTGGAGAAGGGGACGGCGTGACGCAGCCCTTTCCCAGGCGGCTGCCACCACCCTAAAACCAGAGGGTGGGATTCGGCTGCCGAGGGATACTGCTGACCAAGGACAAGCAAGTCCGGGCACGGCACGCAGCAGTGTGCTGCCGATGAGTAAGAGTGGCGATGCTCAGCCTCCTCGAGGTCTGGGTCTGACCCTCGCCCTGCCTTGGCTCCTGCCGGGTTTTGGCATTGAGCAAGTCACGCTCAGGCCCCAGGCTCACCCTAACATCTAGATTTTATACTTCTCTCTCAGCATTGTTCAGCCCTTTCTCCTTCTTCCTGCTTTCCTCAGCGTTGTCCCTCTTCTTTGTCTCTCCCCCTCCAGCTCTCATTTCTCTTTTTCTGCCCTGCCATTTCCCTGTTTTTAAAGACGAAGGGAAGGGGGGAGTAACCCAAGACATGCACGCACACACGCTGGATGTTTGCCGTGCTCAGTCACTCGGTGAATAAGCGTCCTTGTTCCAGCATGTTTTCCCATCTAACTTCCCAGGGGCTTTTCAGCACGAGAGCTCCTCTGAATGCCCAGACACGAGAGCCAAGCTCGCCGCCTCTTCTTGCGTGTGGTGGCCTCGTTACTCACGCTTCCCTCCGTCCTGCGCTCAGATTTCCAGGAACCCCAGCGATGACACAGACCGGGGCCACCCCCGGCCTCCCCCAAAACCTCCCTGGAGGCTGGGGAGGCCGGCTGGGGCAGCCTCCTGCCCCTTTAGCCCTGTTGGGTCTCACAAACCTCCGTGGATAATTGCCCGAGGTCCCTCTGCCCTCTAGGCACCAAGGGGAGGCAGGTCTCGGTAGGCTGAGCCTTCAGTGGAGACGTGAGACTCAAGACACTGAGGCTCTTGCAGGATGTGAGGAGAGATTTGGGGGAGAAAACGCTTGTTTTTAGCCCGGAAATCGCTGATCCCACAAGGCCCTGAGCTCGCTGCCACCCCCAGCCCCTCACACAGACCATCAACAAGCACAGTGTGAGCAGAGGAAGCAGCTCCAGGGCAGGAATTGCCCCGTCCTGCTCTCCATCCCGTGCTAGGCTGCCTGGGGACCACGCACACCAGGTCACCTCGGGAGGGACGGAGCCGTGGTTTCTGTCTCCAGGGCAGGCCAGGGCAAGGAGAGCTCCTTCTTGCAGGGCTCCCTGTGTTGCCCATGCTAGGACCAGCCATGGCCTGGAGGGAAGCTTGCTCAATGTTGCCAAATACAGAAGATTTCAGAGTATTTAGCGTGTTTGGGAAACTATTAATAACTCTCTGCCCTTTTTCTTCCTTGTCTGGCTGTCCTTGCTCTGCCCTTCTTCACCCAGCCACGTTTCTCCTCTTTCTCTCCACCTGCCTCCTCCAGGCACGGTGTCAGGAGTCCCATCAGTCCCACCAGTCCCTTCACTTGTCAAGTCTCTCCCATCACAATAAAGTTCTTACAGCAGTGCCCACAACCCCTTCCCAGCCTGGGATCCTGTATTCTGACTGTACCAGGAATCCCTTCATTGGCTCACTTACTGCGGTCGTATCTCATGGACCACTAAAATAGGCTCTGGAGGGGAAACGTGATTTTAAGGAGTGGGACAGGGACAAAGATACTTCTGTTTGGGGATTTCCATTACCTGCTTTTGGACGGCTAGAAAGCTGAAGTTTTTCAGCCTTGGCAGGCTTTCATTTCCTGAAGCATACAATGGAGATGGCACTCCCCTGCCTTGCAGAGTCTGATGCAGGGCATTTTTTGCTGGGATCCAAATCCACAGAGAATTAGAGCTGACAAAATAATTCCCAGTGCTGGGGACAATTGGCAAATTCTGCTAAAGGTTATCACTGCTAAGCATCAGAGAAACATGAGCATCAGAGAAAGAACAACATCTGCACAGAAGAGCACAGAAAGAGCTCCTGGGGGCTATTGACCCGTGCTAGCACCTACACCCCATGACCAAATCTTTTTTCTTGGAAGGACTGGTACAATCTATTGTACATATCCAGATATGAAGAAATGCCATTCTGCCTGCAAATCAAGGAATGTTTTATTATTATTATCGAATTATATGAATTGTCACCTTTACGTGTATAGTATCTACGTCTTCTAGCACGCTTTGTTCCTTAAGATCCCATAGCCCTCTAGAAGAGCATCCAAAGGTTGAAGCAAGAATGAGAACAGAATCCCAACCTCCCAAGTCCATGAAATCACATCTGCATGGTTACTGAACCTGCCTTAAAAACTGCCAGCGACCCCACTCTGAAGAGGACAAAAGAGAATACACCAGCCTCCAGGAGAAGGCAAGGAGCACCAGTGGTCCTTGCCAATCGACCTGTGAAACAGTCCTTCCCAATCCCAAATCTGGAGATTGTGTTTTAGTGCTGAGCAGGCACCTGAGAGGTGTGACCAGCTCCACCCAACTTCCCCATCTCAGCTTGTGCCAATCTCCAGCGCATGAAAAGGAGGTGGAAAAGAAAACAAAAACTGAAAACCAATGACACAGAAACCAAGTTAATCATCAAAGAGGGAAAAAAAAAATCCTTCCTGGCCTCTACAGGCAACCAGCAAGCAGAAGCCTTGAAACACAGGCTTAATTAATTAATTAAAAACAATATGAACATGGTGCAACAAGTCCTGTAAGCACATTGAAGGCATATAGTATCATCCATCCACTGTTATGCAACGTGTTGATGACTGCAGCAAGCTCATCTCGAAGCCACTTTGGATCCTGGTGCCCAAGACTTTATTTCAAAGGCCATCCCTGCACTCTACTCCTGTGATCTCTAGAAATCTCATTCCTAACCTGCAGTTTTTTAATGAAAAAATTTACCCTGTTAGCTCTCACACTGGCACTGCTCTTCAAGCCAGATTTCCTTCCTGAGCTGGAATTCCCTTTCCTGTCCTCCACGTGAGTTTAATGCTGAGTAGTCGTTTTCCCTTCAGCCTTTTCAAAGATGAGACTCAGCACAACCACTAGAAAGGGGTCGTCCCTGCCAGCACCACGTATCCTCCACGTAATGCCCTCGTCCTGCCGCACACCCTGGCTCCTTGGTGAATCACCCCCCTGCTGCAGCTCGCCGAGTATCGCTGTTGCACAATGGCCATTCTGTCCCGCCTGTAACTCGTTCCAATAATTAAGATTCCCCATGGTCCAGCTCATAGCCTGCAGGCCTGATTTAAGCCCTGGGAAGGTTGTGTCTGGCCTGCCACGGAGGAGCTATTGAGGTGATCACACTGCCTCAAAAATCCGGGTCTTTGTATTTGAAGCCAGGTCCCGACCAGCTTCCCTGAGCTCTCATTTCAGCATGCCCCATAAGGTGATAACGCATCCCTCAAACGACTGGATCCTCCTAATTCACTTCTCCTTCCCTTCATCTCCTCATCAGACACGCACAGCTGACTATCACATGTACTCTCACAAGTACCTGAGCTCACGCCGTATAAATGGAGTTTATCTCGTGTCAATCACAGCTCTGAGAATCTCTGCGGATCTGCTTTAAGCACACCTGCAGCGTCGTTATTTTCTCTTCATGCCAGGGTAGCTCTCTTGATCTATCTGGCTGCGTCGCTGACAATCAGATACCCGTGAAAGCAGCACGAAGCCCTGAACTCGTTCTGCCTGCTCTGCTGTTGCACCAGGAGCTGTTAATGCCTGGCCGGAGCTCGGAGGTGCCTGCACGCCTGATGGGTCGCTTCCCTGGGCTTTCCTGTAGCAGGGACAGCCGGCATGCATTTCAGCACAGCGTTTGCCAAGCTGTGGGTTTATTTTATGAGAAGCAGGGAAAAAGGACCGAAGACGTGTAGGGGAGCAGGGAGCAGTGGGCAGAGCACAGAGCAGGCAGGTTCCCTGCTCCTAGCTTGGCCGGAGAACTGGGACCAGTGAATCACGGGCTGGTTGATCTAATTCGCACCGACTCCCCATGACTTCATCTGACACTGGTGTTTGCAGCTCTGCTCTGGAGCCTGTCTAAAGGAGCGCCCCGGGGTTGGCTTAACTGTTTCTCTTCTATTTTGTTTGAAAGGGACCCAATTTTTTCACTTTCTCACTCCTGGGGAGATTTTTTTTTTAGGTACCTGCTCGTGGCGATTGTTGTGCTGCACACTGCACAGCAGAAACACTTCAGTACAAGCAATAAAATACACAAATTTACCCATGTATATACAGTGAAAAAATGAAGCTGAAAACAAGAACAAAAGCATCAGGGAATACAAAAAAAATAATCAAGGATTTAGGGATCACAGTTATGAAAAATAACAAGAGGAGAATAAGCAAGCAAAAGGCTGCAGAGCAATCTCAGAACAAATATTTCATTTTCCCCGAAAAATGTTGGCCAGTTTGACAGTACATGCCTCAGTTTCCCTAATTGCTACATGGGGTTAGCAACCCAGACCTATTTTGCAAAGGTGTTGTCAAGTTTAATTTGTGAACCTTTGAAAAACGCTCCGAGTTTTTCAGATGAAAGGCACTGCAGATGCCAAACGTGGGTGGATGCTCTGAGTCAGAGGCACAGACATGGGCATATTGTGTGATCGGCCTGACGCAGTGTACCAGATAGGAGACAGTTGTCCTCTGCAGGAAATGGAGGGATGGTCGGTGCAAAAATCATAGCTGGTGCTTACACAAGTGTGAACTCATGCTAGAGAAATCAGGAGCCACCCTCCAGGGAGGTGCAAAGATACAGCCTGCAATAAAGAGAAGTCCGGTCTGTACTTTGACTTCCAAATTGCCTGAAATAAATGTGTGTGTGCAAGCCTCCTAAACACGGCTGAGAACTGAAGCACAGATTGTCTGACAAACTGCCCTCTAACTAGCAGCCTGCCCTGTAACCCCAACAGCCCTCCCGAGCTCCCCTGGCAGAACTGGCCAGCATGATGATGCTTTTGAACACCAATAAATCTGTGCACCTCAAGTTCCAGGCAGGGGTGAACAGCTGAATTCCCAGCACAAACCAGAAATAACAAGTGGGAGGTGAGCCCCCATCTGCAAGCGATTTTTTGCCATGAAAATAAATAACCAGCAGACACAAGGAGGTGTGATGACTTGCAAAGATGATGGGGAAAGAGTGGGCTTGGCCTCTGGCGCCTGAGCCAAGCTGCAGTCCCCGGACGCGTGGCAGCCGTGGTGATGCATTAAAGCTCTCCTTGGTCACACATGGGCCTGCCATGGTTTCGCAGGTATTTACGAGCAGGACGTGCCCAAGGCACTAATGCCAGGCCTGTGGGATGGTGTGAGCGTAAGCTGAGGTTGAGCAGGGACCAGTGAAAGTGGCGTTGTGCAGACGTGCCTGGCAGCAGCGGGGAATGCTCCCTGTGTACACGGAGGGACAGCCTCGTTTGTTTTCTGCAGATTTGAGGGAAATTCAGGCCAGAAAACCAGCAAACAGGTTGCTCTTAAAGAAACCCACTTTGCACTTGGCTCCATTAGCCTGCACAAGTGCATCTGCACATGACTTCCCTCTGGCACGGTGAATTTAGGCTGAGAATCCTCAAAACTGAGAAGCAAGGAGAGATTCCATCCAAGCTACCTAAAAGCTCGCCCAGAACCAGAGGCCATATGGAAGCACGGACTGCCACGAGTGCCTACAACAGTTCCAACTCTGATGGGAGCAGCAATAGAGGACAGACATCCCAACGTCGGACAGCTCAGGCATGGCCACGCTTTGCTCTCCTGCAACAAACAGAGGAGCTAAAGCCATGGCTGGCATCAGGGCAGAGCCCTAACCCGAGGGACTGGTGGGTGCCAGGCTTCTGTGAGCCTCTGCATGGACGTGGCAATCAATAACCCACCTCGTCCTGAGCCCAGTTACTCCTGAGTCTGCCTGGGAGAGCTGCATTAAACTCATTTACTTTGCATGTGCATTGGTAAAACTGCGATGAAAAAAAATCAGTCCTTAAGCTTTTGTCTGCCTTATGAAGTCCAAAATCTTAACAAAGAGTCAGAAAAGCTAGAGAGACCAAGGCACTCCTTTTCCAAGTCAGATCTCTTCATATAGATATATTTTTTTTTTGTTTCCTAAGTATTGATGGTGGCTTGGAAAAGTTCTGCTGAGCCTTTTCTGTACACGTGAGAACAAGCGCCTCCACCCTCCAGTATTTTTAATTACTTGGAGATCTCCAGGACCGTTGATGTTATAAAGATCAGCTCAGCCTGGGAAGCCAAGAGGAAAGAAATACGTATGTATGCATGTGCCAGCCAATCTCTTCCTTTTATGAGCCTTGTTTTGAAAAAGTAGCTTTGCCCTTTCCTATACCAGCGAATGGCTTCTGAGTCAAGAAAGACTATGTTCTCATTGAAAAAAAACCTGTCCATTTGACATGACTGCAAAAGGGAGGCCTTTCCCATCAACTATTACCCCAAAACAATAGTGTACACTAAATTATTCCCCATGCAGAGTGAGCCATAACTACTACTGCCATAGCAGGCAGCAAGAGGGGCTGACTCCATGGGCCAGCATTTGAAATGCAACTCAGTTGAAGGCCTTCTTTTTTCTCTCTCTCTTTTTCTCTCATTTTTGCATAGACAAAGCCCTTATAAACTATATCTATAAGACTGGTGCTTCCTGGATATCTCATTCTCATATCAGATCCAAAATGTATGCTGTTCCTGTTTTGGGCTGCACTTCTATTTCCTCCACACCTAAAAAAGGGCTGCAAAGCACAGGCTGCAAAGCACAGACCTAGATCCTTCCTCTACTGCTTAGAGCACTTCCAGCAGGGGGGCTGCTACAGATTTCTAATGAGAAATTATTGCAGGGTAAAAATCACATTCTCCAGCAGTAACACCATTCCATTCTGGAAAAAAAAAAATGGAATTAAGCACAAATCTTAAGCACGGTTAATTTACAGCCTGGGTGTTAATCTCAGAGCAATCTCACTGAAGTTCAGAGCATAATCTATGTTACATTGATATGAAATGAGTGTAGGGTCCACCTCCTTCTTTTGAAGTTAATGGAATTCAGCAGTGCTGATAAAGAGCCTTTTTCTTCTGAAATCTGTGATTCCGGTTGGCTGAATACGAACCATTATGGGGTGTGGACTTTTTTTTTTTTTAATGAAAGGAACATTTCATGAGCTTTGAAATAATTTTGCTGTATCTCCCATCCAATGTACCCTCTTTTTGCCAGTCAAAGAGGTGAAAAATGAAGGGAAAGGCAAAAGAAGAAAAAAAGTAAAACCACCTAAGTAGCCTTATCTGAATATATTTGTTTTGGGCAAGAAGTTTAGCATTTTCCAGGAATACAGCTAATGGAGAGAGAAAGACTTACTTTAAAAACTCTTTTGTATTTCTTTTTTTCTTGCATGAAATATTTTGGCCATCTAGCTGTAGAACATTTCATTTTCCAGGTATGTGTCTCTCAGTTCAGTGGACATTTATGGGAAGAGCTGCAGAAGACACACTTGAACCCGTATTTTACTGAGAGCAGGCAATGAAATAGGCAGTGGGGGTTATTCTATTAGTCACCTAAGTGGGGATCACATGGCCTGTGGGAAAACAGGACTCTGGTTGAGTTTTATTTTGGGTCTGCTATGTTCCTCTAATACACAGGTTGGCTCTTTCCAGGTCCAGATGGATGGACCTTGCACAAACCCAACATCAATATCAAAATAAAGGTAAGAGGGGTCTTTTAAACCCAGTATTATCCATGTCTCCCCTCCCTCTCCCAGTGAATACAGTAAGCCCTGGGGGGAACCCAGTTTAAGAATGCTTTATTCTAGGCGTTCATTTTAATTACAACCATAATTATTTTTGTGCATGTGTATGACCCAGTTAACAAACCCATCCTCGGCATCTCATGGTCTCTCCGACCCTGCCCATCTCTGCAAGGAGGTAACCTCAGCTCCTGGCAACAACGAGCAAAATTATTTTTGAAACAAGCTGTAGAACTGGTTGCTACATCTTAATGAAAATGACTTTTTTTTTTTTTTTTCCAAGCATTTCTATGTATATAAACAGCCCTTCCTCCCAAACCTGGTTAGACAAGAATGTTCCTGGGTGTGGACCGCCTTGTATAATTAACTGCACAGCTGTAGCTTCTGATCCCTGGTAACGTCTGTTTCTTCCTTTCTTTCTCCCTGCCTCTACCTAGCATAATCCGGGCGTCCTTCTCCTCCTCCTTGCAGGAGCTCCAGGTGCGTCACTCGGGCAGAAACTTCCCTGCATTCCACCGTCATTCCTTGCTGAGACGACCGCGGGCAGGCACGCGGACGGAGCCGCTTCCTAAAGGGCTGGGAGACGGGAACTGGAGAAGGGGACGAGCAGCAAAGCCAACCAATTCGCCCTGTTTAGACGATGGAAACGGGGAGCGCAGCAAGGACAAATGGTACCACCGGCAAGCCAGAGGATGTGAAGAGCCCGTCCGCCCCCAAAAAAGATGAAGAAGTGAAGAAGACCACGAACCCTGGCGGAGGGGAGAAGGAGCCAATGAAGGGCACTGGCAGTACTTCTCTGGAGACGGGGCAAATCAAGAGCTCCCTCTTCTCTGGGAGTGACTGGAAGAGGCCCATCATTCAGTTTGTGGAGTCGTCCGATGAGAAGAGATCAACCTACTTCAGCATGGACTCGGCAGACTCAAAGAAGATGCAGTACGGCAGCGGACAGATAGGAGACATGAGGAGACCCCCCCTCTCCTTTGCAGATAAAGGCGACCTCAGGAAGTCCCTCTTCTCCTTGGATTCCAAAAAGAGCTTCCTGCCTAACGAAGGGGAAGGGAGGAAGCCGCTGTTCTCCGGCGGGCAGATGGGGGACATGAAGAAGTCTTCCCTGCCTCTGGTGGAGACTGGGGACCTGAGAAGATCCACCTTCAACAAGGTGCCCGACAGAGCAGCCGGGTCGCGGCCCAGGGTGAAGCTGGAGGATGTGCTGTGTGATTCCTGCATCGACAACAAGCAAAAGGCCGTGAAGTCCTGCTTGGTGTGCCAGGCTTCCTTCTGCGAGCTGCACCTCAAGCCCCACCTGGAGGGAGCAGCTTTCCGGGACCACCAGCTCCTGGACCCCATCAGGGACTTTGAAGCAAGAAAATGCCCTGTGCATGGGAAGACCATGGAGCTGTTCTGTCAGACAGACCAGATGTGCATCTGCTACCTCTGCATGTTCCAGGAGCACAAGAACCACAGCACGGTGACGGTGGAGATTGAGAAAGCGGGTAAAGAGGTAATGCTCTTTTTATTGCATGTTCCCATCGGCCTTTCCAACGGGTCTCAGTGTTACACCACGGCTTTTGTTCTCGAGCCTACAGTCTCCCAAAATCATGGTTCAATGTAATTCTGGGATGGAAGGGTGGTGGATGGGAAGAGTTTGGTGGAGAACTGATGTTGCATAGGTTCTGCTGCAATGGGACTGTCATTCCCCTAAGACTGGATCCAGCAGCATAGCCGTGGGGCTGTGCAGCAGGTCGTTAGGTGGATTAGAGAACCTGGTTTCCACCCAGTTTCCAAAACTCTGCCTGAGGTTTTGACAGTGTTTGTGTAGCGTGGCTCCCAGCCAGCAAGGTGGGCATCGCTCAGGTTCAGGACCCCCAGAGCTCGGCAGTGTGATCAGTGGCAGCTCCGGTTTGTGGTTACTGCAGAAAATTGCGATCTCAGCTTCTTGGAGCGAGCTCCTGCTTTCTTGTTTGTCTTTTCTGTTATGGAGATAATGATGTTGAGCCCCACCTATGGGAAGAGCCTTTTGAAGCTTAGATGAAGAAAAAATCCTGGTGCAAACACAGAGCATTTTAATTTTCCCTGAAGTGTTACTACAATAGGTTCAGAAGATGGACATCTAAAGGGATGGGACTGGTATGGGAACCAGTGCTAGCTAATGAGAAGTCTCCCACCTTTGTTTGCCTAAAGTCCCATGCTGTTTGTTTTCTGGGTGGATGTAAGATTATTCCACTAGCTTCAGTAAAGATCAGGGTCTCACCACAATTCGGTGCTGCACGCATCTGTAGTAAAAGCATGTCCTGGCCTGGAGACCTTCTGATGTCTCCAGACAGGACAGAAGAGATTACAGAAAGGAGCCCAATGAAACGGTAACATAAAACAATTTGCCTAGAGTCACACAGCCAGCCCATGGCAGGAACTGGAAGGGCACTGAGACCTGCTAAATCCCAGTCTTAATCACAGCCCAGGCAAGAGCTCTGATGTGGTGAACAGGCACATACAAGTACCTGCTCTTGGAGATTCTGGAGCTACCCTGAACTCAGAGGAAAAATTTAACTCTACAGTGCTAGGAAGATTTAACTCATGAGGCTGGGCTGGAGGAGCATCTTTTTTAGAGCTCTTCTCTGTCTTCCTGTGCGCAACTTTTGGTCTGTTCTTGCACTGCCATCTCCACCTTGTAGCCTTATCGAAACCACACAAGGCTTCTTCCATGTCTCAGACAGCCTCTCTTCAAGACATTCCTGCAGGGGTTGCTAGCCTGCTGTTTGTTTCGTGATTGCTTGTTCTTTTGTTTTGATGTCAGCTCTGAAATACTCCACAGTGTATGCCTTACTTTCATAAAGCTGTGCCTAGTGTTTGCAAGGTTGTCCAATTCCTCTTGGCCCTTTCCTTTGAGAAGAGGTTAACAGCTGCTCCCTTGAGGAACCAAAGCTGGCCAGAGCCTTCTCCCTGTGTTTGGGTGGACCTACAACACCTTGCTTGTGAACAGGGAAACAGATCTGGGCAGAGGAACCTTCACTGAGATTTAAATGGTGTTTGATTTCTCTCTCGGAGTATTTGTGCTACTCTCGCTAGGTCCACGCCTGTCCTGTGCTGATTCTGCTGCTGCTAAGCCTAGGGGATTTAGGGCTTTATCTATGAATCATAGACATGTGCAAGGAGTTGTGATCGTGTTGTAACCTGAGCGAGCATTCACTCAGACAAAAGCAATTCACAGGATAGCTGTTGCTTACAAATGTTTATTCCCAGCCCTGATGTATTCACCCTTGGTGAAGAATACAGCTCAGCAAGAACCACAAAGAGGAATGGGCATTTCCAAGTCCCTTGTGTGCACCACCTATTCCTTTTCAAGTCTTGCAAATCAGCTGAGCCAGAACGTGACCACAAATTGGAAGAGTGGCAAAGTGTGCCTGGTGCTGCTGCCTTTGTGGAAAGAAAAAGCACAAACCCCACACCAGGTGAACCCCATCCCTGCTCCCTTTGCACAGCTTGGCACTCAAGCAGCTCCAAGGGAGCTTTGCTGTCTCTATACTTGCTAGATGTGCCACTTGATCGGTGACCAGAATACAGCTGTATCCTTCTTCTGCTCAGTGTTGGCTGTCAAGGAGCACCCGGTTTATCTGCAAGGATCTCCCAGTCCCTGGCCATACTGTGATGCCACACCAGGAGGAGATTCCTGCAGAACTGGGGGATTTCCATGCTGTGATGCTTTTAAACCTGACAGTTAGCCTGGGTGCTCGGCAATTTGGTTGCAGAAGTGTCATGTAATATGTTATATTGTGCTCCTATTCCTTCCATATTGCTGAATTAATGCATATTACAGTGTCTTTCATGAATTTATCCCTGCTACAAGCCTGTAGGAAAGATATATAAATACTACTGCATTGCACTGTTGGGTTTGCCCCACAATGCAGACAGACAGCACAGCTTAAGAGGAGAGGAATGCAAACAAGCCAGCATGCAGTCACCCACTGGTTAGGGCATTTAGGCAGGCAGTGCAAAGCGTGGGATCTCTGTCTGCAGAGGGGGAGCACAGCAGCACCCCCCACCAGAGGGTGAGAGCCTCTCGTGCCATTCCTGGCGTGGTGCTGAGCGGATAAGAGAGAAAGGCACAAAGGGTCAGACAGAGACAACTGGGCACAGAGGATGGAGATGTATTTTCTGCTTTTCTATCCAGTGGTATTTGTTATTTTACCCAGAAAGACTTCAGTGCCTTCCCCAGATCCACTTTGCATTTATTTCCTGCTACAGATTTAAACGAAGAGTAATGACCCCCAGAATCAGCACAAGAAACGACCACGAAAAAAAAAAAAATCCTTGAGGCTGGGTAATAACCACACTCTACTGAGAAGTGAGAATTGTCAATAGCAGCTTGTACACTCAGATAAACCCCTCTGGCCAGCTTGATTTACCAGCAGAACTGGAGCCCCCCCTTTCAGACAGCATCCTTCATTTTGGAAGGGGATCCTTCATTCAAAACCTGTTTTACAGGCCTGTTCTCGGAAGGAGACAACTCCACGTATGCCTGCCAGCCACAGAGCTGCAAATAACCTGGCGTTACTATCCATCGCCAGCCTCGCTACGCAGCGTGTCGGGTCAGATCTAGCGAAAAGCACTTTGATTATTTTTTTTCCTTTAATTCTTTACCTTTAAAGAAAAGTTCACACTGCGCAGCAGGTTTGAAGAGGCAGCAGAGAACCGCTGGGCAGGAACGGGAGCTGGGTGTTCCTGGGTGCAACGGAGCCACTTGTAAAAGGGGAGCCAACTTGTTAAAGGGGAGCTTTCACCGGCTGAGGGAGGCTTTGAAGGCAACCATCCACAGAGATGATGCAGAGGGGTTTCCATCTGGGCCTTCTCGGCATTGTTCTGGCTGAATACAGAGCAAACAGGAGTGTGCTGATGTGTGGAAGGATTTTTGACCTTTCCCACCGATGGGAACAATTTCCCACTAGGGCATGGTGTGGCCACGAGACCTTATCTACACCAGCTGTGGCTGCTCTGCGGACACAGCTGAAAATAAATGCTCTTCCCACAGCAGTGCAGCTACCTGCACACCGTTCTGCCAGGCCTGGGCGAGTAGACCTGCTGAAAAATGTGATTTACAGTAGCTTTGCCCATTTGTCTGCATTCTGTATTAGTGCCTCTACAGTGAGGGCAGAACACAGGGAAAATCCACCAGCTTGAGGCTAAGGAATCCTCCACCTCCTTCAAACTGTGCCTTTTACAGTCTCAAATAAGGTGCTTACCAGTGGCATTTTTGTAGGGTGCTGCAGAGTCTGCAGAAGTTGTAGCCCTCCGTCACCTGCCTCTGCTTAACACAAGCTTAGACTGAGAAACCTATGGCAAAACCAGCAGAAATCATCTCAAACAAGCAATTTACTAATTTCTCAGCCATGTCATTTCCAATATAAGCCCTGTACTGGGATAACTAGTTTAAACACTTCTTCCCTAGCTTCATTATTGCATTTGGCTGTTGCTGTCGGGTAATTACCATAGCTCTCCCAGGCTGGTGACACAGGGGTGTTTCCTGATTCAGGGACTGGGTTCCCAGAGCATTAAGACATGATGATGCTTGTATTGCTGCCTTGCAAAAATGAGTTGCATCATGATGCAAGAGTCATAATCTCACATCTCCAGGTCCTTTAGTGCAAGGGCTGGGTTCAGCTGTGGATGTTTAGGTGTACATTCTGAACTTTCACTTAGGCCTCATGACTGTCCTAATTAATTTAGGCTGTAGCAGAGGATCCTCTCTTAGCTCAAAGACTCTCAGTGCCAGCATTTCTCAGCTTGCTATAGTCAGAACTAATGGTCTTAACATGTATTTTCTAGATCTTTTTCTCTGCTATTTTTATTTCTGCACTGTAGTGACCCCTCCAAAGATGGGTGCAACTCCTATATAATATTTCACTAGGAACTTCTAAACCTGAGTCTTACACAATGGATTTGGCGGTGGGGTGGGGAGGTGTAGGGGGGGATTGGGGACTATTGACCCTAGAAAATCTGAGAGATATGAAGGAAGCCAGAAGAGAAGTTTCTTTATGGGGGATGAAGCTGAGAAGACCCTACTGTAAATGTACCACAGGATACGTGTGGATAGTTAAATCAATCTGTCATCCAGCCTTAGATCAAACAGGGCCTAAAATCATTATGAAATCAACATTGCTGAATGCCTTAGGTTGTCTCTCCTTACCAAATCTGCCTCCTTGTGCTCATGCCACCAGTTCCTGTACTAGTCCATAGTCTCCCTGGACCTCTTCTGGTTTTGTAATTTTGGTAAGAGTAGTTCTTGTGTTTGGACCATCATTCAATGGAGAGCCTCCCTTCATCTCCCCTGCCTTGCCTGGTGTCTGTACTAGTATTTCCTTTTGCCCTCATTATGGGTGTTTTAACCCAAGCTGAACTTGGATGACTGTGAGATTTGCATTCTGGCTATTGGAACTATCTCTGTAATTTCCATTTGCAAATCATAATTCTTACTTTAAATTGTAGTGTGGGGCTGATCTTAAATAGTTGTTACATCCCATCCCAGAGGCACCCAAACTACCTTTCTGGGTGAAGGGATATTATAACTCCAACAAGCTGTTAAGAGTTAGCTACCACTTTTGAGCAAGTAATAGTTTGCAAAATTCCTTTGAGACCCGTCTTAATTAAAAAGTACCATAAAAGTATAATATTGCTATCACCACCTTACAGCTAGCATCTGGAAAATTTTCCAGTGACCTTTCCTTTCAGATTCGTTGTGATTAGGAATGCCGATGTGGCTGTGAAATGTCTGCCCTTCTCAAAACAAAACTTCAGTCCCTCTCTGTTTGATTTCACTCATTTTTTGTTATGAGAACATCCTGAGAGTTAGGGATGAGGAGGGGAACAAGTCCTCCCACTGCTCAGGAGACTTCTTTTTACTTTGCAAACAATTAATGTAATCTGGATGTAGCTCTGTGGCTCAAGGGAAGAAGTCGCATTGTAAGATCTCAGGTTGGTTACTGGAGTGGGATGGATATCTGGATCTGAAGTGCTTTTATCTCATTGCATTTCCCTGCCATGCAGAGATGGTTGCACATCTTTTTGTCTTGCTGCAGTGACATGAGAATGAACACAAGCTTGCATTCCTTCAAGTCACTGTCTTGAAAATGTGAAGAGTACAGGGTCACGCTCAATGCCATTACTTTCTTGATAAGTAGTAGAGCAAATTTTCTTATCTCAATACCCATATGGCTCTTTTATGAACCTGTACGATGAAACCCTTCCATGTCTGCCCCAAATCCCTGTAGAATATGAGCTCATGGCTGCATGCAGTTGGCTATTGTAGGCTGTCAAGTTGTGTGGTCTCCTAACTCTCCACAAAGAAGGACAACTACAAAGACAGTGTAAGGATGTGGCTCTCCTGGCACTGAGATACCTTTGAGTACATTTACCCTTTTTGTTTGCCCTTTCTGCTCTTTTATAGGGCAATAAAACCATCATCAAATTGTTTTCCCTCTATAAATAGAGATTTTCTAAATTGGAACAGCTAGAGAGAATGGCTCTCAGCTGCAGCTGTGCTTGATTCAAGCTCAAGAGGATGTTCAGACACCAGGGTGATTGGCACCAAGACAAGAGCCTTGATGGGCTGATTTCCCTGGCCTGAGCTGGCTGACACTGCGTTGCCTGTTCCTCGCGGCATGATGCTCCTTTCTACTCCTTGAATGAAGGACTGAAAACTTTTTAACTCCCACCCCTGAGGGCAAACATGATCAGGAGAGGAGACCCGGGTTTTCATGTCGTATTATGTTCCTGGATCGGTGGCAAAGCAGTGAGAACTACGCCTTGTGCTTTAACAGCAGAGAGACGTCACCGTGTTAGCTGCTGGGTTTATCCACCCCTCATCTCCCCTGCCTTAACTTTTGGCCTAATATAAGTGCTTTTGGGTAACGCAGACGTTTACCAGAGGATCTCAGATGTACCGTGGGTTTTCAGAGACTTTCTGATACACCACAGCTCCATTGTGGAATACACAGTTCCTCAAGAGCTCTGGGGATAAATGCACCACAGGCAGATTGCCCGTAGTTACACTCGTGCTGCGACCAACCAACCACACATGAAACACAGAAAGATCTCGAGACATGTAAACAAAGGCTCTGTCATGATCTGCCAGGCAGGGAGGTGGTGAAAAGCAGCGATGGAGGGAAGGGCTGCCGGAGGTAACAGCACGAGGCTGAGCTCGGCAGCTGGGGGCTGATCCAGAGGTGCACGGCAGCATCCTGCGCCAGGGCACGGCCACCCTCGGCTCCAGCTCCACGAACGCTCTCCCATGTCTGGGCCATGCTTCCCTGGGAAGGCAGTGCAAAACAAAATGCAAATGAACCCCAGTGAAGTTGCTGATCTAAGTCAAGCATGGTTGACTACGCCTCTTCCCCCCTTCCTTTTGTGTCTTTTTTTTTATATATATATTTTTTTCCAAGCATTCCCCAGCTTCATCATAACATGAAAGCTCTCAATTCAGAGCAAATTAATCCACAATCCTGTCTAAACAGAATTCCTGCCGGAGGCATCGTCCTCTTGTTGCAACACTCGTCAAACGTCATTCCGTAATTACATGAAAACTGTTATTGCTGCAGAGGCACACCCTGGGATGGGCCCTTCGCTGCACACACAGCTGAATTTTGAAACAGGCCTCTTCCCCCTCCAGCTAATGACTCTAATGTGATTAAAAGCAGCACCATGACAGTAGCCGGGTAGGTGGGTGCTT
Source organism: Cygnus olor (assembly GCF_009769625.2). Classification (NCBI taxonomy): domain Eukaryota; kingdom Metazoa; phylum Chordata; class Aves; order Anseriformes; family Anatidae; genus Cygnus; species Cygnus olor. The sequence goes on along the minus strand of NC_049190.1, from coordinate 3,027,740 downwards.
CTGCTGCTGACTTTGCTAAGGGAGCTGAATCTCTTGACCCAAGTAGAAGCTCTGGGATGGTGTCCACAGTCAGCTCCTGGTCTCCGTTTCAAGCAGTGACAGGAACCCGCACCTCCCAGCTGCTGCTGCTCAGGGCCGGGAGCTCAGTGGAAGCACAGCACCCCTTAGAAGCAGGCCACCCTCTGCCCCTTCTCATGAGACTCCTTTCTTCTTGCAGGCTGAGCTTTCACTGCAGAAAGAGCAACTGCAGCTGAAGATCATCGAGGTAGAAGATGAAATGGACAAGTGGCAGAAGGAGAGGGACCGCATTAAGGTGCGTATGGGATATTAGGTTCATGTTTCCATTTCTCCCATCTCTTTGCTTTCTTTTCCCGTCTCTCTGCTCTTCCTTTCCCCAATTTCTCTGACATACCCAGCTCTTACTCCTTTCCTCACCTAGTCCCTACCTCGTCACTCTCCCAAACTCACTCATGCCAAATCTTGGAAACAACAGCTCCTGCTGAGCTCATCCTGCAACACACCCTGCAGGAGACCAAGAGGCGGCAGCACAACCTCCTTACAAAGTGACCCGGGACACATCCCTGCTTGGGTTCCCACACCTCTCCCATCACCAGGAGCCAGGTTGATGCAGAACCAAAGGTGTGCTGCTTCTTTCCTGCTAGTTCACCTACAAAAATAAACTCCAGAAGGGCTCCGGACTGCCCAGGCAGAGATAAGGCAACAGAAATAGATGCAGTTACACCAGCATTTGTCTTGTTTATAATGGAATAGCTCATTTCCGTACTGATGGAGGGCTTCTTTATAATCCTTCCAACCACACGAAGGGTTAGAATATAGTAATGGTGTTTTTCTTTTTCATTTACACCCTAACTGAACAGAGCAGTGAAAACACTATTTGGAGACACCCCAGAGAATTTGCATAATATTAATAGGCAAAGCCGTTCTTCTCCCTTTTATGTGGTGCACACACACTGGCTTGCCAGTTCTGCTTTTCGTCTGCTTTATTATTATTATTATTACTACTACTATTATTATTATGGGAAATATGACCTAGAAATTTTAGCTCTGAATATAGTTACATCCACAGTCACTCTGAGGAATATTTCAGAGGGACGTAGAGATCAGGTTTGTATAAAGTGCTTTGGCACTTTTCATCCATTGGAATGGAAGGAAATTTCATCCTTAAATCCTTGAGGAGCCAGAGCCATGATTTAGAAGGTTGAACAGTTGTTTTTTACATGTAAACATACATATATACGCATACTTTTTTACACCTAAGAGTGCAGTTCATGAATTGAAGAGATACACTCTTATAATGACGAGGACAGCATGCGCTGTAGATTATATATGTACACAATTATTGCAAGAATTAATATGGCTTATTTCAGCACTGTTTTCTGGCGTAAGTCTTGCATACCTAGAGTCTACATATTCACTGTCTCAGTGCTGAGAATGCCAGGACACATCCCCCTTTGCATCCCGCTGTTAGCAAGTGACTCCCTGGGAAGTTTCACATCTCATTTCTCTTGCCCTCTCCCACGTCTCTTCTGCTGCCTCCTTCTCCACCCCTTTCCCCTGCAGAACTACACCACCAACGAGAAAGCCACAGTAGACCAGCATTTCAAAGAGCTGATCCGTGACCTGGAGAGGCAGAGGGATGAAGTGAAGGCTGCCCTGGACCAGAGGGAAAAGATTGCATCAGAGAACGTGAAGGAGATTGTGGATGAGCTGGAAGAGAGGGCGAAGCTGCTGCGGGAGGACAAGGAGAACAGGGAGCAGATCCACCAGATCAGTGACTCCGTGCTCTTCCTCCAGGTCAGAAAGATCTCATTTGCCTTTCCTTTTCCCATGAGGGTGGGATTTGTCCCAAAGACAAAGCCCCATTTGGTGTAAGAAGCATTAGTCTTCTCCAGTTCAATGCACATGGATGTCAGGAACTGGCCCTGACATTTCAAGCATGTCTGCTCTGGTAGGTGAGGAATGAACTTAGAGGCATGCCAACGCCTCATATTTCTTCTCATATTTCTTTGTCTTTTTTCTTTTATTTATTTATATTTTTTGTGGCTAAAGCTCAGAGTCAAAGCATTTAACTGCTCCACCCTCAGTCTTCACTATTCTCCTTTGCATTTCATATTATTTGGAGCCAGTCTCAGGATCTAGCCTCTCCATATCTTGTATTCCTCAGTAACACCTCTTCCCTTACTTTTGGCAGGAGTTTGGGGCTTTGATGCGGAATTACGTCCCCCCTCCATCCCTCCCGACATACAGCGTGCTGCTTGAAGGGGAGAGCATGAGCCCATCGATGGGGCTGCTCAGAGATGACCTCCTCAATGTCTGCATGAGGCACGTGGAGAAGATCTGCAAGGCAGACCTGGGCCGCAACTTCATCGAGAGGAACCACATGGAGAACGGTAAAGTATCCAAAGTATCTGAGACTGCCCCTTCCCTCCCCGGGCAGAGCCATAGGTAGAGATGGAGCCAGCTGTCCTGCCAAGGAGTTAAAGCATCTTATGTGTAGGAGACCAAAGGATCCCAACCAATATCAAGACAATGCAGTAGCTACTACATAAATAGAGAAGGCAGGATGGATTATATATATATATATATATATATATATATATATATATATATATATATAAAGTGCTTTGAGTTTTGCTGGCAGAAATATGAATGTATCCACCATGGCATGAATTTATCCAGCATGGCAATTCCAAAATCCTATAATTAAGGCTATTTATCTGCCTTGGTTAGCATGTTTGCTGTGCTGCTATCACCTACCATCTTACAACAGAAAGTTTCAGCCTGAAACATGAAATGTCCCACAAGCACCTGTCACTGAAAGTCTCGTAACAGTTTTTCCAGGTAAAAAGGTCTCCAATTTGGTTAAGCCAGGCGTTGAAGAGGCAGAGCTCTCTGATCACAGCTCTGCAGGTCCCACTGGGCAGAGCTTTGCTTCCTACAAACACAGGGTGCCCAACGGTTCCTGCATTTCATCAGTGTTTAGGGCTGAGTAATCTTTCTTATGTAAATAGAGAGGGCAGGGTCAATACCACAGCACTGCAAGGAATCTTCTGAGTCTTTGAACCCACTTTCTTTCTGTCTCTTCAAGTTAGTTCTGCCTCTTCCAGTTAGCTCTGCAGAGAGGACTTGTGTGGCACAAAGCTCCCACGTAGGATAGAAGGACAGAGCACCAGACCAGGACCCCACAACCACAGTTCACTTCCCAGCTGTCCCACAAACGGCCTTTGTAACCTTGGGCAAGTTACTTAATCCCATTAAATGACCTCTTGCACTAAGAATAATAGGGATGGAAATAAAGCCTTATCTCACCGGGCTGCTATGAGGATATAGTCTATTAATAATTGTGGAACCTCAGATAGCAGAGCAATAAAGGTCAAGAAGCTGGTTAGGTAACCTGAGGGTAAAATGCACCCTGCTGTCCAGATGTGACTCAAAAAGATGCAAGAATAGCCTTCAAGTCCATTTTATACTGCACAAGCAGCCGAGGAACTCTGCTGCAAACCTGTGAGATCACTGTTATTTCATTCAGATTCACAGCACTCATTAAACATTCCTCTCCTATTAATACAGCAATTAATACAGCACATTTTTCCTGGGCAACGGCCATGCAAATCTCTCCAACTTCCAGAAAAGACAGATGCACATTACGAGATAGTACAATAAATGAGGAGGGGAAGAAATAACCGAGGAAAAGGAAAAGAAAAAAAAAAGAAAAAAAAAAAGAAAAAAAAAGAAAAAAAAACAACTGATGAAATAGATGCACACACAGATCAGAACAACATAGGACCCATTACTGGAGAACAAACAACATTTTTCAGAGCCTGAGTTCTGTGAACCAGCCTGTCTGACATTCACAATTTATAGCAGTAGGAATGAAGGTGACACGGCCCAGAGTACATGTGAACGTGTAATGAAAATCACAGGTATTCATCAGGCAACAGCGTGCTGCCTTCCTACGGTATGGAGAGAAAGAGCGAGTCCCTGGCCCCAAGGAGCCTGCACTGGAAACAGCTCATTAACATTTATCTAACACCAACGTTTTCCATTAGACATGAATTAGATTGACAAGATATTTTTGGTCCAGAGGACCAATGTTTGAGAAAAGTCAGGAATCCCATTCAAAGTGCTGAGGCTGCTTAGCTAGAGCCAGCTTTTTAAAGGCCCATACCCTTAAGCAGGAGCAGAAACTGAACATCACTTCTCTTCCAACATTTACCACTGCAGCATGCGTGGTCAGATTCTTAACACTTTGTTAAGAACCTTTGCTAAGGTTTGCTGAGAAATTTGGCGCTAACTTAGCACACATAGATGGAAGAAAATGATCCAAAAATCATTTTTGTACATTTTTCTTTCGTCTCCTTTGTTCACTGGAACTTTTGCAGAATTTCCAAACCCCCTAACTACACACAGCACTTCTGAAGTTTAGATGAGTAGGGCAACAGCACGTTGCAGTCAAAGACTTTTGCTAATCCTGAAGCAAATACACTTTACTTGGCCATTTGTACAACCTAAGAGTATGCATATGTTCAGTTCCAGCAGCTCTAGATAAAGGCCGGCTACCTCCTGATCAGTTGATCACTTTTAATTAGGTTCCCCTCCATGTTACTGATGCTGAAATCCTCAACGGCACTTGAAATCCGTGGGAATCAAGTGCCAAAGCACTTCTGAGCAGGGCAACACTTAACCACTGCCAGAAACCTGGGCGCTTTCAGAAACTTTATGGGGGATTTAATGGACACAGCTTGGAGTCTGCCTAATGAGAAGAACAGTGGCATCCACTCAGCTGGGAAATGTTATTTAAGGTGTAGCTCCAAAACTTCGCAGCTCTCCGTTTTTCAAACCACAGTTACACTTGAAAGAGGACAGCACTCTGCATCTAGTGACTGCAAGGAAATAACTCCACAATTACTTAATGGATTTAATTAACTCAGACTCCCCCTGAGTCACTGCAACAAATTCATTTGCAACCAGCTTGATCTTCTAGTGTAAAAAATTTCCCAGGAAGAAATATTATATTAATGGAATGAAACCTGCTTAATAGCAGACTCCAAAGGGAATCCACTTTCTTTTAGTTGTCATAACAGGTACCTACTTAGTAGTGTGGCAAGGAGGCAAATAATCAGAGAGCATCCAGGGAGTTTAAATAGCACAGAAATAAATTGCAGAAATAACATAAAAGTTTGTGCAGTGACTTAAGATTCAAACAATGGAACTATCTAAATGTGGGAATCAAATTTACAGAGAACTTCCAGAGAACAATAGGTTTACAGAGGACTTAAGGCTTTAATACATATATATGTGTGTGTGTATATATATATATATATTTTTTTTTTTTTCTGAGCAAGTGAACTGATAGAGCATGATTTCTTGTGGATCATTCTCAGAAAACCAAAACCAGGCTGTGTAAATGCAAAAGGGTAGGATTCGTTCACTTTGAATGAAGCTCGAACCAAACATCCTTGTCCGAAAGCCCAGGAAGCTGGAGCTGTTTGCAGCTCAGGTTTAGCATCTTTAAAAATCGGACAACCCAACCCACTGAGCCCTCCCAGCACTCCGATTTTCTTGAGCCTTGCACTACTTGCAGTTCCAGACGGGCTGGTTGAGAGCCAGCTCCGTGCACAGGTTGAGCACAGAAAAGCAGCCAAACCCAAACCAGCGCCTTTGAAGTGGGATCCAATTTTAGCCATGGAGCAGTCCTTTGGTCGGAAAACGCCTCAACCCTGGAGTGTCCCTGTGGATGCTCAGCAGATAGCGTATCTCTGCGGAAGGGCTGTTCCTCAGCTCCTCATGCTTCAGCTGTGCTAAACATCTTTTATCCCAGAATTTTGGGCTCATTTTATCCCAGCTCATTCTGGGGCTGCTCGACTTTGCAGCCAGAAAGTCCTAGGGCAGAGTTACAAGGATAGAATTACAAGGGTAGAGCAATTTGTTTTCAAAGGGCACCACCACCTCTCCCTCCGTGCCCAAGGAGGCAGTTCCAGCCTGTTGTCCCCTTCCCCTCCTCCTGTCCCTCACAAGGCCACTCAGCTCCTGCTCTGCTCCTGCAGGCGACCACCGGTTCATGATGAACAACTACGAGTGGAACCAGCCCGACAACTTGAAGAGATTTTCCATGTTCCTGTCTCCCAAAGGTAAGGCAGCCCAATGGTGGCCAGCTTTCTTCCATGCTCAGCATAGGAAAGGAATTTCATTAGTGATTTTTCCCCAGATTTGCTTTCCTTCACTTATTTCAATGCAGTTCCTCTGGACTGGACTGAGATTGGTCCCCCTGCGTTTGTTTATGCCAGGTCTTCCCTCCAGCTTACAAAGCTTTGAGCAGTTTTTGCCTTTCCATCTCAAACAAGGCAGCAAAGGCTCTTAGCTCCATGGAGGAGAGCTGGAGCAACTGAACTCCTTCAAGAGGGAAGTTTGTGAAGATAGGAGAGTTTTAACACGCGTTATCAGGACAAAGTAAGCGTTAACCTCCACCAGAAGCTTACCCCTGTGTGCTATCAAATGGGAAAGCTACACCAGGCTTGATCTGAGTTCGGGTTTTACTTTCACCAGAAAATGTTTTTATTTTTTTTCATGGCACGGAAAGGATGCAAGAAGTGAGTAATGTGCCCTAAAAAAGCAGGAGGTTGGGGTTCTTTTCTGAGTTCTTACACTGACAACAAGAGCCCTTGAGATTTGCTTATGACCCCACTGTTTTTTGAATGCTCCTGGATGAGCAAATGCCTGTTTTCAACACGTTCAGTTGTAAAATGGCAGCTGTCTACTTCCAAATTAGCATCAGGACCTCCAGAGTGAGAAGCACAGAGTGATACAGCCCTAGGCAAAGCAGCGCCTGTATTAATAGAATCACAGAATCACAGAATTGAAGGGGCTGGAAGGGACCTTGAAAGATCATTGGGTCCAACCCCCCTGCCAAAGCAGGTTCCTTAGAGCAGGCTGCCCAGGTTAACAACAGAGCAGAAAGCACAGCACGAAATCAGTGACCAAATTTCCTCTGGTTCCTGGCGAGCGAGGCCCTACCTGGGTTTGCCAGGTGTCTGCAGCTGCTGCTCTGAACAACCAGATCGTGGCAGGGCGAACCAAAATGCCTGCAATTAGTGGTGGCACCCCCCTGAAAGCACACGTGGCACGTGATATAGCCTGTGGCAGCCACAGGGTTCCGTGGGGACAGCCCCAATCCCAACACTGAGCCCTTTGTCTGCATTTCCCCTCTGCCCTTCTCCTCTGTTAGCAGCCCACGGCTGGCAGCTTGCGGGCAGCCCTGCCTGGCGCCGTGGGGTGAGGGAGTAGATCCCGGTTCAGTTAGCAAGGACTGCGCCCTGCTGGCCCACAGCGTCTTCCTCAGAGGCTGCCAAGGCCATTTCGCATGTGGAGGGCTTTGTTACGGGGGAACCCATCTCCAAACTCTGCCTGGATGGTTACGGCTGCTGCCTGCCCCAGCTTCTGCTGAGCAGAGCTGCCGATGCTGGGGGAGACCAGTCCGAGCCCTGCATCCTACAGCATCTTCAGCCTTAAGGGATGATTGAATCAACAAGGACTGCTGGATATGGGGTTTATTATTTTGTGTTGTTATCAGAGCCAGTGAAGCCACTTGCTGGATGCAGTCAGCTGCAGAGGTGTGCGAGCACTGCACACTGGCTAGGAGCTCTGTGACCCATCACTTCCTGCAATGGGCTTTTGAATATACAAATGCTGGGGGAGCACTTGTTCCACCCACACACCTACATCATCCTGAGAGCAGACACGTTTTGCTTCCCAAAGCCGCTTGTTCTCTATTTGTTACCAACCAAGTTACTTCACCCAAAAAACGAAGCATGTGATTGCACACAAAGTCCCTCCCTGCTGAAATGGGGACTGAGCAGGGCTGGGTTCTCCTACCAGGGTGAGCGTGCAAAAATGATCCCTTATGGGAAAACTGTGATAGAAAGGAACCAGCTGCTGCAACCACACTGATGGGGACTTTGGCAACAGAATGAGTCAGTAGGCAAAACAGGAGACATGACCCACTTAAGCTTGTATGCTGGCTAGCAAAGGATTATCTGATGAATAATGCACTACAGCCATAATCATTTAACCCTCTAGGGCTTTCTGTCCTCTAGCAGTGTGTCGTGTGGAAGTCCAGAAATGCTTTTGATGGCATCTTTTCTAAGGAATTCCATAAAATTGAAGGGGAAAAAAAAAAAGAAAAGAGGGCCCCCTCCACCCTTTGTATTGCCTAATGTGCACAGAATCCTTGAATATCTCGTGATGGTTTTCTAACACACCCTTTTGCTTGCTGGGTTGGATTAGTACAAGTCCTGCCGTAGGCCACGGCAGCACGTCTGCTTGCTGCACTGAGGAATGCTACCCAAGCAGAGCTCGGTGCTAATTGCAGTGGCCCACACTAAGAAACTGCTTGGACTTGAGCTGACCCTGTAGGTCTTTATGCCCTGCTTAAATTTAAGGAGCCTTCCGCTGCTCTTGTCGTTAAAGACAGTATCACAGAGCACCCATCTGCAGGGGTGACACAATGAGGCAGAGGAGAGACATAAAGGGCTTCAAATACTGCCTAAAATTTGGGGAACAAACTGCTCGACACTCCTTTCTGTCCTCTTCTGGTGAGCTTTCTTCTCCTGACATTGCAAACATTTTGGCCAAAGCCAGAGGAAGGTTGGAAAGATCATCTTGTGCCTTTGCAGGTCTTTGAATAGGCAGAAGGGACTCGGTGCATAGAAAGGGAGAAGTAACTGCTTAAACAGAAACACTGCTGAACTAGAAACGCAGACCACAGGATGGCAGCAAAACAGCTCACAGCATTCATCACGTTTTTTGCTCCTCTGGGAGTCTGATGTCTCACAAGAGGGGTACGGCAGCACTAGGCTGCATCACTGCGCGCAGCCCTCGTGAACCCCTGCAGCACATGCCTGTCTCGCTGCCTGAGACGCCGTGCACGTGAGCAAGAAACGTTCCTCCGCTGGTGCCTCTCGTGCTCTATATCCAAGCCTCTGCCTGCAGGTCTCTTTGCGAAATAGTCACGTCGAGTAGGCAAACTGAAGTTGGCAATTTAATGTGGCTAAAGACAGCTCTGCAGCACTGAGAATTTCGTTCTGTGAGTGGTGCAAAGTCTGTTCAGCAGTGCTAGAATGCAGAGAAAAGCTCAGGCTTTCCTCCCTGAACCTGGACTTCTGCTTTGGGGCTGCTTCCAAAATGGTGGGGACTGTTTCATAGAGCAACGCCAGGCACAGGCCTTGGAGCCAGCTCATCAGGAGCCAACTGCTGAACTGGATGCTCTTGTTTTACAGCCAGTTTCAACCCACGGTCATGGGAATTTTCCTCCTTCCAAGCGACTGAGGAAACACTTGGTACGGGTAATTCCGCCTTCAGTTTGAAAGGATCTAACCCCCCGTGCCACAGCTTTCCAGCTGTCTAACCGACCTCTGCTTCCCCTCTCAGCTGTCCTGTCACTGTCCCACAAAGCCATCTGGGGTCAGTAGCGCTGCCTGCGCACACCCAAAGCCCAGGTCTCGCTGCCCTAGGCACTGCCTGTGTAGGAGGGGCGGGTAGCTCTGGTCCTCATTGTTTGAGCAGTGGAAAGAAGATGGAAAACGGGTGCCAGTTTGTAAAGACCCTGAGATACCTAACCAGCTGCGACAGGAATGCCGACACCAACTTGTCTAAGACAAGCTGCGGAGCTGGGGGCAGGAGCAGGAGCTGACTTCGGTTCCCCCCAGGCAGTTTAAGAAGCACAAGGCTGCTCTTCTCCCTCTCACATACACCTTTCACGTAGCTCATAAGCTCTCAGAGATGTGGCCTGCCCCCTGTTCACAGCCTGCACAGCATCAGCACGATGGGGAGGGGATGTTCAGTGGTAGCATGGTGCGGACCAGCAGCAGCAAGTCGTGCCTTCTCTGCCCAGCTCCCCACCTTCCTTTTTCTCTCCTGTCTTTTCTTACTCTGCTCGTTCACGCTCAGGGTCCTGCCTGCCTTCATTCACTGGCAGCCCACGAGCATCTGTGGCCACTCGGCCCGAGCCGGGGCAGCTCTCGTGACTCACAGCCACAGCTGAGCCCTCCCTGCTCTCCGTGCCACAGGCAGGGCTCTCTCCCTCTCATCGCCTCTGCTCTCAGATTCATTTTGGCAGCCAGGGCCTGACCCCAAGTTGGCCAGGAGAGGAAGCCTTGCTTTAATTTCACTGGGCTTTGAATAAGGCTCAAGTGCTCGGAGGCAAGGGAGCTTTGGCAGCCATGTAGTTTGGCCTCGCTATCCCAGTTTCTGGAGATGCAATTTCCCTGCAAGGAAGCTCTTCGGTCACACCTGCACTCTGGGTCTCACGAGAGAAAGGCTCTTCCCTCCCTGCCCAGAGCACTGGGACCTCTTCACACTCACACACACCATGTACACCGGGACCCCACCACTCTCATCTGCTTTTTCTTAAGGAAAAGAACAGGGACAAAGCTACCAGTTCCCATTTCCCCCCAGGCTGGCTGGAGGTAGTTCTACAGGGTGTGTTTTGAAGTGCTTAGGCTTCCCGAGTGCAGCACGCAGCGCCGTGGAATAACGCAACCTCTTCTATCTTCCAGTAGGCAATGGCACTAAGCTGCCTTTTCAGTTCTCCTCGGTGGGACAGAATCCGCCCGGTGACTTCAGCAAACAGTCTGATGGGAGCCTCTTCACTAAGACCGGTACTAGGCATTTGGTTTTTCCTCTCCTTCCTCCTGCTCCTTGTTTAGGTGATAAGGCATTTAACCCTGTCCTTGCTCCCGCGAGGGGGCCTGGAGCAGTCCTGCAGCTGGCCCACCTCTCCTGCCCGGGCTGTCAGTCTCAGATACGTGCCCATGTTCAGATGAGCACCTCACAGCCCC